>NC_047661.1:97339768-97939768 GCF_011762505.2 Arvicanthis niloticus
CCAGTAGCGGAAGCTTAAAGAATAATTGTGCATACCATGTGTATTTTTTATGGTTTCTGTTTTGCTGTTGTTTGTTTCGGTTAATCGGTTGGCTGGTTGGTTGGTGTTTGTACTTAGACACCATCCCACGTGTCCCACAATCTAGTCTCAAACATTACATTATGTAATGGAGGATGCCTTTGAACTTCTGATCCTCCCACCTGGACCTTGCTAACCCTAGAATTACAGTACTAGTATTTCCCAGTTTGTGTGATACTGGGTCTTGAACCCAGGGCTTCCTGTATGCTAGGCAAGCACACTACCAATCAAGGTTTGTCTCTACCTCTCATCCTTCCTCTCTATTTTTAACCTTTTACCTCAACATGAATTACGGTGATGGCTATGTTCAGCTCGTGCAATATGGGAAAAAGAGTCCCCTCCCCAGAGAGTTTAAGTTCTCTGCTCTAAGGGCAGTGTGCATTCACTCTCTGGATAAATGGAGTAAAGTCACTATTCTAAGAGAGAGACAGAGACAGAGAGAGACACAGAGACAGAGAGAGACACAGAGACAGAGAGAGACAGAGAGAGAGAGACAGAGAGAGACACAGAGAGAGAGAGACAGAGGGAGAGACAGAGAGAGAGAGACACAGAGAGAGAATAGACTCACATGAAGTTTTTAGCTGATGTACAAAGCGGTGTTCCAGATGGTTATTGAAATATGTTAAGTGTCTGCCATCTAGTCTTACCCTGACTAGAAAAGATGCCCTACAAGGAACTGCGCAGAAACTCAAGGCACAGTTGTACAATGCACCCTGGTGCTTCCATGGGAGAACTCATACTTGTTGGCCAGCAGCAGCCACACCATCCATCTTCAGACACTCGGCCTTCGCTGAGGTTATTGTATGAATTTAGACACACCATTCTGGAAACTAAATTAGCCTGCATTTACTGGGAAGTTGAATGCAGTCAGACTAATGGTAGTGCAAGTGTAATTGGTTCCCAACACGTGTCACCGTGTGTACTTCTCCAGCCCTAGAAAAGATGCATTATGGGACTAATTTTTAAATGTTAATGGATATTGGACATTTGCCAGACACCCAGATGTGCACAAAACACTGAGATGGTAAATAGCTCTTGATCTGTTTAGAAACAAATGATGATGGTTTTTAGAATTCCACGGGACTTGGACATGGCAACCAGCTCAGACTCCGGGACTGACCCCATTAACAGCATGGAAGCAAAGCATTCTGATTTTTACCTTCAAAATTAAGGAGCCAGAGGTATTGTGTTAAGGCTTAAATTATTTTTTATTAATATTAAGGAAAATCTAGTCCCTCACACCTATTAACCTTACCTGTGTTAGCAAAGCTCTCTGACAAGTGTTTGGTTTTGTTTGTCAGGTTTCCATGGGATTGGGTCAAATTGAGAGTGTCTCCATCAATTAGCTTGGGTGTAAAAGCTGCATTCTGGGTGACCTGCTCACCTATGCTTGCAAAGAGATCTTTGGTCTCCTGCCTCACAGGAGCTACAGGGCTAACAAACCTGCAACAGGTTTTCTCTCCTCTTGCTCTGATTTTCTTGCAATTTTAATTAAAAGTCAATGGACAGAGGATGCCATGCATTCTTCCTCCAAAAGTCCTGACTATTTGCGTGCAGTTGGTCAGTCAAGCCTCCTAACCTACCTTTCTTTCTTCTTTCTTTCTTTCTTTCTTTCTTTCTTTCTTTCTTTCTTTCTTCTTTCTTTCTTTCTTTCTTTCTCTTTTTCTTTCTTTTTCTCTCCTTATTTTTTTCTTTCTTTTTTTTCTATTTTGGTGATGGGCTACTTTTGATAAAAAAAATACTATTGGGGATATATCTTTTTTTTTTTTTAAAGCATAAACATGGGAACAAAATAGAGCCTGGGCACTGTTTTCTGCAGCTCCTAGTGGAAATTGACAAAACTGGGTGGTGCATTTGGCATCTAAAATGACATCTGAGGCTATCAGCACAGTTTAAATATTTCATCAGCCAGAGAGAATATGAACATGAGCCTGGCTGGTCTGACATCACGCCTGCAGCTCTGACTTGGCAGCTCAACCGCTAGCAGTTTGTGCAGGGTGGAAGCATGAGAACCCGGGGAGAGAAGAGCATGAGAACACGAGGAGGAGAGAAACAGCAGCTCTCTCTCTCTCTCTCTCTCTCTCTCTCTCTCTCTCTCTCTCTCTCTCTCTCTCTCTCTCTCTTTCTCTCTCTCTCTCCAGCAGGAGAGGAAGGAGTATGGGGTCCTGACGGCTTCCTGATGGTACAAACATACAAATATTCTGAGGAATCATAGGGAGAAGTCTCAACCAATGACTTCACTTCTGCAAACTTTGTGGAGGGACTTCCCAAGCAGTCTGCTTGCCTCTCTCAGTAGCTTATTTTTAACTTGTTCGCAGTAAGGTGACAGAAAGAGCTATTATCCTGAACAATTTTCTTCAAAGGTAGTTTGGAGAACGAGGCAGGGGGATAGGGGGAAAGACTTTGATGTTTGAAAGCTACCGATTCAAATCCTAGCTCTGTTAGTTACCAAAATGGTGCGATGGTGCTGCAAATTGATCTCTCTAAACTCTTATTTCCCTTATTCTAAATATAGCCATGACTGAGAGAAACAAGATCTTCGGTCCTCAGTTATGCTGGGGAAAAGGCAAAAATGTTGCACCACCGTGGCACTAAACTGGAGTTTTGTTTGTTCGTTTGTTTTTCTTAATTTGAGTTCTCTGCCCCTGATACTTCTCATTGTCTGAGTCACTGAGGGAGGAAGTACGATGTTCCTGTGGTGCCCTGTATCCAGAACTGTATAATGTGCTCCAGAGAAGGCTTGATCAGTGTCAAACACAAAACATATCATCTTCTCCTTCTGCAGACACTTTGAAAACTAACTTTATAAACTGGGACTGGGCGGGTTCCTTGCATGGGAAGGCAATAATGTGCTCACTGAAGAGAATAAAAAAAATAAAATTATGAATAAAAGAATGAAGTAAAAATAAGTGCAGACTAACAACATTAATTGCAGTTAGCCTTTTATATTCTTTGTCAACAATTCCACAAATGTGTTCCTAAATATACTTCCCTGGGACAACCCAGGTTTCAGAGCCCTGTCAAGTCTCCATGGTACAGGAGTAATGGCCACACGACCAGCCCAGGGAGGAGCCAAGCAGATTAACAGGTAGCTAAAATTAGATTCTATAAAGCAGAGAAAACAAATATCAAGCTAACTGGCAATGCGTAGATTTCATAAGAGAAAGAAATCACAAAGAAGGCTACGATCAATCACGGAATAGGAAAATGCTACAACACTAAAGCATTAGAATGTGTGGTTCCTGCTGTTTCTCTGTGGTTGGCAATGAAGGCTATTCCAGAAAAAGTAGGAGAAAAGTGCCCCTCCCAACATTACGCTTTACCAGTTTAGTCCTGATAATTCTGCCTATTTCTCGGAGTTGCTCTCCCTACAGTATACCACGCTGCTAAATGTCTGAACGCTTAGGTCTTTCTTTCATATCTAATCCAAAAGCTCAGACCAATATTGTAAACTAGGCAGCTCAAGTGAGTCGGAGGGAGGAAAGCATCCTGTGACAGAAATTGCCTAGAATATGCTGGGGCTTGATGCTCCACATAGCAAGAAAAACACAGAGGAGAGATACCCTCAGGTATTACTCCTGGACGCACCTCCAGGCTCCCCCTCTCTAGTCCCCAAATCTCCGGTTTTGGAAACCCCAGAACTTCTTCCTGCATTCATGAGAGCCACATTGTGCATTCTGATTTAGGTTTGTGGCCACAATTTTAAAATAAGGCACTAAACTTAGTTTTCTTCATTTTCCCCCAGTATTTACAAGGCTGTGCCTGCTGAAACTGAGCAAACAGACACGGGACTGAGTGTCTAAGAGAAAAGTACATATTGTAACTGTTTGTTTTGGAAAAGTAATTTCCTCTATCAGTTCATTTCCATCAATTTTATCAGTTCGCTTAAGCCTCCTAATCCAAGCGATATGCCACATACTGCGGCAGAAGTGGAAGGAGATTTCTTGGTTTTTGTATTTCTGCACTAGAATCCCAGGCAAGGCTCCTAGCGACTTAACTCCATTTCATAGCTCTTAGTTTGGTGTCTGTGAGTCTATCATGTTCTAAGGCTCTGTGGTAAAGGAAAAAGCCCATGTTCATCCCATCAACTGTCTGAAGTCATTATGTGATGTGATGTCTCACCCAGGTTTTGCAGCAATATGTTCCTTGGGGGGATGGGGGGTTGCTAACAGAAAACCACTGAAGCTTTCCTGTGTGCTGTGAGAATTGACGAATATTTCCAATATTAAAAAAAAAAAAAAGAAAGAAATTACAAGATAGGCACAAGAAAATACACAATCTGGTTCCTCGCTAGATTGATACCCAAGGCAGGTTTCACAGATATACTAATTTGAACAGATCCATCTTTGGAAATTTTGTATTTACAGAACTCATTGCTGCCTCCTTTTAATGTAATGAGATTTCATAATGAAGTCCAAATACAATCTGCTAGAGGAAGAGGGCATGTAATACTGATTCTAATAAGCCTGCCTAAAATCAATAATGTTGTTAGTTTCCCTGAAACCAGACTGCATGGGCTCACAGAACCATGTTCTGCCTACAGCACGATATTAGTGGTTTATGTTTTATTGGGCAAATTTCTTCCATAGGGGAGATAGATAGAAACTTAAAGACATGAAGAAATGTTATTAAATGTATCTTTAGGCTCCAGATGACCCCAAATTTGTTTGCTTCTCTCTTTTAATCAGCTCTTGGTTTCCGTGGAAATCACTTGACAACATCCTTGTGCTGCTCATTTTCTGCACCTGATTCTCCATCATCCTTATTCCTATCTCCCCTCCTGCTTCCAAAGGCACCACACTAACAGGAAAAGGCATGCTGGGATATCTCAAGAGAGCCCATAGCAAGAGAGCGCTGCGCAAACTCTTGCTGTTTCTTAAGACCTCGGCAATAATAACCTTCCATCCCATGTCATTGACTAGCTAAAATGCAAACACTTGTGGTGGAGACAGTGTGGCTCAGGATGCTGCAGCAGGTGAATTCTAACTATGGAAAGGGAAGATAAACTCCCAGGGATTTTAAACCTTCGAGGAAGGTCTACCAGCAGCAGGTTAGCTTCATGGTTGCAGACAAATATCTACAGGGAATATAATGGAACAGAGACATGGAAATTTCACACTCTTAATGACAAAATTGGGAATCTGCTAACTGTCAAACAATTGTCCAAGGCTTTGGGTCTGTGTCATTAAAGCCTTATAGGGCAAATGCTGTCATTCATTCGCTTCACATTTACAAATGTGCCATCTGTGACCGCAGTCGGGAGTGTGGTTAAGATCACCTTCACAGACAATCCTCTACACACGATCTCTGGGCTTCCCCTCCATGAAACATCCTTTCTGTACATCTGATCTGCTCTTTGTGTGTTAACAGCCACCTCTGTCACTCCCAGGGCCATACCCCTCTTCCTTGTGCTCAGAGACTCTGTAAAAAGGAACAACCAATGGAATTATCAGTTCCAAGTCCATGAAGCTTGTTCCCCCCATTGAAATTTATAGGCAAGTGTAATTAAGTATGTCGAAAATCACAAAAGCAATTGTATGTCACAAGTGAACCATGAAGTGTACGGATCTATGGTGGCTATAATGGTCACCTGTATTGACTGTTGTTTGTATAAAGTCTCTTAAACTTCACATTCTACTTAAATCAACCTAGAGATATTCTCCACTGTCTCCCAGAGCTGACTCTCTGAATCATTGTTCCACTATATAGGGTTTCCAGCCCTAAATACCTACCCCAGTTTTCCAAGTCCTGGTATTCCTCTGGGAAATAATGTGTCCCTGTGCTGCAGGTGGTATGTCTAGAGACACCTGAGAAAACACAGTAGAATTTCTTCATCCAAATTAATATTTTCTTTGTTTTTACCAATTTACATTCTAAAGAACAGATCACCTTATATCTATTTGTGAAGTTAATACACCACATAGAGACTATCTACTGGGGTTGATTTAATTCATAACATTTTCACATATACTTCATATGTTTCTCCATATGTATTGCAAGCATCTTGACAAAATATAGAGCATCTTAAAGATTTGGGAGTAGCTAAATGGTGTATCCATGAAAAGGATCAAAAATGTGCACTAATTGGCTGAATGACTACAGAGGAGAGCCAAGATACATGAGCAACCAAAAGCATCCTTGGTTGTGTTTTCTTCCTCTGTACTGATACTCGGCAGTCAAATAGATCAGAAAAGCTTTCTGGGTTCTGGACATTGTTTTGAACCAGAACAGTTGAGTCTGGTTCAAATTCAATTAAACTAAACAGAGGAAAATGCCAGAGAAGGAGCAAAGCCAAATTAGCCTGAGGGAGCCCCCTTTTAATTTTATTTTTGAGGCTAAAATCAAATCATTTGATGCTCACTGAGCTCCTACTATGTACAAAAGGTATGCACAAACACACAGGTACCCGGGAGTGTTCTTGTGTCTTGAGCAGAGCATCTTACGGACATTCTGAGTTTCGGGAACATCAGACACCATATTTCATACATGCTTCCTAATCCTAGGACAAATGATTTGAAGCCTTTGAGCCTCTAGGTCTTATTTACTTCATTCCATTGCTTTGGATTTGTTCATTTTGATTGTCTTAGTTGAACCAAAGAGACTGGAGCAACAGGAACCATCTTGCTTTCATGTGGAGTCTGAGAATTAAGCCAACCCTTGTGCTCAGAAGTGAAACACTTCAATAAGATACTCCAGGCTTATTTTGACACTGGTTCTTCAGTGCCCTGTACTGGATAGATCCTGTGTAGTTGATAATGTGGCTGAAACCCCTGGAGCTTACAGTATCCAACTTCTCCCCATAAAGACAGAACTGAGGAGAAGTCCAGACTCTGGGAGAATGGCAGTAAAGAGGTAGTGGCTGATGTTCAGTCTGGAGGATGCTATTGTGCCTTGAAACCACCTACATGGAAGCTTCTTGCAGTGTGAGATAATACTTTTCTTTGTATTTAAGGCATTTTGATCTGCCCAATCCCTGCCTTAACATTTTCTGCCAAAGAGAAGGAAAAAAAAAAACTTATCTAGAGGTTTTATTCTCTACTGTCTTCATTTTTTAAAACATGACATAAATATATAGGAAACAGAATTTTTAAATGGCAGTTAATAAAAATCATACAGTCCTGCCATATAGTTGTGTTGTCTTATCTTTTTGGTTGTAAGCCTAGCCTTTAATGGCTGAGCCATCTCTCCAGCCCTAATATATATTTCTCAGAGTGTAAAAGTACTATGCAAGTATTGATGACTTCTGTTAGTACACTTGCTCTCACACCCTTTGCTTACCTTCTTCACTATCTCCTCAGCTTTATCCTTTCTGTCCCTGGGTCTAACACTGGCACTGCCTGGGTGTCAGGCAATCTCAGAGTAAGACATGGAGAGCCTAGTGGTTTCAGTTACAATGTTTAATGAGGATTAAAAGGTAGGTGATGTCACTCCTGGTGCTGAAATCCCATGGCAACTCATCCTGTGTATGTACCTGATGCTAAAATGAAAAGAGATGTCGGCTCCAGAAGTAGAAGTAATACTCATCAACTCTGAAGTGAGAACTTTGTTGAAAGCCAAAAATAATGACCTCCTCTTCTCTATGACAAGAAAGGGGTATTTAAAATGCAGTCAACCCCATAGAACCCACTCAAATGGCATAAATCCATTTCCCCGTAACATTTTTCTACTTCAGAACACTGCTTTTTCTACACTTGTCTGGGTGTGATCATAATGAAAACCAAAATGGACACTATTCATCAAGATATGATAAAAAAATCAATAACGTTGATTAACTAATGTCACTGAGATGCCTTGAATAAGGAATGTCCCCCATCAGCTGATGTATCCCAGGATACATGGTCCCCAGGTGGTGATGCTGTCTGGGGAGGCTATAGAACTTTTAGATGCCTGTACCAAATCCTGCTGCCATTCCTTTCCCACCACTATGGGTTCTCCCTCTGGAACCATACACCAAAATAGACTACTGCTTTTGTGAGCCACTTCTGGCCATGGTATTTTATTAAAACAACTGAAAAAGAACTCATACAATCGAACTCTATATCTTCAGTGGAAGTCATATACAGAGCAATTTCAGAGTAAAAGGTGCTATTTCAATGATATTCAGCTTATATTCATGCTTTATTCTTAAGATTTACTTTACTCTATTAATTTATGTGTGTTTGTGTGTGTGTGTGTGTGTATGTGTGTGTTTATATTTTTTAACACATATATCCATGATGTTTAGGCCAAAAAAAATCACAAATATTTAAAATTAACCACATTCATATTTTACACAAATATATAAATATAATTGAATATAAAACTTATGTTTTATATTCCCTTATGTTTTCTTTTCATTGAGACTATACCTAAAATTCTCATTTAGATAATCATAACAGTCTTTTTAGGTTGCTAATGTATAGAAATGTTCAGGAAAATCTTTCTTGCTAGTAACTTAGAGACACTGTTATTGGTTTTTATTGAGGAATTTGCTTGAGATTTATGAATTATTAGAATTTACTGATGAGGAACATTTAGGACATATGAATTTCCATCATTTCTCTCCTATGTATATTTTGGTTGCTGGAGATAAACTGGGCAAGATTCAAGATAGAGAGGCGGGTCAGTGGGTAAACTGCTTGCTGCATAAGCCTGTGACCAACCTGAGTTCATATCTCCAGCACTATCCTAAAAAGCCTGGCATGGCTGTATAAGCCTACAACTCCTGTGCTGGGGTGCATATGCAGGCAGATCCTGGGTCTTCACAGACTGCTTGAAATGAGCTCCAGATTCAACAAGACATCCCATCTCAAAAGAATGGCATAGAGAGAGAGATTCTGATGTCAATTTATGGCCCCAAGAAGCAAGAGGCTGTCAAATAATGTAACTATCAGAATATGTATACCATTTATGATATTTACATTATTTACATGCTTTTTACATAATTTTGCAAAATTATGGGTTTTTTCACATGATATATAAATCTGTAAAGTTATAGCTGAATAAAATTCTGTTGGTGCACCTACAATATCAACTTTTGTTCAACTTTGATCAGGTCTTTTTTGCATAAGGCTGGTTCCTGGTAGCTAAGGCTTGTGGATTGTTCTGACGCCCTTTCTAACCTACAAAAGGCTACACATTTAAGCTTGCTCTCTTGCCTCTATGGAGTTCTGTGAAAATGAGTGGAAATGTCAAGGGAATTCATCTCCTTCACTAGTGTGATAAGGTTCATGTGAGTTTGTTTTAATAGACCCATTTTAAACATGGGAGGGTCGTTTGAATTGGATATTGTTATTTTCATGGTCTGGAGGAAGTGGAAGTTTATGCTTTGGTAAGGAGAGATTATATCATGGTAACAGCTACAAGAAAGGACTACTGGCCTTTTCTAACTGCTGTTGGGCTTGCATGATATTAAAAACAGGGTTATTCAGCCTATGGGAAATGACAGGATGCTATGACTGGTGTGCACTTGTTACTAGTGCCCTCTGCTGGGCAGTCCAAGTATTCTGTGTTCCAAGAGGGCTGTAGCTGATAATAACAGGAAAAGAGACGAGTCTGTACCTCATCCATCTCTGATGCCATTGATGTAGAATACCCAACACACAGCAACTCACTGCAGAAGAAAACTCTCCAAACTGAAGACAAGGTACAGAGATCCACTCCTACTATGTGCTACACCGAAAGAAAATAATAATAATGTTTTGTAATTTGCATATCCTATAATAGAATTGCCTCTTGCTTTACCCTTCCTGCTTTCTTTTCAACAAACCATCTAATGAAATCCTTACTTCTAAATATTCTCCATGGGCACACTTCCCTATCTTTTCATCTTCTCTAAAACATTTCTTTCTGAAAATGATACACTCCATATATGTTTCCATTGTAAAATCCATCCGTGTCGTGTCATTTCAAATCTTGGCAGTAGTCATGACATTGCTCACCTCAGAAGGCTTGAGTTTATCATAAATGATCAGTTGCCCAGAGTGTGAAATCAAAGGCAGGGGAACATAAAAGACCTCCCCCTGGTGTCGAGTCCTTCAAGGCCAGTTCAGAGCAGCAGGCCAGCAGTAGGAGACACAGCAGTGTGGGTGTGCAGAGGCTCATGTGCGAAGTTCACTGTTATTCACACCCCCTGAGTTTGATTGTTGAATGGAAGGTTCAAACATATTTCCTCAACTCAAAGCAAAAACTAACCTGAAAACATAAATTGGCCCATTTGGGCTTCAAACTTGACCCAAATGTACAAAAAGGGGTTCTTAACTTCAGGGAACCTGTCCAACCTTTGAGTTTGTTAAGAAACCCAGACGAGAAGGCCTTTATAGTTATCAGAGGTCTGCATGTCATCTTGTCAATGGAAGTCTGCTGTTAATAAAAGCTGTTCCCCACACAGAGGGGCACCAACCCGCTGTGTCTTAGAAGTCCCCAAATGTTCTGCAATGGTACCGATCCTTTTTTTTAACAGCTAAATTTATACTCTTTGCAGCTAAACTATGATGAGCAGAGGATCGGTTGTTTTAATTAATCAAACAAACAAAAAAAGAACAATTCAGAAAAATAACCAAAATATCCAAAGGAAGAAAAGATGGGGAAACTGAATTATGAAGGTTCTAAGTTGTCATCCAGCTTACGGCTTCAAAAACTGCAGCAAGAACCTTAAACTAGTTCACATGTGCTTTGTCTTTTTCTTGGGTGTATTTCAAACTATTGAAGCAATGGTGACAGTTATGCATTATCTACTAACTAGGCTCAGAAACGGCAGCCCCTTGAGCACCATTGGCTCCCTGCAAACAGCTAACCTGTTTAACTTTGTTTTTCATGGAGTTTGTTTCTCTTTTGTATACGTTCAGCATGAAAGAAAGAAAGAAAGAAAGAAAGAAAGAAAGAAAGAAAGAAAGAAAGAAAGAAAGAAGAAAGAAAAAAGAAAAAGGAAAAAACCTCTAGACAATACTCAGACCGTTGTTCTTTTCCCTATCTTTGGATTTCCTCTTGCCTTCTGCCACCTCCAATATTACCTTAATATGCAGAAATCAAACAGAAATGTCACAAGAAGGAGAAAGCACAAGCAGAGATTTACTGTAAATTGAAATATCTCCTATCTACAGTAAAAGAAAACTTTAATTTAAAAAATGCCAGGAATAGTTCAGCTGGTATGAAAATAAAGATGTCACGACTAAATAGGAATTCTCAGTCCCTTCACTGTCAATAATTAATAGATTATTTACACGGGCACATTCACAGTTCCCAGCTTTCAGGATTCCATTTACACTTTGATCCTTTGCTCAGTAGCAAATTTAACATCATCGTGACCTTCTTCCACCCAACACCATCCGCCTATCAGACACAGAGAGAGCAACATATGATATGTGCATTTATTAAGGCAGCCAGCTCCAAATATTGGGAAAAATGACAAAGGCCAATGTGTCCTAAAATAAACTGAAAGAGAAACAGATTGTTCTTAGGGAAAATCAATTAGCAAGCCCTCTCTAGGATGCTTTTCTTAAGAGGCAGGATGTGTGCATCCTACAGTAAAGCGTAGCTCTCAGGTCTCAGATTAGGGTCCTGCAAGATTGACAACAAGCTCACAACAGTTCTATTCTAGCCCATGAAGTAAATCCCAGTGTTAAGACTTGCAATGTCTTGCTCAAGTGCATAACAAAGAGTTGCTTAAAATAATTAAAGTGTCATTCACAACATGATCCCAGAAAACTCTTGATGATATTTAAAATTACATATTTAATAAGTAATATACTTTAGAAGCAAAAATCAGGACTTCTATGAGAGTGATGTAAAATTCAAAATAAAGGAGCAAACAAGCCCATATTGAGTATTAATGGGGGGAGGGAGAGAGAGAGAGAGAGAGAGAGAGAGAGAGAGAACTCAGCAGGACACCACTGAATCTTAAACATAGGCGTAATCAGTGTGATAATACTTAGTAAGGATGCAGAAGTCCGTAGTACAGAAAATCAGGCTCACTGATTTGTCCTTTGATGTTGATTCAGGTTTGCATATTAAAAGATTCAGAACTGGGCCAAAATAATGCTTCATTCCAATATGCAGTCAAGATGTAAAGAATAGTGGAAAACTCACACTGCAGAACCTACGTAAATAGGATGCCAAATACTGTTTGTGTGGTTCCTTAGTAGAAACAGTCAGGCAGATCATGTGTCATTGTTTGCTTTAATGAAGAGCTCCATTAGTGACAACACAATGAAGGACGATGCTTTGGTGTCCACATTTCAGATTGGAATGGGCAAAGCAAGGAGAGGTGTCATGGCTCTAAAAACAAAGACTTCAATATTAGAAATACAATAGAGGTACAATCTTCATTGGAAGTGAGAAAATATTCTTTCTTCCCATGGCCCCTTCATGAGCCACATCCATTTTGTATCACAAGAGAATTTGAGTTTATGTTTTGGTAAGTTTATGTTTTGGTAAGAGTTTAAGGTTTAGTTTAACTCTTTTTTTTTTTTTTTTCTTTTTTGGTCTGGGTTTTTCTTTTAAAGTTATATGAGAATGATGTGACGCCTGCACTACTCTTGTATCAATTTGGAAAAAATCTAAGCTCTTTTCAGCACTTCTCTACTAAGACTAGTCTCATCGGGCTAAACCTGTCCTCTGTTCCTTGAAAGGTTCCACAGAGAAGTGGCCGCTTTTCAAAATCAGGGTAGCATTGGTTGTATTGTCACTACACTTTATATATCGAGGCAACAGTTAGGATAATAATAATAGCTATAATTTTAGGAAGAGCATGTATTCAATACAAACACACTCTGTTTATTATTCAATCATGAAGGTTTGAGTCTTGAAAGTAATTCAATTTCTCTGACTCATTTGCCACATATAAACGCACTCACCTGTGCTATCTTAAAACTATTGTTAATTAACATTTGTTTGTTTATATACTTATTTGTGTGTGTGTGTGTGTGTGTGTGTGTGTGTGTCCATAAGCATGCCACACTGTGTGTCTAGAAATCAGACAACAAATTGTGGAAGTTGGTTTTATTCTTCTGTCCTATGAGTCTCAGCAAGTGCCATTACTGTTGAGACATTTAACCAGCTACTATGATATAATTCTTAAACTCTGTGATATGAACTCTAAAACGTATTTCACCCCCAAAATGACAGGTGTCGATTAATCATCTCCAAGGCTCCCTTTACCTCTACCATGCTTTCATTCTGTGACTCTTTTTATATAAACTTTCAAATAAGACATGCAGAAATAGAAACCCACTGAGTATTTTTACCCACTATGCCCAAGGGACAATTCCTTCATTAATCTATTGCTTACAGCTAGTCCAGAATAGAGAAGGTCTTTTTGACTTACAAAGGGTTAAGTATACATCTAACTAATACCTCACTGAGCAGCATGGCTTCGTCACACAGAACACTGTGGAGCAAAGGTTATTTCCCTTCAGTCCGATGGCTGACTGGAAGCTGTGTCTCATTTTCATTGCTGATATATATCATCTACACCATAGGCAGATATTGTCCTATGAACCCTAAGATCGCTTCACAGCAGTTACGTAGCCAAGGATGACTTTGAACTTTTGGTCCTCCCATCACCATCTGCCATGTGCCTTACCATCACACCCAGTTAACCCAGTGCTAGTAAATGAACCTAGGATTTAATTCATGCTACAGAAGATCTCTACCAACTGAGCAATCTCCCCATACTCTTAGCCCTAGAAAGGATCAAAATTCAACCTTTGAAGTCTGCTTTCTATATGCCATACGTAACTTGTGCTACTATAGAATTGAAAAGCCATATTCAAATCATTATAAATAAAGGACCCCGGAGATATAAAGATATTCCATCATCACAATGGTTTAAAAGCCAAATATACACAACCAGGATGTTCTCACTCCTCTCCCAGAATTCCAAGTGAGTAGAATCACAGAACTATTCCTGATCGCCTTTATTTTTTGTCTCCAAAGCTGGATATTTGTCTTCCTTTTGAAATGACAGCATCACAAATGGAAAAAGGGTGGGACAGGTGCAAGGTCTGGTCCAGGCTTTTCCTTCTTCTAGTACTGTTGTTGGCTGTACTTCATAGTCAGTAAACCAAAAGATCATATCCTTCATCCATCCCCACAGCATGGAAATTTCATTTGAAAAAGGCTTTGACAGAAACCACTGCCAAATGCTAACTTCATCTTCAAAATGAGTCTTGGACCATATGAAACATCTACAAAACAGACTTCAACTTAACAAAATGATGGCGCCAGGGAAATCAGAGCACATGAATGAAATCTGAAGCTTGGGATGACTTTCTACCACAAATTTCCATCCAGATGGCAATAATCGTGGTGAGTAAACCATCCCTGCAGTTTTACAAGGGCATAGACTGCTATCTCTCGGGAAGATACTCATTGCCTTGGAAGCAAAAAGATGAATGTCTGGTAATAATCCTTCTTATTAACCTGTTTCACACCACATGATCTCCTTATAGGCGATCTGTATAGTATACAGGATTTCACCCTCATGCAAGGAACCCTCCTATTTCAAGATGACCACAGATAAATAAAAGAAAAATATTACATACTATTGATTTATTGCCAGGCAGCCTTACAATATTTAGAAAACTGAAATAAACCAGAGAAGCATTCTGTTCATGATACAGGCCAACAGAAAGGCAAAGAGTCTCTACCACAAGTGAATTTCAGTTTGAGCTCTGACCTCTGTTGAAATGAGATTTGTAATGTAAATGCTAATAGATTCCTACAAGGCAACCTGAACGCACTGCTATGAAAGCACAAAATAACAAGCATCATTCACCACCTCCAGTTTAGTTTTAATTACTGCAGGTCTGTGTTTTTCTGATCCTCTGGTTCTCTGCCTACAGGTGGACTTCAAAACTCCATTCGGAAACCAATAGGCTCATAATTCAGGCTTCATCTTCAAGAGACCCTTTGTCTTGGGAGATTTATTCAAATCTGTTTTGGGCTAGATGAATATAAATTTTTCCTGACACTTCTTGTTCAATCTTTATTTAAATGCTATACAGAGAAGTAGATATTGATATCATATTTAATATGCTAAGATTAGAAGTGGCAGCAGAAGAATAACCACCACATCCTCCTCATCCTAGGTGGTCCAATGCTAAACTTGGTATAATGTGCATCCAGAAACTCTACAGTTATTGTCCATACTTCAGTGATGCAGAGACAATCCATTGCTTTTACTTACCATGTGTCCCTAAAATTTTCCCCTAAACCTCCCATATATTCTCTTCCTGTCTCAGTAGTCCACTGTCCACAGTCAATATAACTAAGAATATACAATTTGAAGGGTCAGGAAGATCCTGTGAAGGCACCCTGAGGGTCAGAAAGAGTATTTGAAGTTACCTCTAACCTTGCATCATTTTCATAATAAATCTAAGATAATCTTTGTCTTTTTATTTGCTGCTTATTTACGGTTTTGCAGTGAGTGTATCAAGTAATGTGCATCAGACTTCTGATGAAGTGCATGACAAACACATTCAACTACCATTTGGTGTAGCCATTGTGCTTTTCAATTGCACTGAATCACATTTTTAAAAAATCTAGTTTTGACCCAAGAATATCTTTGATGGTCTAGTAAAGACAATAACTTTATTTGCTTTTCTTTTGAGTACATTTTCTAAGAGTTTAGATTATAGGGAGTGAATGTAAATATAGATACTTTGACTCCAACTTCTGTGGTAGGATGCTGTTGCAAGATGAACAAGCCACTTTTCAAATAGGTTTCTTCAAAGAGTGGTTGAGAAGCTCTGATTAAGCTATATTAAATATTGGGACAGGGTTATTTTGTCAAAACTAAATAAAATGGGTCTGTTATTTCGAGAAATGTAACTGTTATATTACTGATGTCGTTATTATTGTTGTTGTTTGTTGGTGTTGCTGTTTTTGACAAAATTATAGGTTACAAATGAAACCAGACTTGGGGAAAGCAGGTAGCCACCGAAGGAGGTCACCCATTTTTCAATAGTTTAGGACTTTTGCATTGTCTTGATAGTGGCTTCAATGAATGAATTTTCATGTTGTATTATGAACTCTGTCAGCATTTGAGAGATGTGTATATCTCAGTATTTACAGTTCCCAGTTAACGACCATCGCAACATGTTATTTTAAGAAACTCTGACAAACATAAAGCAGAGTCTTAAACTGCAGAGCCAGCCAATAGGATTTTAAAGAATATGCATATGAGTTTTGTTAACATGGCTTCAACTTCTATGGTACTGCAGGTGACCTCCAAGAAGCAATCTCTTAGCAAGTTTTGGTGAAATAGCAAAGAATATTCTCCACAGTGATCTTCTGGGGCCTCTTAAGAATCCCTTTCCCTCTTTATAGCTGTGTGGGAACAAATTTTCCTTTATGTCTTTCAACCAGAATAATACCTCCCAACAGAGTAAAAACACAGAGATGTGAAAAATCTGCAAGTTTTAACTGAACTACACAGCAAAGAGATCTGTGAAAAGAGAAAACAATACTTGTCAATACTTGTCAGTAATTTCTGCTCATTTCATTTAGAAAGTATGGTTGTGTATGTGTGTTAGCAATAGTTGATAATTGTATCTTTAATTAAATTTTTAAGTGTCGTGATTTTAATTTCTTCTAAGAGCATAGATTGGTACAAGCAATAACTGGGGAAAAAATCAGCCTCTTAAGAATTATACAATTCTTAAAGCTAAAAAAAAAAAAAAAAAGAAGCTAAAGAGCTGCTATCTGTTTCCAGGTACTGCTGCGATAGCCCAGCCCTTCTGCTTTCATGTAAAACTCCTCTGAAAGTCCTTGGGTGGATTTTAACTTACAAAACCTTGAAATGTTTCATAATCTCACACATCAAAATTAATTTTTTGGCGGGAGAGTTGAGATTAGATAAGATACTGTATGAATCATTGCTACGGGTTAGAGTCAGGGAGTAGTATGTCCTCTGTAATCTACACTGAGAAATGATCAGTGTGGAGGTCACTGGGACCCTCTATCAAGAACCAGTAACCTAACTTTCAGACATAGCATTAAGTTGATCTAGTGTTCTGCCACATATGGACTCTCAGACTGAGAGCTTGTGGGTAATGAAAGGACAAAGAAGATGCTCCGTTCGGGGTCCTAGAGTACTAACCCTTCAATATTTATCCTAAGGCTTCTACCTCCATTCATCAAAATGGGTTACATGCCTTTCTTGTGGCTTCACTGATCCTGTCTCCGAATGCTAAGTTCTGTGCTTCCTACCACACAATACAATTTTATGCACCTTCCTAGGAGACCCTGGGGAATAATAGTTTCGCTTACTCCTCTTTGCTTTCCTGTGCTATGAGTGACCCTGGGTCTGGAATGAAGGAAAGACTAAATAGATATCCTTTTAAATGCAGTGAGTTTTTGTGTGAAAAAAAAATGAAAAAAAAAAAGAGGACATAAATAATTACCATGGTAACATAAGCCATGTGACATCATGGTTTTATAACACAGACTTTCAGCATTCAAAGCCAAGGTTGTGACAGTAACTTTGAATAAACCTGTGCCCTTGTCTGTAAAGTAGGAAAATTGATAATGTCTATCTCTATGTAGTTTTTAGAAATAATTGTTGGAGGCATAAATAAAGCAATTTGAGCAAAATATTGATGGCTGAGCTTACATACAGATAAAGATGTCTAGGGAAAAAAGGTAAAGTCATCCACTTCTGACCAAAGACCTAGAAGCAATCAAGAGAGCAGCATTTGACTGGGGTGCATTTAGTTCTAATGCCCTCTTATCGCTAATGCTTTGACACTTGTTTGAAGATAAATGTATAGAAGTCAATATCAAGGTAACAATGAGTGGTCATCAGCTCTTCATTTTACACTCAGTAAAGTTCTGATAACTTTTCTCTTTGTGTGACACAACCGACAGCATTGAAAAGCATCATGCAGCATAAATAAAATGTTATGCACAAATAAGTATCTAATGGTGAGTTGAAGATACTGCAGTAGCCCAACTTCTTTCATTTTCCTGATTATAACTGTATTTGCATAATGTATGAATTCAAACATTATTGCTGTTAAATAATGCATAAATATTCTCTCATGCTAAAATATGTCTATTTCCTCTTCATAAATTCTGTTGAGTGTATCATTCAGTTGTTCTATTTAAAATGCACTTGGAGATCTGCATCCACCAGAGGTATGACTGGGGATAATGTCATCACCAGAAAGATGAGAGTACCCAAAACTGTAAATGAAATATACTTTATTGAATGTATCATATCTTCTCTCTTTGGGGTACATTATTGTCAGCCTTGAAGGTTTCGTGTTTTAGAAATAGTAGACACTTTCTATGTCACCTATTAAACAAAGGAAGCTTGTGTGTCGAATAAAAATTTCCTGGCAGATCTTAAAAAGTTATTTCTTGGTTTTGTTGTTTTGTTTTTCCAAGACCATGTATTAATATAAACATAGTCATGTACTTTAGAGATTTGTTCTCACGCACTAGAAAATACTATCTAAATTATTAGAGGCAATGATAATTGGTATGAATTTCAACTTCAACTTTACAGCTTTAAATATTCCATTTAATGCACTGCCAATGATTCTCTTATGGAAGCCACAGACACTTCTTTGTTTTCTAAACTATATGTTTAAAATAAAATATGAGTTTGTTTATTTCTATCTGTATTGTTTCTTTTTCTTTTCCTAATAGATAATATCTTTCAAATTCCTTTTTATTTGTTAAACACACACATATATGAACACATACACA
The DNA here is from genome assembly GCF_011762505.2 of Arvicanthis niloticus. Lineage (NCBI taxonomy): Eukaryota > Metazoa > Chordata > Mammalia > Rodentia > Muridae > Arvicanthis > Arvicanthis niloticus. Next base: position 97,358,540 of record NC_047661.1, read on the forward strand.
CAGCACAAACACACACAAAGGACACACACAGACCACACACACACAACACAACACACACACACACACACACAGGACACACATACCTATCCATTCTGTAACCGTTCTGGGTTTAAACTGGGAGCAAATAGTTTCTCTTGTCTTAGTCTATTTCTATTTGCTGCTGCTAGTATGAAATAACTAAGTGACCAAAAAAATCATATTTTTAAATTGTGTTGAATTTATGATTGACCATAATTATGCTAAAAGATGCCTGCCCTTGTATGATGAGTACTGTAATGTTACTCACACACATGTAGTCACATACACATAGGAAGAAAACCCATTTTCTCTGTCAAATGAATTTCTATCACTTTGGTATTCCAACCTCTGCTTGTGAATGCTGATAAAACAGAGTGATGCATTCAAATGTCTAATAAAAAAGGAAGTGCCTTTAAAAGAAAGCATTTTTAATCCTAAGTGTTTTGTGACAAGCAGAAAATAGCATTGAAATTCACCCATTGAATGTCCAACTATTAAATGGAAAATTCAGAAATTAAATATACCTATTCAATAAACAAATATGATGGGCTATGACCCTGCATGTCTGTTTCATACTAGGAGCATACAAACAAATACTTGCTCAAAAAATCAATTTCATATACAACAAGGTTACTTATTAAGTCTTTGCCACTTTGTCATAGATTATATGCAATGGAAACACCAGAAGCATCTGAGAATTGTGGAGCCCAGTGCTAACACTTTTGATCTACAGAGTACGAATTTTCAGCACAAAAACTTGAACCTAATTTGTTTCTGTCTCAACTCTTTAATGAGCAATTCTGAAGCCCTGTGGAGTGATTGATTTAAAAAAAAAAAAAAAAGAAAGAAAGTAAGAAAGAGACAAAAAACAAAAAAAAAATCAATAGGAAACAGAGACTACTGTATATGGAGATCAGAGGACAACTTCCCTTGATGAGATCATGGCTACAACTTGGACTTTCAAGTTCTCACTCATTGCCAATTTATGGCAAAAGGATATGATTTCTACAGTTAACTTTCTCTGCCTCATACTTACAGATCTAGATGCAAGCTTTCAGCTATTGCTCCAGTGCCACGGCCTCCCTACCTGCTATCATACTCCCCACAATGATGGTCATGAACCCTAACCCTCTAGATTCCTGAGCCTCAAATTCATTTTTTTTCTATATGTTGACTTAGTCATAGTGTCAGAAAGAGCTAATGGGGAATAGCCTAGTCTTTTAAAACCTCAAAGCTCATCCCTAGTGACACATCTTTTCTAAGAAAGCCACACCCTCTAATCCTTACTCAATAGTTCCACCAAATGGGAAACAAATATTCAAAAATGTGAGCCTACAGGAGCCATTCTCATTCAAATCACCACATGCATAAATTCTATTAAAAAAGAGAGAGTTTATGAAACCCAAGATGAGCCTACTGGTACAACAGAGGCAAGCATGTTATAACTACCCAGTTTCTAATTGGATTTGAGGGATTGAATTTTAGGGTCACTCCTAGGGGAGGGGAATTCATGTCTGTTAGTGTAAACATGGTCAAAATCCAATCATTGCTGCAGTCATGAATTCTAGTTAGGAAGCTACTGCTGTTGATTTATTATATGGACATGGTATGTTCATCAGCTTGGCTTCTAACAAACTATATTTGTGGCCACAGAATAGTGTCACTATCATATTTGATCAGAGAAATTTCTTTCTGCAGTGGTCAATGATGACAAAGTACAAAGAATAAATGATTATTGAATGCTTAGCCATAAATAAGACACTTGTATCACCCTATGTAGGCCTTAGAAACATCATGAAAGAAGGGTGGAAAGGATGAATTACATGGAAAACAAAGTTTATAATAATTTCACCATGGATAAACCACCCAGAACATAGCTAGCCTAGTCTGATCTTAGGAGCTTAGTGATCTGATTAGTATTTGAGTGAATTTTGACATGAATTCTGAATATTTTATTCTATAACTCACTCTTTCTGGGTATAAAAGTGAACAACGAAAAAGTTGAGAAGCTTCTCAATCAAGAAAATGGGAAACGATAATCATAACAAATTTTCCTTCCAGGTACACTCTACAGAGCCTTCTGAACAAAGGGATGTTCATGGTCCTGGATGAGAGGCAGAACCAGATGTACCTCTCACCTGAGCTATACTGAACAGCTCCTGAAGCTTATGTTAGCAAACGAATCCTGCATTTGGAAGACCAATGTGTTACTTTTATCAATTATAAAAACCTGAGTATCCATTCTTTAGTTGAGGAACATCTGGGTTATTTGCAGTTTCTGGCTATTACAAATAAAATTGCTGTGAAAATAGTTGAGCAAGTGTCCCTTGGGATGGTAGAGCATCTTTTGGGTATATGCCCAGGAGTGGTATAGCTTCATCTTGAGGCAGAACTATTCTAAATTCTGTGAGAAACTTCCCGATTGATTTGCAAAGTAATTGTACCTGTTTGCACTCCCGCCAGTAATGGAGGGACATTCACCTTCCTCCACATCCTCACCAACACGTGCTGTCACTTGAGTTTTTGATCTTAGTCATTCTAATAGGTGTAAGATAGAATCTCAGAGTCATTTTAATTTGCATCTCCCTTACGAATAAGTATGTTGAACATTTAACATCTCAGCTACTTGAGATTCCTCTGTTGAGGTTTTTTTTTTTGCTCAGTACCCCATTTTTAATTGGGTTGTGTTGTTGATGTTTAATTTCTTGAGTTCCTTTTATATTTTGGATATTAGCCCTCTCTCTGATGTAGGATTGGTGAAAATATTTTCCCATTCTGTAGGCTGCCATTTTGTCCTATTAACAGTGACCTTTACTTTACAAAAGTTTTTCAATTTCATGAGGTTGTCAAGGACCAGCCTTAGCTTGGAGAGAGGTTCTGAAAGAAGAGGTGTCTGGGTGACTCAAAGAAAAATTGTGGGTCCAATCTGGCAGCATATGTTCTACTGGAGACATCTTTCCAGCCTGCTTTTCTCTCTGTTCTGCTTTCTTTCTCTCTCTGATCTACTTTCTCTGGAGATCTCCAGAAAGTTCTCTATGTCCTGTTCAAGACAATTCTCCAAGTAATTTTTTCTTGCTATCCTAAAATATTCTCTGGATATCTCATCTCCTGCAGATCATATGCCTAGTTTTTTATTTTACATATTAATACAGCCATTTACTTCAGGTTTCCTTTTAATTATCCCAATCAGCATCTGGTAACCCCAGCCCCTTAATTCTTACAAGACAGCAAGTATTTTCCTTTAACATTCCAAAAGAATTCAGAGATCTGCCTGCCTCTGTTAAGCACAGACAGTAAGCAATCTTGATGGAACCCTGTCCAGAAATTCTCATTTCTACCAGACCTGGGTCTGGACTCCTATATCCAAGTGCTGACCTTGAACTCAGGAGTTTGCCTACATTTGTATCTGCCTGTCTTTGTATCTCTCTGATAAGTCAACTTATTAATGCCTTTGTTCCTTTAGATTCGTGAAGCTCCTTATACAGTTTAATTTGCTTCCTTATATTTTTGCATAGTTGAGAAACTATATATTTTTGAATTTATATTTTTAGACTTCTTTTTCACATTCTTAAGGGCTATCCTGAAGGTTCCAGCAATTACCATTTACCTGAGACACTAGCCACACCTTTGCCTCCTAGACTTGTGCTGTCTGATTATCATGGAGTCATTAACATTAATAGGAAGGACATTTTTAAAGGAGGAATGTAAAATATGCACATTATTATACAAATAAGCCTTATGCCCACGGAAGCCATCGACTCTCATGGAGACCCACATCTGCTGGCCCTGTCCCAGGGGCAGGAACCATTTATTTCTGTCCCTACCAAGGCCATGCGATAACTGGAATAAAGTCCATTTTATTAATTGTTGATCTTAGTGCCAGAGTGGTTGGTGCTCTGTTCAGGAAGTTGTCTCCTATGCTGATTTGTTCAAAGCTTTCCCCCCACTTTCTCTTCTATTAGATGTAGTGTATCTGGCTTATGTTGAGGTCTTTGAGCCACTGGGATTTTAGTTATGTGCAGGATGATAAATACAAACCTATTTGCATTCTTTTACATACAGAGATCCAGTTCAACCAGCACCATTTATTGAAGATGCTTTCTTTTTTTCCATTGTATGGCTTTGGCTTCTTTATCAAAACTCAAGTGTCTGTAGTATGTGGCTTCCATTCTATTACATTGATCAATTTTTATGCTAAGCAACTTCTAGACCAACTTGAGTCCCAACCCCATGGTAGAGATCCAACCCCTGACACTATTAGTGATACTCTGTGCTTGTAGACAGGATCCCAACATAACTGTCTCCTGTGAGGCTTCATCTAGCTGCTGATGGAAACAGATGCCGAGACTCATAGCCACACATTAGGCAGAGTTGAAGGAGTCTTGTGAAAGAGTCAGGGGAAAGATTGGAGGAGTTGGAGAGGTGAAGGACACTTCAAGAAGACCTACAGAGCCTACTGACCTGGGCTCGTTGGGGCTCACAGAGCTGAAATGCCAACCAAAAAGCATGCCTGGACTGGATCTAGGCCTCCTACAAATATGTAGCAGATGTGGAGCTTGGTCTTCATGTAGGTCCTCCAACAGCTGGAGCAGGGGTCATCTCTGACTCAGACTCTATTTCCTGACTCTGGATCCCTTTCCCCCTAGTTGGGCTGTCTTGTTTGGCTTCAGCGGGAGAGGATATGCTTAGTCTTGATGAGACTTGATGTGTCAGTATGTTGGTACCTTCTCAGAGAAGGAAAGAAAGGAATGGAAGAATGGGGGTTAGAGGTGTAGGACTGGGAGAAGAGGAGGGAGGAGACCTGTAATAAGAATGTAAAGTGAGTAAATCAATTAATTGAAAAAATAAAAATGTGAACCAACAAACTTAAAGGCATAAGAGTCTAATATAGTATTTGTTTTTAAAGGAACAAGTTAAACAGTATAAATAAATAAGAAAATGGTATTCTACCGGGGAGAATGTGAAGCTGGGAAGCTTTGAAATTTTAATTGACTTTTTATGTTAAATATTAACCAAACCTTAAAAATATTCTGTATACTTTTCCACATGCATTCAATTTAATGTCTTTTTCCATATCTAAACATGTCATCAACCAAAAAAGCTAATTAATGCAATACCATAATGCTGTATTATATTATAACAATATAATGATACAATTGACATTTTATGCACAATAATATATCATGTAACAATACATGCAAAATATAATATGATATTACATAAAATATATAATATGATAACAATATAATAATCTTGTTTAGAGACATGAAATTTCCTAAGGTATCATAATAGAGAACACATTATATGGGGTCTGTTGACTGCAAAGTGACCATGTGAAGTCTCCAGATTCCACAGGGTGCTAGTATTCTTAACACCTGAACTACCAAGGATCCCTAACTCCAGGTCTTGTGGAGGTCAAAGCTAGTTTGACATCTGCTCTGTTTGGGACATCTCTCCTCAGCTCCAGACGCTAGTCCCAGCTCTATCTGTATCTCATGTAGGCAGTTTCTCTAAGGCTGAAACAAAGGAGTGTTTAATCATAAAATGTATTAACTAATTGGTGAAGCCTATTATAAAAAAATCTCCCTAATTACTCTGTGGTGTCAAGAAAGAGGCCTGTCAAGAGAGTATCCGTGCTACAACTGTGACAGCAAAAAGCAACACTTGGAAGTCTTCCTCCCCTGGGCTTTTTCTTTGATTTCTGCCTTTAATTCTGATAAGAAGTGACAGTAGTTGGATAAAACAATCAAAACTTGAGTTGAAGAGCTTATAAACCTTCTGACACTTCAATAAACCAAAAGCCGATATGAAACCAGCAAAGCAGTTTTATGTTAGCTCTGGCTAGCCACACACCGCAGACAAGACATCCATCTGCAGAGCTCCGAGCTATCTCCTTGATATAATATTTCACTAACTCTCATTTCACATCTTTTAAATAAGAAATAAATGCTAAATTCTACCAAGAGAAATAAAATCTTTTATAATCTTTGAGACAGTTGTTGCCATCCCTCAGGAGAGCATTACGCCTGCTGCTAAATGTCTACAAATCAATATTTAATATTTTGAAACATGAAGTCTTAATTATCTATCTCCCCTTTAAGCGTGAAACCCGTACGGAGTGAAAATAAAACCATTTGTTGGCTGATGGATTGATTGCCACTTATTAGCACTTTTTTGATCTGCAGGTCAGATTACAGAGTCTCGTTCTGAGCACATACTAAACCTTCTTGCTGGTACTTTGATGTATGAGCGAAGATGGAGTGTGGTAACTTGGGACCGTGGATGATTCTTCCCACTTTGGTTCACTGGGCTAACACCAACAAATTAAAGAAGAAAAACAAAACAATCTTCAAGTCATAACTGCTGTTGATACACTAGATACACGTTTCACTCCCTGGTCCAATAACAACAAATTCTAATACCCTGTCTACGAATTTGAACAGAAAATAAAATTGTGTGCATTGCTCCCTGCTGATGAAGAAAGGAAAACGGTATGGTCTTGTATAATATTACAAATTCTCCCAATTAAAAGGGAGGCTGTCATACGATTTTATGTGAACCTTTAACCTTCTTGCATTTAACCTTCTTGCATTAACCCCAACAGAGAACTATGCAGAAAGGTCACTGGCCTCGAGGAGTCGAGCTGTCACTTGATAGGCAATGATCTGGTCCTTTGTTATTGTTTGTTTTTCTGAGTGTGCTCATTCAGAGCATGGGGTGGGAAATTCCTGGGATGCATTACATAGATATGTCAGAAAATGATGAGTCTGTAATGAAGAATCTGTGAATGGGACTGAATTTGTAGGTCTAATCAAGGTAAGGGTATGGGATAAAAGCATCCTGGATTATTTCACCATCCATCCAAAATCAAGCATGCTTAGAAAAGATGTACAGAATAGAGATGTACAAGAAGACAGACGGGCTCCCCAGAACCTTCACAGCAAACATGACCCAGATGACAGCTTGACTTGGGCTTTTGGCCTCTGGAATGGCTAGAGAATACATTATTATTGTAAGCGAGGAAGTGTGCAATTGTCTTTATGAAAATGCCAGGTTACCAAAACAGATAGAAGAAATAGAGGTGTCAGGCATGCATGCGGGGAGAAGTCAGCTGTGAGGGTTGGTCCAACCTGAGCTCTTGCAATTAAAATATAAAGAGTATTTAAAGGCTTTCTTCTCTTTTGATCTCACTTTTTTCTACCATTAGCACGTTTGGGTGCTTTATCCAGCTGGGTATTCTATGTGTCTACAACTATGGGACAATATATAGCTTGGGTAGTCTAAGATGAGCATATCAGGTCTGGCATTCAGCCTCGATCATCACTAAGAACCATCATCTGTGCGGGTTAGTTGTGAGATTAGACATCCTTGTAAGGACTAGTGAAATGGCTCAATGTGGAAAGCTGCTTTCTGTAAACCCCAACAATCTGAGTTCCTTACCAGAACACACATGACAGAGGAAAAGAATTGACTCCCTTAAATTGTCCTCTTATGTACATGTGCACACACAAATATGTACATGTACAGGCACATGCACATGCATATGCATACACACACACACACGCCCGCATGTACACACACATACACACACACACACACAAATAAATGTAATTGAATATTTTCAATGTTGGTAAAGCATTTCATATGGTCCCTGGAATACCTTTGATGCTCAATATACTGACAATTATTACTTCATTGGGTATTTTGGGTTAAGAAAAAAAAAAAAAAAACAGCATACAAAGTTCCTGCCACAAAAGAGCACACAGTAAGTGGTGCTACCACTTTGTCTTTAAATATAGATTTTCTGTAGAGTATCCATCATTTTAAACTGGCAGTAGCAGGCATACACTTGTGGAGATTTCCTTAGCACTAAGACCAAAATCCAAAATTCTAATAGTCAACCAGTTCTTCTTGATTTAGCACACTGTTTCACTTCATGCTACCCTCCTGTTTCCCCTACCCTAGTAATTCACATAACCCAGAGACCATTTCCATTCCACAGGGAAGCTACCTATCTTTCTTCTATGTTTATATCCCTGAAACACTCCTTCCCCATTCTCACTTAAATCTTAAACATTCCTCAAGCCTCAGCTGAAATGCCCCCTCTGTAAGAAGAAATCTCTGACCTCTACCCACCTCTATCTCAGAAGATTTTATATTTTCTTTCATTTGATGGTTTCTACTTCATGATTACATTTTTACTTCTGTGTTTGTATGATAAACTTGATTTCTGCCCCTCCCCACACACACAGGCTATTTATAAAAGTAATATTAAGAAATGAAAACAATGTGTTTTCATGTTAGTTTCATCATGAGCTGGAAATTATTCCATGGTTACCTTAAGAACAGTCAAGTCTGACAGACCTAGGTCAAGGGTTCCTTATCATTAGTGTAGGAAGAAAGGCCCTTCCTTATGTCTTGTTCTTTTATAGTGAATAAAGACTGGGGCTTGGTGAACAGGTAGAAAAGGGGGGAGTTAGGAAAGAAGAATTCATGTTCAGATAATAGAAAACAAAAAAACTTAACTTTTCCATCTAAATAAATTGTGGAAAGGGAAAAGACAGGGAGAGCCAGGAGATTCTGTGGGTAGTAGCTCAGAGTTCTGCACTGAGAGCCAGGTTCGCTAGTTAGGGCTGTCATAATACATCAGTGTCAAGAAAGCTGAATTACCACTAATTTGTTTCTTCACAGTTCTGAAGACTAGATCCAAGATCAAAAAATATAAGTAGTTGTGTTTCCTTCTGAGGCTCTTGTCTCTAGCTTGCAGATTGTTGCCTGCCTCCTTTGTTCATTTGTACCAAACCATAGGGTCTATTTGTGCGTGCATGTTTCCCTTTCCTTCATGGATATCACTTAAGTTGGATTAATCCCCAACATATAACTGGATGTCACCTCAATTATCTCAATAAAGACTCCCTTTGTAGTCATATTCTGTGGCCCTAGAAAGAAAAAGAAAGTCAATATAAGAACTTAAGGGGCCTTCCAATCCATAACTGCACCCAGGGGCAGATCAGATGCTCTAGCTCTCCCCTACAACCACACACAAAGACAGCTTGACTCCCAGAAGGTCCATCATAACCAGACTCGCAGGTGAGACACCAATATATGGCCTAACTGGGCCCACCACTAGCCCCAGCTGAGAAAGGAACTATATCCCCTGCTGGAGACACATCTTGCTTTCAGCCTGCAATTCAGATTGGAAGGCCCAGACCCCCTCCCACACCCAGAGACAGCCTGACTTGAGGAGGTCCATCAAAACGGGGATCACAAGAGGGACAGGCTCCAGTCAGAGATAACAGGGCCAGTTAACACCAGAGATAACCAGATGTCAAGAGGCAAGTCCAAAAACATAAGCAACAGAAACCAATGCCACAATCAGCACCCAGTTCTCTCACCTCACCAAGATCTGGATACACTACCATTCCTGAAAAGCAAGATTCTGACCTAAAATCTCATCTCATAAACATTATAGAGGGTTTTAAAAAGAACATAAATAACTCCCTTAAAGAAATTCAGAACACAATCAAGCAGGTGAAGGAATTGAACAACAATGGCCAGTATCTAAAAATGGAAATAGAAAGAATAAAGAAATCACAAAGGAAGGCAACTCTGGAAACATAAAACCTAGGAAAGAGACCAGGAGTTACATATGCAAACATCACCAACAGAATACAAGAGATAGTAGAGAATCTCAGGCATAGAAGATACCATAGAAGATATTGACAGAATAGTCAAAGAAAATACAAAGTGCAAAAAGCTTCTAATCCAAAACATCTAGGAAATTCAGGACACAATGAAAAGACCAAACCTAAGAATAATAGAATAAAGTGAATAGAAAGAAGGTGAAGATTTCCAATTCAAAGGACCAGAAAACATCTTCAACTTTATCATAGAAGAAAACTTCCCTAACTTGAAGAAAGAGATGGCTATATATGTACAAGAAGCCTACAGAACACCAAATAGATTTGACTCAAAGAAGTCTTCGTGTTAAAAGTCTTGGAACGATCAGGAATTCAAGGACTGCCACATAAAATCACATATGTTGAATCTAATAGAAGACAAAGTGGGAAAGAACCTTGAGCACATCAGCATGGGAGTTTCCTGAAGAGAGTACCAATGCCTCATGCTCTAACACAACAGTTGACAAATGGGACCTCATGAAACTGAAAAGCTTCTGTAAGGCAAAGAACACTGCCAATAGGACAAAACTGCAACCTACATATTGGAAAAAGATTTTTACCAACCCTCATCCAATAGAGGGCTAATTTTCAAAATATACAAAAAAAAATAGAGGGCTAATTTTCAAAATATAGGAAAAAAAAGTTAGACCCCAGAAAACCAAATATTCCAATGGGGAAAAAAAATGAGTTAGGGAGCTAAACAAAGAATTCTCAACTGATGCATATTGGATAGCACCTAAAGAAATGTTCAACATCTTTAGTCAGCAGAGAAATGCACATCGAAATGACCCTGAGATTCTACCCCATTCCAATCAGAATGGCTAAGATCAAAAACTTAGGTGACAACAGATGCTGGCAAGATTGTGGAGAAAGAGGAACCCTTCTCCATTTCTGGTAAGATTGTGACCTGGTACAACCACTTTGGAAAACAAACTGGTAGTTCCTCTGAAAATTGGAAATAGTTCTACCTGAAGACCTAGCTATATCACTACTGAGCATATATCCAAAAAAATGTTCCAACATATAACAAGGGCACATGCTCCACTATGTTCATAGCAGCCTTATTTATAATAACTAAAAGCTGCAAACAACTCAGATGCCGCTCAATGGAAGAATGGATACAGAAAATGTGGTACAGTTACACAATGGAATAGTATTCAGCTATTAAAAACGACAACTTCACAAATTTTGTAGGCAAATGGATGGAACTAGAAAATATCATCCTGAATGAGATAACCCAGACCCAAAAGGACATACACAGTATGTACTCCCTGATAAGTAGATATTGGACCCAAAAGCTCAGAATGCCAACGATACAACTCACAGACCATATGAAGCTAAACAAGAAGGAAGGTCCAAGTGTGGATGCTTCAGTTCCACCTAGAATTGGGAACAAAATAATCATGGGGGGGGGAGGGAGGGAGGAACATGGGTGGGAGAGAGAAGGGGGAGGGAAAAAAGGTGGAGGGCAGGGCCAGGTATGGGAAGAAACAGGAGAGAATCACAGAGGGCCAAGAAAATGAATATAAATAAGTAGGTGGGCTGTGGGGTTGGGGAACCACTAGAAAGTCCCGGGAGCCAGGGATTCGAGAGGCTCCCAGGATCCAATGGGGAAGACATTAGCCAAAATACCCAACAGGGGGGATATTGAACCTGAAAAGACCACCTCCAGTAGACAGACATGGCCCCAAGTGGTGGAATGAGGATACCCACCCATCTCAAAATTTTTAACCCAAAATTGTTCCTGTCTAGAGAAAATGCAGGAACAAAAAAGGAGTAGAGACTGAAGGAAAGAAAGGCCATCCAAAGACCCCCCAGCCTTGGGAAGCATCCCATCCACAGACACTAAACCTCAGCAGTATTGCTCATGCTAAGTGCTTGCAGACAGGATCCTGGTTTGGCTGTCCTCTGAGAGGTTCTGACAGCACCTGACAAAGATAGATGCAGATACAGCCAGCCATTGAACTAAACCTGGAAACCCCAATGGAAAAGTTCAGGGAAGGACTGAAGGAGGTGAGGGGATTCCAACCCCATAGTAAGAACAACAATATCAACTAAGGGGACCCACAGAGCTTCCAGGAACTAAATCACCAAACAAAGTGTATACATGGGTGGGTCCAAGTCTCCTTCTTGTCAGAACCTCATGATCTACAGCAGGAAGAACACATGAGGCTATTAGTGGTGACACTGAGGCTACAGGTTCCCAGTCTCAGATCAAAAAAGGAGGTAGTCTGATCATGGATTCCAGGAATAGATTTCACCCAACAGTTCAAAGCTTCAACCAAGCTGGTTTTGTTTCAACAATGCCACTGGTTGATTATATTATTATTCCTTCTTTGTCATGATCAGAAGGGCACCAGAATAGCCCCTCTACAATGATAAATATTAAAGAATTTTATTAAAATACCTTGTCTTCCTTTAAAAGTCATCTGAACAACATGTAGGGAGTATACAATTCTAAACTTACTGAAGTTTTAACCCACAGGAAGTGTTAAATGACTCAGGCTGAAGCAGAAGAGGGAGAAACCTTTGCTCATTCACAAGTTTACACATCCCTCCTACCCATGGGAAGATAGACATAAGGAAATGAGTCAGTTTGTAGGGGGAGATGTGTTCCTCTAGACAGGAATGGTAACAGGCATCACATTCAGACATTCTTAGTGTACACTCCAAGAGGACAGGCTTGTTCAGGTGTGCCCAGCACAGAATAGATTCTGGGAAAATGTTTTGCAAATATTTTTTGTCACCAGTCTTGCAAGAACATCTATGCCAATTTAGATCTGTCTTTAAAACGTAACAGTAGGTTTGTCTCCATTATGGTATTTTGTTTTTCAGCTTTGCATTAATTCCAAATTATTCCAATAACAAATGTCTCTAGCCTTGCAAAATAGTGTCGGGGAGAATCTTATCTCTAATTTTAAATTTCTCCAACCATTAAACGTGATGCCCTCCCTTCAGGGTTCTATATTTAGAGCCCATATTAATTCCAATTCACCCGGCTCCCTTAGCTCATCCTCCAAGTTTGCTTGACCTCTTAAAATTTTAACTCAAAAAATACTAGACTCTATTAAATTTTTTTTTTAAATTCTCCCTGGCTACTACTTTGGCTTCATCTCCTTTGTCATACTCAATTTCCTTCTTCATTCTGTCCCCACATTCATTCATCCCTCTACACACCAATTCCTAATCATGCACCCTAATGCTACCATTTATGTGAACCTCCTCTTGGAATTCGTTTTTACATTATTTGAGTTTCATATTGCATGAACTATCCTGAAATATCATCCATAACTCATGATTTAAAATTAATTATCATTAATACCTTATATACATCTAATATAACTATTATTCTACAAATACATATATATTTATAGAGAAAATACATACATATGCATATTTTACACATGTGTACATATGAAACTCATCGTGATATATTTAATATTCTCCTTAGAAGCAGTCCACATTTTCAGTGTTCATTAATTTTGAACACCATGGCTCACAATAGAGATAGGAAGCTCTCAATGACACAATTTCATTTATCTTAGATCAAATATGTCTTTATTATCTAGGAAATATGCCAATATAAATTTTAAATTAAATTATGTTTTCTTAATTTTTAAATCAATTTTTCATTGTTTTGTTTTATGCGTTATCTTCATTTAAGCAAGTAGGAGAGTTTCCCAATGCAGGCCCATCTGTTCTTCCTCTTGACTTTGAAGTGGTCTGCAAGCTAAATTGGTAACATCTTTCATTCTGTGGCAAAGCCCCATATTGTCTCAGGCATGCAATTCCGATTTCATTGCCCTATTGAGCCAAAGGCAAAGGGAGGCAACAAGAGATAAATCCCTTCAAAAACTCAATAAGTTTAATAATAGCTAACAGACACAGAATCCTACCCACCATAGAAATGCTTAATTGCTCTTTGTCATTACCTTGGTTCAGATGATAACAGCTCTCTGTGAAGCACCCTTCCCCTTTGGGGTAACTGAAGAGTTACACTGTATGAAAAGGACTTTGGAAGCCCACACCTCCCACCACACGCACACATATTCACATTCTTTCAGCTTCCACTGCACAGAAAGTAGTAAGAACAGGAAAAAAACCTAGACTCTTTTCATAGTTCTCCAGGGAAAGTCTCTTCTCAGTATTCTAGATAAAATACAGCAGGGTTTGGAAGTCCTCATCTGAGCCCAATCTACCCTATGCCATCTGAAATACATCTGGCTTACTTTGGATACAAAATTTTTTAAATGTGGCCTTAACAAAAAAGCAAGAATAAATTAATAACATATGTATGAACTACAAAGTAATGGCCTAATAAACCATTGCTTAAATTTCTCCTTGTATTTCATTTACAATATTAAAGGGAAGCCCTAACCCTAACCCTAACCATTTCAGTTGATTTTTTTATAGTACCATTTCCGCCCAAAATTAAACCCATTGAATAGAAAATAATCAAATTATTTTCTTCACATTGAAAAGTGAAGGAAAAAACTAAAAGTTGGATAATTGGATGAATGCAAGTATTTATAAACATATGTATCTACCAACCAGCCCATTCCCTCTAAGTATATCATTGCTATTTTCTTCTGAATGTCCAAGGGTTGTCCATACTTTCAAAGCCCATATGCTTAGGAATAATGAGAAAGCAGAGCAAATAGGCTGACACTAGATGAAACTACAGAGCTAGAAAAACTTTTTTTGTGTCCTTTCTTCTCCCTTTTCTATCAATCATTAAAAGATAAACCCAAGCAAGTTAAGATTTCAGAGAGCACATGAGGAAAAAAAATGGATACTGGATCAGGCAACTCAGATTCAGGAAGCTTTGTGCTCCAGCAGAGGGGGTATAGGGGAAGGCTCCAGAAGGCGAGCATGGAAAAAAAACAAAGAATATATTTGACTGATAAGTAAAGTAATTACCTGCCTGGATCTGCCTCTGTCTGCTAACCTAAGCCTAGAATGTTTCAGCCTCTAATGTATTCAGGCTTACTGCTGAATCAACTGTCCCCACCCCTTTCTTAGAACTCCACCAAAATCAACTGAATTCAACTCAACTTCTCTCCCTGAACTGCCTCTCTTCCTGTCTTTTCTTGTGAGAGCTGGACATATCCTGTCACTGACTCATTCTGTCAAATCTTTCTCAGATTAATTACTTTGTCTGCCCTTCAACTATTTGGGATTAAAATTGTGTACTAAAGGCATGTCTGTATTCTGACCAGATAATACTGTAACCCAGAGTGTGTCTGAATTCCAGCTGGATCATATAGACCTAGATGGTCTTTGGATGTGCTCCTTTGCCAGAACAGCTGTTGCTGGATTGACATTCCTCTACATCCTACCCTGTAGCAGCTTAAGAAATTCTTTTGCAAGATTCCAACACAGGTGAAGCTGGAATTCTTAACTTCACCATAGAAAAGGATATCAGGAAAAGTCAGAATGAATCAGAGTTGGAATTCAATAAGAAGATGTTTTATCACAGACTTAAGAACAAAGACCAAAAGTAGAAGAGTGTTCAGGAAGACAGTGTGCATCCAAGGGTGGGTGAGGGTGTCTCAGAAGAGACTGTACTGAACTGACTTAGCAGCGTTCATACAACATTAATGGTTTCTGTAGCTATAGCATTCAGAGTTTCTAAATGACCTTTTTGGTTTGTTTTGGCTTGTTCTTGTTGTTCTTGGAGACATTTTATTTTGTTTTGTTTTGTCTTGTCTTGTCTTGTTTTGTTTTGTTTTGTTTTGTTTGTAAATGAGTTCATATGGTGCTTCCTGGGGCTGCCTTAGGTAAGAATATAGGGAAAACTCGAAGTGCTGCTACTGCTTGCTACACAAGCAAAAAAATGAGAAATGAGTCTTTAAACCATGTTTTATTGAGAGAACGCAGAACACAGGGAGGTAACAGCTTAGGATCCTAGGAATCTGTCTTCTATCTCAACTTCCCCCAGCAGAGTATAGAGGAAGAGAAAAACAAAGGCAATCAATCATCCAAGGGTTCAGTCTCCCAAATACCTCTGTGGTCAGGTAGTTAGTGTTGTTTCAGATTGTTGTTGTTGCTGCTGTTGTTGTTGTTGTTGTTGTTGTTTTTCTCCATATCTTCTCCTCTCTGGGAGAGGGGTATTGTCATATTTCAGTGCCACTGAGTCTGTATTCTTCTTGATCTGTTCACTTAGATTACATCTAATCTGACAGTCAACTCAGAGGAAACAAACCATCAGAAATAATGTGCGCATAGACAAACTCCTTACTATGGAACAAGGCACAAATAAGTCTATATAATAGAGAATATTCAGTGCCCCTATCAAAACCATGTCACAACAGTCCTGCACTGAGGTTAAGATGTGTCTTTTATATGTAAATGGAATTTATAGTCTTGCTTAGGCGACTCCTAGAAAATTACTGGTTTACAAGTACAAAAGGAGAAAGGTCATCTACCCATTCATATGTGAATAGGAATTAAGCATGGCTTGTTGCTATTTCAAAGTAGCATTCTCTCTGCAGCTAGCCTTTACAGCAAATGTAAATTTTGCTGGAATTCTTGACTCCCAGATGTCAGACCGAAGGTCTCTCAACCAGTTGCAGACTAAGAGACTCATTTTCATTCCTCTGCCCCCTAATCTTCTGCTGTCTTTCTATCCTGCCTTATTACCAATAAGGACTGTTTCTCACATGATTTCTGTAAATCCTCTAGCCTGCTCTACCGTGGAATTTGCATAGCTGTACTAAAAAGGAAACTAATGGCCCAGAGAGGCTAAATCACATAACTAACTTTCCAAGGGAAACAATGTTTTTTCTATCACAAAAGATGTGCATGGCAAAGTGGTACCAAGAGGCTCCAACTATGCTTCTTTCTTTTTCTGGTGGATCCAATCCTCCATGTTGCTATAACGTTACCTTAGAAACTCCATGTTCAGAATTAATTCAGAAACTGAGATATGCAGATCAGCTCCTATACTGAAGAAATAGAGACAGCCCCTTCTTCATTGCCCTATCTGTGATCTTACCTAGCATCTTGATATCAGAATCTGCCAAACTAACAAATTGGGCACTCCATTCTCCCAAAGTATTAAGTGTTATGTAATGTTTTCCGAGGGAGTTCCCAACAAATGACTATCCATCCCAGATTAGGAACTGACAACAGGCCAGAGTAAGGATTCAACCAAACCCAACTTGGTGAATTAATCAAAGGACAGATGTGTGGGTGACCCCTTATGTCTGTGCCATTGATATGGGAAAACCAGAGTGCCTATGAAGTGAAACAAGGACTTTCCTAGAATCTCAGATGTGTTTTTACCCAAAACACATGGTACCAGATTCTCAACTTCCCAAAACTTCACTGTGTCAGTGAACTATGGGCTCATGTTTTCATATTCAAAGAATGAAATTCACACACCACAGAGGGTGAGCCTTAGAAAGAAGCACATTATAGATTTATAGGTGGAAGCTTAAAGACAGACCTCCTGGATGACAGGAAAGGTCCTAGGAAACAGGGTACTATCAAGTTATCATTCCAGAGGCCTTTTATAGGACGTATGTCAGAAATACGGATGAGGCATGAAAAGGAGATTGGCTAGTCAGCTCAACTGGCCCAACCAGGATGTAACCAGCTATTTCCTCTTAGTTTCAATCTACATCAGGTTACAATATTAAGTCATGTTTGAATTAAGGTGTGTCTTAGAAAACAAAGAATCTAATTTTCCTTATACAAAGAAGAACATTGGAGCTCCCATGAATTTCGTACGTCTCTGCACTAAGTCCATGACAGAACCAGATCTTAAACTGGGGTCTCTGGACATAATTCAAAAGAGGGCCACCTATTTGCCCTAGCTATAGGCTGGCTATGTGACTTGGTGTTAGAGTACACGTTTATCACACAGGTGGCTCTGGGTTCAATTCCTGGCAGCAGAAGCATCACCACCGACAAGAATGATTCATAGCACAATGGTAAAAGCTCTCGGTCTTTACTTGTCATTACATGTATCACCATCTCTAGACGCCAAAATAAGCAGTATCTCTACTTAAGCATGTTCCCTGGCCTAAATCTTAGTAATCCCTGCATTATAATATTTTCTTGAATTTTCAATTTGTTGTATTCATGGTTTTTGTTTTAACACTTTTAAAGCCCATTTGGTTATTAGCCCTTAGAATGGATTCTGTTTTTATTTTTCTCCTTGCATGTTTTATTATTTGGTCAGCAAATAATATCCCTCCAGTCCTCTAATCAGCCTGGAAGTCCACTCAAATACCTCCTGAATGACAAGATTCTCATCTTATGACCATGAGATAAGTGGCTTCTTAGATTAAAAACTCAAGTTTTCAAGGATTATAGAAACTAATCCTGTGCAAGTATTTCTTTGTTCTGTATTGTTTTGTTTGTTTCTAGTGCAATAATTTGTAAAATTTTATAAACTAAATTAAAAGAGAATAGACAATATATATGTATTTCAACCCCACTATAAAAACTGGTTTATGCTCTTTCTCCATCCTTCAGCGTAAACATTAATGGTGAGCGTTGTGACTCACTTGACAAAATATAGAATGCCCTGGGAGATGGACCGTTAGGCAAGCCTGTGAAGATTGACTAGATCATGATTGGCTTCTGAGCATATCTGCCTTGATTGTGTCAGGTGAGTTGAGGTGGTAAGACCCACCCAGTTCAGGTGGCACAATTCCCTGGGCTTGCGATATATGGAAATGTAAATGGAGAAAGGAATCTGAACAACAGAATGCTTTCAATTATCCATGCTTCCTGACTGTGAATGTAACGTGACCAGCTTCTTCAAGTTGCTTCTATCTTGATTTCTCCATAGTGACAGACTGTACTCTCAAATTTAAGTCAGAATGAACTCTTTCTCCCTTAGAGTGCCTCTGTCAAAGTATTTTATTCTAGCAAGAGAAAATTGAGTCAAAAAATGTTGAAACCTAATCATAATGTGATACACTTGGTGGGACCTTTAGGAATGAACTAGGAATGAATGGACTTAATTCCCATATAAAAGTGAAGCCAGAGAGAATTCTCCTCTGCTATGTGATGTTAGTTTTACAGAAAGATGGTGCCATCTGTGAAGCCTGAAGTAAGCTCTCACCAGGCAGCAATTCTGCAAGTGTCTTAACCTTATACTTCTCTATTTCTGAGCTGAAAATTTTAGTTCTCTTATTTATAAAACAACCAATCTACCAGGGGTTGTTATAGCAGCCTAAATATACTACACATAACCTCAGTGTCTAAGAAAACTCATTGTCCCCAGAGCCGCTAATACTCGTGATCATAGTAATCGTCATAATTATCATCACTGTATATTAACATTTCAGACATTGAGGAGAAGCAACCTTCTGTGTTTGGTCTGTTATCACTGCCTGTATCAGCTCTATAAATCCCATCCCCAGCCAACAATCTCAGTGTCTTAGATAAAACATGACTCTGTTTTAATCAGCAGAGAATTTTTCTGCCAAACGTGCATTAAAGATTATTTGAATCCTGCTATTCAAACAGTTCACCGATGATCATGAGCTGGCTTAAATGTCAAGAGTTGTGGTTGAACTTCAAAGATGAGCAATAGATAAGGAAAACATTTTCAATTCTGCGAGCAGGGACAATATGCCAGAGACCATTGTTATGCTGTAGAGCAAACAGCTATAATCAATGCATAATCATCAAAGGTAGAAGGCCAGTCTCCTTCATAGTTGAATCTTCAGAATATAATGTTATCCTCATAGAACCATCACACATCCCTCTGCATCAGAACCTAGTTCTTGTTTTCCATCTCATTGTTCTAGCATTTTTAATATTCAGCATCTTTGCACTTGTACCTGGCCTTCTGTTTTGTATATTATTATCTAAAATGTAAAGACCTGGTTTAAATTTCCCTTTTCTAAGCCCCCTTCAAAGTCACTCCTGCTTCTGTAATTACCAATATTTGTTGATACATAACTTATCCATCTTCTCTCACCAGACAGACCTCAAGCAAGGGTAAGTTCTTGTTTGTTTGTTTGTTTGTTTAAGGGTAAGTTCTTAATAATATTTTTATTTCTCAGACCTATCACCTAACCTCCAGCACATTAGAGAATGCCAAGACATGCTTATTGAAAAAATAGATGAATGAAAAAATAAACTCCTTACTTTAAATTTGTTGGAACTATAGATAGTCCTCAGGCAAGAAGAGAGTGTTTTCAACTATGGTGTATTAGTTTATTTTGAGTGTATCATGGGCTTCTGAATTTTTACCAGGCATTCATATGTTATAATGAGTCAAGATTAAGTAGGTTGTTGTCTGAGTGACCAGCCTTTCTTCATGAGCAAGGTAAAGGTCATGCTTGCATGAGTGTGCTGCTATCATAAATAATTCCCAAACTTTAACCTTCAAAGAATAAATGAATCTGAATTCTACCATCCAAAACTACAAACTATGCATATGCTCCTGATACACAAGATCAGTTCAGCAAGAAGGATGTAACATTTAGCAACGACAAAACATATTTCAACTACAGTCAAAATAAAGGGTAGGTGCTCACCCCAGCTAAAAGAGAAATGAAAAATGGTTGGGTAGCACCGACATGCTTAATGCCTGTTTTGTTTCAGCTCTCATTATGAGAACTACTGTTGTCAGAGACATAATACAATTCCGACCAGAGGACTTAAGAAATAAGATTTAAAACAGGCCAGGGACTTAGTCATCCAGATCAGATTTGCCAAAATGTCCAAAAAATTAATCAGTTCATCCTGCATTACAAGAGGAGCAACAGTCCTACCTCATGAATTATGGAACAGTTGGTCTGACTCTCAAATCTGAAAGTTTCTAGGGCAATTCATTAAGGAAAAGATCAATTTGTAAAAAATCCTGGAGGTTATTGAGTTGTTTAGAAGCAGCACACAAGATTTTTCATGTCAAACCAATTCCACTTTCTTCTTCAGGCAGAAGGAGCTGGGAGAAGACATGAAAGATGCATTAGATGGCTTACTGTCCTCTTAACAAGGCTTTGGACACATCAACATATTGACCATCAACTAATAGGTTGTTTGCTTAAATTGGAGGACAACCAGAGGACCTAAAGTGATACAGTAACAATTTAAAAAAAAATCTATCCTCCACCCAGTGTTTTCTGAATTTGTAAAACATGCAAGACAGCCTAGTGGAAAAGGCAAACCCCATCCACACTTTTAAATTAAGTAGAAAGTTCTGAAGATATTTAGGCATTATAAAATAAGGGTTTTAAAATGTCTTTCCTAGAAATAAGGCCACTGACAGTCTCAATAATGGGTCTGTTACTTACTAACAACCTGAATTTGATATCATGTGACTTTTCTGCCTCAGTTTACTCATCTGTTAAACTAATGTGAGTGGAGGTTTATACACTTTAGTCAATGGTTAATAATAAATGAGTTAGCCATATAACGTACTTAGAATAGTCTAGGAAGTTCAGGGAGAGAGGCATTATTTCCACAATGGGTAGATTATTTTAGGAAGAGATCAGGAAAATAAGGATAGGATGAACAAGAATTGTGAAAATTCAGAGGTAGTGATATGAAAGAAATGCTTGCAATCAAATAGACTCTAGGATGCCTGAACTCTGATGCAATGATCTCTTGGTTGATACTGTAAGTTAGGTAAAGAATAAATGAGTAATCTAATTGTACTAAAATATCAATGAAAAAAAGAGACAAAACAAAATAAAGTTGTATAGCATGTGAAAAAAAAAAGTGACTTAGATAAGTGGGATATGGGCAGACGGGGGTGGAGATATATAGAAGCTGTGTTGTAAATCAAATGCAGCCTGTGAGTAACCAGCAGTCTGGTATAAGGGCAGCCAACTTCAGGCACAGCCTGAAATAGCATATCCTAACGTGCAGATACCAGAGAAAGAATTGAGGCTCATCTACTGGGACATCATTATTAGGAGCAGGATATTAGATAAAATTACAAAGGAAGAGGGTAGATCAGGAGGGCACTGAGCAGTTCAAAATAATAAGTATTCAAGATGGTGAGGGGGCAGACTCCACACACGTAAGCACAAGGCAGGAAGGTGAAAATTAGAATAGGAAGGATTTTTCTGATCTCAATGTTCATTTTCCTTTGTTAATTGTAATCATGTCTGGCTTCTCTCTCAGAAAAAAAAGAAGAAGAAGAACAAATGTTTAAACTGGCATAAGCTGAATGGAAAATTGGTTCAAGGAGGAAGCGTAAATAAATGAATTAATTCAAATGCAAGAAGTTGGCTCAGGATACATATTAGAGAGCTGTCCAGAGCTAGGGGTGCTGGATTCTTCTCAGTAATCCTCTTCCTTTCCTTCCTTCTCTCTCAGAGTTACAAGAGGTATCTAGAGAAACCTATGTGGTATAGGGTGTCACCCCAAGAATCTGGTTTATGTATTTCCTCCTTGTCTCCTGGGCTATGAACTAATGCCTTGTACAAAGCTAAATAACCAGGAAATAATGAGTGGACTTCCTACAGGATGTGACAACTGCAGTACCTAAAAATAAATATACAAGTTTTCTACCTAATAGATTCTAAGAGACCTATGAGTTATATGGAAGTCCCAGCTTATGTTGTTGCCTGGTGTACTATTCTAAAACAAAGACCTCTAGTCTTTCAGTGTGAAGAATTCCTCTTTGATGCAGTACTTGCTTTCATTTTAGAGAAGCCAATATCTCCACAATCAGAGTCAGCTGACTTCAGTAAGTATAACTCTCTTTCAGAAACACCTTTTAGGTTATTTCTCCTACTCTTTTCTAATATATAACATTTCAGATACTTAATGTTTTCTTATTAAAGGATGTGAAAAACTCTCTGCCTCCATCACAGATTGTCTGCTCAAATCTCAAAAAGCTCTCTCTCTCTCTCTCTCTCTCTCTCTCTCTCTCTCTCTTTCTCCTATCAAGTCATCCCTAGATCCCAACAGCATCATGTCTCTCTCAGACCACTAAGGGATATATCAGTCACTGTCTGCATAGTTAGTTAAAGAAACTGCAGGAGTACCCCTAATGCATTCCATGAAGCCATCAATAGCTAATATTTAAGTGAACCTGATTTTTTTTTGTTTCAAAACCCACCCAAATAGCTTGGGGAGATCCTCAGCATATAAAACCCCTTGTTTTACATGAATAAGTACCTGAATATAAGTGTGCAACTTCATGGTCATAGCCATGCTCGTGACTGTAACCCCAGAACTGTGGGGTGTAAAGACAGGATGATGAATTCTGTGGATTTCTGGCATTAAGCCTAGTAGTACCAGACTCAGTGAGTGGCCCTATTTCAAGATAATAAGGCAGAACATGATAGAACAGAATAGCTATCCTTCTATAGCTTCTGTATATATAGGTACACACTCACGTGTTAGTAGACCACACATAAGTACCACATAGAAGTCGAAACACACAAATGGTGATTTTTGTTTTTACAAACATGCATGAGTTTACACCATGCTAGTTCATTAGACCATTTTCATGGCATTATGTATTATCTGAGCCTTAACACTCCCCATTCTTATGTACTTTCACCCCATCTAAGTACTCCACATTGGTGAAAAGCTTCTAAGTCCAAGCCACACTGAAATCTCTGACTTTCTCTTCAACTACAAAGTTCCTGGGAGAGGCATCTGTCTACTTGAGATATGACCTTAGTGAAGTGAAAATATATCTGGATTTTTCTAAACTCCATCCTGCCCTTTAAAATAATCAGCTGCCGTGTTGACAGTTCCTTCTTCAACAAAACTCCGAAGCTAGTGAGACTCCTTATTCTATGTACTTTGCTGTCTAGAGTCCTATTAACCTCAGATTTATTAGCTTTTTTGTCAACCACTTACACGGCCAGCTTCCCAAGAGGAGAACACATCACAAAGCAAAGAAACGCTAAGAGACACATACATAGAGAAATATCTCAAATAGCAAACATTTACTGAAAGCAAGGACGTCGAATGATCACACTTGAATAACCCTTCTCCCCCACGAGCACATTCTATGGATATGCCTGTGAACATTGTGCAAATAAATCTCATTATTCTGCAAAGCATGGAATTATTCTCTCTTTCAGAGAACTGAGATGAAGCTGAGAATATTCACAAATGTACTGGGCTGGCTCCAGATGCATGCTAGATTATATTTATCAAAATGAAAGGATTTTTAAAGTGAATCTAAAATAAATTCTTTCAAAAATTTAAGACTTTACCCTGGGGGGATTTGGCTTCTTTCTTCTGTCCTCTCTCTGGCTCCAGAGACAGAGGATGGAAAGGAATCTTCATTAAAACAAAGCAAAAAGGATAATTTGACTTAAGTTACTGAGCCAGAGAGCTGCCAGATGTCAATAGAGCCAGCAGAGGTTACCAGGAGCCAGGGACCAGAAGTAGAAATTAGAGCAAATGTGTCTATAGAAAAAGTCTGAAAAGTCCATCCAACTCCAAATGCAGAGTGACTGGGGGACCCTGGAGGCAGCCTGTTTTGGCTGGAGGGCTGAGCAGCTGCCTCTGTTTAGTTCAGGTTTCCTCCTGTGTTTTCTTCCTAAGAGTCGTGTTTCTAATTGTTGTATTTTAATGTATTAACCTATTCTTTGTGGCTCACTTTAGACATAAGCCCAAGGAAAGAGAATTTAAATGCACAAAACTACCCTTTGGATTGTTCTGAACCTATCTCTTTATAAATCTATTTCTAAGCACACATACACATGCGCGCGCGCACGCGCGCGCGCACACACACACGTGCACACAGTGACATAGTCACTTTAAATCAATGTCCTTGGATATTTATAATGTACCTCTTAGACTGATGTCATTACTTTTCTTCTCTGTGTTCCATTCAAATTAAGCTCTTGGTCATTGTCCAGTGAATGTGACTCATGTCATGTCATTGTTCCCATTTTACAGGTGAAACAAATAACACAAAGAACAATGAATGTGACCAAAGACACATTAGAAGTGATAGAGATGAGACTGGGAAACAGCTGGTATAGGTTTAGGACTTGCACTCAATTACTGCAATTTTCCTGTTAAAGTATTATTCATGGTGGCTATGGTGGCTTATGCCAGTACTGAGGAGACAGAGGCAGGAAAATCTATGTGAGTTCCAGGACAGTCTGTTCTACATAACAAGTTCCAGGCTAGCCAGAGCTTCACAATGGGAAATAATTATTCTTCATAATAAAAATTGTGTAAAGTATAATATAGGTATATTGTGGGTTCAATATTCCTTTTAATTTTATTAGTGTGTATTCATTACATAAGCTAACATACATTTTACACACAGATATGATGTAGTTTAATCATTTTGCTTTCCTGTCTCCTCTTTCCTCTTGTGCTCTTTCTTTTTCCTATTTATTTTGATGGTGGTGGTGTTAGTGTATGTGTCTGGGTCTCTCTCTCTCTCTCTCTCTCTCTCTCTCTCTCTCTCTCCCTCTCTCTTTTTCTCTCTTTCTCTCTTCTGTGATATGATTAATTTCTTGTGTTTTCATGGTTGTAGTTACCTTCCTTGTGTTAGAATTTTCCTTCTAGTATCCTCTGGGGCTGGATTACTAGAAAGATTGTTTAAAAATGGGGTACAGAGCTAAACAAAGAATTCTCAACTGAGGAAACTCTAATGGCCAAGAAGCGCCTAAAGAAATGTTCAGCATCCTTAGTCATCAGGGAAATGCAAATCAAAACAACCCTGAGATTCCACCTCACACCAGTCGGAATGGCCAAGATCAAAAACTTAGGTTATAGCAGATGCTGGCGAGGCTGTGGAGAAAGAGGAACACTCTCCCATTGCTTGTGGGATTGGAAGCTGGTACAACCACTCTGGAAATCAGTCTGGTGGTTCCTCAGAAAATTGCACATAGCATTACCTGAGGATCCAGCTATACCACTCCTGGGCATATACCCAGAAGATGTTTCAACATATAACGAGGACACATGTTCCACTATGTTCATAGCAGCCTTATTTATAATAGCCAGAAGCTGGAAAGAACCCAGATGTCCTTCAACAGAGGAATGGATACAGAAAATATGGTACATTTACACATGGAATATTACTCAGCTATTAAAAACAATGAATTCGAGAAATTCCTATGTAAATGGATGGAACTAGAAAATATTATCCTGAGTGAGGTAACCCAATCACAAAAGAACATACATGGATGGCATGCACTCACTGATAACTGGATATTAGCCCAAAAGCTCACAATAT
Source organism: Arvicanthis niloticus (assembly GCF_011762505.2). Lineage (NCBI taxonomy): Eukaryota > Metazoa > Chordata > Mammalia > Rodentia > Muridae > Arvicanthis > Arvicanthis niloticus. The sequence goes on from NC_047661.1 coordinate 97,384,382, forward strand.
CCAAGATAAAACTCATAGACCACATGAAGCTCATGAACAAGGAAGACCAAAGTGTGGGTGCTTTGACCCTTCTTATAAGGGGTAACAAAATACTCATGGGAGCAAATATAGAGACAAAGCATGGGACAGAAACTGAAGGAGGGGTCATCTGGAGACTGTTCCACCTGGGTAACCATCCCATGTGCAGTCACCAAAGGTAGATGTTGATGTGGATGTAAGAAAGTGCATGCTGACAAGAGCCTGATATAGCTATCTCCTTAGAGGTCTGCCAGAGCCTGAAATATACAGAGGCAGATGCTCACAGCTAACCATTAAGCTGATCTTGGGGTTCCCAATGGAGGAGTTAGAGAGAAGACTGAAGGAGCTGAAAGGGTTTACAGCCCCATGGGGAGAGCAACAATAACAACCAACCATATCTCCCAGGATATAAACCACAGCCTGGGAGCACATAGGGAGGGACCCATGGCTCCAGCTGTATATGTAGGGGAGAATGACAGTATCAGGCATAGGTGGGTGAGAAAGTCCTTGGTCCAGTGAAGGCTGAACTCCCCAGTGTAGGGGAAATCGTGGGTGGAGGTGGGAGTGGGAAAGTGGGTGGTAGAATATCCTCATAGAAGCAGGAGGAGGGGGATGGGATAGTGGGTTCCTGGGTGAAGGGGAAAGGGGATTACATCTGAAATGTAAATAAAATATCCAATAAAAATTTTTAGAAAAGAATTAACAGAATTAAAAGGTATATTTAACATGACAAGATCTGAACTAAAATCAACATTCACTAATATACCAAAGCGTATATGATTAAAAGTTAACACAAGTAAAAAAAAAATTCATTTTTCATGTAGTATCTTGGTTTCTCCATCTATAGTGATTGACAGTTTCGCTGGGTGTAGTCTGGGTTTACATCTATGGTCTCTTGGCACCTGCAAGATATCTGCCCAGGCCTTTCAGGCTTTTAAAGTCTCTGTTAAGATGTCAGGTGTTTTGATATGTGTTTTCCTGAGATCCCACCCCTCACCAATCAGAATGGCTAAGATCAAAAATTCAAGTGGCAGGATAAGGTGTTGAGGGTGTGGAAAAAGAAGAGCCCTCCTCCGTGGGATTGCAAACTGATACAACCACTTTGGAAATCAATCTGCCAGTTCCTCAGAAAATCAGAAATAGTTCTACCTGAAGATCTGGTTATACCACTCATGGGCATTTATTCAAGAGACGTTCTAGCATACCACAAGAACACATGCTCAGCTATGTTCATAACAGCCTTATTCATAATAGCCAGAACCTGGCAATGACCCAGATGTCCCTTAACTGAAGAATGGATACAGACAATGTGGTTTATTCACACAATGAAATACTATTCAGCTATTAAAACTGAATACATCATGAATTTTGAAGGCAAATGAATGGAACTAGAAAGTGTCGTCCTGAGTGAGGTAACCCAGACTCAAAAGTACCTGCATGGTATGTACTCGCTTGTAAGTCCGTAATAGTTAAAAAGTACAGAATTCCTATTATACAACCTACAGACCCAAAGAGGTTTAACAAGAAGTGAGGCCCAAGTGAAAATGCTTCAATCACCTTTGGAAGTGGTAATAAAATAATCACAGGAGGCAGAGGAAGGGAGGGAGGGAGGGACTTGAGTGGGAGATGTGAGGTGGCAGGACCAGGTATGGAGGAGACAGGAGAGAAGCCCAGAGGGCCAGGAAAATGAATGGTTGGAGGAAGCTTCTAGATCCCAGAGACCTTGGATGTGAGAGGCTACTCAGTGGGGATGACCTTAGCCGAAATGCCCAATAGTGTGGAAACGAACCTGAAAGGACCACCTCCAGTAAATCAAGAGGGCTCCCAGAGGAGGGATGGAGTCACCAAACTAACTTCAAAACTTTTGGCCAAGAATTGTTCCTGTCAAAAAGAAATTTGGGACAAAAAAAAAAAATGGAACAGTTTGACGAAAAGGCCATCCAGTGGGATCTATCACTTGGCTGGGCCTCAAACCCTGATGCTATTATTGATGCCATGTTGTGCTTGCATACAGGAGCCTGGTATGTCTGTCCTCTGAGAGGTTTTACCAGCAGCTGATTCAGACAGATGCAGATACTTATAGCCAACCATTGGAGTGAGATCGGGGAACTCTATGGAAGAATAAGGGGAATTATTGAAGGAGCTGAAAGGGATGGCAACCCCATATGAAGAATAACAGTATCAACTAATCCAGACCCCTGGGAGGTCCCAGAGACTAAGCCACCAACCAAAGAGCATCCATGGGCTGGTGCACAGCCCCTGGCTCATATGTAGAGAACTGCTTTGTCTGGACTAACTGGGAGAAGATATGCCTAATCCTGTAGAGAATTCATGGCCCAGGGTAGGGGAATTTTGAGGCGAGTAAGATGAGTTTTGGTGGGTGGGTGAGAAGGGTAAAATGGGTAGGGGTAGGGTGGGAGGCCACCCTATCAGAGGCAAAGGGGAGGATGATGGGATGAAGAACTCTTGGAAGAGGGACCAGGAAGGGGGGGGGCAACATTTAGAATGTAGATAAATAAAACAATTTTAAAAATAATAAATAGGACCTCAAGAAACTAAAAATAAAAAAAAAAGTCAGGTGTAATTCTGATAGGTCTGTCTTTATGTTACTTTGCCTTTTTTCCTTGCAGCTTTTAATATTTTTCTTTGTTCTATAATTTAATGTTTTCATTATTATGTGGCTGGATGATTTTCTTTTCTTATCTAATCTATTTTGTGTTCTGTAAGCTTCTTGTTAATTTATAGCTATCTCTTTCTTTAGATTAGGAAAGTTTTCTTTTATGGTTTTGTTGAAGATATTTTCAGGGCTTTTGAGCTGGAAATATTCTCTGTCTGCCTTCTATTTCTATTTTTCTTAGGTTTGGTCTTCTCATAGTGCCCCACATTTCCTGAATGTTTTATGTTAGAAACTTGATCTCCAAGGTTGCCTCCATCTGTGCTTCATTTATTACCTCTCTATCCATTTTCAGATCTTATATAGTTTTATTCATTTCAGGTTTGATTGTATTTTCCTGTATTTCTTTAAGGGTTGTATTTATTTCAAAGCTGAGTCTGAAGAAAAATGATGCTTTAATCTTCCTTTAACTGGACAATCTTATCTAACCTCAATAGAAAAAGATGTGCATAGTCTTACTACAACTTGATATGCCAAGACAGGTTGATGCCCATGGCATGTCTCCTTCTCTCAGGAAAAGGAGGTAGCCTAAGGGAAGAGAAAGTGAGTGGGAGGGACCGGGAGGAGAAAATGAGGGGAAGCTCCAGTCTGTGTGTAAATTAATTAATTAATGAATGAAAAATTAATCAAAAAGGAGAAGGAAATAGTAACTTAAATATTTTTTAAAAGAGTTATTTATTCTACCTTATTTCCACTACACCATTAAAAGTGTAATATTACATATATACCATGTATTCCCATGAGTATGGGAAGTATATTTCATCATAGTCATGACATTATGCACCGTCTTCACTGTTTTTTAAATCCATGAACAAGGAATAAAAAGATAAAAAATAATCAAGAAGCATTTATGTTAAGATGTAAAACTTTAGACTCTTTTCCCACAATTCAATACAGTAAGAAGAATTTCTCCAAAATATGTTGCAGTAATTATAGGAGAAGAAAATAATCTCAACTTTAACCACACATAAAAATTAAACTGAATTAAATCACAGATATAGGCCAGTGAGATGATTCAGAAGGTTAAGGCACCTGCTACGAAGCCAGGTGAACTGGCTTTGATCCCTGGGACTTAATGATGGAAAAAGAGAACCAATTCCCAAAAGCTATGCTCTAGCCTCCATACACAAGCCATGGCATTTACATGTGTGCAAGGGCACATGTACACACAAATGCAACAAATAAGTATAATACATCATAGATCTATAAGAAAAAATAAAACCCTTACAATTCTCAAGAGCAACAAAATGTCTTTGTATCTCTGTGAGGCCAAGATGTCATAAAGATGCAATAAAAAGCAACAATTGTAACAAGAAATGACAATTTTATTTCATCAAATGGAAAACTTCTGTTCATCAAAAACATCATTGAGAAATGTGAATGCAAGCTACAGTGTGAGAAAATCTATTCGATATATAAATATTTAATATATATATATATATTGAATATTGGCATGCATATATATATGCATATATATATATATATATATATATATATATATATATATATATATATATATCAGTAGATGTATATAAAGAAAAGTTATACCAGATTGCTTACAGAATGTTAATTACAAGGACCATAAACTGGAATCCACTCACATGTCTATCAGCATTCAAACAGATAGACCAATTGTGCTGTCCTCATCCAATGAAATAATCTGTAGCAGTGGAGGGAAAAGGGCTGGAGAGATGGTTCAGAGAATAAGCACTCTTATTGCTGGTCTTCCACAGAACCAGTTTGGCTCTGAGCACCCAGGACTCACAGTCACCCGTAACTCCAGCTCCAGGGCATCTCTTAATCTCTTCTGGACTTCGTGGGCACCTGCCCATATGTGGCACACACAGACAAAGACACAGACACATAGATGCAAATAAAACTTTTATTTAAAAAAAGCAAGAAAAAATTTACTTAGGACATGAATGAATCTTAAGTACCTCATGCTTAGTAAAAGCATCATGGCAAGAAAGAGTATGCACTACAGTTACATTCGTATGATGTTTGGGAAAGTGAAATAATTTTTGCTGATAAAAATTAAAGCAGGTTGTATGGGTTATGAACATGTGTTCATGGTAAAGAACTTGAGGGAAATTTCTGGGTTAGATGAAATACCCAATGCTGTGGCTATAATTGTGATTATGGGTACACATATTACCCAAACATTAAAAGTTTCAACCCTGTCTGTACATTATATTCTACATGTCAATTCTTAAAACTTCAGTTACATGGCTCTAAAGTAAGCATGATCATCATTAAATAATTTATCTTTAATGTTACTCAACTCATTGTGAAATATGTGCTACACAGACAAGGATTTCTATTTTGTTTGTTGGTCATTCCCTACCTACTGCCTGCTCCTCAGGAGACACCCAGGAAGTATTCGGGAACACAATACCGCTGTTTCCGAAGGATCTGAACCCCAAATTATATACATTATTCTGCTTCTAATCATGTAGAAAAAGGTAGCAGTTACAAGGCAACTTAGCAGAGCTGCTTGGACCATAGATGTCCTAACTAGGGATTAATTATTCATTTACTAGTTAATTGGTTATAAACTTAACTTTATTAGTTCAATAACCAGTGGCTGGGATTGGACAGAACAAGTTCTCCAAGCATGTGCTAGCATTCATACTGACATTCAGCAAACAATTAGAAAGTTTTATCATCCAGCACAATGAATAATGAGTTTGTGAATTCTATGAGGATTAAAAACACAACTTTTTAAAAGATGTGTGACTAGTGTGTAATGGTCCAGAATACAGTTCTATACATGACTGTCTAATGGTCCAGGATACAGTTCTATACATGACTCATATAATAGCTCATGCTACGGTAGTTTGTTCCTAGCAACCATGTCATTAAGACGGAATCCAAACCAAGCAAGTTTTTTTTTTTTTTTTTGAACAAAACAAAACGTTTATTTCTTAATTTTCCTCATATGAAAGTATATTGTTGTGAGAACATATAAAAATGTAATTATTTTTTGTTTTCTGAGGGTTTTTTTGTTACTTTTATTTTTTTACAGTCCGGTCATCGCTCCCCTCCCCACCTACCCTCCCAGTTTCTCATCCCATCCCTCCTCCCTTTTGTCTCCAAGAAATTGCTCCCCTACCCTTGCTGCCAGGCTTCCCTACTCCCTGGGGCCTGAAGTCTCTCAAGGGTTAAGTGCTTCTTCTCCCACTGAGGCCAGACTAGGTAGTCCTCTGCAGTGTATGTGTCTGGGGATTGGACCAGCTCATGTATATTGCCTGACGATAGGCTCTATGTCTGAGAGATCTCAGTAGTCCAGATTAGTTGAGACTGTTGGTCTTCCTATGGGGTCACCTCCTCCTCAGCTTCTTCAAGCCTTTCCCCAATTCAACCAGAGAGGTTTTCTACTTTATTTCTATGGTTGGGTGTAAGTATCTGCATCTGTCTGAGTCAGCTGCATGTTGGGCCTCTCAGAAGACAGCCATTCTAAGCTCCTAGCATCAGTAATAGTGTCAGGCCTTGGAGCCTCCCATTGAGCTGGATGCCAAGTTGGGCCGGTCACTGGACCTCCTTTTCCTTTTCCTCAGTCTCTTCTCCATTTTTTTTTTTTTTTTTTTTGTCCCTGCAGTTCTATCAGACAAAAACAATTCTGGGTCAGAGATTTTGACTGTGAGATGGCAACTGCATCCTTCTACTTGATGCCCTGTCTTTCTACTGGAGGTAGACTCTGAAAGTTCTCTCTCCCCACTGTTGGGCATTTCATCTAAAATCCCTCCCTTTGAGTCCTGAGAGTCTCTCACCTCCCAGGTCTCTAGTAATTTCTAGAGGGTCCTCTCATCTCCCACCCCTGGAGGTTGCCTTTTTCTATTATTCTGCTGGCCCTCAGGGCTTCTCTCCTGCCTCCTTCCCCACCACACCTGATCATGTTCCCCTTTTCCCTTCCCCCTGCCCTCTCCCACCCAGGTCCCTCTCTCCCTCTGCTGCCTGTGATTGTTTTCTTCTCCCTCTTAAGTAGGATTGAAGCCTCTCACTTGGGCCCTTCTGCTTGTTAACCTTCTGTGGATTGTATCCTAGGTATTCTGTACTTTTTTGACTAGTATTCAATTATTAGTGAGTACATACCAGGCATGATTCTTTCGGGTCTGAGTTACTTTACTCTGGATGGTATTTTCTAGTTCCATCCACTTGTCCCCATTCATTTTTAAAAATTTATTTTTATTGGATATTATATTTACCTTTCAGATTTTGTCCCCTAACCACCTTTCCCCCACCACCGAGGTACCTCCTATGCCATCCCCCCTCCTCATGCTTCCATGAGGATGTGCCCCCACCTACCCCCCACTCCCATTTCCCCACCCTCAAATCCCCCCCCCACTCAGTGTTCATCCAGGATCTCCTGGCTTTTATACTCTCTGGTGAGAAGTCTGGTGTAATTCTTATAGGTCAGCTTTTATATGTTACTTTACCTTTTTCCCTTACTGCTTTTACTATTTTTTCTTTGTTTTGTACATTTGTTATTTTGATTATTATGTGGTGGGTGGTATTTCTATTCTGGTCTAGGCTATTTGGAGTTCTGTAGGCTTCTTGTATATTTATGTACATCTCTTTCTGTAGGTTAGGAAAGTTTTCCTCTATAATTTTGTTGAAGATATTTACTGGTCCTTTAAGTTGGGAGTCTTCACCCTCATCTATACCTATTATCCTTAAGTTTGGACTTCTCATTGTGTCCTGGATTTCCTGGATGTTTTGAGTTACTAGCTTTTTGTATTTGCACTTTCTTTGACAGTTGTGTCAATGTTTTCCATGGTATCTTCTGCACATGAGATTCTCTCTTCTATCTCTTGTATTCTGTTGGTGATACTTGTGTCTATGACTCCTGATCTTTTTCCTAGGTTCTCTGTCTCCAGGGTAGTCTCTCTTTGTAATTTCTTTATTGTTTCTACTTCCATTTTTAGAACCTGGATAGTTTTGTTTAATTCCTTCACCTGTTTGGTTGTGTTTTCTTGCAATTCTTTAGGGGATTTTTGTGTTTCCTCTTTAAGGGCTCCTACCTGTCTACCTGTGTCCTCCTTAAATTCTTTGAGAGTGTTATTTATATCCTTGTTAAAGTCCTCTATCATCGTCATGAGAAGTAATTTTAATTCTGAATCCTGCTTTTCTGGTGTGATGGGTATTCAGGGCTTGCTATGATGGGAGAACTGGGTTCTGATGACGCCTTGTAACTTTGGATTCTGTTGCTTATATTCTTGCACTTGCCTTTCGCCATCTGGTTAATTCTAGTGCTGCCTGCACTCACTGTCTCTGACTAGAGCCTGACTTTCCAGTTATCTTGCTTGTGTCTGAACTCCTCGGTTTCCAGATGTTTCTGTGATCTTTTAATCCTGAGCTCCAGTTGCTCTGAGTACAGTGGCTCCTATAGGATGTCTCAGGATATGGTGTCTCCATGGTAGCAGACCAGCTAGGTGTCCGCTTCTCTGAGTGCAGTGTGTCCTCTAGGATGTATCGGTATCTGGTGTCCTCACAAGAGCAGACCAGGCAGGTGTCTGCTCAAGGCAGCAGGCCCAGGCAAAGGGCAGAACTGGAGTGGCATTCCACAGGGGTGGGGTTTGGGTGTCTGCCGCTCTGGGTTCGATGGTCCCTCTAGGATGTCTCGGAGTCCAGTGTCCACACAGGAGCAGACCAGGCGGGTGTCTGCTCAAGGCAGCAGGCCCAGGCAAGGGGCAGAAGGGGAGTGGTATTCCGCGGGGGTGGGGTTTGGGTGTCTGCTGGAACCTGAGTGCTGCCTGCACCCAGTTATGGGTCTGGAGCGGGAGTAGGGCAGTGTGTGAGTGTTCTTACCTGCAGATGTGGGTTCAGTGGTTCCTCTAGGATGTCTTGGGATCTGGTGTCCATACAGGAGCACACCATACAATTGTGTGCTCAAGGCAGCATCATTGTCCGCATTCTTAATAGCTGAATAAAATTCCGTTGTATAAATGAACCACATTTTTTATATCTGTTCTTCCCATTGTGGGACATCTGGGTTTTTTTTTTTTTTTCCAGCTTCTAACTATCACAGATAAGGCTGCTTTGAACATAGAGAAACATGTGTCCTTATGATATGCTGGGCATCTTTTGGGTATATGCTCAGGAGTGGTATAGCTGGGTCAAGCACCTAAGTGCACTATACAAAGAAGGTCACAATTTTTGGTTTATGGTCCAGTGTTTACATATTCTGGGTTACTATTGCAGATTTTTAAACATGTGTATCATAACTCCAAAACTGATCTTCACTTTTGTGAAGACAAATATCACTTTTGTATCACACTGAAATGTGCAAGGCAATTAGAAGACTCTTAAAGTAGTTGCAGAAACAATTCCTACTATTAAAGAACAGTGTTTCTCCATGGATTACTACTTATCTCCATGAAGTGAGCAAGGAAACTTTGAATCTGGCACCCCACCAAATCTCATTTCATGAAATCCTTAACCCCAGGAGAAATTAGTTGCATTTTTTTGCATAATATTGGGCTGTTGTTTAATCTTGACCATCGTTAAATAAGTGCCAAATAAGAATAGATTTTATATGGGTTTCAAAATTCTAACTATTGTTTCAAACATAAGAGTTTGGTGAAGATGGAGAAAAGAGGATGGGGAGACAGAGAGAGATAGAGACTATGGGGAAGAAATTTGAAAACTAACCTATGGAAGCAATTTTTATTTTTTCTATTTTTTTCAGTCTCCTAAGAACTCTAACAGGATTTTTATGTTCTTTCTTATTCTTTATAAAAAAAAAAAAAAATCAGGCTTTCAGCAGATTTGAAAAGTAATGGCCATGAATATTCCATTCAATTCAGGCCTACTTTGTGAACACGACAACAGAACAGTACATGCCATTTGGGGTCCATAGTTCTGCCAGAGGCAACCTCTGATAGGGTGACTCTGCCTTAGCTGTTGCTAGGTAATGGCCTTTGGAATAAATGCACCTCCTACTGCAAATCAATAATTGTACAATGTTAATTCAGAACATGATCTCCATGGTCACCAACGATTACCATGAGAATTTGCTTTTCATGAAACAGCATTTGCACAAAACTTGTCCCAGACGAAGTCTTTCCAAGTACTTACTATATTTGACTCTGGCAGCGGTACATACTATGACTTGTCTTTGCTGTTGGATCTATTGATTGAAATGCCATTCATTGTGTACAGATGAAAAAGAAATATGGCTTAGACAACTCCTGTTTATTAAGATGTGGCCAAGTAGAAATTTCATTTCATTTTAAGAAGCCCCAATACCATTTTCTTTCCATCTTTGCTTCTCACAAAATATATTTGAAATTCAAAGAAGAATCATAAAAACCATTTGCTTGTTGTTTGGTTTAAGGAGGAAAAAAGCCTTCAGCTTCAAGTAAGTCCTCTGCTAATAGCTTTTATATCTACCATAAAAAATACTTTTACTATGAAAGCATAGTGTCTCAGAAATGTGCTTTTAAAAAGAAAACATCAGCCTTGAATGAAGAAAAAGAGCACTTGGTGAAGGTAAGGGGAAAAGTAAGGATGGGTCCCGATATTACATACAACTCAAATCATCTCTCATGGAGCCCTGGGGAATACATCTTCCATTTAAATGGAAAGACTTCACAAAAGACAGAATGGAGACAAAACAGACATGGAGATGAAGCACCATGACTGAGTCATTTCAGTGTTTTAAGGGGCTGCCACAATAAATAAGAACAAACCGAATGGTTCACTACAGTGGGTCCCAATCGCAACACAGCCTTGGAGGCTGGATGTCAGCAGTCAAGGAGCATGTTAGACCATGTTCTCTGGAGGCTGGGGAATCAACTTTCCTGACTTCTCAAGGCACTGCTCAGAGATGACTAATTTTTTGGGCAGCATAACTCCAGACTACTTACCTCTCTCTATGTCTGTACCTAAAGATCCCACTTCTTCTGAAGACCAGCCATTGATTAAGAGTCCACTCTAATGCACTGTGGTCTCATGTTGACATTATTTCCAAATAAGGTTATATTCTGAGAATCTTGTTCGCATAAACTTTGTGGGGGACACTAATCACCCCAGTAGTGTGGGCTCCTTAGGAAGACACGATTGGATGCTGCATTAGCCCAATGAGAACCACTGATTATTTCCACAGCTTTATTTTGTAACATGAATTCTCATACAAAGCCTATCAGAGTAGACAGATAAATAAATTAACAACTACACAATAACCTTTGTTGATAAACAACTAATAAGTTATAAAAGCAAAAAAAAAAAAAAAAAAAAAAAAAGAAGTAAGTGGTATCTTTGTCTTTTAATATATTTTGTGATATTTATCTCACATTAGGAATAATCCATTCAGGATTCGCCCAGAATAGTATGATGGCTAATTTTGATTGCCAATTTGGCTAAACTAAGAAACATCTAGGATATTCATGTGATATACTTCTAAGCTAAGCATGTCTGTAAGGGTATTTCTATAAAGGGATGTTAACAGAAGGAAGGAAACCCACTGTGAAGTGGGAGGCGCCAACCCATGTATTAGAGCTCTTTGGGCAGAAAAGGGAGCACAGAAAGTAAGCATAGGCAGAGAGCTAACACAATCCTCTCTGCTTCCTGCTCCTTCACCCTCAGGGTGAACTAAAGCTCTCTGAAACCAGGAACCAAAATAAGTATCTTCTTCCTCAAATTGTTTTGTCATGCCGGGCGGTGGTGGCGCACGCCTTTAATCCCAGCACTTGGGAGGCAGAGGCAGGCGGATTTCTGCATTTGAGGCCAGCCTGGTCTACAGAGTGAATTCCAGAACAGCCAGAGATACACAGAGAAACCCTGTCTCAAAAAATTTTTGTTTTGTCATAAATTATGGTCACAGTGATACAAAGGTAACCGGTAGACCCCATGACAAGCATTATCATGCCCTCAGCCTCTCTTTAGATAGCTATGTGCTCTAAAAGATAGTATTTAAGGACTGTTCTTATTTCTCACTGTCATCTTAGAGATACCTGACAAGGGAATCTTGATTAAAGAATTGCCCAGATCAGATTGGTCTGTGGGTAAGTTTTTAGGGGATGGTTCGATTGTTAATTGGTATAGGGGGTCTAGCCCATTGTAGATGGATGGCACCATTTGTTGAGTCCTGGACCATATAAGACAGTCAGCTAAGCATGGAACTCTGCACAAGTGAGCCAGATACCAGTGGTTTTTTGATTCTTTAACTTTTCTGATTCTAATTGCTGCTTCAGTTCTGCTGCTGACATCCCACAATGACAGGCAGCAACCTGTAAGCTGAAAGAAACTCTTCCCTCCTTCTAAGTTGCTTGTTGGTCAGAGTGTTTTTATCACAGTAACAGGATGAAACTACAACACTCACTAACAAAGAGTTTTCTCAGTTCAATCAAACTATGATGTCTATGCTTGGAGAACATGAAAATAAAACAGCCTCTTATGAAACAGCATTTCCAATTAAGGCAAAAAGACAGAGCAGTAAGCTGTCTTCATGTCATCTTCTTTATATACAATTTTGCCAGAAGTCTAGGGGAAAAAGTGTCAGAAGATTTTTCTCAGAAAAAAAAAATTGTTTTTTTGCTCTCCCAGAGCTATGACAGATTATAAGGTTGCCAGTTAAGGTACAGAAAGATATCATCTTCTCTGTATTTAGTGGAAACAGTGATCCAGATTTGCAGCCCACATTGTTAGGACGCAGTCATGCTCTTGTTTTCCAAAGCCACTAAAGGTTGGCATCTGATAATTGGCCAAGAGACTTTAGAAGAAATGATGGACAATCTTGTTGATATTTATCATTCTTCTTTGAAGAAAAACCATGGGAATGAACTACAAAAGACAACTCCAGGACAGTAACAGGGAAGGTTTGCAGCTGTCTCACCTCCCCAAATGTTTCCTGGTTCCAATTTTCCTTCCTCATAAAGTAGTTAACAGGTATCCTTATACTGGTGACAATGAGTAGTCTCTGTCAAAACGTGACTATCTGAAATTATAACAGCTTATAAACAAGGCTTCGAGTTCATGCATTGGTTGATAATGACATATGGTTATTTGAACAACAGCAATTGGACTCACTTTTCAAAAACATTTCTCAACCAACCTCATTACTGACGTGTGAAATTCTACTATTAAATTGTGAGGCTCTGAGTACAGATTTCTCTTACTGCTGAAAACGCAATGTCCCCAGAGGGTGGACCACATTAAAGACTTCATTCATAATACTTTATTAAGATCCAGAAAGTGACAATATTTTTACAAATTTAAAAATATTACCACTACAATTATTATGATTGATTTGTAACCTGCATGTCCTAGGGGAAGGAAAAGAAGGGGGAAAAAAAGCCAGCCATGCAGAAACTGGACCAGCACTCTTAGTGAGCTTTGACTCTGGTATGCTCACTGCTCTCCTCACCTATAAACACTTCTTCTGCAAGCTTTCCAAGGCTGGTTCTTTGTTACCACTCTCAACGAAGACCTTACATCTTATTTCAGTGGGAAAGAAGTTGTCAGAGGAACCATGTGTCCCTAAGATATCCTTCAGCGTGTCTTCATCAACAAACTCATCTCCAGCATTCTATTGGCTGTTTCCCACCATCTCATGTGCAATTGCGTCTTCATTCTACTGCTATAAGGACCTTTGCTGAGGTATCCAAGTCTTCTCTGTGTTTCAAAATCTATAGGTCAAATTTCAGTCCTATGCCTTCCTCGCTGGCAGTACCACCTTCATGCTCGTTCTGGAATCATGTTCTTCACTTCACTTCCAGTTGTTAGTCCCTTCTGGTATTCTTCCTATCGTACTAACCAAACTCAATTTTTTTTTCTGACATTCCTTTTTCCTAAAGCCTCTTCATAGCACACTATGATCCAGGAATTTGATGATTTTCAACTTGGATTTTTGACTTTGAAGTACAACTGCCTACTTGAGATAGCTGCTTGAATTTCCATTAGGCTACTAGAAATCATCATGTGACTCCTTCACTTGGTTAACCAGAGCTACTCTGTCTCCAGGCTTATTCAGCTAGGAAAATGTGAGCTTCTTTTTTTGAGTGGGTTAAAATAGAAGCCTTGGTATCTTTACTTTAATATCACACCACATTATCATCAGCAGCCTTCAAAGAAACACTTTGAAATTTTTTCATGTTTTGACCTTTTGATGAGAATGGCCTCATAGTCACATATATTTTAATATTCAGTCCCCAACTGATGAAACTCCTTGGGAAAGGCTAAGAGGTGTGGCCTTGTAGGAGGTTGTGTATCACTGGGGCAGGCTTTGAGGTTTCAAAAGACTCTTGTTATCCTCAGTGTCTTCTTACTGAACCATGATTGAGGATCAAGATGTGAGCTCTTAGCAGTTTCACTCTACCGTCATAGACTCTAACCCTCTGAAACCATAACTGAGATTAAACACTTTATTTATAAGTTAGATTGGGTGTGGTATTTTATAATAACAATAAAATTAATATGACAAATATGAGTAACGTCCTACCTGCTGCATTCATTTCCCCATCCTTAGCAGCCAGAGATGTGTTCATAACTAAAGTCAGTTTTCATTGAGCCTCCTGCTTCCACATCCTCCCTTATGCCCTCATCTCAATCACAAGAAAGCTAAGCTCCTCAAATGTTTACCTGGGGTTCAGAACCTAGCATGTCTCTGAGCTCAGTTTCTATTTCTCTCCAGCTCTGTTCCTTTGACCATGTCAGGTCACGTGTCTGAGTTCCTTCCAATACACCCAGCATTCTCTTACCTTATGCTCTTTCTAGCTGAAATATCTTCCCCATAATATTTTGCATGGCCCTCATCTCTTTCTTCTTTTGCGGTTCTGGTTGGACTACATCAGGGTGCTTTTCCCTTATGTTAAACAGCGTCTACTACCAAATCCCCCAGCACTTTTTCTTTCTGCATATCTTACTTGTCATATTTGTTCACATCTATCTCATTTAAACTCCCTAAACAGGAACTCAAAATTGTTATATAAATTATTGAATTCCTTACACAGTTCATTGTCTGGTTTATACTGCATTCTCAAAACATGTCTTTTAAATAAGTAACTTTACTAATTTTAATACCGACTTCAAAAATCAACCTCACCCTTTGCCTAGTAATAGCTTACTTTATTCTCATTTTCTTCTTGATAAACTAAGACAGCTCAAGAGACCACCATCAACAAACAATACTTTTAAAACCCCACCATGTTCTTTAAAAACAAGAATAAAAAGTGAGGAAAAAGTGGGAATTTTTAATGTTTATTTTAGATTAAAGTTACCATTTTTTTCTATGTCTGAACCGTATAATGTATTTAGAAGGGAACATTTATAAACATAGGCAAGTTTCAGCGAAGAACAAGAGATAGAGTGAATTGGATGAGGGTTAATTAACTGTCAGGTCTCAGTTCCCTTTTTTCATGTGTTCTCTATGTGCAACTAATGTCCGTGAAAAGATGCTGTAAACTGCAAATCCCTATGCTGTGTGCTGTGTACAATTTAAATAGTTTTATTAAAACAATACTTCCTGTTTCTTTATTGTTAACTATGGCATTTTGGTCCTGTATAAGTAAAATTTTTTCTGAAATATTTTAATATTGTTTATATAAGTAAATAAAGTATGATATTCCAAATATCCAATTATGCAAAAAGAGAAAAAAAATAGAATACCATAGAGGCAGTCTTCTCCAAAACAGTTCTGATCTCAACTCTGCAATAGTGAAAATGTTATAAAACATGAAAATGGAAAATTAGGGTGACAGATGGAATTAGTACTGTTGGTACTTAATTCCTTTAACACAAGGAGAGTATCCTGGGTTAACCACTTAGATTCAAAATAATCCCAAGATTTATTTTTAGAAAAAAATGGGAAGACCCAATATGGACAGTAGCATAAGATTTTGTGATTTTTACATAATTTTCAGATAGAAGGAGCCAAAAGCCTATGGATGTGCCTGGCTTATAAAAGCTAGAAAGGCAACCAAATAAGCTCCAAGATGGCAGCCCTGTCCAAACCCAAGACTTGAGTCCAACTTTTAACCCATAGAAATTTATGCTCCTATAAGCATTGACTTTGTGGTAAACTTCCACAGGAGCAGTAGAAAATGGATGGGAAGAATTATGTGGCTGAACCATGAGTTCTAGTGTCAAACAGACCTCAGCTCACCTAGGCTTTGTTCTCCTTAAATAAAATACGGAAATAAAAAGGTGCATGGAAATATTGTGAGGACTAAGTGAAGGAGGCATAGCATAAACCTTCCAACAAATATATTAAACTCTTAGAAGCCATTAGCTAGTCGGGCAGTGGTGGCACATGCCTTTAATCCCAGCACTTGGGAGGCAGAAGCAGATAGATTTCAGAGTTCAAGGCCAGCCTGGTCTACAGAGTGAGTTCCAGGACAGCCAGGGCTATACAGAGAAAAACCCTATCTCAAAACAAAACAAAACAAAAAAACATTAGCTATTAATTAGTAACTGTGATAGTTTGAATGAGACTGTCCCCTTGAATGCCTGACCCCAATTGGTGGAACTACTTTAGAAGGCTTAGGAAGTGTGACCATGTTGGAGGAGGTGTGTCACTAGCATGGACTTTGAACTTTCAAAATCTCATACCATTCTATTTAGTGTTCCCTGCCCCACTGCTTCATGGTTGTCACCGTTGTGTAAAGAAATGTTTGTGAACCCCTAAAGGACCACCAAGGAGGTGATTCCGATGCCATCACATTAGGGTCTCTTTATTCCAGCTTGAGCTTGGGCTCCTCCACCTGCCCCCGCCCTCGCCCCAGCAATTCTGACACAATAGGAAGGTGGAGCCCTGAGCCCAGTTTTAGGCAAGCATTTGTAGAGGCAAGAAAGGGGTAATTGGCTTGATATACATCTGATTAGAAGCCATTATGGCCTTTAACATAACTGGCTAATTATTTGGCTAATTGCTGGGAGCCAAACCGCAAACTTAACGTCTGCTTCCAACAATCCTCATGATTGTTGGTTGTTAGGAAATGAAGTGTTAAGGCCAGGCTATTAGCCTGGAGGTGCAGATTTGTTGGGCGAATAACCTAGAAACTGGTGCTAGACACAAGTCTTGTTGGAGGGTATTCTGGACACTGGTGCTAGTTACCAGCCTGTGAGTCAACTTGAGTTCAACCTTAGGTCAGGTTCTCTAAGATGGTGTCTGAACCCAAAAGGTCTGGTCTCTCATGACAACGTGTAGACTCTGAGCTACGGCTGCAACACCTTGCTTGCCTACTGCCATGCCCCTCACCATGATGGTCATGGACATATACTCTGAAACTGTAAGCAAGCTCCCCCAAAACTCTTTCTCTTACAAGTTGTCTTGGTCATGCTGTTTACAGAAAAGTAACTAAGACACTATCTGGTCAGTTTTATGTAAAATTTGAGTATCTGTTTACTGTAACAGCAAAAGACCTAGGAAAGAAATATGTGCTTATATTTAAATGGAGATCGAATAAGGAGCCTGAAAAACTGAGTTAAGGTGCAGGCTCTCATAACAATGGGATCTGAAGCAAATCATTGAACTTCTCATCCACAAACTAAAATTACCATAGTGCTTCATTTGCACCAAGTTAGGTACTCAATGCAAAACCCTTCAGGGATGAATTCATAGGACTAGTAGCCTGCAAATCACACAAATCCTTTACCTTAGGTTGTTTTATGGACATGTCATTTTTAAAGTGTGGAATGATGAATAAAATCTCTCTTGTTAAAGCCATAATTATTGGTAATTGTTCTTGGTACATGATAAATTTCTAGCAGGTAAAGAAGTAGCTGACAGAAGGAAAAAAAAAAAAAAAAAAGACAATGTGACCCAAATGAGATTTCTTTAAAAATTATAAAATCATCAGAAATCTAAGTATTTTCTTCATGTCCTAAATTTTCCTCAAAAACACTCAGCTCATGTTCATCAAAATTCTTTTAAACAGGCTATATATCTAAAGGCAAGATTGCATCTGAACAGGGTAGCAGTCCTGTAATTACAAACTTAAACGGTTAGACCAGCCTCTCTCAATCTCTGTGGCATACAAAGACTTGAACTCACTAAGTCTACCTTTGTTAAGGACTACTTCAACAGTGTTACAGTTCTAGATTCTCTCTCTCTCTCTCTCTCTCTCTCTCTCTCTCTCTGTCTCTCTCTCTCTCTCTCTCTCTCTCTCTCTCTCTTTCTCTCTCAAAAGCTATTGGAAATGGGGATCTGCACATAGCATACTGTGCATGTGGAGGTCAGAGGATAACCCACAGGAGTTGGTTCTCTCCTTCTACCACGTGAGTTTTAAGGATCAAACTCAGATCATTGGGCTTGGAAGCAAGCTCCTCCATCCACTGAGGCATCTCATTGGTCTCATCATCCTTTTTTTTTTTTTTGCTACATATCTCCCTAAATTCAACTTCTCCTTCTTTCTTAGGCCTTCAGTAGCACAAATAAATGAAGGCTCACAATAATAGACTGTATGTTATTACAGCACATAACATATAATAACAATATGTTATTACAGACGTGTAGCAGGATGTGTGACACAGGCAAAGTAAGTGAATGTAGTACTCTCCACACGTGTGACACAGGTAGGGTTACTAGCCCTGGAAGTGTGTTACACATGGGGTTCTCCATTGTCATAATTTTGCAGAATGCTAGGCTGATATTTGGTATGTCTTCTTTCTTCTTTCTTCTTTCTCCTTTCTTCTCAGGGTCCTCAGCCTGCCTGAATGTGTGAGACTATAACATCACAGTGGAGGATGAGAATTCACTGGGTCATCCTGAAATAAATCCGTACTTAAATCTCTATCATCCAAATGGAGGAAAAAACCACTGCAGTTTTCAAAAGAGCATATTAGGCTGGGTCCTAAGTGAATGCGGGGTTGGTGCAGGAGCCAGTAAGCAGATTTACTGAAGGTACAAGATAAATATAAAATAAGAGATGCAGTTGTAGAATTATTTTATATGTCTTTTAAGCCAGTGCACTATTGCATTTGTGTAAAAGAAAAAAAAAAATTCCTCTTCGAACTCTCCATGGCTTGAGAGCAAGGCTCCACTCTATCAATTTCTGCCTTCCTCTCTCATTTACTTCGCTCCTCCTCAACCTTAAAGACACATTTTCCTTATTTCTCTCCTTGACATATTTTTCTATATTACCCCTCCCACTCAAGTCAAGAGTGGAAGAAGTAGTGATGATTTAGCACAGAATCCAGGTGGCGTTTTTCCCCCTGTCTGTCTCAGTAGAGAGATGAATAGGCTATGGCAGAAAAGATTTTATTGATATCCCATAACTAAAATGTTTGAAAATCCAGGAATTAATTACCATTCACATTTCCCTGACTTTGAGTCCCCCCACACACACACCTTTACTAGAGCCTCAAAGCTTATGATCACACCTTAATTATTCTCAACAGCAAATAACCATGTACTTGAGTTTTGCTGTGATCCCACATCCCAAGAGTTAGAATTGGAATTTCAGAAGAGACCTTCTTTACATGCAAGAGCTACGTGCTCTGCCTCTTTGATGCTCACTGTCTAATAACTAGGCCATTGCTATTCACTCGATAAATGTTTGCCAAATGATTCGGAGAATGTGTAAAGTACCAAGACCTCTAACATGTAGGTTGTATTCATGGCGGGGTCAGTGTTGATGGGATGACAATGTGCGATGTGAATCTCTCTAGAAAATGCCCCCCATCGTAGAAAATGCCCAGCAAAACAAAGTTTCCAATATTCTACAGAGATGAGTATGAAAGTAACATACACACTAATCGCTGCGATTAATGAGTACCTTCCAAGGCCTATCACTTATCCTAACCAATGATACAATGTTTCATATACACAATAGAGATCTTTGAAAAATTGATGGTTGGGTTCCATTGAAAACCAAATAAATGGGAATCTCAAAAATTGGGATCCTGGACACAGCTACCTTTTAAAAGGTGTCTAGGCTAGACCAATAGCTCAGTGGATGAATATGCTTGCCATAAAACCTTACAACCTAAGTTTGATCACAGAACCTACATAGTGGAAGAAGATAGAAATTAACACATTCCTGAAATTAACAAAATCCTGAAAATTTTCCTCTGACCTCATCATGGCAGTGTACACACACACACACACACACACACACACACACACACACACACACTGAGAGAGAGAGAGAGAAAGAGAGAGAGAGAGACAGATACACACACAGAGAAAGACAGAGACAGAGAGATATAAATGCAAAAATGCTTCAAAATTGTCTTACTTTCCATTAAACTTCATAGTTAAAGGTCCATTGAAGACTATAATGTATAGCCAGTATTAAGAGTTAGTGCTATAGACAACAAAGAGCCTATAATAAGAATAGCTACATTAATAACAATTACATTGGGCAAGCCAAAGAGAAATTACTAACTACAGCAATTAAGGATCTCAAAATTGGGCATGGTGCTAAATTTTAACCAAGAAACAAAGACATATACATATATTAATGCATAAATGCATATATACATATATAAAGAGAGAAAGATACAGAGATGTCTGTGATTGTGTACACATGCACACCAGAGCCCTTGTATCCTAGAAAGGCTAATCCTTAGACTCTCCAGAGACAGTCTCTACCAGTGAAGATTCCAAATGTCCCAAAAATTGGAATTCGTCAAAACATTGAACGTGATTCCAATACTCAGAGATAAACACTTACACACAAGATTTTATTAGCAGATAATTATGAAGCCAAATAATGGTGTTTCTGTAAATTTGCATGTGTAAATATATATATATATATATATATATATATATATATATATATATATATATGTTAAAAATAAGAAGCTCTGTTTACCATGTTGAAAGTAGGAGAATTTTTCCATTTGCATGCCCCCAGAGTATTTTCCTCAGTAAACAGCTGCAAGTATTTCTTCACATCTAAATGGGTGACAATTCTTCTGAAATGGGTGACAATTCTTCGGAAGACTAGCTAAATCACTAATTTCCTTCATGTCTCAGAAAAAGCTCTTCTGGACCTGGAATACAAGTCTTGAAAATGGACAGTTCTCTCACAGGCTAGCTTATACTCTGGGTCTGATGGAGAGATCCTGACGCAAAGAATAAAAGTGAAAGAAAGTGCTGTTGATGACAATATCTGACATCCTCAGACATCCCTACATTTGTACACACATGCTGTCAAAAAAATAAACATTTTTGTTTTTCCATTGTGTAAAACCGACAAGTTAGCATAGGTGTTAAGTCCAATTGTACAGATTGAGAGTTTGTGCTAAAAAGCATTGCCTCTTCTTTGGACCTATGAAGTAACTAAAAGCAAGATAGAGGCTTGATTTTTTTTTCTGTTTTATTTTTTATTTCTTCTCTACTTTGGGTCCAATTCTTTCTTGACTTTATACAGGAATGTTAGTAATTAAAGGAGCTGTTGTCTAGTTAACCAATATCATCTTCATTTTAAGATAAAGACACAAAAATAAGTCATTTTCTTAACCTGGAGTCACCATAGATTCCAGGAATAGCACAGCTTCACTGTGCAGGCCACCAACCTCCCCAGACAGTCTGGAGGTTGATGCCTGATACAGAGTAGAAGTCATCATCCTACAAAAGCCACATGGATACTATCAACCTCTGTCAGCCACAAATGTGTCCTTGGATTGCCTCCTTGAATGAGAGTTGAGACAGTCACCAACCACGCCACCCAGGACTATTTAATTACGTAGATCTCTTGTCGCCTGCCCCAAATATTTGTGTATTTTTTAGTCATTCATGTCAGTATTCTTAAAGACATACTTGGGGGTCAGTCACTGAACTCATGTATTTGTTCCTCTTTCCAAAGCATTGGACAAATCTTTTAGCACCAATGTTGGTCTTCTTAAGCAGTGCAGTGGGATGGGTGGCTAAGCCTGGTTTGTTAGGATTCCAGGAACCATGGCTTTTGCGCCAAACCCTACATTATTATAATCTTGCTTTATGTTTTAATTATATTCAGTTAGTTGGTTAGTTAGTTAGTTAGTTAGTTAGTAAGTTTGTTATTTAGTTAGAGGGGTTGTACATGCTACAGCATTCACATGGAAGTCAGAGGATAACTTGCAGAAGTAGATTTTCTCTTCCTTGTATCTACTAGGGATAAACCCATGTCATTTGGGCTTTTCATCAAGCACTTTTACCCACTGAGTCAGCTCACTGGTTCATGATCTTACTTTAGAAAATTCCTACAAATCAAGAAGTCTCTAATTAATTTGATTACTTGATCATGTAATGCTTGCTTCCTGAAAAAAAAAAAAAAACCAACAACATATTTCTTTTTGTAATGTAGAGATGCAGTGATTCTCATGACACTGACAAAGTGGTCAAATAAATTAGGATTATAGGCAGAAGAAGGATTAATGGCATGTAGAAGTTGGATTCACAGCATCATGAAAGAAAAGAAAGAAACTCCTAGGATTAGTTTCTAGTTAGTTATGCTCAGAGCATTCCAAGACAAAGATGTTCAGCAACTATACTGAAAAGAGAGTTGCCTCTGGAACACACCTTTCTGCTTCCCTCTGAGAACTGGTTAAGCAAGTGACCCTTCTTCTTTAACCCATTTCACTTCCATCAGTTGGTGCTAAGCAAAGTGTCACTTGACAAGTGAAAGGTCACCTTTCAGAAAACTGTTTGACAAGTAGAGAAAGTTAGAGGATTCCAATTTTAGTCACTACACTGAAGACTCTGGTGAGTCACAGGGTAGAAATTATATTCTGTTGAAACAAATCAAGTGCAACCAGAAACATGGAAGCCAGTCTTCAAAGAGGAATGGGATTTCCATTATCTGAGCGTCTAAGGCAGGTATGCCTAAGATATAAGAGATACTAAGCTGGTCAGATGGGTAACCAACTTTAAAAAAAAAAGGAACAAGAAGACTCAGAGGACTCCTACAATAGACATTCCAAACATGTTCGAGACAAGGAAAGTTAAATTATCCTGAGTGATATCTTCTAGAATCTGATACTTGATAGTTAATAGAAAAACTGTAAAGAAGGTTGGATGGGATGCTATATGCTATGGATGTCTTAAATAATAAAGATTATGTTCAGTTTCAATAGAAGCTGGCTACCTGTAGCAGAAAGAGTTTGGGATAAGAGATCCAACAACCACCTGCATAACAAAGAAGATTCATTACTTCTGTTTGCTTTCTAATGGAGTAGTCACTGGCTAGACATAGACTCTTCCTACAAGGTAAATGCTCCATAGGGCTGCTATGTGATAGCTTAGAAAGCTACTAAATAAGATATAATCACACATACCAAGTTGCTTTGATCCTGGACTTTGGGAAGCTGATCCTGGTTCTTCCCAACCTGGAGAATTTGTCTTCTAAGGGTCACAGTAGAGGTCCTAAACTTGCAATGGAATCGAAGTTGAAGGTGGTATGGCAAGTCTCTCTGCACCTTTACAGTAGCAGCGGCAGCAATCTGACCTGAAACCATTACCAAAACATGGAAGAGGTGTTCCACTCAGTGTAATCCTAGGATGGAGAAAGTGCTTTAAAAATATGAGTGGATGAATCAAGTTAATAATGATACCTTTTCTGATCTTTCATTTTTAGTGGGGATCATTTATTTGGTGCATGAAAATCTTGTTTAAATTCGTAATAACCTGATATACACAAAATATCTATCTTGACTTAGTCTACAGTGAGGCTCTTATCTGGCCCTTAACTCCAGTGTAGGATTCTGTAACTGGTGTTTTAAGATAAAGGGCCATATCTTGGAAGCCCCAACAGTTATTTATTCCCCCTAACTGATACCTCAATCCCTGCACAAGTAATCATATGAGGAATGCCAGTAAAACAAGAGCAAAAACAAACAAAAACAAAAACAGGAGATTCAGGAAACCAAGAATACTGCCATGAGCTTTAAATACAAACAGAAGAATCATGAAAACATACTTTAGCAGTCTAATGGATTAGTGTGTTACTTCTGGTTCTAAAAGGTGATCCAAAGAAGTCCTTGTTCCTTAAGAAATCATGGTTGGTCACATGACCTGATTATTCCTTGTTTAGGGTACAGCCTGCCCATCAGAGGAGATTGCCATCATGAGGAGGGGTGATTGTCTGTCAACCAAGTTTTTGCTACAACTGGAACCAGAGTGTGTAAAGATTCAGGACAATTACATCGCCGTACCTTCATACCATACAGAAGGAGGATAAGACAGGTAAGGTTAACCTATAATGGCTATCATGCCTAGGTAGAGTTAAGCAGAAGCCAAACCAAAAGAAAGGAGACACACAAACTCCAAGTAAAGATTCGAACTTTGACCCTGAGGTGACATACTATACAAGCCCGAGTGAGGAGTCAGTGCATTTTTTTTTTTAACAAAAACAGTTTCTGAGTACCTATAATAAGACAAATAAGCATAGAAGACAGTTTAGTACCCTGGGAGCCCCATTGGTTTGAGGTGATATACTCCTTCTTTTCTTCTTCTTCTTCTTCTTCTTCTTCTTCTTCTTCTTCTTCTTCTTCTTCTTCTTCTTCTTCTTCTTCTTCTTCTTCTTCCTCCTCTTCTTTCTCTTCCTCCTCCTCCTCCTCCTCCTCCTCCTCCTCCTCCTCTTCTTCCTCCTCTTCCTCCTCTTCCTCCTCTTCCTCCTCTTCCTCCTCTTCCTCCTCTTCCTCTTCTTCTTCTTGTAATAATACTCTTGGTTCCTTCAGCTGCACATATAATGCACACACACACACCTCTCTACAAACCGAGCCCCAAGACAACCTATGAAACATAGACCCCTTGCTTGTATGTTAAACATTAGTGTGAGTCTTCCTGTCCCTGTTAACAATAAAACTCAGTTGACAATTATATATGAGTGTGAAGATGAGAAGAGCCAATGTGGACTGCACTAGTTTTGGATTATGCACAGTAGGGCAAAACCATCTCCCCTAGTAATCTTTAAGGGAGGACCCCTTATTTATCATCTTAAGCCTATGTATATGGGCATGTATATGGTTAAGATCAGATGTATTATGGAAAGGGACACATATAGCAAAAAAGCAGTTCTACAACCTAATCTACCAATCAAAGTAGAGAACCACACAAACTATGCCTCTTAGTAATTAGCCTCTCCTTCTATTAGACCCCTTAAAAGACCCCAGGCTGTTATCTGGGAGTCTTCAGTCATGTCATACCGTCAATCTTTCGTTGTATTCCTTTTTAATCTGTCATCTTAATTCCTCTTTAATCTGGATACAATTATCATGTCTGTTTACAAATCTTTTTTAAAGTTATTTGCATAAGAGACCAGAACCTTGAAACACCCACCCCAGACAGACCCTGACCATCAGGGACAGTTATTTTTTTCTAATGAGTTCTTCATCTCACCTCCCATATTCTCAGTGTAAGTGAGAACGTCATTCTCTCATTATGGCAACATGTTCTTGGACATTTGATCTGAGGATTACACAAATGAGCACATTTTCCTTATCCTTCCAGGGAATGAGAAGTAACCAAAGCAAGAGTCGAACTCAGCTTTCCTGCTTTCCTTTCAGCAATGTTTGAACAACAACAACAAAAAAGTTATACATTTTCTTTATGAACTAACAGTTTCCTGATCTCAGGGTTTAAATAAATGCACAACAAATTAAATGTTTGATATAAAAAAAATACTTGACATCTGGTCTTTATGTAAAACATAAAAACTACACCTCTAATGTCAATGCAGTCATTGTGAGAAATAGGCTCTTCAGTTAAGAACACAGTATACCTCATTTTTCCCTAGATCTTTTTCTGACTCAGAATCTAAAAAAAAAAAAAAAAAAAAAAAAAAAAAAAAAAAAAAAAATACTGCCATCAAATTAAAAACATGATAGAACCCTGCACTGGAAAATATGCCAGCTGTACCGATTTCGGGAATCATACTCTCCTTGATTAATGTGAAATATCCCATCCATAGCACCCGCAAACAAATGTATGGGAGTGACGAGGCCTCAGGAGACTGAGCCAGCAATACCTTCTCAGAATAAATCTGCACTTCTTCTAATAGTTGTGTTTTTACAAGGTAATAAAGCCCAAGTGCAAAGGGAACTAGGGGGAAAGACACTGCCTTTGGAAGTAACAACCCTGAGAGAGCAGATTGCTTCTGGTCCCAGCAAGGGCCACTGTCCCACTGTTTTCTGGAAGAACTTCTTGACCATGAAAGTGAGGTAATCTTGGATTGCCATGACCTCTCAGCCACACACAGACGAGAGAGAGAGAGAGAGAGAGAGAGAGAGAGAGAGAGAGAGAGAGAGAGAGAGAGCGCACCTGCCTCACTGGTAGCTCCCAGGAACCATTTTGTGGGGTTAATGTAATTTATAAGAACAATTGAATTTAGTGCATTTACCCCCATAGGAAAGTAGAGCAACTAGGGCATGGATTGCTAATCTATGCCAGGATGAAGTGCCCACATGCCTAGTCTATGGAAATGGAGTCTTTAAAAATACATCCAACTCACTAGTAGTATTGATACACAAATCCTAGTGATGTGTTCATGTATAAAATCAATCTAACAGGATAATAATATAGCTCAATTGATTCAATTGATAGAATGCTTGCCTAGTATCCACCAAATCCCGGGGTCAGTGGCTAGTACCAAGTAACTGGGTGTGGTTTCAGCCATATGTAGTACCAGAACTTGGAAGGTGGATTGGAAGTTCAAATCTTTAGCTACACGTAACATTCAAGACTAGCCTGTGCTACATGAAAACCAGTCTCAAAACAAAACAAAATCCAAGTATCATCTATGCTTCAGAAGTATTATAAACCACGGTTCTGTCAACAAATTTTTTTTCCAAGACTGTAGTCTTCATTTTTCTAAATGAGAAAAAGGAGTCTTTCATGGGGGGAGGGACAAAAGTGAGAGCATACTTGGGAAAAGGCAGGAAACAGGCAACAGAAAATTAGTTTTCTAATTTTCACGGTGAATATTTCTTTCATATTAAAATGTTACTCAAAATCACATTAATAAAACTGCCACCATCTACCAGGTCACCCAAGTGAATAACTGTGTTATTAAAGATTTCTTGATATTTTTAAGACCCAGGCCACCCAGCATTGCAGTCTGCATCGAGGTCTTCTACCACAGATTGCCATTTCAGCACCTTTCTGCTGCCATTGTACAAAACCAAACCCCCTACCTCTCATCCTTCAGTGTCCTATTACTGTAGACAACCCAACAGAGGTGATATTATTTCAGGACATATCCGAAAATAACTTTTTTTTAATAACCAACCACCTGCATGGCAGGAAAAAAATCACAGGAAGCAAATAACCGTCCCTGCATGAGCCATTGTCGCCCGCAATCTCACAAGGTAATGAAACCAATTCCACACTTTGCTGGTAGTCTGCCACCGAAGGATAAAAACCAAAAGATTTTGATCATCCTGCAAGTGAAGCCTAGAAGAATTCCTGAATTTAAACAAAGAAGAAAGGCAGAGTGCCCTGAGTCCGTTGTTCTCTGAGATTTAATTGTACTCCTGACTCAATGCTCATCCAGGTGCATGAAACACTACTGGACTTCTAGAGACCAAACCGAGCTGAAATGAAGAAAATCATACCCAAGCAGAGAAGAGATATGATTACAGCAGCAGGAAGCTGCATCCCAGAAATCTGAATTTTGAGCTCAGGCAAACAAGTTCTTCCAAGTTCACAAAAGAAGTCTCTTTATCACTCTCTCACTGATGCACAAATGGGAAGGAGTTTTCATCAACTTGAGATCCTGAGAAAGTCAAATGCCTGTCACAAGAGATGATAACGGAGATGACCATGCCCTATAACATCCGGCCCAGGCCAGAGTTCTGGTAAGATTATGAATGGCTCAGACAATGTATTCCTCTAACAGACTGGAAAGAGTGGAATGTGTCCAGAAATAAACAAGTCACCTAGTTAGTGTGCTCAAGTTCTGTTTTTCCAAAGCCAGATCCACTGAGAGAATTAGAAGAATGAATTTTCTTTCTTTTTTTTTTTTTTTTGAAGTCTCCCTTCAACTTTAAGCATTTCAGACAAGATTCAATAAAAAAATTTTAATCTAATTTTTGTGCCAGCAAACCCCATATAAATCAGCACAAGCCCTGAAAAATTGAAGAGGCACTGTGTTTTATTGAATCCATAAATCTAAGAACTTTGTGCTTAAAGAACAATCTCTCTCTCTCTCTCTCTCTCTCTCTCTCTCTCTCTCTCTCTCTCTCTCTCAAAATTAGTGTGAGAACAGGCAGGGAAATGGATCCCAAGAATAAAAGCCATATTTAAATTCCAGATACATGAAGGATGTTGGGAAAGAATCTTGCATAAATAAAGTTGAACAAGGTCTCTGAACTCAAGTCAGCGGTTTAAGGCCTGCCTATTGGCTATGAGAAGTTTTGTGACGCTTTTAGGCTTGGTTACTTGCTTTGCTCACTGCTTTGACCAACTGCCTCATAAAGAAAACTTAAGGAAGGAGGAATTTATTTTGGCTCTTGGTTTGAAAGAAAACAGTCAATCATGTTGGAGAAAGCATGGTTTTAGGTGAATCCACAGCAATGAGAGAGTCAGATGCTTGTTCATATCTCAGTAGAAGACTCACCAGGACGAAAATGTCAGGACTCAGGTGAGTGTCTCCTATAGAGAGAATATCTTATGTCTGTATGGATGTGGCAGCTGTCAATAAAAAATGATGGCCTATGTCTTAGACAGGAAATAGGAGGTGGGACATCTGGGAGACAGAAAGGATTCTGGGATTATAGCCAGGCTCAAGAGATTGGCCTAGGAAGATGTGAACAGACAGAACATAGTACTTAAGCACAGGTAACCAGCCATTTTATAGAATGTAGGTTAAAATAAATGGGTTATTTTAAATTATGATCTAGTCAGAGAGAGCCTAACTAAATAGCCACAGTATTTATAAATATATTTTGAGTCTGATTCTTAATTCTTGGAGCAGAGCATAGGGCTGGGAAGAAGAACCAGGTCTCAACTTTTACATTCTTCTTTTCCTCTTTTTATTCAACCAATGGAATGGTGTCATACACATTCAGAGTAGATTTTCCTCCTCAGTTAATCCTCTGTACAAACATCATCACAGACACACACAGAAACATCGTCTTGTAATTTTAAGTCTAGTCAGCTTGACAATGAATAATAACTATCACATGTCTACTCCTTTCCAATTTGACACAGAACACAACAATTTAAATCATAATATCTCACTCCTAACCTCTAAAGTCTTGATTGGAGCTCATAGTACAAAGAGTACTTAGTCCATCTCTGAAAGTCCCCTGAGTCTTAACAGTGTGAACACAGTTCAAAATCCCAAAGCCCAAAATCTCTTCTGAAACAGGAAGAAAACTCTCAACTGTGAGCCCAGGTGAGAAACACATACACACACACACATACATATGTACATACATACATACATACATACATACATACATACATACGTATGTATTTCTAATCCACAATGGCACAGAATAAACAATTCTCCTTTCCAAAATAAAGGAAAGATCAGGTCAAAGCAAAGCAAAAGTAAAGTAAGGCAAATACCAAGCCCTGCAGCTTTGTGTCTGAAAGTTGAAGCTTATGAAGCCATCTTCTTGAGTCCAGTGGTCATGGATACCTCTGCTCTTGCAGCACTGCAGTCTGCAGCAGTTGGGGCTAGCTATATTCAGTCTCCTCATCTTTCTTTGCTGGGCATTGAAAGTTGTGGCATCTCAGATCTCCACTGAATTTTGGGCTTGACATTTAGCGCTTTACTTGAAGCCTACACGAGAGCTCCATGCAGGGAATTTGATTCTACTACACATTGCCTGGACTCACTAGCTTTCTCAACATTGATACAAGACTCCAAGACCCCCTTCTTATCGTACCTTCCATACCTACAAACTGAGTACTGTATTGATGACATTAAGTCCCACTATCATTTCAAGATGTAGACCACAACTCTGGAGGACAACGTCTGTATGCCCTCACAACTGAATCTCGAGAAACTCTTCCCGAGGTAGTTGTTTTCCAGAAAGGGATTCTATTGATCTCAGTTCAAACTTCAAATGAATGTGTGTGTTGTTCTTTTTACTATTGGTTATTTTGTTTATTTACACTTCATATGGTTTCCCCTTCCCGGTTTCCCCTCCACAAACCCCTTATCCCATTCCCCTCTCCCCTGCTTCTATGAGGGTGCTCTCCCACCTACCCACTCACTCCTTCCTTACCGCCCTAGCATCCCCCCACACTGGGGCATTGAGTCTCTACAGGACAAAGTGCCCCTTTTCTCATTGATGTCACATAATGCCATCCTCTGCTATATATGCAGCTGGAGCCATGGGTCCCTCAATGTGTACTTTTTGTTTGGTCCTTTAGTCCCTGGGAGTTCTGGGAGTTCAGGCTCTGGCACAGCCCTTGGGAGACAGATATACCAGGTTATTAGCAAGCTCCTCTTGGCATCAGCAATAGTGTCTGGGTTTGGTGTCTGCATGTGGGATGGAACCTCAGGTGGGGCAGTCTCTGGATGGCCTTTTCTTCAGTCTCTGCTCCACTCTTTGTCCCTGCATTTCCTTTAGACAGGAGCAATTCTGGGTTAATATTTTTGAGATAGGTGGGTGGCCCCATTCCTCAACCAGGGGCTATACCTGACTACTGCATATGGACTCTTCAGGTTCTCTCTCCCCTTTGTTGAGTATTTCAGCTAATGTCATTCCTGTTGGGTCCTGAGAACTTCTTGCATCCCTGGCATCTGGGGCTTTCTAGTGGCTACCTCCAGTTCCCCATCCCCTACTGCTACAAACCTCTATTCTATTTCCTGGCCCTCTGTACTTATCCCTCTACTCCTTCCACATCTAATCCTGTCTTCCTTTTCCCTCACCCTCCACTCTCCCTCCCAGAATCCCCTTCTATGTAGGACTGAAGCATCCACTCTTTGTTCTTCCTTCTTCTTGAGCTTCATATAGCTTCATATAGCTTCTTGAGCTCTGAATTGTATCTTGGGTATTCCGAGCTTTTGGGCTAATATCCACTTATCAGTGAGTACATACCATGTGTGTTGTTTTGTGGCTGGGTTACCTCACTCAGGATAATATTTTCTAGTTCCATCCATTTGCCTGTGAATTTCATTAAGTCATTGTTTTTAATAGCTGAGTAGTACTTCACTGTGTAAATATACCACATTTTCTGTATCCATTCCTCTGTTGAAGGACATCTGGGTTGTTTCCAGCTTCTGGCTCCTATAAATAAGACTGCTATAAACATAGTAGAGCATATGTCCTTGTGATACATTGAAACATCTTTTGGGTATATGCCCAGGAGTGGTATACCTGGGTCCTCATGTAATGCTATGTCCAATTTTCTGAGGAACTGCCAGACTGATTTCCAGAGTGGTTGTACCAGCTTGCAATCCCACCAGCAATGGAGGAGTGTTCCTCTTTCTCCACATCCTCCCAGCAGCTGCTGTCACCTGAGTTTTTGACCTTAGCCATTCTGACTAGTGTGAAGTGGAATCTCAGCATCATTTTGATTTGCATTTCCCTGATGACTAAGGATGTTGAACATGTCTTTAGGTGCTTCTTGGCCATTCCAGATTCCTCAGTTGAGAATTCTTTGTTTATCTCTGTACACCATTTTTAATAGGATTATTTGGTCCTCTGGAGTCTAACTTGTGTGTTTTTAAAAGCCAAATCTTTTGACAAATGGAAAGTTGTGCCCTTAGGAAACTTTCTGATTGTCACTGTTACAAATATACATTTTCTCCTTATTTGAACTACCTCCTTAGCAATTAAAGCCATTTTGTCCAAAGGTTTAACAATTCAGAATCAGATGTCAAAGGATAATAGATGCTCTTTGTAAAATAAATCCAAGCATTTTTTCCTAAATAGACTAGATATTTTTCATATCATCCTACTCCACTTTCTTCTCTGTTTAACTGTAAATCTTGATGAGTAATAACCATGTCATCACCATTTTGTACATACATTTACAACTGCATTTTCATAAGAATTCTGCCTCTCTGGTCCAAATTTCACATCCAAAAAATAATGGAGTGGCATTACAACATACATCTTTTGAAATTTGATTTTTGTTTCTTGTGGTCAAATTATTTCAACTATTTTCTCAGAAGTCTTCTAAAACAAGGCATGGAGTCCTAAAACTATTGTTGATAAGAAAATACTTCAGACTCTACATGAATTTTTCTATGGTCAGTTTAAGGTGAACTGGGCCAATGCTAAACCAAACATTGACAGATGCTTATTTCATTTTCTTCCAAGTATTAATAGTTCCTGTTAATTTTATTCATTTATCACTTCTACAGTCTACCCTGTATTCCATGATTACTATACCCCTCAACCTAGATGTCAGAAGCATCAGCAAAAAGATTTCATCTGTCCTTTGAACTTTATGACTTATTAATAAGACATATTGTAAATCAGGCATTTTAGCTAGCCTATTTACTTATTTGAATCCTGATCTCTCTAAGACTATTAAATTATTTTATTTATTTACATTCCAAAAGTTGCCCCCCTTCCTGGTCCCCCCTGCCTGAGTTCTTCAACCCCACCTCCCACCTCTGAGAGGGTGCTTCCTCACTCACCTACCCACCCTCACCTCACCTCCACCAGCATGACTCTTCCCTGGGGAATCAAGTTTCCACAGGATTAAGTGCATCTTCTCCCACTGAGGTCATACTCTTATATGGCCTCTCTAAGACTTTTAACATGAAAGAGTGTTAGATTTTGTCAAAGGCTTTTTCAACATCTAATGAGATGATCATGTGATTTTTTTCAGTTTATTTATATTATAAATTATATTAATGGAATTTCATATATTGGACTATCCCTGCATCCCTGGGATGAAGCCTACTTAATCATGGTAGATGATGTTTTTGTTGTGTTCCTAGATTCGGTTTGCAAGTATTTTATTGGGTATTTTTTTGCATCAATATTCATAAGTGAAATTGGTATGAAGTTCTCTTTCTTTGTTGAGTCTTTGTGTGCTTTAGATATCAGGGTGGGTGTGGCTTTACAGAATTGTCGCTTCTCTATCCAACCAGCAGACAGGAACGACACAACTCAGAGTTCTTCTCAACGCAGTTTTTATTCAGGATCTTTTACTATCCTCTCTCTATGGAAGCCCTTTTCTTATCTCTCTTTCTCTGGATGCCCTTCTGTCCTCTCCTCTCTCTGGATGCCTTTCTGATCTCGCCTCTCTCTGGATGCCTTTCTCCTATCTCTCTGGATGCCTTTCTCCTATCTCTCTGGATGCCTTTCTCCTATCTCTCTGGATGGTCTTCTGTTATCTCCCTGGGTGGTCCTACTCTCCTCTCCGGAGGCTCTTCTATCTCCCTAGGTGGTCTTCTGTTATCTCTCTTAACAGCCCCTTTCTTTTTATACCCCTGCATGTCCCAATCAGCACCTGCCATGTAGGCATGCCTCATTGGTGTACCTCAAACAGCCCGATCCTGCATAGCATCGAGTCTGCACATTGTGACTCAGTTAGGGAAAAAACGCACAGTGCGCAAACTGCCAAGAAGCAGAGCTCGAGCACACCTGCTCCTCACACAGAATGACTTTGGCAGAATTCCTTCTGTTTTCATTTTGTGGAATAGTTTGGGGAGTATTGGCTGGAAAATAGATAAACAAAATGTGGTATATCCCACTCCTGGGCATATACCCAGAAAATGCCCCAACAAATAACAAAGACATATGCTCCACTATGTTCATAGCAGCCTTATTTATAATAGCCAGAAGCTGGAAAGAACCCAGATGCCCTTCAACAGAGGAATGGATACAAAAAATGTGGTACATATACACAATGGAATATTACTCAGCTATTAAAAATAATGAATTCGAGAAATTCTTAGGTAAATGGATGGAACTAGAAAATATCATCCGGAGTGAGGTAACCCAATCACAAAAGAACACACATGGTATTTACTCACTGATAAGCGGAGATTAGCCCAAAAATTTGAAACAACAAAGATTCAACTACCAGACGACATGAAGCTCATGAAGAAGAAAGAACAAGTGAGGATGCCTAGGTCTTTCTTAGAAGGAGTAACTAAATACCCAAGGGAGCAAATACGGAGACAAAGTCTGGGACAGAATCTGAAGGGAGGTTGTAGGGAGACCATTCCATCTGGGTATTCATTCCATGGGCAGTCACCAAAAATAGATGCTGATAGGGATGTCAGGATGGGAAAGCTGACAGCAGCCTGATAAGGCTGTCTCCTTAGAGGTCCCCCAGAGTCGGACATACCCAGAGACAGATACCCACAGATATCCATTAATCTGATCAAAGGTTCCCAAGGGAGGAGTTAGAGAGTAAATTGAAGGAACCTTAAGGGCTGGTGGCCCCGTGAGGAGAGCAACAATACCAACCAGCCAGAGCTTCCCAGGGTCTAAACCACCAGCCTAGGAACACATATGGAGAGACACATGACTCCAGCTGTATATGTAGGGGAGGATGGCCTTGTTGGGCATAGGTGGGAGACAAGGTCATTGGTACCCTGAAGGCTGAGCACTGAGGTGGGGGGCAATCTGAGGGTGGGAAGGGAGGCTGGGGGTAGGTGGGTAAACACCTTCATAGAAGCAGGAGGAGAGTGGAGGGGATAAGGGGTTCCTGGGTGGTGGGGGAAATATGGTAAGGGGATAAAATTTGAAATGTAAATATTATATCCAATAAAAGAGGGGAAAAAATAGAAAAGTGGTTAGAACCAACATTCTTAATAAAATGTCAACCCTCTTTAAAAAAAAAACTATCTTGATACTAAAATTTGTTTTGAGAATTGTATATTGCAGAATGATCAGCCTTGGTGTATCTACTCAACAAGCAAGCTGGGCAGACCTGCTCAAACCTCTGAGGTCCGGGAATTCCATCTGGAGGCAGCGAAGACACAGCATCAGAGGATTGTCAATTTGCTCTCCCCCCACTCCTCCTCTAATATCTCAACGCCCATAATCAGCTTGAAGAAGCTAATGATGAGTCAGCGCCCCTATTCCCTGGGCATGGGGACTAAGGTGGTAAATGTTGGGCTGTCTCTCTAGGGAAAAGTAGTGGTTTTGTTGGAATAGAGAGGATTAGCTAGGGTTTATTGCATAGCCATAACCTATTAGTAGAAATCTGTATAATTAATATCAAGATGAAGATATAAATTCTTAAATGGTACCAATTTACTTTGTTTACAAATTTTAAGGTTTTCATTGGCATGAGCTTCTTAGTGATATAAGAGTGAGATGAATATTGTTACTCTCATAGGCATTGTACCAGTATAACACACTTAGGAATACAAAGCTTAGACCCAGTCCTTCTTTAACTTTTTTAACTGATTTGAGATGGTCAGCCTGTGAGTTAAGGGACTATAGCAAATTCATGACTTGGAGTTTATTATAAGGGTGTTCTCTATGTTTTATTTAGAAATAGCTGAGTGGAGTTAACAGGCAACATTCCAGATTACCTTACATGGATAGCTGGTTTTCAAAACATCAGAAATCCTTAGAATTGACATGACAAACATTTCAGTATTAATGTTCATTTTCATTAGAGACCTGTCTGCTCTGGACAGCTTCCTATGTTACATTCTAAGAAGAAATTGAGCATCCTTGGAGTTACTCCAGTTGTGGTGAGACAGCCACTAGGCAAGAATTGCCACTTTCCTTCTACAGACAAATTACTGTCCAGAAAAGGACACACTTGCAGAATAGTCGACTGATTATATCTGCCTAGACAAAGTAATCAGCCCTTAATAATTCTGCAGCACTAAGGTCTGTCAAAGGATCCTGGGCCAGAAGGCAGAAGAACAGATGCTCCAACGTTTTGAAGTAGAGCGAGTGTCCAGGTGTTCAGAGGTCTCTATAAATTAGCTAAGTTTTAGAAACTATGATTTGTGCTTCCCACAATTATAGTTAACTCAGTCATTCTGGATTTCTGATGGGGTTGAAAACATATAGCTATTGACCTTAAGAGAAAAGATTTGAGTGGATGGTCGTCAGCTGACATTCATCCTAAGCCAGGTTCAGAACTAAATGTTTTAGTTAGAATAGATGACAGAGGAGCTGGTTAGTCAACAAAAGGATGGACTAGGTATTAGGACTATCCTGTACCTCACTGGTACAAATTGGCATAATTATGCTCTAATTGTATTTTGAGAGAAAAGTTTCTTTTTAACAGGAAGGGTGATGTGTAGGAGGAGCTAAGGTAGGAGGAGTACTGAGAGGAAGAAAAGGAGTAAGAAGAGGAGAAGAAGAAGGAGAGGAGAAGCTAGGTGATGAAAAAGAGAAAGAGGGGGGAGACAGGGAGGCAAATATTCATGTATCTCCACCAGTCAAAGATAGTTGTTATATCTAGGTTGGTCAGTGGGTTATACCTCTGATTGAACAATTCCAAACTTATAAAGCCTATGATTAACATTATTTTTTAAAAATGTATAGATGCAAAAAGGAAAAGGGGGCATGGGATAGGGGTTTCCTAAGGGAGGTGGGGGGGGAATGGGGATAGGGGATGCCATCTGAAGTGTAAATAAAATATCTAATAAAAAATGTGGTATATCTACTCAATGGAATACTACTCAGCCATTAAAAACAAACTAAGACATCATGAATTTTGTAGTTTAATAGATGAAACTTGAGAATATCATCCTGAGTGAGGTAACCCAGACACAAATGGATATTTATGGTATGTGCTCAATTATAAGTAGATATTAGCTATAAAATACAGGATACCCATGCTACAATGCACAGACCCAAAGAAGCTAAACAAGAAGGAGGGCCCAAGGGAAGAGGCCTGAATCTCACTTAGAAAGGAGAATATAATAGTCATAGGAAGAAGACATAGGGAGGGAACTGGCTGGGATAGGGGATGTAGAAAGGAAAGACGGTATTTAGAATCAGGTGTGGAGACAGACAGGGAAGATGGCAAGATGGCAATGAGAAATAATTAAAATCTGTAGCTGGAGAGGGTAGTGAGTAGGGTCATTTGGAGAGCCTGCCAGAGACATGGATAAAATTGGTTTCCAAGAATCAATGAGACTGACCTTAACTGAAATTCATAACAGTTGGGGATATGAAACCTGAAGAGGTCACCTCCTATAGCCAGGCAAGAACCCCAGTGGAGTAATAGGGACACCAACCCATCCACAAAACTTTTGACTAAAAATTTATCCTGCCTACAAAAAATGTAGGTAAGGGGGACAGAGCAGAGACTGAGGGAATGGTCAAGCAATGACCAGGCTCAACTAGAAACCCATCCCACCAGTAAGCACCAATCTCTGACACTATTAATGATACTCTGTTATGCTTGCTGACATGAGCCTAGCATGGCTGTCCTCTGAGAGGTTCCATCCAGAAGCTGACTCATACAGTTGCAGAGACCCAAAGCGAAACATGGGATGAAGCTTAGGGACTTTTATGGAAGTACTGGGAAAAGGACTGTGAGCCCTGAAGGTGATAGAAACTACACAGGAAGACCACCCAAGTCAAATAACCTGGACCCTTGGAGGCTCTCAGAGACTGAACCAACAACCAAAAAACATACACAGAGCAGACTTAGGCCACCTTACATATGTTTATCAGATGTCTAGCTCTGTTTTCATGTTGGTCCAGAACAACAGGACAGGGTCCTATCCCTAAAGCTGTTTTCTGTCTATGGAATCCTTTCCCCTGATTCTGCCATCTTATCTGGCTTCCATGAGAGATGTGCCTAGCTATTCAGAGACTTGATGTGCCAGAATGGGGTTGGGGTGGGAGGACTGGGTTGGATGGCTCCACTCTCTCAGAAGAGAAGGGGAGGGAGAATGGGAGAGGGACTGTGGGACAGCAGTACTAGGATGGGGTAAATTGATCTAGATGTAAAGGGAAGAGAGATGGAAAAAAGAAAGAGAGAGAGAGAGAAAGGAAGGAAGGAAGGAAGGAAGGAAGGAAGGAAGGAAGGAAGGAAGGAAGGAAGATGAATCCTAACTGCCTTTCCAGAGGACTTGGAATTGACTCTCAGCATGTTGGCACACAACCATCTATAATTCCAGACACACACAAATAAAAATAAATATTTATGTGTCTATGTGTGCTTGTGAGTGTGTGTGTGTGTGTGTGTGTGTGTGTGTGTGTGTGTGTATTTACATGAGTGTGTGTACCAGAGGAAGCCAGAAGAGGGTAGTAGATCCCCAAGAGCTAGAGTTCCTCTAGAAAAGAGCAAGCACTCTTGACTACTAAGTCATCTTTCTAGCACCATTCCACTCTTGTTTGTGTATATCAGTTGAAGTTAGTAGATTGTGCCTTTGGTCAAATGCAATCCAAGTCCAAAGTCTGCACATATAATAGTATAGAGTCTGTGGCTGTTTTTATAACACCAGAGTTGTGAGTTTCTATAGAGAAAAAATGACCACAAGCCTAAAAATATTTATTATATGATGCTTTATGGAGAAATCTTGTTATCCTTACCAAATATGGTCACTAGAGTGTAAGTGAGCATTAGTTATAATGGGGAATAGTAACAAGAGAGAGGCTAAGAGTCTTGCATGAAGAACTTCAGCCCATTTCCCAGCAACTTTTCAAAGACATGGGGCCCCCTATGTCCTAATTCTGACCACACAGTCTTCTCTCTCCACACCCACATCTCAAAAATGTTCTTCCTCCCTGTACCAAACTGTCAGCACCCAGATGGATAGAGTATCTCATACTTTCATATTTTTCTACATGTACTGACACTGTACAGTATCCTCATTCACTTGATACCTCTCTGTGTAACCAGACATTCTCTTAGCTACCTTATCCTTTATCATTCTTAAACCACTCTATCTTCCACCCTTTCAAACCAAAGAACACACCAATGCTTTTACTCTACGTATCAGTGATTCTGACATGCAGAACGATAAAGGAAGTTAGACAGATGAATAAACAGTTGCAATGATTGAGTTTAATTTTAGGCTAAAATAGAAAATGAGGATAGGATCAATTCTTTCTTAGAAGAAATAAAGAAATGTGTGATGAAGCTGCTTCTGCTGATAAAAATATTATTACTGTACATGTCCTAAAAGTGCTGAGGAAACAAAGATTTTTTTTATGAATTTACTGTAGCAAAATCCGTGAAAAATATCAGAAGTTATTCGAAGATAAGAATGCATCACAAATATGCTTTCTCTCAAATGCCTTAAAGTAGTTATAAAAGACAAGTGAGGCAACATGAAATTAATTAAATATAAATAGAACATGATTGATCTCCTGCCCCTAGGAATTCATTAACTCTCACTGATTAGATTTGAATAAATCAGGATACACTGCGTTCCATCCATGGAGGCTCTTAGAACAGGCTGATAGCAGGGCCTCACGTACATGGCCCTTGAAAGACATAGGCTAACACAGAGAGACATGGGTCATAGGAAATTATGCTTTGTTGCTGATGACTACTGAGAGAAAATGGTAGAGGCAAAGAGGAAAGGATGAAGAAGGCACAAATAACCTACTAAAGAATGGAGATGGGTTGTAGGATCTGCTGATAAAGGGGAATTTCTTAAAGGTCAGTCCACTACATGTAAAAATATTCACTTATTCACTGGCAGGCAAAATGTATTGGTTTGGAAACTGATCAAAATGATCAGAATCAGCCCTTCCAGGTCCGTTCTCCACCCCCACCTTTACATTTCTCTAAAGGGAAATCAGCTCTCCACAGCAGACAATTCTGTTGGAGCCCTAAAATAGAAATCTAACTACCATAGAGAGAAAGATGAGAGCTTGAAGAGAAGAATGACTGTTCTTAAAGGAGTGCATCTTGGTGTTTGGGAAGGTTTTGAGTTAGACTAGAGCTGTTTATAATGGTGTATTCTCCCTCAGCCCATATCTAGATACCCACAACTCAGATAATCTTCCATATTCATGCTAACTATGCTTTAACCAAATGGCTTCCTTTTTCCATTCATGGAGCCTGCAAGTCACAGTGTCCTGCAGAAGAGGTGCTGACAAGGGTCTAGGGAAGCATTGGGAAGTAAGTGATATGGATAAGTAGACAAATTGCATAGGATAAGGACAGAAAGATATTAGCTACTTTGTCATCTCAGTGGATGGGTTAGGGAGGACCAACTCAATCAGATTTGCCTTGAGATTTGACATTTACAAGCGTGGAACTCTGAAGAAAGTGACTTGGCCTCTCTGGTCTTAATTTATTCTTTATAAAATCAGAATAATAACATCTGCCTCATAAGTTTGCTTTCAAGAGTGCCTTTTGTATAAGTGTGGCTCTATTTTCTAACAAACTACTGACTATCTGCATCAGTTTTGATTAGTCCCATTGCCATTGTGATACATGTAACAAAGTGTGACCTGTGAAAGCTTTTGGGGACAACATTCTACTAACTAACATCAGAGCTATGGGAAGGCTTCTCAGCAAATCAGTATAAGAAGTATGTATCTAAGGATGCTTTTCCCTTACAGTTAACTTCTATAACAAAAGCTAAGATGGCACCCATCTCACACATCCTTATGTAGGCTCCACAAAGCTATAGAGTTTTAGGATGACACAAGTTAGGGGAAAATATGCTTTTTCTCATTAGTAGAAGCCCCACGCCCCTTTCAGGCTGCTGAACTACGAAAAGCCATGAGTCATCACATACATTTCTATTTGAAAGGATCATAACTGAACCACTTACAATGTGTGTCTGCAGTAAAGAAATATTACTCCCTTAGAAAAACTACTGTAGCACAGATAAGGCTGCTATGAACATAGTGGAGCACATGCCCCTGTGATATGGTGGGGCATCTTTTGAGTATATGCCCAAGAGTGGTATAGCTGGATCTTCAGGTAGATCTATTTTCAATTTTCTGAGAAACCACCAGATTGATTTCCAGAGTTGTACCAGTTTGCAATCCCACCAGCAATAGGAAAGTGTTCCTCTTTCTCCATATACTCGCCAACATGTGCTGTCACCTGAGTTTTTGATCTTGGCCATTCTGATTGGTGTAAGGTTGAATCTCCAGGTTATTTTGATTTTCATTTCCCTGGTGATTCAGGGCTTTGAACATTTCTTTTAGTGCTTCTCAGCCATCTGAGATTCCTCTGTTGTGAATTCTCTGTTTAGCTCTATACCCCATTTTTGATTGGGTTGTTTGGTTTTTTTTGAAGGTTAGCTTCTTGAGTTCTTTATATAGTTAGGATATTAGCCCTCTATCAGATGTGAGGTTAGTGAAGATCTTTTTCCAACCCATAGGTTGCTGACTTGTCTTCTTGACTAGGTCCTTTGCCTTACAGAAGCTTTTCAGTTTCGTGAGGTACCATTTGTCAATTCTTGATCTTAGAGCCTGAGCCATTGGAGTTCTATTTAGGACTTTCCCCCCATGCCAAGTGTTTGAAGCTTTTTCCCACTTTCTCTTCTATTAGATTCAGTGTATCTAGTTTTATATTGAGAAAAGCTGAAAACAACCCAGATGTTTCACAATAAAGAATGGATACAGAAAATGTGGTTCATTTATATAATGGAATACTATTCAGCTATTAAGAAGGACATCATGAGTTTTGCAGGCAAATGGATGGAACTAGAAAACATCATCCTGAGTGAGGATTTCCCAAAAGGAAATGCATGGTATGTACTCACTAATAAGTGGATATTAGCCAAAAAATAAAATAAAATAAATAAAATAAAAGTACAGAATACCTAGGATACAATCCACAAAACTCAAAAAGGATTAACAAGCCAAAGGGTCCAAGTGAAGATACTCCAATCCCATTTGAGAGGGAGAAGAAAGCAATCATCGTAGGCAGAAAGAAGGAGAGATCTGGTGGTAGAGGGGAGGGGGAGGGAAAAGGAGGAACATGATCACGTATGGATGGATCAGGAGAGAAGTCCTACAGGCCAGCAGAATGAATAGAAAAAGGCAACCTCCAGGGGTAAGAGGTGAGGGGACCCTCTAGGAAGTACCAGAGACCTGGGAGGTTAAAGAATCTCAGGACTCAAAGGGAGGGATCTTAGATGAAATGACCAACAGTGGGGAGAGATAACTTTCAGAGTCCACCTCTGGCAGAAAGACAGGGCATCAAGTGCAGAGATGGAGTTGCCATCCCACAGTCAAAAACTCTGACCCAGAATTGATCCTTTTGAAAAGAACTGCAGGGACAAAAATAGAGAAGAGACAGGAAGAGGAGGTCCAGTGACTGGCCCAACTTGGGATCCAGCTCAATGGGAGGCTCCAAGGCCTGACACTATTACTGATGCTAGGAGCTTAGAATGGCTGTCCTCTGAGAGGCCCAACATGCAGCTGACTCAGACAGATGCAGATACTTACACCCAACCATAGAAATAAAGTAGGGGACCTCTGTGGTTGAATTAGGGAAAGGCTTGAAGAAGCTGAGGAGGAGGTGACCCCATAGGAAGACCAGCAGTCTCAACTAATCTGGACTACTGAGATCTCAGACGTAGAGCCTATCGCCAGACAATATACATGAGCTGGTCCAATCCCCAGACACATACACTGCAGAGGACTACCTAGTCTGGCCTCAGTGGGAGAAGAAGCACTTAACCCTTGAGAGACTTCAGGCCCCAGGGAGTAGGGAAGCCTGGCAGCAAGGGTAGGGGAGGGATGGGATGAGAAACTGGGAGGGTAGATGGGGAGGGGGGCAATGACTGGACTGTAAAAAAATAAAAGTAACAAAAAAACCTCAAAAAAATAATTATATTTTTTATATGTAGGCCTAACATGCAGCTGACTGAGACAGATGCAGACACTTACACCCAACCAATGAACTGAAGTTGGGGACCCCTGTGGCTGAATTAGGAAAAATCTAGAAGAAGGTGAGAAGAAGGGTGACTCCATAGGAAGACCAGAAGTCTCAGCTAACCTGACCCCTGAGATCTCTCAGACACTGAGCCACCAACCAGGCAGCATACACTAGCTGGTCTGAGGCCCCAGACACATATATAGCAGAGGATTGCCTGGTCTGGCCTCAGTGGGAGAAGCTATTAACCATCAAGAGACCTGAGCCCCGAGGGAGTGTCGAGGATGGGGGTGGGGACATCCTCTCGGAGACAGTGAGGAGCAGGAATGGGATGAGAAACTGTAGGAGAGTAGACTGGGAGAGGGGTAACTACTGGAATGTAAAAAAAAATAAAATAATAAAAATAATCCCCCCAAAAAGAAAAGAAAGGTAACATAAAGAAAAACTAGTGTAAACCAGACTGAGTGATTTAAATAAAATTAAACCTGTAAAAGCCACTAAGGCTCTCACAAGCTTTTATAGCAGTTAGACAAAGAAGATATATATATATTTTCAAGTGGAGACCTTGGCAGTGAGTGTTTGCTAAGATGAAGAACCATAAGCTAATGAGAAACCAATACCTTGGATAAGTTTAGGGATAAGATGTGATCTGGCCAAAGTCCCCAAAAGATATGTTTGTAACAATAATGATCTTTTATCTATAATGACCGAGTCAAATTTGTACATATATACAGTATAACTAAGACATATTAAATGGTGCTTAGATGTGTGTATGTTTTGCAAAAAGAATAAATTAAACTCTTTAACGTAAGCACTACCTCTCATGTTTATTTCCATGGTGGCAACACTAAAATTTACAGTTTAAGCAATTTTCAGTTATGCAATGTATTGATCTTAGCCCATCACCCTGAGGTGAAGTAGGTCTCTTGCTTATGTCCAGTGTCAGGCTCTCCCATACTTCTCACTGCTGCATTCCTCGGCCTCCATTTGCTCTCTGTTTTCATTAGTGTTTTTATGTTGTCATTTTTATTTAATTTTTGTCATTCCATATGCAAATGACACCATCAGGTATTTTTTTTTTCTTATGGAGGTTTAATTTATCCAACATAATGCCCTCTGGGTCCATTTGGGTAATCACAAATGGTAAGATTTGCTTCTGGTTTCTGGTGGTGGTGGTGGTGGTGGTGGTGGTGGTGGTGGTGGTGGTGGTGGTGGTGGTTGGTTGGTTGGTTGGTTGGTTGGTTAGTTGGTTGGTTAGTTGGTTGGTTAGTTGGTTGGTTGGTTAATTGGTTGGTTGGTTGGTTGGTTGGTTTGAGCTTTTGGTTTTGGTTAGCTGGTTTTTTGTTTGTTTATTTTTAGCTGAGTAACCATCCATAATGTATGTACTCCACATTCTCTTCATCCATTGACACAAGTGTTCTTGGGCTGCAGTTCCAGAGGATGCTTCCCGATTTCAGCACATCATGCTCTTTGTCTTTAGACAATATAGGAAAACATAACTTCCTGAAAGATTTTTAAAGATCTAAATATATGCCTGAAATATATGTGACCATATATCCTCTGATTGTCTACCAAATTATATTTATGTTTTTTTGGTTAGTTGGTTGGTTTTTTGTTTGGTTTGGTTTCTGTTGTTGTTATTAATGTTTGTTGTTGGTGGTAGTAGTTTGGGTTTGGTTTGGTTGTTTTTTTAGGGTCCCATGAAGAGGCCAGAAAGAGAGTTTGGAAGAGTTCTCAGTATTCAGGAATGTTTACTGCTCTTGCAGAGGACCTGAGTTCAGTTCCCAGCACCTACATTAGGCAGCTCGCAACTACCTAAAAGTCCAACTCCAGAATATCTGACACCTTCTTCTGTTCTTTACAGGCAGTGCACACACATGTACACACACATACAGACACACACACAAACACACATACAGGCATAGACACATACACACACGCGCGCACACACACATACACACACACAATTAAAAATGAAATAAATCTTTAATACAAAACTGAGGACAGAGCTAGGACAGCACAATAACCACATTTCAGGCTCCTCTGAAGAGGATCCTCACAGCTGGGGATGGACTCAGGGGCAGATGCAAAGATACAGTAAAGAAGCCAAAATTGTCTGATGTGGTGCCACAGGTAGTGCAGTGACCAGCTTGTTGGGAACAAGCCAAAACCCTTTTTGAAGTGAGGAGTGTGCGTGCATGTGTGCATGTTCGTGTGTGTGTGTGTGTGTGTGTGTGTGTGTGTGTGTGTGTGTTATTTTCTTCATGAGTACTTTACAAGCCCATACTTGGTGCATAACCTAACACACTCATTTAGCTTGGAGATTTTAGCACAATGGAGAAATACACACCCACAGTGCTACTAGAATAACCAACACCAACGTGGCAAGGTAGAGGTTTTACCCTTCTGAGAATTTCCATTTTGTTCTGTCCTTACTGAGCATAACCTAACAAAATACCTGCTACTCCTCAACACATCTCTCCTGGCCCTCTCCTGTTCCTTTCATTTTCTTCACTCAGCTTTTCTTCTGTTCTTTAAGAAAACCACTGAGAGGAAACCAGTGTGTCTAGTCACATTACATACACAGTCAAAAGTAAAGAGCAATAAATTGATACATACTTACTAGTGTTCTGTTCAGTATCT
This sequence comes from Arvicanthis niloticus, assembly GCF_011762505.2. NCBI lineage: Eukaryota > Metazoa > Chordata > Mammalia > Rodentia > Muridae > Arvicanthis > Arvicanthis niloticus. The sequence continues at coordinate 97,429,288 of NC_047661.1, forward strand.
CCACTCTTATACAATCCAGGATCCCATGCTTAGAGAATTGTGCCACCCACAATGGACTGTTCTTCCTACCTCAATTAACATAATCTCAAAATGTACACCATAGACACGTCCCCCAACCAACCTAATCCAAACAATCATCCTGAGACTCCCTTTCAGGTGGTTCTAGAAAGTAACCATTAAAACTAATCAGTTCAATCCTTCCTCTGAGCCTTATTAAGCTGGACCAAGAGGTAGATTAAACGGTTGCCAAGTCACAGAAATGTTATGTTTGTTCATTATGGCACATAGATGATCCTGACTAATTTTCCAACACTGAAAATATTTAAAAGGTCCTAAAACTGATGAAATACCATATGTAAAGTAAGTCTACAATTTCTGGAATACTTAAGTTAAATCATCAAACCACTTATGTAACATACAATCCTTAGTCATTTGTTTTATGATTAGCCTTATGGTTCATCCTAGGAGTTCAATGAGATTACACTATAAGATTTCCCCCATCTTCATGATTATCAATTAATAAAAACAAATGATTAAAAGAAAGTAAAATTCATATCGAGGCTAGGGAGGGGGTCAGTCGGTAAAGTGCTGCATAAAGACCTGAGTTCAGATCCCACTGTCCATGTAAAACACTAAGTATGATGACACATGTCTGCAACCTCAGCACTGGATGGGCAGAGACAGGAGGAACTCCAGCATCACTAGCTAGCCAGTCCAAGCAATCACAAAGTTTGAAGTTCAGTGAGAGACTCTATCTCAAAAAGGAGGGTGGAAATCGATAGAAGACACCCACGCACATACATATTCTACACATATGTGTATACGCACAAACAAAAAATCATTTTAGCAAACAAAAAGAATGTGGCCAATGCACATAGTTATAGCTAGCCAGTATGAAAGCTAATATGTTTATCCAAGGGCTCTGTATTGTTCAGTAACAATACACTAACAAGGTCAACATGCTTCTGGTCATTAGGAAGGAATCACTAAGTTCATAGTCAGGATGTTATACAGAAAAGGTGTTGACCTTTAACCTTGCTATGAAACTGAAAAGAAGTGTCCAGGAAGGAAGGGGGAACTTAGTACTACAAAAGCATAGTGGCAAAGCAAAAAGAGTGAATGAATGATTACTAACACTAATGCAATATGTGGGTCTGAGAACTGAGGAGAGATGATTCCAAAAGGTATGGAGGACAGTTCACAGTGAAATTCTTGTGTAATATTAACACGTTCAGACTAATTCATAGGATGATGAGAGTTTCAGAAATATTTTAGGAACACATATAGAGGAGACACATGATCACCAAAATACAGTAAAAAATGGCCATTAATGATGATTTTTCAACTCTGTCTACATTTATAGACATTTACTTCAAATTAACAAAGAAATAAGATCCAGTATCATTCGATCAACAGGCATAAAAGACAATCATGAGCTCCATTAAGTTATCAAGAACATTAGTTACTGGGATTCATTTGAATTGATTTCATATTATACATGCATAAAAAGATAATTTTCCATTGCTCTTATGGTTTTGTGATTTATTACCTTGAAAAGACTTTACAGAGATCATTCATAAACCCATTCCATTCATTTCCTGACTCTGGAATATTTTCTTTTAAAAATATTACTGGAAGCAATTTTAAACAGCCCAAGTTTTAAGCATTTTAAAGGCAGCTATTTTACATACACAGTAAGTATTTTTTTCTGAAAATTCTGTATTATAGAATCATAATTCACAGTGGGCTACCCCTGTTAATATGCACTCACAGCTGCATGTAGCCCTAGGAACCATTATTATATTAAGAATAATGTAAAGACATTTCGAGTTATTCTGTATCATCATGTGTATTACCAAGTATGGGCCATTATGAGACACGGTCACAGCACACAGTGTAATGGTATGTTAAAGAAGATGTTGTGGAGAAAACTGAAGGCACATTAAGAGTACACAAAACTCTGTTGAATTTTAATCGCCTTTATTCATAGGACACAGGCCCTAATGATCCTCAAAATGTGTGAGATTTAAATAAGTTATCATTATTCTGCTGCATTTAAGCCCTTGGGGTGAGCTAATCGTCTTCAGTGAGCTCATTCCCAGAGACGAACATGAAGAACAAAAACTTGGATGACATGGAAAGGAATCCGTGGTACCTGGTGAACAGATGCAATGAATCATGTCCAATCTACACCAACAAAGGGCCCTACACACTTCCAGGACTAATAAAATTATATAACTTTATAATTTTATTATGAAGCCCCCAAATTGAACCCCATTTCTGAAAATATGACATTCAATGCATTCAAATATAAAAGAAATATCCGTAAGAAATTTGTCAAAATTACTCTGGGCCAAAAGGAGACATTTTTATTGTTAGTCTGATCCTTAACTTAGGAAATGATACTAAGGAGAAGCTGTAACAAAACCCAGCTGGTAGAACCCACCTCAGTCATTTCAGTCACTTCAGCATTTTCTCTGATCTAATGACTGTAGCAGCTAAAGGAGCACCAGTCATGTGGCCAGGAATCTCACATTTCCTCTCACATGTATCCAAATACAATTCCATAAACTTTTAGTAGCTATACATGAATCCTGCCTGCATTCTGAACAAAAGTAGAAGTCACATATGATCCTTCTCTTTTTCTTTACAAAATATCTGTGCCATACACAAATTGTTCCCTTCTAGGGTACAAGAAGAAAATTCCTGTAAGCATGGCATTAACTTCCCTCAGATGCAGGCTGTGGTTCTAATGCTCAACCCATCTTCTCTGGGATGTATCAGTCTCTCCCAGAAGCCACAGCATCCAGAAATGCTGTAACATTTCAGTAACAAAAGTTACTGAGCCCAGTCATTTGTCAGATAGACAATAGTAGGTCCAAACTGGACTGAAGTAGCAATCATCTCAGGACTTCATCATTATTGCAAGGATGGTAATGTGATCCTGTGTCAGTTGGTCCAGACAGCCTTTCTGCAAGAGTCTGAAGCTAACTGAAAAGGCAGACTTTAATCTGCTGAGAATGGTGATGAGCAAAGATGGGGTATCCAGTTGCCGGTATGACCACCTGACCACTGCAAGAACTCCAGAAAGCAGTGGAGCTAAGAAGAGTTACGACAACATCCTGTAAGCTCAATGCCAGGCTTCCCATGATGTTAACAGAGGACTAGATCACATCATTGAGATGTCTGTTTGATGTACCTATCTTTTAATTCCTTTTGCCATTCCACATCTGTTCACCATTCTTCTGAGGAGGGTAGTTCACATCCCCTCCAAGGAAGTACCTTGTTTTCTGTTCTTGGTCATGGTGCTTTCAATGGAGCATAAACTTCAGCTATAAGTGTAGGCAAATTTATCTGCATAACCACACACAGGGAACCAGTGATTGGTTCAAGAATGGTACTATGCCTAGAAGAGATAGTAATGGAGAGAATTTGGTGAGGAAACATTATGTAGGTCTTGGGATGTATAACAGAGACTAAGCACCTTCCTTGCATGTTCCAGGCTCAAGAGAAAAGGTGGAGGTGGGAGGGGAAAGAGACATCAAATGAAGCATTACTAATGTGTCATTTGAGACATTGTCTCAGAGGTAATATCCTACCTCTAGAATTTTAACTAATTACCCTTTGCTTTTCCTTAAAGTAATTTAAGATTATTGATTTGGTCTTGTTGGGGAATAGGTTTTCCTTTTCCTTTCTTCGTTTCACTCATACGTTATCATTGATCATTTTACTTCGCTATATTATAACTAGAGTGGATTAAAAACTAATGCAAATGAGCTGAGATTTCACTTAGTTTATTTATTTTTTTTCTGTTACTGATGAGCTGTGACGGCTCATTTTTGTTTCATTGTCTCAGAGATACCTGGAGATTCTATCCAGTAAGTCTTTTTGCCAGTGCTGAAGGAAGGATCCTTACTCCAGAGTCAAATGAAGGAGAATCCAGCCAAGATTATTTGTTGGGCCAGGAACCTAGTCCTATTGTTGAGATTATTCAGCAAATGAACAATGTCCAGAGGTGAAGCCATTCCACCTAACAATGGGAACTAGGGGTACAGACCTATGGCATCTGTCTAGCTAATCATAAGAGCAACAAGGACCCGCAAGTAAGAGCATGCCCAGGTGAGGCTGTCCATCTCAGACTGTTAGAGGCTGCACTCCAGAGTTCTGAACTGACATGCTGTTCTTCCAATCATGTTGCTGGGGTGTCCTACAGCTGTTCTTAAAGAGGAGCAATCATGAATAAACCTATCATGTTCTCTGAATTCATCAACCCAAAGACAAATTCTGTTACCAAACAGGCAATTACAGAATAAACTTGGCTACTACATGAGGGAACAAACAGGCAAAATTATGACAATTGATATTTTTTTGATCAAGTGTAATAGATCCCAAGGAAAAACTTAGTAGTACACACATACACACACACACACACACACACACACACACACACACACACACACACCCCACCACCACCACCACCAACAACAACAACAACCAATTTCTAATTCTACTTATAATTCAAGGTGTTTGCTTCACACTTTCCTTCTTATCTAATTATTCCTGTAATATAATTTTATCTTATTGGAACACTTCAACAACCACATGGCTTCCTGTTTTCTAAATTTACAACCTCAAAGCCCAAGATCCCTTCTGAACCCAGAGGAATGTTCCCACCACACACTTCCACCAGGAGATCCTGGCCAGTATCTACAGCCTACTTGTCCTAACTTGAGTCCTTAAGCATCAGGAAGTAAAAATAGCAAAAGATGCAGATTCCCCGTCAAGAAACCTAGATTTAAATCTTAATTTCATCATTTAGTAAATCTGTGATCTTACCAATTTATTTACATTCCCTATGCCTCAGTTATATTTGTCTATTAAATGAAAAATTTTTTAAATTTTTTGATCTTGCAGTGCAAATAAACACTAATATACACAATAAGCACTGGGAACAATTATTACTTTCTACATCTCTTTTTTCATTAATTAATTAATTTAATTACTTTACTTCTCCTTCTTACATCTAAAAATGGATAAGAATTCTAATGTTTGTCTCAGAGATTGTAAAGAGAACATGAGAAACGTTCTTATTGTCTCTTTACCCTTCACTCAGTTTTTTCCTAAAAGGTCAAGAGATAGTTTGATTGCTAAATCTGAAAAAAAAAAAAAAAAAATGATGTTGCTTCAGTCAATGACTTCTAAGTCCTTCTCTTTCAGATCAGCTAGCCTTTGGAAAAGACTTAGTCTTAGCTAGGCATGCTGTCACAGACCTGTACTCTCAGCACTTGGAAGATGGACATAGGAGAATGAAGCGCTCAAGAAATGTATTGATTCTCGAAGTCAGCCTGGTCAACATGAGATCCTGTACCACACACATACCAGTAACAAAATGTTCTAAATCTATACCCATCAGGGTGCCAAATGCACCATATTATCCAGCTGTGGAAAATTAACACATTTTAACTAGATTAGAAATATGAAGAAACCTACCTGGCCATAGGTATTGACTTCTGAGTGTAAAACACTTTTGTTTCTAAGTTGAAAAAAAAAAATGAAAAGAAAAAAATGCCATTCATTGAACCCCAACAACAAATAAATTTCCCCAGTAGCAAAACAAAAAAAGAACAACAAAAAAAAAAACAAACACAAACAAACAAACAAAAAACAGTATTCTTTCCCATCCCCATCTGCTACCCATGTTCCTTTCTGCATCTCCTTATGCCAGAGCCCATGTTGACCTTCCAACTTCTGTATCTAACTCTTATCCAGGAAGACTTCGTCAGCTACACTGTGGTTTTGAATATGTCCTCTTGGTTCACAAGCCATTATTTCACTCTCAGATTAGTGATTTGTCACCTGTCTTCCATCTACCCTCCCAACAGTACACCCTTCACACACAGTCACAGATCCAACAGAGAAAAGAGGTGCACACCTCTATTTATCAAAGAGCACAATATATTTTAGTTTTTCTTCTAGTTACATATTCTTTTATTTCTTATAATCCAAATACACACACACACACACACACACACACACAAATGTATATTATTCTACTTACTACCTCACACATCTGGAGAATCTTTTACACTCACATGAGTCCACAGTAACTTGAAAGATTGGTCTTCATGTTCACACTAGACTACATTCTTCAGGTTAGCATGGATCCCACTAGAAAAGTGGTATTTATTTCTACAGATGTTGCTCCACAATATTAAACAATGTCTTTCAAACCCATGTGAAGAAGGAAGATACTATACTGGCCACTATACTGGTACCTCTGTGCCTGAAACATACCTTTTTTTACCCTTGATAATCTCTCTCTCTTACCTATAAAACTCAGTCAAATATCTCTGCACTGAGGTTATATTACTCCTATGTTATTCTTCCCTTTAGATTTAAATCAGAAGACATCATATTTGAGTGTCAAAATAAGGCTCTCAGGATCCATGACACTTATGGTAAAGCTGGCTTGGAGAGCTGAGCAGATATGTTTGTATTTATCCCCATCAAGACACACACCTGATGGAAGAGAGAGGAAAGAAAGCTCTCTCAGTCACACACAGGCAGCTGTCTCCTTAGAATGCAATCTCATGAAACCCATAAGCAATGCCTATTGTTTCCACAGATGATCTTTCTCAAAGTTAAGAGCTTGTATCTTAATTTGATTAACCCCAAACTCCCTTGAACACTCCATTAGGTTTTAGATATCTCTTTACTAATGGAAATATATTAAGGTTTCTATTGCTGTTTGAAGCACCATGACCACAGCAACTCTTACAGAGGAGAACATTTAATTGGGGCTGGCATACAGATCTGGAGGTTTAGTCCATTATCATCATGGTGGGGAGCCTGATAACAGACATGTTGCTGGAGAAGGAGCAGAGAGTTCTACATCTCTATTCACAGGCAGCAGAAAAGAGTGAGCCACTGACTGGCTTGAGCTTTTGAAACCTCAAAGCCCACCCCCAGCAACATGTGTCCTCTAATAAGACCACACCTACTCTAACAAAACCACATGTTCTAATCCTTTCAAATAATGTCATTCCCTATGAGCCTACAAGGGCCATTTCCACTCAAACTACCACAATGAATATCAATCATTTTATCTGTATGCATCTACATGGACACCTACACTTTGTGTTAACATGTAAATATTTTCTGAGAAGAGTGGGGTTTTGGTTTGTTTATTTGTCAAGTTTTGCAATAGTCTCACCATGTACCTGTCTGGCATGGAACTTACTATATAAACCAGTCTGGCTTCGAACTCACAAAGCTCTTCCTGGCTCTACTTCCCAGGTGCTAGAATTAAAGGTGTGGCAACACTGATTTGTTTAAGAAAAGTATTTATCAGTGTTCCAAAGCCTGGTGTGTAGTAGATCTACAGCAAATATTTGTGTATTGGATAGGTAAAATGAGATCATACGCCATTATAAAGAGAGAAGCATCATAGAAATTAGAAACTTCAATTTCACATCCAAAACCAAGATATTGCACAGAAAAACTTCAAAGCCTAAAACCTCTAAGTTCATATTTTTGCAAAAGGATCTCAGGTTTGAGGGTGAAATACAGACACCAAGAAAATAAAAATTACCTACATGTACACAGATATACTAAACATCCTTTCTTTGGTTTCCTTGACAAAAAGACCTATGTTTATTTCAATTGTTTGAAAATGTTGGGGAAATCAGTGGGCCATGCTACAAGATGGCTGATTGCTGTTCTTCAAATGGGTCAAAGCCTTAGACCACAAGGAAAGCAGTTGTCCCAGGAGAAGAAACACTAAGGAGACCAGATAGCTAAAGACAATTGCAGTACCGGGAAGGATCATGGAAGGAAAAAAGGACAAACGTAAAGAAGTTAAATGAAATTTGAAGTTTGGTTACCAGAACTGAACCATGACAGTTTTTCTCATACTGATGACTGGATGGTTAATAGTTACAGTGCCAACACTATGAAAAGTGAGGTAAGAAACATGAAACTAGTCTGTATGCCATCTCAACAAGCTTTCTATAAATCCCAAATGAACCTAAAAGCAAAAACATTAAAATTCATATTTACATGTGTATATGTAAGTTTTCAATAACTTTAAATCTTACTAGTCCTTTTGACAACTCACTGCAATAATAGTCATAAAATTGTAACTGAGGCTCAATTACTGAATCTGAAATCCCAGCAAGTTATAAATACCTGGTGTTGGGAGCTGGAGAGATGGCTGGGTAGTTAAGAGTGCTTCCTCCTCAAAGTGTGGGACAGAAACTGAAGGAGGGGCCATCTGAAGACCATTCCACCTGGGTATCCATCCCATGTGCAGTCACCAAAGGTAGATGCTGATGTGGATGTCAGGAAGTGCATGCTGACAAGAACCTAATATAGCTGTTTCCTTAGAGGTCTGCCAGAATCTGACCTATTATTCAGAGGCAGATGCTCACGGCTAACCACTGATCTGATCAAGGGTTTCCCAATGGAGAAGCTAGAGAGAAAACTGAAAAAGCTCAAAGGGTTGGTGGCCCCATGAGGAGAGTAACAATACCAACCAACCAGCGCTCCCCAGGGTCTAAACCACCAGCCTGGGAGCACATAGGGAGGGACCCATGACTCCAGCTGTATATGTAGGGTAGGATGGCCTTGTCGGGCATAGGTGGGAGAGAAGATCCTTGGTCCCATGAAGGCTAAACACCGAGTGGGGGGAATTCGAGGGTGGGGAGGTGGGAGTGAGGGGGTAGGTGGGGGCACATCCTCATAGAAGCAGGAGGAGGAGGAGGGATGGGATAGGAGGTCCCTGGGTGGTGGGAGAATGGAGTAAGGGGATAAAATCTGAAACGTAAATATAACATCCAATAAAAAAAAAGAAAAACGAAAAAAGAAAAAGAGTGCTTCCTCCTTTCCTAGAGGACCTGAGTTTGGTTCTTACAACCTATATCCATTAGCCAACAAGGAGTTATAACTCCTGCCCTCTTCTGGTCTCCATGGGCAACTGTACACACATGACATACACATACACACATACATACATATATACATACATACATGCATGCATACATACAATAATTTTTTATAATTTCTGACATCTCTAACTTAAGCATCAGTCAGAAGGTGAGCACCCTACTAGCTCAGCAGTTCCTAACCTGTGTGTGAGACACAGTCTCACTGAGAGCCAGATGAGTCTTTCACAGAGGCCATCTATGACCAGCAGAAAACAGAGATATTTACATTACAATTCATAACATTACCAAAATTACAGTTGGGAAGTAGTAACAAAAAATATTTTTATGGTTGGAGATTACCATACCAAGATGAACTGAATAAGGGTCACCTCAACAGGAAAGTTGAGAAACACTGCACGAGTTCATTGTCTTCATTCTGTACCTTCCAGTGGTTCTCAGCGCCAGCCTGAAGGTACCTCTCTCTGCTTTGGAAGTAATCTCGTCACTGAGGAAAGGCAGATGGATAGGTGTAAATGTGTGAAATACACCTCCAGCAGGATTTCCAGGGTCTTCTCTCCTCCTCCTCCTCTTCCTCCTCTTCCTCCTCCTCCTCCTTCTTCCTCTCTCTCTCTCTCTCTCTCTCTCTCTCTCTCTCTCTCTCTCTCTTTCTCTCATCTTTAGGGTCCCCACTTTCCTTGAGGCTGCCTTCTGCTTGAATTACTCTAATATGCATTTACATAAAGTTTGTGGGTCACCTCTCTCCATTCATGGATTTCATAAATACCACATGTGTCACACAGGAAATAAGATGAAGGCCTTTGGTCAGATTAGTAGGAGATGTTACAGACATACAGGCTCCTGTCAGGGAGCATTTAACAGATGTGTTGATTCTCTAATTCACACAGTATCCAGAAATGAAAAAAAAAAAAAAAAAAAAAAAAAAAACATCTTAGAACATCAGTAAATGTGTGAGCAATATTAGCTATTTCAAGTTTATTAGAATCTCGGGAAATGCTAAGTCTAATTGAAAATAACTCTACTCCGACCTGCTTTTTGGCATTTGCTTCTTCAGATCTTTACTGAGAGATTCATTCATCCCTAGCAGATTTTTCTTCACTCCAGATTCCTGAGCCTCTAGCATGCCTTCCCTAGTCACCAGTCCTTAAGGTGTGTATACTTAGCTGACCAGTTTCATGGTGCTGTGTTCTGAGAGCACTTGCTCCAAATGTGTTCAGCCTGTGCCCTCCCACACTAAAGATCTTGGGCTAATTCCCTTTGTCAAACATTATAGGAGCCTGTCCAGGTTTTGTGCATAAGTGAATCATGGGGCAATGTCCCACATATCCCAACAGCCACGGTCCAAATAAAATATACATTCCAGCTCTGCTCTCAGGGAATACAGCTGAAAACAGCATAGATACAAATATGGGGAAGATACACAAACTAGCCATGACGTTGGTGATTCATCCATTACCTGAGGTCTTGAGTTGGATCCCTAGCATGAGGGATGGTGAAAGACTTGGCAAGAGAAGTAGTAAGCCACAACTTTTAAGACTACATACTCTAATTTCTGAGGTCTTCCACTAAACTTGATGCTAAGACATATTTTTATGGCAGGTAGGTAAAGGTGTTTGCCACCAAGTTTGATGACCTGAGTTCAACCCCTGGAGACACACATAGTAGAAAAAGAACACCAACTCCTAAAAATTGTCCTCTGCCCTCCATGTATGTACTTACACACACACACACAGAGAGAGAGAGAGAGAGAGAGAGAGAGAGAGAGAGAGAGAGAGAGACTAATAATTTCAACATAAAATATTCTTAGATTAAATAGTTTTGTGGCTGATCAAGAATACTATGAGTGACAAAATTTTCTACAAAAATTTTTGGAAGAAAAAAAAAACCACCTTGGTTTCTATTATAATATTAGCCCAGTGTTGAATAAACATATAGATGTTGTTCTAAACCTGGCTGACCAAAATAATTTTTCTCTATAGACTTCCATGAATCTGCCAGTTTTTAATAATTCACATAAAAGAAGCCAACGAACATGTTCATGAAGAATGAGGACACTCCATTGGTTGCAACATCTTAGGAGGCACACTCCCAAGAAAAACTGTGTGCTGTGATAGGCTGGGATGCAGGGGGTAAAAGAACAGGATTTTCCTATTCTAGAATTGCCTAAAAACCACAGCAGGATTCCTCATCTCACAGGCAAGGTGGAGAAGTCACTTAGAGACATTACTCCATCCCACCAGGCACGTTCACTTGACATAGAATCTGTTCTAGAGACTGAAATTAAGGGGCTATGCTGTTCTCTGCCTTCAAGATCTGAGTCTTGAGAAGAAGGCCTTCTCAAGAGTAGACAGGGAAGCTTAAACCCCACGAGCCATGTCTACCAGTAAACATGAGTCTTAAAGGAGCTTCTTCACAAGCAAGCAGTCGAGAAAGATGGGAAGATGTACATTGAAAATTTAGAACAGATGAGAATGTTTTATAGCATCCTTTGGTGTGTTCAGGAAGATGCAAAGTTCTTGTGGCACCAAAACCAAAACCGTAAAAACCACAGTGAGATCAAAATCAAAGAGAAAACTGGAAGTGAATGGGGTCTGGCAGGATGGCTCCACAAATAGACATATTTGTCACCAAACTTGAAGACCTGAGTTTGGTCCCTGGAAACCACACAGTAGGAGAACCAATGGCTGCAAGATGTGCTGTGACCCCTACGAATGTGCTGTGGCAGAATCCTGCCTCCATGCACACAATAAACCAATAAAAATTGAATAAATTTTTAAAGAATTTAAATGAGTTCTGAAATACAACTCAGAACTTAAAGTTTAGGTAATAAAAAAAAAAAGCAAAATTAAGAAGCTAGGTAGATGACTCAACAGTTAGAAGCACTTAGCTGCTCCTGCAAAGGACCCAGACTTGGTTCCTAGCACCCACTAAGCATCTTGTACAACTACTTGAAACTCGTGCTCCAGGGGACCCATCCTACAACTTCTTCTGGCCTCTTCAGGCAGTCACATGGTGAACATACATACATGCAGCCATTTAAATATGAATGTGTAAAAAATAAACCCATCTTTAAAAGAAAAATAGTTGATAGAGTATAAAAATCAAATACATAAAATTCACAATCTATTCACAATCTATAGTTGAGGCAATGGTCCATCTCAGTTCATGCACCTAGAACTCTACAAGAGGATCAGGGATAGGCGTAAATATGAATATATCCGGTGTAGGATGAACTGCTGTGTTCCAGCCTAGTATACAGAGTGGACTGAGAAGAAACATCAGGAATTTAGAGTCATTCAGAGGATAGTTAAAGTATTCCCTGGGTATTGACTGGGGCATTTGTGCCAGGGAACTTTTTATCAGCTGGGGGAGAAGGGGAGTTAGTTAACGTCTTAAACGTCACTGCATTTATCTTTAAGAGAAGGATAATACTGTCTCCTGTTTTGATTGTGTTAGATGCTGCACATCAATCATTTAATATACTTGTTGCCAGCACTGGAATAACTGTCACCAACATCATCAAACACAGTAATCAAAGATGTGTTCAAAGAATTATTTTCAGAGATCAAAACATATGCTTGGTGTGTAAACTCAAAGAGTTCAGCATGTTCCAGATGTGCCTGACCATCAGAAGGTCACATCTGGCCACATCAGAGCTGCCAGAGATAGTGAAGAAACAAGCAATATGACTGTCCAAGAGTCTAACTGAGGAGAATATTGGGCTAACTTCCAATGTTTCCTACTGTACTAATGCCTGAACAGGAGGAACCAGGGTGCTGGTGACATGTGCCACACTCAAATCCTCAAATCCATGTAGAAAGAATTACTAAGAGAATCAAAGTCCGGAGAGCAAGAATGGGAAGGCTGAAGCACTTAAAATCAACAATGCAAGGCCTGGGAGATGGCTCAAATGTGTAAGAGTCCTGGCTTCGCAAGCATGAGGACCTGAGTTCAGATCCCCAGCTCCCATGGAAAAGCTGTACCTAGAACTGCAAAGCTGAGGAAGCAGAGACGGGTGGACCCCAGTAGCACTGAACAGTCCAAATGAAATTGTGAGCTCCAGGTTCAGTGAAAGACCCTGTCTTCAGAGCAGTCAAGCAGACAGTGATCTAGAGGAAGACATTCCAACACTCTTCTCTTCCCTCTGCTCAAAAATGAATACATGTGCATAGATGCATACACCATACACAACTTCTGCAAATACATTTATAGTAATTACATGGGCAAAATGCACAAACATACAATAACTATCCCACCTTCAAAGATACCATTGATCCTGAGCCAAAGAAAAGCAGCAATTCCTGATTAAACGGGGGGGGGGGGGGGGGGGGGGGGGGAGGGCAGCATTTCCACCTGATGTTTGATTTTAATTAATGATGATTGTGAATTTTATGTATTTTTCTGGCAAACTAAAAGCAAATAGAGTTTAGAATGGGACATATACATGTCACATCGTTAAGGAGAAACAGAAATAATGGAAATATTAAAGATATAAGAGAAGAACTAATAAGAACAAAATGAATTAAAGTTGAAAAGGGTAAGGCATTAAGCTTGACAATAAATAGAAGTAGGCTATATGCTGCTAACAAAGAGAAAGCTGAAAAAATGTGAGAATGATTGCAGATGTATTAGGCAGAAGCAAAAACCATAAAGTAGATGCTAAGGTCAAAACAAAAGATTAAGTAAGACAGATATATAAAGACATAAAAGATTCAATTGGAAGTTGTTAGGGATTTGAAGGACAAATTGAGAGAGGAAATTGCAATTTCATAAGTGTCAGTCTACAGAAAACCCACTTGCTAAAGCTATGACCCAGGGTCTGGAGAGATGGCTCAGCACCTGAGTTTGGGTCCCAAATTCACAGGGTAACTCATGACCTTGTTACTCCAGCTCCCGAGAATCTGATGTGTTCTTCTGACCTTCTCATGCACTTGTGTGCATGCTGTGCACAAGCAAATACTCAGACCCACAAACATACACATAACGTTAGGACATGGATAGTTACAATAATATATAATTATACCATTTATTTAGTAATAAGATTTATCAGTTAGCTTAAAAGAATAGCATTTAATATTTTCAAACATCCATAGAACATTCTAAACATTCTAAAAATCCTGAAATTTCATTTAATCAGCAATATTTAATGACAAAAAAACTTTATTTTGGTTGTAAAATAAAGTTGCATCCTCTTTCTTCAACTTTTAAATGTACATATAGTGTAATGCTAGCTGTCTTGTGTTTGTGTGTAAGAGAAAGTGTGTGTGTGTGCATGTGTGAGAGTGTCTGTGTACCTCTGTGTGTGTGCATTGTGAGTGTGTGTGAGTGTGTGTGTACCCATGTCATAGCACAAGGAGGTCAGAGGATTACTCCAGGTGCTTGTCCTCATGTTTTACCTTACTTGAGACAGTCTTTTGTTTCTCACTGGCATACCAGATCGACTGGCCTGAGAGCGTGTGGAGACTCCTGTCTCCAATGCCTACTGCCCAGCTAACTGTAAGAACAAAGAGCTTAGGACATGTTCTACTGTGCTCAGTTTTTTCCTGGAGATTCAAACTCAGGTCCTTACACTCCCATGGCAAGCACTTTACCCACTGAGCCATTTCTCCAGTCCTGTATCTGTTTTAGGGTTGTGTTTGTTTGTTTATGTATATCAGACCTCTAGAACTTTTGCACAATGGAAATACTACACCCATTACATAAAGCTCACCATGGCAACCTGCATGCCACATTTGTCTTCTATGTATTTAATTCCTTCAGATACTTTAGTTAAATAGGAAAGTGTTTACCCTTCTATTTCTGGATTATTTCACTTGGAATAATTTTCTCCAAGTTCATTTACATTGTAGTAAATGATGACACTTTCTCTTTATTAAGTCTGAATATTTCATTGTGTATACATGCCCTACTTCTTTCCCATTCATCTAATGAGAATCATTAAGTATTTCTATCTGTTGCCTATCGTGAATGATTCTGCAATGGCAGCAGTGGTCATCTTATCAACCCTGCAATGATAAGATCCTCTTATCAATAGTTTGGGATAAGTAATCAAAAGTGAGATGGCTAGATCATATGTGGCTCTATGCTTAATTCCAACAGTAAATACAGTTTTCTGTACCAGCTCTTGTATCATTTTATGTTGCCATCATTGGTGTGAAAGGGTCAACTTTGGTCACATCCTTGCCCACACTTGTTGTCTCCACATATCTGACAACAGTCATCACAACAGGTGCGAGTGTTATCTTGCTGTGTGTGGATTCGTGCCTTCCCAGTGAAGAATGAGGCTGAACACTTCCCATGCACCTATTAACCCATGCGTACGGCATCTTGGAGAAATGTCCATTCACACTTTCTGTCTGTTTTAAGTTTCCTTTTGATTTAAACTGTAGGGTTTCATGAATTCTGGCTACTAACTGCCTGTCAGTTAAACAATGGAGCTGCCAATACAGCTTTGTTGCCATTTATATACATAATTCTAAATTTAGAAATTTGTAATTATTTAAAAGTTATATAAATACTATGTATAAATTTATATAAATGTATAAAATTTACATTTAAAAATAATTTAATTGCTATTAAATTATTATAATTTATGATATAATATGTTATATATTTAATTATATGTTTAAATACACATATTTTATTACTATGACAAATAGACTATAAAACCCTTTTAAAGAAGGTGGAACTTAATCTAACTTACACTTTCAGATGTTTCAGCCCATAATGGCTGGCTCCATTGTTTCTATGCCAGTTGAGACCTAGCCCCATAGCAGAAGAGAATGGTGATCTCAGGTGGTCACCTTGCAGCAGACAGGAAGAAGGGAGAAGGAGGGAAAGTGAAGTCTGTCTTTCCAGGGTGTGCTCCCTCCAAGCAAGACTGGGAATTCTTAACTAACTGCTTCATGCCTAAATATTAGTTAACTTTTGATTTGTAGGTTTCTATCTAAGTATTACCAGCAACAAATGAGCCTGACCACAACAAAAATACAATTTAAATATAAATTACAAAAACAATGTGCTAAATAAAAGGTTTTGGATACAGAAAAATAGAATTAACACATAAATCTAAAAACTGAAGCTCTTAAAACCAAAAAAAAAAAAAAACCAACCTCATAGAAAGCAAAAATGTAAATACATAGAAGGAATAATATAAATGAGTTACTTTATTTCTTAATTTGCATTTCTCTTCTTTTATTAATCATTTTATTCATTTACATTTCAAATGATATCTCCCTTCCCTGTTACTCCTTCACAAACCCCATCCTATCCTCCCTCTCCCCTTCCTCTTTGCCTCTATGAGGATGCTCCTCCATCCACTCACCCACTCCTGCCTCACCACTCTAGCATTCCCTTATGCTGGGACATCATCACATCTCCACAGAACCAAGGGCCTCCCCTCACAATGATATCAGATAAGGCCATCCTCTGCTACATATGTATCTGGAGCATGGGTCCCTCCGTGTATACTCTTTGGTTGGTGGTTTAGTTCCTAGGAGCTCTGGGTGGTCCAGCCAGCTGATGTTGTTCTTCCTATGTTGTTGCCATTCCTTTCTGCTCCTTCAGTCCTCCCCCTAGTTCTTCCATTGGGCTTCCTTGGCTTAGTCTGATGGTTGGCTGTGAGTATCTACATCTGTATGAGTCAGGAGCTGGTAGAACCTCTCAGAGAACAGCCATACCAGGCTCTTGTCAGCAAGTGCTTAAAAATGAAAAATTGAAGAAATAAGTTCAAAAATTATTCTACTATTAAATAAATCGGTAAACCAGACAAATCTCTTTTTAAAAAGTATGTAAGACAAGAGAACAAAATAAACGTGATAAACACATGCTAGAGAGTTTGTTGTTTCAACAGTAAAGTCACATGAGTCAACATTAAAAAGGCAAGGTTTGAGGGGGTTGGGTTTTTATTTGTTTTGTTGTTTTGTTTTTGTTTGGGACTTTTGGTTTCTTTTGGTTTGGTTTGGTCTGGTCTGGTCTGGTCTGGTCTGGTCTGGTCTGGTCTGGTCTGGTCTGGTTTGGTTTAGCTTGGTTTGGTTTTAGTAAATTTGGTTCTTTCACAGCTTGGTACAGGTACACTATGTATCTTGTCCTTCCCTTCACATTTTTCTCTGAACCTCCCAGCCCCTACTTCTTCCTTCCTAGAAAGCTCTTTCCCATACTCACTAGATTTAATTCTGTTTGGTATCCCACTGTTTAAGGGGGGGCATCCATGTGGCCCTGAGTTTAGAAATAACCATCTGAGGCTGCTGGGCTCACCAGTAGGTATTTAGCTGGATGCCACATTTCTGCCTCTTGTAGAATCTGATCATTGCCCACAGATCAGCTTTACATGGCAGGACTCTGTAGATCCCTTTTCCCTCTATAGCTGACGATTAGAAGGGCCAGCTTCTGTGGGGTCAGTGCCAGCTTGCACAGCTGCTTTGAATCCATGGTCACTATCTCAGTGTACTGTTTAGATAATGGTATTTCATACCCTTTCTTCTCATCCAAAGAGGTAAATTTTTCAAGTGGAGACATGACTGCCTTTTGCCCAGAGAAGTTTCTAGTAGAGTCTTAGACATAAAGCAAAAACTATAATGAAAATGAAAAAAAAGTAGTGTTCTCATTAGTAGGGATGGTGTATAGGAAATCCAGAGGGGAAGAAAAGTTAGAGAGAAAGCAAGTAAGGGGCTAAAGGCCTTGTGGACTAGCACAGGCATCAACAAGGAAAGCCTTCTCTGTGGGTTGCTGTCTTCAGTGTGACAGCACTTCTGTAGACCCAGATGACTCCCCCTGTCTCTTATGATCCAGTACTGTCTCTATGCTAGAAATTGCTTAATTTCATAGGCTAGTGTGCAAGGAAACATAGGAACCCTCTATCTTGGAGATTCTTGGTCCCATGAAGGCTGAACACCGAGGGGTGGGGGGAATTCAAGGGTGGGGAGGTGAAAGTGGGGGGGTAGGTGGGGGCACATCCTCATAGAAGCATGAGGAGGGGGGATGGAATAGGAGGTTCCTGGGTGGTGGGGGGAAGGGGGTTAGGGGATAAAATCTGAAATGTAAATATAATGTCCAATTTAAAAAAAAAAAAAGGAACCCTCTATCTTAGGTTCCAAAAGAGTCATTTATGTTTTCCTGAATATGTGGTCAATTCAATTCTTTATATTCAGAAGGTGGGAAACAGGTAGGCTTAATGGTCACACTACATTCCACAGTTGACATCATCACAGAGTTTATCAAGAGTTCCACTCTCTGAGAAACGTGAAAGTTATCCACTGATAAAGATTTATCCACCTTTTGACACAAACAAAAAGAAAACTTTTTTTTGAAAATTCACATTTACAGCCCTTTATATACATCTTTTAAGTCATTACCATACAAGGCAAGGTGGCTTAGCAGGTAAAAGAGTTTCTAGAGCATCCAAGTGGCCTGAGTTCAACCCCTGGAATCCATAGTGAAGGGGAGAACAGACTCCAAAGTGTCATCTTCTGACTTCAATACATGCACAACTACACAGGAGCACACACACACATGCACACAAACAAACACACACACATACATACATACATACACACACACACACATACATACATACACACACACATACATACGCACACATACACACATACACACACACATACATACGCACACATACATATATACAAACATATACATACATATCACACAAGCATGCACACACAGGCACACAAATACATTTACAATTACACACAAACATGCAATACACACATATACACACATGTATATACACATACATACATACACAGACAGACATGCAAGCATAAAATACACAGAAAAATACATACACATATATACGCATACATACTCACACATACACACACATACTCATACACATATACACACAGAGACACACATGCACTTACATACATATATACACACACATATGTGCATACACAGATATACATACATAGACACACATATCATACACATACATACCTATATACACACACAATTATACAGACACACAGAGACACATATGCATACACATATACATATACCATACAAGCGTATACACACACAGATATATACACATTCATACACATGCATACACACACATCATACTTACATATACACAGATGCACTTACACACAAACTCACATATACACATGGACACACATGTGTACATACTCATACATACATATATATACACATACACAATTATACATAAACATGCACATACACACAATTATATATTCACCTACACATACACACATGCATGCACATACATACATTTATACACAATTACACACATGCACATAGGCACAGATATACACACACAAATATACACAATTACACACACACAATTACATGCACACATACACACACACAAATAAAAATAAAAAGTAAATAAAGCTAAAGTCACCATATATACTCTTATATTTTCAGGATGGTTTATTAAGAACTAATTTTGGTGATATGACAGCTACTTGGTCAAGAATTACTACATTATAAAACCTTATACTTAAGTAGTATAGCACATAATTCTATAAAGGGGAGACTCTGAGACCTCTTTCCTTATGAAACTTTACAAGCAGATTGTGAAATAGACCATGACATTTTGTTGTCTATATTACCCTCAGAATTTCAACCTGTGTCACCTACATGAGATTGTGGCAGAGAAATGAAACATCCACACATTCACACAACCAAACACCTTATAATAATTTGGTCTGAGACAAGCTTCAGTATAGTGTTTCAACTACGCAGTAATCCAAAGCCAATTTGAAAAGAGGCACATACCACACACACATGATCTTTTGAAAGAGAGACACCCCGCAAGCTTTCAGCCTGGGGAATTAAGAAGGAGACAGCATACAACCTGGTATTTTCAATTAGCGCTCTATCTGTTTCTCCAATCCATGACCTGTCTAAAATTAATGAAACCTCTTTCTCATGCTGCCTCGATTTGTATGAATCAATCCAGGGTGTGAAAAAGAATAGAGGGAACAAATTCAGCTCCCTGGTCATTGGCACTGAGTCACAAAGTAGCAAACACAGGAAAGTACCATAAAGCACATCAAAACATCCCTAGGGGGACGGAACAAAGGATGTCTGGACTCCGGTGGGTGAGTAAGCAGCTTACTTCAAAGGCTCTCTTTACCCCCAAGATCAAATCATCATAATAGACATGATTAATTTTTTCTGTAGATAAATTCCTTGGACTCCTTTCCCCAAACATAATTCCTGTTGTGGACTTCTTAGATCCCCAAGGAAGAAAAACAAATCTATTGACTAGTGCTTTTGTTCGATTCAAATTATAATTGGAAAGGTGCTTGAACAGAGTTTAAATCCCTGATGTCCATGTTGTTTGCAAAAAGAGAATCTGCCTGGGTTATTAAAGCCTCCTTCGATGTTCTCCATATGATGCTTTAATTGCAGCTCTGTATTTTCAAACCAAAGTTTCTATCTCCGCACACCCTCGAATGCTGTCAATGAGGAAGGACAGTAATTGAAATTTGAAGTTCATTTCAGGAATTATATTGAGCCTGAGTAAAACACCACTTAATACAATGGCAAAATTCAGAACTTTTGTTTTAAAAATCTCTCTCTCTGAAAAAAAGAACGGCTCTTTCTTTTCCAGTGCTATCTCGGGAGGCCATTGTCATGAAGATGATAGACGGCCATGAAAAGAATCGGTTTGTATCTATTTGAGCATACCTAAGTGTGGCTTTTCCACCTTTGCCTTTCTGGACAGTCTCCACAGATGCCTCACCCTGCTAATGGTCCAGCCTGCCCTAATATGTTAGCACAGGACATCTCAAACATGTCCCCCTCACACCCCCATTTTTTCTTTAGCTTTATTTTAGTTTAGCTGCATATGTTCACAGCAAAATTGTGGAGAGAAAAAAGTTCAGATAATAAATAACTCAGTTCCATAACATAACAATTTAAGACATGCTAACTTTGAAGCTCTTTGAAAAGTACCTATGTCACCCCCCATTTTTAATTCAAGAATTTTTTCACATACTCCTGCTTATAGGTTTCTAAAGCAGGAACTCAAATCAAACATTTACTGATAATAAATCATTTTAAATTTCATTTTAAAACAAATGTTTGGAATACACAGACAAAAACAAATGTGTATACTGCTGAGTTGTATGTGCTGATTTATTTTTATATTAAAATTCAGTCTTGGACTTGATCAGTAGGTAAAGGTGCTTGGTGACAAGACCAGCAACTCAAGTTCAATCCTCAGGCCCCACATGGTAGAAAGAGAGAACCAGCTCCCGGAAGTGGTCTTCCAAATTTCATGCGCAGGCTGTGGCACACTCAAAACACCACTCCAACAAATAAATAAATGTAATTTTTAAAATTAACAAAAAGAATACTATCTTGGATGAATATTTGATATTGCAGGATGAAATTACCTTCAACTTTTTAACAGTTGATCAATATTTTGTTTTTATAGTTGTCAAAGTTCATAATGCCATTTCAACATAATACAGTTCAAAATGGCAGGAGTCTGCTCAGGAGCACTGAGAAACTGATGGAAATTCTGCCCTAACCCCAAGCCAAATTTATTTACACGTGTGTGTGTGTGTGTGTGTGTGTGTGTGTGTGTGTGTGTGTAATTCAAGTCAGAAAGTTAAGCAGTAATTTTTTTAACATTTTATTGATTGTGAATTTCACATCATGCACTCCAATTCCATTCATCTCCCCTCTCAAAGAAAAAAAAATTCATTGTGGAAGTTGTAGTAGCCACAGTGTGTCCCACAGTACACCCTTTTGTCCACACTTCTTTTCTTGCAAACGATCATTGCAATGACTCAAAGGTCTGGTACGAGGCCTCTGGCTTCTGCTACACTCTCAATACTGGAACCTTACTGGGACTCCTCTTGGATATCCTGCTGTTGCCCTGTGTCATGGAGACCCTGTAGTTTTGGATCTACAGGAACACTCCCTGCATGCACTCCAGCAGTTCATTGATTGAGGTAGATGTTGGCGTGGGCCAATTAAAAGCCCTGGATCTGGACCTGAGGTATCTGAGCTGATCAACCTACTGGTTTTCTGGCTCTCTCACATTCAAGCCCTGCTCACCAGTAACCCCCTCAAACAGGGCCAGCTCTACTCTGTTTCCAGGCAAGGTGCAGGGCCAGTTCTCCTGCTCTCAGGACCCTAGGGACAATTCTCTTGGCTGCAGCAGATAGTAAGTGGGAAGAGAAGAGGAGGGTATCTCTCCCTCATTCATAATACCACACATGAAGCAACCAGTAGGACTGGCTCCCCTATGCTGGCATCTTTGGGGGCCCCGCTCACCAAAAAATCTTGAAATGTTTAGGGGCTGCTCTCCCAAGTACTGAAGCTATCTAGGGGTGGGGTCAGCGCTCCTACTCCTATGCCTCCAGGTCTAGCTCTCTCAAGATGCTCAAGTAAGGGGTGGGACCAGTTCTGTACAGCCTTCAGCCATAAACATGATCCAGCACAGCAGCCCAGAACAGGAACGTCCACCCAGGTTTGATGGTAACAGACTTTTACTACTGTGGGCCAAAGATCCAAATATGGCCTCCAGTGGCAGCACAGGCCAGGACACCACTATGGTTCCAGTGGCATCACTGGCTACTCACATGAGGCTGTTCCTCACTAATCTGAGTCTCCAGTTCTGCCTCTCTTCATTGTGCCCACATCCCTCCATTTCTCTTTCATTTCTTCACCAGTTTCTTGCTTCTCTCAGTGGCATCAGGCGTCCCTGAGTATCTGGGATCATCTCAGGAGTGGTCTCAGGAGTGCTATGCTTTGCACATCCATTATGGCACCAGGAAGGTCATCTAGGGCATGGGATCTGCACCCTTCCCAGGCCTGGTCATTTTAGGCTAGATCCCTCTCTGGGCCCTATGACACCAGTCTGGTGTTTGTCTTAGGCTTGCTCCTCACCCATCTGACTGGAGTAGCCCCTGTCTCAGGCTCACTTCTGCCCAGGACGAGCAGTCTCAGGCAGGATTCTTCTAGTCTCCAGTGCTCCCCATCCTGGGAGCTGTCAGGGCCTGTCTGGCACTGGACTGGAGGTGGTCTCAGGCTCACTTTTTTTTTTCCAGGAGTTTTAGACTACTAATAATTCAGGTGTTCATGGGTGGAAACATAGCTTCTCTCCATCTACTCTGCCACCTACTGATGCACATGTGACAGAGCAGCCACACCTGCAATCCATCTAGGGGCACGCAGCAGTAAATTTTGAAATCAAGTATTCTCACACAATCCAATCCAACACTATATCTTAAAATTAATTTCGCATTAATTTTAGGTTGTTCCATGTCCAGAAACCTCTCACTGCTGTAACTCCTTGGCAACTCCATCAGGAGTCTCAACCAACAGTTTTAAGAAGCTGAGCAACAGAGCGTCAGTAATTGAGACTGTGGAATGAGAAGGCAAGGAGATTTTTCAGGGTGGAAGGTTGCGGCTGGTGTTTGGAAGGAGGAGGAACCTGTGGATAGAGATTCAAAGAATGTGTACCAGCAGGCGTGAGCAGGAACAGAATGAGTCCCTGTGAACTGTCACACCGTCTGTGACTAGCATAAGATAGAAAAACAATCCTTGGGAGAACCCTTGGCTGTTCCAACCCTCTGTCACTACAACTCTTTCTTTTTCTCACTAGAAGCTGGATCTCATCCTTTCCCTCCCCTTCTGCTTTGCTAAGATTTATTCCTTTTCATTGGCTATTTCTGCTTTGTTTTTACATAACTCAATGAGTCCAATTGAAATCTTTTTTTTTTTCTATACCAACAGTTCAAAAGGTCCTCCCAATGGTCACGTTAATTCTCATCAAAGGTTCTTCTCATTGTGATTGCCAGATGCCATGCAGAACTCCTCTCCTGCTTCCCGACCCCAGTGACTTTGCCCTTCCTGGCATATCTAATCCAAGACATTGCACAGAGGATGCTTTCTTGTCTCAGCTCATTAGCCTTTATTGTCCTTGCTATTGCTTCCCTCTGCAGGGCCGCCTGGAAGTCCTGGAAGTGAGCTGAAGGTTTTTTCTACAAGGCAGTAGGTTTGGAGCACTGTAGTGAGTCATTGGATCATAAGGACTTGAGTCCCATCAATAGATTAATATATTTATGGGTTCATAACTTAATGAGCTATTGGAAGTGGTACACATGTTAGTAGGTGAGGCCTAGATAGAGAAAAATGTGTCTCTGGCTTGCTTTTCTTTGACAGGCATATTCTCTCTCTCTCTCTCTTTCTCTTTCTCTTTCTCTCTCTTTCTCTCTCTCTCTCCTTGTCTCTCTCCACCTTCCCCTTTCTCCCCCTCCCTCTCCTCTCTTTTCTCTCTTCCTTATCTGCCACGATGTAAGCAACTTTTCTATACCGCCCACACACACACCAGCCACTCCACCATATTGTTCTGTTTCAACACAGGCCTAGAAACGATATAGCCAAACAACCATAGACCAAAACATCCCAATTCAAGAGCCACAATCAACATTTTCTCTTTTAAGTTGAGTTTTTTCTCGGTTATTTCATCACAGCAGTGGATAGCTAGCATAACACTTCCCCATCTGTAAAGCAATTTCTTTATTCTCGTTTCCTTTTATAGTCCTTTTTTTCCCATTCTGAGGGCCAACCCCAGGACCTTACTCTATGACTGGGCCGTATTCCCATCGTTGTTATAATAGATACAGAGATTTAAAGCCAAAATTACTGACTTTTAGTATGTATGATACATGCTTACATGCCTGATTTATTTCTCCAACACTTTCACTAAGGGTTTAAGTATAATCAAAACCTCTTCTAAAACATCACTGAGAGTAGACTCCAATGTTACTCTCCAATCCAAATGTCCTATTCCACTCTCTTATTTCAAAGTGTCTACAAAACATTTACTCTTGAAAATGTACTTTCAGGCTCAAGTGGGGGGAAAAAAGGAGCCAAATTGAGCCATTCTTGCTCAGTATGCCCTGCAGATGGGAAAGAGGAAGATGGACAGCAATCAGAAGCTAACTTGTTCTCCAGCTAAACTTAGAATTTTCACCACAGTGGCTGGGGAAATGACAAAGGGAAATTAGGCAAGAACAAGCTCCATCTGCTCCTTTTCAATGCATTTTTCTTCATCCCTGCCCTAAGACAAGGGCCATTAACCATAGAACAACATGTATTGTGGATGAACAGGTCCCAAATAGCGGAGATTAATCCCATGCAAGTGGGCTTGATCCTCAACGTAAGCAAACAAATTAGCTTGGTAAACAGATTTGGAGAAGAATGGTTAGAGATGACGAGATCCCTTGAATTGGCTTTTAACAAATTTAATGGAGTTTCTAAAGTGAATAAAGAGGCTTCGAGAGGGTTGAAGCATCTGGAAAAACCCAAAGCTTAGAGAATAGTGGCTTGTGATTGATTGAAACTGACTGGGAATGTCACCCAGGCTAAAGCCAGGACCAAGTGCAATGACTTTCAGCCTCATCACAGACTGAACTTCATCAAGAATTCAAAGACAGACAAACACCCTTACAAGTTATCCCTGGTGCTCTAATAAGGATGGATCTGTGGAGAACACCATTCAAGGGAAAACCACCTAGGCAGTCTGGGAGGGAGGCAGAATCTTAGCCCTGGAATGGACAATAATGCCAAGAGCATCTAAAAATTATTCCACATGACGTCTCTGTTAATCTCGTATGCAACTGTCTTATCCAGAGAAGGAAAGATGTGATCAATAAGATAATGACATATTTCCTCATTTTGACTAGCAATTTTTTAATTGGCTTATGACTCTCCTACTGTTAATTATCACCCACAGTGTGTTTGGGTATATTTTGAGGGTATGGACATGTATGTGCATGTGTTTATAGTTGATGTTTATCTACGTATGCAATGTTTTAGTCTATTATATGTTGATATAGTGGTCATCTCCATTTCAATATATTAATTTTTTTCTTCAATTATGATGGATAAGTGTGTGTGTGTGTTTGTGTGTGTGTGTAATTTTTTTTCAGGTTGCTGATTGTCCTTTAACTGTCCTAGGTTTGTTGTGACTTTTGTTAAAGACTTAAAATTTTATAGCCATTTTA
The DNA here is from genome assembly GCF_011762505.2 of Arvicanthis niloticus. Lineage (NCBI taxonomy): Eukaryota > Metazoa > Chordata > Mammalia > Rodentia > Muridae > Arvicanthis > Arvicanthis niloticus. Next base: position 97,455,245 of record NC_047661.1, read on the forward strand.
ATACAAAGCAAAATTGAAAGGGAGATAGAGAGACTTCATATATACATCTTCTGACTCAACCTATACAGCCTTCTCTAAAGGAACATTATTGCTGGATTTCAGGGTAAGTCTATCTTTCCTTCAGTAAGAAACTGCCAAGCTTTCCTCCACACGGCTGTACCAATTCCCATTACAACTAACAAGGACTGAGAGGGCTCTTGTTGCTCCACCGTTTTGCCAGCATCTAAAGCTGTCAGTGCTCGGGATTTGGATCCCATCATTGGTAGCTAATGGAACCTAACTCTTGTTTTAATTTGAATTTTAATGACATCTAATATGGGGAATCTCTTCATATCCCTCTTCCGTATGTACACTATATTCAATGAAGTATGTAGTCAGCTAATTTTTAAATTTATTTATTTTGTTTATTTATATATGTACCTGAGTTCTTTGTCTGAATAAATGTTTGTGTATCATGTGGATGACTAGTATCTACTGAGGTTTTTTTTTAAAAAAAAAAAAAAAAGGCATCAGATCTCCTGGGACTGGAGTTACAGATGGTTCTGAGCTACCATGTGGGTGCTGGGAATCGAACATGGGTCCTCTGAAGAATAAACAGTGCTCTTAATGACAGAGTCAACTCCTCAGCATATTTTTAATTAGATTATTTGTTTATAAATTGTTGAATCTTAAGCTTTTATGAAATAATCCTTTACCTCTTTATCAACCATGTGTTTTGGAAATATTTCTCCTAGTCTATGACATTTTTAGGGGAGCAGAGGCACCAACTGGGATCAGACTGAGAGCTAAGCATATCCTAGTCTAACACTCTACTAGTGACGTTACCTGTGTCCCCTGTCACCCCTCTCATTTTCTTAACATTGCCCTACTCAGAACATGCTTTGAACTTTTGAAAAGTGAAAAATAGATACAGAGCTCTAAATAGCTAATGGATGATTGAATGATGACCTAGAGAGTTCATACAGTAAAGATAAATTGCAACTGATTTATCATGGCATCCTTGATTTTTTTTTTTTTTACACAGAGAGAAAGATTGAATATACTTTGTGAATTTAATAATAGTGTTAAAACAAATTACATTTTCACCAATGTGATGACTGAATTTATTTCAGCAGGCTATCCTAGTCTAAGGAGTTGTGTATAGTAAGACATTATTAATTAATTCTCCAGTGATAGATATAGATAGATTAGATATAGATATAGATATACATATAGATATAGATAAACTAGAGAATGAAAAACTTTATTTTATCTGTTATAGTGGCCAAATCTCAATGATACCCAACCGAGAATAGCCTACAGAATGGATATCCTCCAGTGATGGTAAGAACTAATGAGAGTTGACGCTCGAAACCTCAAACCTCATACACAAAGAACTGGCCCAGGGCTGCTTTCCAGCACATGTCAATGTGGGCCAGGGACAAATTTGAAAACCACAGGGGTTCTACCACCTGAAAGGTCACATGTGTAGAACATACAGCATTTCCCCTTATTTTCTCTGTATTTCTGTTAAGGGGGATGAAGAGAAGATAGCAGTGACACTAACTCAACTAACATAACTTTCAGAGTGATGAGTTCCTCGCCATCATGGTAAGGATTCAGGGAAGCAGCATGGCAAATGTATTAAATGTGTTAGAACTTTATGGTTGGAGGAGTGGCAAGGTGAAAGTCAACATCTTAAAACTCAAATAGAAAGCAGAGAGAGCAAGAATTGAGTGTGGCTTTGAAACGTCAAAGTCTATTCTCAGTAACACACGTCCTCTAGCAAGAACACACCTTCAAAACCTTCCCAATTAGTGGCACCAATTCTGAACCAAGTATTCATATGAACTCACAGCATTGTGTCTTCTCTGGTTCTGCTCCCATTGAGAGTCTTGCCCTACAGTGCTTTTGTCTCTAGCACATCAGTTGTTAGCCTGAGGGTCAGAATACCTTTGTGGGTAGAATGACCCTTTCACAGGGGTCACCTAAGACCATTGGAAAACACAGATATTAGCATTATGATTCATAACACTAGCAAAATCACAGTTATGAAGTAGCCACAAAAGTAATTTTACTGTCAGAGGTCACCAAACATAATGGAATGAATGAAATGGTCGTAGCATTAGAAACACTGAGAACCTCTGGTCTAGCACATGTTCCTGTCTTGGGGACAGTCTTACTGCTCCTACCCTCCAGGACTCACACACAACTTCCGCCACTCTCATGAGTAAGCTTCCTGCTGCAGACTTGCTCCTCACATTTAGCTTTCCAAGACCAATCAAGAGCTCAGAGCCCAGTAGGCAATGTCAGCCTCTGGGTTGGCATCTGCCTCTATCTGGAGTTCAAAGTTTCCCTTGGCACTCTCACATAATGACCTTTTATTTACCCACTGGAATTGCCACTGCTTGTGTATAAAGTTCTCTTTTCTTGCTGGTCCCTCACTGACTATCCATTTCATCCTTATAGGGAGCAAGATAAGAACCTGGCAGGAGGCAGGGAAATTGACGATCATACTAATGACACAACCTTGGTCAACTATGTTAGGTAAATATACAACTAATATATTCAATAATTTTTATTGAGAAATTACTGCATATATAGAGTAACATCCCCAACTGAAAAACAAAACAAAATAAAAACTAAAACAAACAAACAAACAAAAAAAAAACAAAAACAAAAAAAGATCAGTAAGGTATCAATCCTGTCCTGAAGAAACTCTTTCTTTTTTTCTCCCCCTTCCCCCAGAGAAACTCTTAATATTCTTTTAGAAATCAGAAAGTCAGCCAGGCAGTAGTGGCATGTGCCTTTAGTCCCAGCACTTGGGAGGCAGAGGCAGGTGGATTTCTGAGTTCGAGACCAGCCTGGTCTACAGAGTGAGTTCCAGGACAGCCAGGGCTACACAGAAAAACCCTGTCTCAAAAAAAAAAGAAAGAAAGAAAGAAAGAAAGAAATCAGAAAATCATAATCAATTGAAAAGAAAAGGTATTCAACCAGGTCTGAGTGAGTCATAGTAAATATTAGTTTTATTAATAAAAATACAAGAATACTTAAAATTTAAAAAAAAAAAAAAACATTATTTTTCACTTAGGCTGTGTGATGGTTTGTATATGCTTGGCCCAGGAAGTAGCACTATTTGGAGGTGTAGCCTTGTTGAAGTAGGTGTGGCCTTGTTGGAGTAGGTGTGTCACTCTGGGTGTGAGCTTTACGACTCTATTCTTAGCTGCCTGGAAGTCAGTATTCTACAAGCAGCCTTCAGATGAAGATGTAGAACTCTCAGCTCTGCCTGCACCATGCTTGCCTGGATGCTGCCATGCTCCCACCTTGATGACAATGGACTGAACTTCTGAACCTATAAGCCAGCCCCAATTAAATGTTGTCCTTACAATAGTTGCCTTGGTCATAGTCTATTCACAGCAGTAAAACTTTAAGACAGGCTGTATATAAACCTTCTTATCAATTATTTTATATCAGTTCGCTGAAAAAGTTGTTCAATAAATGGAAATGGCCCATTTTTCTACTCTCTAGTTTTTTTTAGATGACTTAATTGAATACATAGAATACATTTTAACTTTATAGTTTTATAAGTCTTAAATTATTCTTAAATGAAAGACTTTGAAAGAGTAATTTGATGGGTTTGACAAGTGTATGTACTAGTTTATGCTTACAATAGTCAAACTGTACAATACTGCCATCACTGCAAAGATTCTTCCATGACTCCTTTGTAATTCATCTATGAACTCTGACCAGATGTAACACTGACCGACTTTCATTGTATAAATATTGTAGTAACAATTTCCAGTTATGTTATGTAAATATGTTTTGTTTTAATTCCAGATGTGGGATATGGGGCTGCTTTATTTGGTCCACAGCCATTAATTATGGTTGTCTTGCACTCTAGGGAAAAGGGGAAGACATGATGTTTGCCAGTTGCACATAGTTTAATTGTGGGGACTCTGGATGGAATATAAATGGGAGAGCTCTGAGGGGACCTATGGTAGCTGCTACTCCCCCTGCTGTTGTCCAGGCTGCTGCTGCCTCCTGTTGTCATGGTTTATCAAGTGGTCATGAACACAGAGACAAGAAAAAGAAATCGGATAGTCTGAAGACACAGGCTAGACTTTCCCCCAAGGAACTGAATGTCCCTAATCAGCAAGAAGTAGTCTAAAGAGATCTACACACCCTTTCTTCTCTAACTTTCTTTCTCTGCTACATACTGTTAAGAGGTTGCAAGAGATTAGGGTGGAAGAACAGTCAGAAGGCTCGTACTTATAAGAACCCAATTAAACGGCCAAAAATATGCCAAAAGGATACAGCAAAATTTGTCTATCATTCATCATTTATATGCTTATCTCTAGTGTATGGCTATGGTGAGCATGTGTGTCGAAGAAGGCATTTGGCCAAAGTTGACAGAAGTTCATGTCTATGCACAAACATAAATATTTAGAAGGTAATTTGACAGCATGACCGTTTAGCAAAATGACAACAGCAGGTCCTAGCCTAGAGTCTATGACTTCCAAAGATTTCTGACTAAGGTTACACTACCAGGCATGAAATTCCCCCTAAAGATCAGACCTCAAGTACAGTCATTAAACAGTTACCTCGCTGCAGTCATGGCGCTATTATTACATCGGCTTATTTTTACAGTCTGCAGTAGTCAGTGGAGAGAGGCATAAACTGTCAAGGTGCCAAAAATAAAGAGTTTGGAGTGCTCAGCCCTAAATAGACCACCACTAGCAACCTCACTAACACTACCACTAAGGCCCAGGGGACATCAAGGAAGAGGGGGTTGAAAGGGTGTAAGAGCCAGAGAGTGGGAGGTAAGCTGTCAAATGCTATCTTCTGGACATGACATGACTATCAAACTCATGAAAATACAGCATCTGTGGTTACCTGCCCAAGACTTGTACATAATAAAGCCAGGCAAATTTTCAGCATATATGGGGTAAACGATCTCTAGGCCAACCCACTTACGGAGAAGATATGAGCACTTGAAAGTTGTTGCAGGAGGGAGAGTTGTTTATTTTGGAGGATGTGACCCCTGGTAAGTTTTCCAAGTTCCATTGAATGGCCCTACTTCCATGTACATACAAGCATCACTAACTGGACCTAGTTGGTTACCAAAAAAGACATGGATTTAGGTAGAAGACATGTTGAAGAATCTGAGAGGAGGCACAGGTGGAGGGAAAAAAAGCACAGATACTATCAGATTTCCTTGTATATCTTTACAAAATCCTCAAGAATAAAGAAACATAAAAAAAAGAAGTTTCTTTGAACACTTGTGCTGAAGTGCTGTAAAGACTTGAACACAGTTCGTAAGTCATGAGGACTGTGTGCTGCATTGGACTGCCAACACGGCTGTATCCTCAGCTCTCAGTGCTGTGATGCACATGAGTGCTAGGTCTTTGTGCCAGTGTCATGCACTTTGTTTTTGCACATGCTACAAATACATACCATGCAATTAGTCTTGCTCTACTTGGTCAATTAGTGTTTTAATTAACAAAAAAAAACACAAGTAATTTTTCTTTCCTCAAATATTCTACAGGTCTAGAACTCCAAATTCTATTTTGGAAACCTAGCATGCCAACTTAAATAATTTGTTTCCAGCTTGGCTGGCTTTCTACTTGTAGTGATTCTCTTATCTCACCCTGAATTAGGCAAGCACCATCCTGCCTGGAAAATTAAAAAATATATATGTATTATAGATAGATAGATAGATAGATAGATAGATAGTATTTTTAATCTGCACAATTATATATCCATCAATATATTTATTATAAGTACATCAATATATTTATATAATATAGCAATTATATTATGTGATATAATAAGTATATATTGATGTATTTATGGATATATAATTTTTGTTGTTTTTAACACAGTCTCTCGGGGTCACTTAGGCTGGCCTTGAACTCAGTTTATAACACAGGCTGACTTGAAATGTTGACTCCTCTACCTTAGCCTTTCAAGTGCTGGGATTACTGCCATGAGCCACCACACCCAGTCTTGAGATTGTATGTGAGATATTGTCACCTTCATTGATGATAGCTATGTTTACTGTAGTAGACTCCTAAATGGTCAGGGTTTTTCTATCAGAATTTTATTGAAGATGTTCTTTGCCTTCTGGTTTTCATTATTTTTAATAAAATCTGAGAAGTAACATAGAATATGCAATATTTCTCTGTTTTAATGGATATGTGCACTACTAACTTTTTATAATCTTACGGCAATGTCTTGCTGTGTGCTTCTCTGTAATTATGTTTGAGTCTCACTGGAACTTCTTGAGTCTACGAAAATGGTTTTCATCATAGTCATCAGTACTGGGGGTCATTCACTTGTTTTTACAGGCACATGGTTATTTCTGGAATGCTGCTTCCTTTGTTGATACCTTGACATCATTTCTGTCTTTATGTTCTGGCTGAACTCTACTGATACTGAAGTTTCTGGCAATCTCATCCATTAAGCTTTTTGTTAACAAAGACAGATGTGTTTGGGAAGGGGGGTGTTTTGCTGTTTGGTTTGTTTGCTTGCTTGCTTGCTTGCTTCAGCTCTAGCTTTTCCTGGTTTAAAAATCTCTCGCGTTTCTTTTCATTGTGTTTATATTTCTCCCTTAATTCTGTGAAGATACTAGTAATAGTTATTTTAAAATCGTTGTTTACTAATGGTGACGTCTCTCTCACCTCTGGTTCGAATCTTCAGTGCACTTCAGTATATTGTTATGAATAGTAGTTTTCTGCTTCCTTGAATGGAAGACAAGCTTTGACTGATGCTGGGCATCACACACTTTACTTTGTCAAATGACTGCTTTGGCTATTGTTTTACAGAGATGAGTTAACGGTGTTAAATCAGCAGCTCAGTCACATTGATCAACTCAACCTTTTAGAAGCTTCTGTTTGTGTCCTGGTAGAGCAGGCACAGCATAGTACTTACAACTATGTCTGGTTTAGCGCCCTCCTCCAACAAGATTTCCCTACTAAAGAATCCCCCTATTAAAGACTCCTTCTTCTGGGTTCTCTCCTGAATGTTTCAAGTGTGCAATGGTGGCTCTCTGAGATGGCCAGAAGCTTATTATTTCTCAGCCTTCTTTGAAATCCGAGAATGATTTGTCCTGTATTGCTCATGGTATCGCCCCTACTCTGCCCTAACACTGTCCTGTGAGCTTCTTGCCTACTACTCAGAGGCACAGTGGTCTTCTATGCAAATTCCTGGAAACCTTTCCCCCCTAATATTCTGATGTCCAAAATTCTGATTCTGCTTCCCTGAACTCTCACCTCTGACCCCATTACCTGTGATGTTGCCGTGGCCTTGAAAATTTCCAGATTGGAACAGTGTCTCTAAAACTCTAGGACAATACAAGGCCAGTGACGTTTGTCTTTCTGTTCTTAGGGGTCAGAGATATGCTCTGTCAGTTATCAGCTTCTGAACAAAATTAGTCCATAGTTTATCTCAGCTTCTTGCTGTCCACTGTGGTGGGTGAGTGAGGTGGAGCAATCAATGTACCAGTTGTTCTGTCATCACCAGCCATGAAAGCAATTGGATTTGTAAATATAGTTGACAATTTGAAAGACAGAGAGAAGGTTTAGCAGTTAAGAGGACTAACAGCTCTACCAGATGACCAGTGTTTGAATCTCAGCACTTGTATCAGGTGACTCAAAAATGCATATAACTCCAGGTCCGAGGTATCTAGTGCCCCTAGCTGGCTTCCATGAGTACTTGTACAATAGTACACACACACACACACACACACACACACACACACGATATTTTTTAAGAAAAAAATGTAAAAGTCTTGAAAGCCTTTTAGCTTTGTGAGATCCAGTTTCTTCATGTTACAGAACTTAGTAAGAATTCATACTCAGAGAGTGCATCCAAAAGCATTGTACTAGTCTCATTTATCACATAATCGACATTAAGAATAGCATCTTTATTTTTAAGAGTAAATAAAATTGGACATAAGCATTTCTGAGGGCTGACATAAACACCTTTTTGTTGTTGTCATTCAGTGAAGAATTCCATTCGTATGCTGATTCCATTACCAGTGCACTTATAAAGTATGTGTTTCTATTATATTATCTTTAAAAACAAGATTTTGGCCATTTGTGTTTTCCGTACTTGTCTTATGTGCGGTTTGGCTCTTACTTCCCCAGGATTATGTGTGAAGCTTAAAAAGTATCTTTCGCGTCTTCACTAAGTTGTCCGGGGGATACATTCTGAGATATCTTTCTGCACGGTTGAAAAAGAAGCACCACTCTGTGTAAAGTATCATTTATTTCCCTAAGCAGATAATTGTCCTGGTGAATTTTACAAAAAGAGTTGTACTTGGATATAAGAAGGAAGAAAGAGAAGAAAGCTAAGATCACACCAAGGTGTAACACTGAGTCAGTTCCCTGGCTGATGAAATGGCCTCCTTGCTGCTGCTGCTGCTGATGATGATGAAGAGGAGGAGGAGGAGGAGGATGACGACGATGATGGTGATAATGATGATGACGACGATGATGACAACAACAAAGACGATGATCTCCTGGGGTTATTTTTTGTTTTGTTTTTTTGTTTTTGTTTTCCTTCAGATTTTGTTTCTGGACCCCAGTTTGCCATTCATTTCTGTAACAGGCCTTTAAGTAATTTTATTTTCAGGAAGGCAGCATTTCCCATGCAGAGGTGGAAAAACTCTAAGTTCAAACTTAGGAGTTGGGGGTAGGGAGATGACTTGACCAGTTCTATTCCACTATAACTTTATGATTCAGGTTTACCTGGTCTTAGGAGGAGAAAAGAATATAAATTTCTTATTCTGTTTTTCTTTTGCTTATTGGTTTTAACCCTGACTTTTAAAATGGAGTATAATGCATTTAAAATAATCCTCACTGGCAATGAAGAGTGTGCAAGAAAGGGGAGTGGGTATTCCAGCAGATGGGGAAAGCTTCAAGGCTCTCCAGAGCAGACTTAAAGGCAGCTCAGGTTCCCCAAGAGGAGAATATAAAATTATGGGTCTGACTGAACCACCTCCTGGACAAAGCTACTTTTGATTCTCAATGTCAGTGTCCTTCTCTCAGTATCAGCTCTTTCAACCATGATAATCCAGGAAACAATCCTCTCTGTTGAAGAATATGTTCTGATACTGACGTTCAAGGCATTGCCACATAGCAAAACAGGGGAGACTCGGATTGCAGTCCTAGCTCTTCCTCTATCTGTGTGTTCCTGTATCTCATCCCCAAATACAGTATCATGAACCTGAGAACACCCAGCTGAGACCCTGACCACCCAGTGACATTCCCCTTCTCACAATATTAAAAACTGTGATTTGGAGAAGGCATATCAGACAAAATGAAAAGCCACAGTGTTTGACTTCTCTTCAGTCACAAGAAAGGTAAACCATAGGTCCGACACCTTGCTGAGCTAGTAACTCCTCCCTTGCCTCTGGGCTTCTAAAATGGTCCTAACTTCATGCCAGGATTTTTTTTCTCCTGGATTAGTCACTGATTGACCAAATCTGCCATAAGCCTGAGTTTGTGATTCACGAATGTGAGCTTCAATTCTCAGAGAAATCTTGAAAAGTCATTAATTAATGAAAAACTAAAATATTACTCCTACAGAGAGTAAAAGAGCCACACCCATATGTCTACTCATTACTAAAGTCCAACCAAACCATTGCGCCTGATTCCAAAGCTTCAATCTGCCCACATAGTGCTGAATTTTCTTCACCCAATATCCCTAGGCTTTTCTCAGCCCCATTCAAGATCCCACAGACAGCTGGAAACTTGGCACCATGCCTCCACAAGCTTCATGACTCCTGTCTCACCTTGCTGCTCTTTAATGGTGTAGATGAGAAAGGCCTGGAGAGATGACTTCACCATTACATACGGTTACTGCTCTTGTGGAGGGACACGGTTCTTGTTCCCAGCACTTACACTGGGAACATCTGCAGAACCTGTAGCTCCAATGGCTGGGAATCCAACAATGTCTTCTGAGTTCCACTGGAACCAGGCAAACACACTGACGAGCACATTCATGCATGCAAATGTATCTATCTCTGTCTGTCTCTCTCTCTCTCTGTCTCTTTCTCTGTCTCTCTCTGTGTGTCTCTCTGTCTCTGTCTGTCTCTGTCTGTCTCTGTCTCTCTCTCTCTCTCTCTCTCTCTCACACACACACACACACACACACACACACACACACACACACACACACGGGAAACAGTGCTTATTAAAATCCCCTAATCTCTTCTTTGAAAGTTTATAGCCTTGGTTTTTCAGAAGCCAGCTCTGTTCTTGTTCTGCTTGTCCTTGTATGATAATTTTTATCCCCTCTTTTCTCATTAGAATCAAAGATGTTTTTAGCAGGCAGGAATTTAGAGCCCATAAATACTGCTGAACATATGAAATGCTCATTTTTCTGCTCCCTGAAAGAATTTATATGGTTGTTTCCTTCTCTCTGTCTTTTTCTCTCATCTAAGCAATTATTTCCCCTTCCTGAAAGTCAAAAAAAGCATTAAAGGAAATATAACAGCAAGAGGACCTTGTCACGGTGAAACTTTTTTTATAGATGCACCTGCCTGGCATTGGAACGCAATCCCGCATCTCCTAGAGAGACCCGTGCATCATGTTGAATCGCATTCAAATGACTCTCTTTGCTAAATCTTCCACCTCATTGCATCTTTGTTAAAGTCAGGACACCAGGGGGTTCAAGGTGACATGTTGCCTGCACAGTGTACAGCAGTGCTGCGTCCTCTTTTGTGTTTTCAAAGATCACTTTATATTGTCCATCCGTCTCAAAATAACGCTGTCCTTCTTTGCGGTGGCAGTGCACTGTGAACTTCTATTCAATTTGTTATCCACCGAGCTCCCCAAATCTCACTCAGCACGACAGCTTCCTGAGTAATACCCCCATAATTTGAATCTCTGCCGAGAGTTATTTTCTTTCGGGTGCATATATTATCTCGCATGTCTTTATATTAAACCTCATCTCACTTTTTGTTCAGCCAATGCCCTGAATTATCTACATCCTGCTGTGATTGTAATATGTCGTCTTCTTTATCTCCTTCACCTGCAAGCTTCATACTATTTGCAAATTTGGTCAATATCACATGAACCTCCTTTTCAAGGTGAACGTGCTTAGATAGAAAGCTGTGAACTGAGGCGCAGCACTGAAGAAGCTCGCCACACCCACAGCCCAGGTCTGGGCCTCACCCACAGCAACCACTCTTTGAATCCATTTTGTAAGCTAGCCTGGTTTATCCCCCGACTCTCATTATTCCCTGGACAATACTCCTCTAATCTCTCATTGAGTTGTGTATCAGCAAGGGTCAAGCTCCCTGGGAAAAGCAGAAAAGAGCCAGGATTATTGTAAGCACCAGGGTAGAAAAGGGTAAAGAGAAACAGAGAGTCCAAACTTGCTTAACCTCTCAAATGCAGCTATTAGAAGAACGTACAGTGTTAGTTAAAAGCCCAGGGTTCTTTGTGTGTTGGGTGGCTCAGCGTTCTCTGCTTTTTTTTTTTTTTTTTTTTTTTTTTCTTTTTTCTTTTCCAGTATATGTCTTTTATTGTCCCCAAAGAGCCCAAATTTTACTTGTGATCAGGATCTTGTTTCTGGAGCTAGGAAATGGAGGTCTCACTCGTCAGCCTGCTGCACGGTTCCCTTCTCAGACACATAGATAGATGCCATCTAAAAACTTTCTGATGTCCATGTTTTTAACTGTTGTAGCTTGCTGAATCAGAGCAGATGAATTTGAAACAAGTTTAATATCATTTCCTTCAAGGATTAACTCTTTCTTCTGGGCTTGAGAGACAGAACAAGCACACCTGTCTTCATCCAAACCATGTGGATATATTTTTCACCCAAGAAATTTTGGATTTCAACCAAAGACCCATTCTCCTGAATAACGACGTTGATGGGGAAGTGAGCATACACAGACCTCATCTTGTAACGGAAGCCCAGCTAACACCCTTGATCATGTTCTGAACACGACTGCAGATGGTTCTGACAGTGGCCAGTTCCTTTCTGTTACCCCACCATTTGTCAACCAGAGCCTTTTTTCTTTCCAAGAATACTCAGCTCTACACTGATGTGATTGCAGTCCCTCCAAAAACTTCCCCTGTGGCCCTTCACAATGACTGCATGCCCCTTCAGAGTTTTGTCGACATTTTCTGGAATGTTGAGAGTCTGATTACTGAGAGTGGTCTTCATTCTCGCAGAAGATGGGGCAAAAAAAAAACCAAAAACAAAAACAAAAAAACCCACTATCTGGTTTTTTTTAACCCAATGTTCATATGCTTTTGTTTTAGAATCCTTTATGGAAATGTCTTACAGCTGAAGGCTTGTATAGGTACCTCTCCCCAGATGTGCCTCTCCCCAGATGTGCCTGAGTATCTGAGATCATTGATTCACCCAAGACATATTTCAAAATTTCATTAGATTTTCCAAGACACTTTAGAGATACTGCCCCTGTGTGTCTGAACTTTGAGATGCCAGCAGTTGAGTCTGAGTTCCTTGTGTGCTATGCTGAGCGCAGTCCTGAACAAGTGTCTGCCTGGGTAGAGACAATGAATGGGTAGTGACTGAGTATTACTGTACTGACTTAATTCCTCATCCTGTCCTCACAGGGTTTCATGACGGTATGAAGTGTTATTTCCATAGATTTTATAGAATTGGTTTTTGTTTTGTTTTGTCTCTGTGGGTTACATTAAAATTTTGGACAATAGGGGCTAGAGAGTTGGCTAAGGGGCCCAGAACATTTGCTGTTCTTGCCAAGAACCCAGGTTCAATTCCAGAGCCGACAGGTGACTCCCAACAGTGTATAATTCCAATTTCAGGGTATCCAACACCCTCCTCTAGCTTCGAAGAGCATCAGGCTCATGCATGGTGATCACAATTACATTCAGGCAAAACACTGATATATATATAAAGTAAAAATAAATAAAGCTTTAAAAATAAAAAGAAGAACAGCTGGGCATGGTGGAGCATGCCTTTAATACCAGCACATAGGAAGGAAGCAGAGGCAGGTGGATCTCTGTGAGTTTGAGGGCAGTGTAGTATACATAGCAAACTCTGGAACAGCCAGGACTACATAGAGAGACTTTGTCTCAAAAACACAAATAGATAGATAGATAGATAGATAGATAGATAGATAGATAGATAGATAGATAGATAGAATTTAAAGGAACATTATTTCCAAGTTTAGTCTCCCTTTAATATCCATCTAAGTCATCTTCACAGCCTTACCCCAAGGCTTTTAAGTGTTGAGATAGGAACTCAGCCACAGGAAACTGCTATCCTTGTGCTTGGAGAGCCTGGAGAAGTCACAAATTTCCTAACTGTGGTTCCCTCTACTTCCAAACTTGGATAAACCTGCAATCATCAATTTACTATGGAGAGGGCTCCTACCCTACATTAGCCACTACAAACACCAGTGAACATCATGTCGTCAATCTGCCCCCACTGTGTTGCTTCTCAGTCAGTAGCGACTGTGTAGGTGTCTGGAAACATTTCACTCATAACTTGGGAGTGTGTGCTACCTGGCTCTGTTGGGCAGAGGTGAAGTGTTCTGCAGCAAGACTACCTAAGCCCTCAGCCTCAAATGTCACCAGTGCCAGTGACAAAAATAGCTTCTCTCTCTCTCTCTCTCTCTCTCTCTCTCTCTCTCTCTCTCTCTCTCTCTCTCTCTCTCTCACACACACACACACACACACACACACACACACACACACACCTATGTTAATCTGACTGTGAATTCCTCGGTTTGAAAACACATAAGCTAACTCACCTATACTCAGCCTCTCTAACAAAGCTCCATTGAGATTCTTTCTATTCCTCTTGGGGCAGAACTTCTTACAAAAAATAATGTAGGCTTCCTTTCCTCTTTCTGGGGCCCTGTGAAGATTTGGGGTTTCTATGTTTTCCTTGGCAGGAGGAGGGGTTCCATTCTCTGTGGCTGCCTCAAGGCTATTCCCCCAATGAATGTCTAGTGGGGGATGGAAGGGGCTCTGTGGACAACAAAGGGGGAGGGGAGTAAGCAAGGGAAGTGTGAGTGGGGACTGAGGGGACAATCGGACCACTGAACTCATATAACACTTACTTCATTCTTACCTGACCATTAATTTGCAAAATTTCTTTTTAACCACGCAAGTATGGCACTATATCAAGTCACCCTCCTGGTTGTCTCACACCTTCATGGTAGGTCTGTTCTCCAATTAATTTTCTACTTCATGCAGATGAAGACACTTACCAGGTGTCTGATTAGCAATGTTAGTCTCCATTTCCTTAATGTTGCCAAGGTACAGACCCTCAGCAAGACAACCAACACCTACACTGTGACTGAGGTGGGTGGCCCATGGCTCTGAGCCAGTAGCTGCCTTGCCTGCTTCCTCTTCCTGTGAACCCCAGTCTTCTCTTCCCTGCTTCCTATCATCCTGTTGTTGCCTGTGGCAGGTCCCACTGGGCTGCAACTCCACACAGTCTACTTCATGTCATCTCTAACATTGCTTTTAAATCTCACCAAATGCCACGATGAATTTTGATGGGTGTTCAGGTTCAAGTGTGACCCTGCATCCTTTAAGCTGGAAGCATAGCCAACGTTTACAGTGGTCCAGGGGGTGGAAGATGATCTGACCATCTCCTTGGAGACAAGCAAACTTCCCTGCTTCTTACAGTTCGTGTTTTAGGCAGCTAGAGTATTAACAAAAGCCATTACTTCTTCCCTTTCATTGTGGGACTGCTTTGAGAAATGTGTATCACTCCCTTAAGAGAGTACACCGTGCACCATGTATAAATACTTGTGTTTTGATGGATGCCATTCTTTTCTACTAATTAACTAGGCTGCAGATCAAGGTTTGTGGCAGTGAGCATGAGTTAATTGTCTGCCATGCAAATAGCAGTAAGTAAGACATTTGGAATAAAGGCTACACACTTTTGAGGGTTCTCTGCAAGCCAGGCACAGCGCTGTATCTTTATAAACAAACTTTTACAATGCTTCTATTAAACTTAGGAAGAAAATACTTTCCTTCCCTTTTAAAAGGGGAGCATCCACCCTTCACTTTCCCCTGAGGTGTAAAGTTCCATGATGTCCAAGATAAGACACGACTGAGTGGAATCAAATCGTTTACAAATTCGGATAAGCAATATATTAAACTTTCAATATTTGTAAGTTCAACTTAATGTGCATATTCGAATTTAGCCAAAATCCTGAGAAGGAATGAAGTTCAATTCACTTTCAGTCTTGAGAATGCATCCTACCAGATGGCAGAATCTTCGTCTGGATTGATTTGGGGCTTACTCGCATTCTAGGGGTGTTAGCAGTGCCTCGATAGATGC
This sequence comes from Arvicanthis niloticus, assembly GCF_011762505.2. Classification (NCBI taxonomy): domain Eukaryota; kingdom Metazoa; phylum Chordata; class Mammalia; order Rodentia; family Muridae; genus Arvicanthis; species Arvicanthis niloticus. The sequence continues at coordinate 97,470,524 of NC_047661.1, forward strand.
CGTGCTGCATGGCAATGGGGCGGAACACTGTTGTCTACAACCACATCCATCATTCCGTCCATTCCTCCACATCCATGATGTTCCCTTGATGTCATCCCTGACATGAGCCAAAATCCAGGGCAAACCTCCCAGTGCCCTTTAAGAGCCTGCTTTCCACTGCCACCCATTGGGAAACAGCAGAGCTAATAATCCTAGCACACTTCTCCCCTTCGAAGAGCATTCTAAGATAGAGATCAACCTCCTAAACCTAAACTCAGCTCCGGGGACCTCTGCATAGATGAGCCACCAGAAAGCTTCCCTCTGGGACTCTCAAGGGTTAATGCAGCCTCATGGGCTTCAGCACTACACGTGACTCTCCAAGGGACCTCTCCCTACCACACACAACCTAGCATTCTCGAGCCTCTCCCCCAAACACCTCCTCTCCTCCCAGCTAGAGCTCATATCTGCTGCTTACACCTGTAGTCCTACTTTAAAACTATTCTCTGGCTTATTATTTCTCTAATCCACAGCCTGTCTTTCCCCGAGGACAGAAAACTTTTCAAATCAAACATCAGGGTTGGATTTCTTTGTCTTTCGCTTTTTGTTTTTCCCAAGAAATTAAATAAGAAACGAAAGTCCTCGTTGGCTGGGTGCAAAGAAGCCACTGGGCTGATGGGAAGGGGCAGGAGGCTGCATTAGCTCTGGTGGAAAGTGTGAAAACTTGGAAGACAAACTACAGGAGGGTTTCAACAACGGTGGGGTGGGATGTGTCAACGTCATCAAAGGGTGCCGGGGGAAGGAGGGAGGGTTCAACAGTTGAGAGCCACGCTGCTCTTGCAGAGGACCCTAGTTTAGGACCTAGCATTTATAGTCCAGCTCCAAGAAATCGCACTGGCTCTTTCTGGCTTCCACGGAAGTCTGCGCTTATGTGCATGTGATCACATACGAACAGACACACATATACATGATTTAAAAAAAAAAAAAAAGGTTGTCTTTAAGCTCTCAGAAAATGCAGGGCACATGATTTAAAACAGAAAGATGAAGTATCAGAGACCTGAGGTAGGCAGGAAGAAGTGTGCCAATAGCTTTCCCAACTTGGGAGAATTTTAAAGGGACCGTAAATGATGAGGTTGTTAACAGGTTGGGTATCTGTGTATCCCCAGATTCACATGCTGAATGTGGTGTCGAAAGGGAAGACTCTGGGAAGCCCGTAAGGTTACTGAAGGTCATGGAGATGAGCCGGATGGGATGGGCTCATCCCATCTAGAGGATGGGATGCCCTAGGAGGCTGTCTCTGCCACAAAGGACACAGGGGACAAGGGGCCACCTACAAGTCGAGATGCAGTACTAACTAACCCTTGTCATGCTGGCACCTTCTTTTCTGACTCCATCCTCCAGGGCCCTGAGAGTTAACCTGTCTAGATGTAAGACACCGCATCTGTGCTGTCGTTTCTATCATGAGAACTGACTTTGGCAACAGAGGTGTTGAGCACCGGTGCTCTGAGAAGCACACACCACCAGCATGATGAAAACTGAAACTACACCATCAGCCTTTCACAACTCTGAAGAACAGAGGGGCTGTGTGAAGGCACTGAAGGCAGGGAAGCCTGAGGGTCAGAGCTCAAAGGGGGAAGTCCCTTACATTAATGTGCTTCTGAAACCAAGGTCCTGACTGTGCACAGCAGGCCCGAAGGGAACCTGTGGCAGCCACAAATGTTTGGCTTCTTGCTAATATTTGTGGTAAATTTTAGACTCCTTTATTTTAAATGGTGCTTATTATCTGCAATTTGACTTTTCAAATTATAGAAATTGAAATGTAGCAAATACCTAATCAGGGGTATGGTTTGTTTTAAACTGAATTTAAATGCCTAGCACTTAGAGTAGTCAATGGGATTATGTTCCCAGTATTGAGTCCTAATTTTTAATTAAAAAACAAAGCCCTGATTAGTTGCCTATCATGTGTATTTAACTCAGACACGGTGTAGACAGAATTATAAATAAATTTCCATGACTGTGTGTGGCTTATGGTTGACATAAAACATTTGTGTTCTTATTTTTCTTTATTTTTATTTTAAATCGATTTTATTTATGCCTTATAATTTTATTACATTTACATGATTTATTTTGATCATATCCATCCCCAGTTAACCTCTCTTCTTACACTCCTACTGCCTCTGGGTCCCCTTTCTTCCAAATGAGGTTTCCTTCTATTCTTATGTCTTTTTAAAAACTACATTTAAAATTTTTGTTTATTATTATTATTATTTTTAAATAACGTATTTAATGTGTATGTGCATGTGTGTGAGAGGTGTGCCCACAAGAAAATGTTGGATCCCCTGGAATTGGACTTACAAGCAATTGTGAGCCACACATGGATGCTGGGAATCAAACTCTAATCCTGTGCAAGAACAGCAAATACTCTTAATCACTGAGTTATGGTTTCAGTTTTCATGTCTCTGTTAATGACCCAGTCCTCTGAGTTTAGTTAATGTTGTTCACATGAACATAGGCATGTGATATTTTACTGAAGTATGATCAACTAACCAATGACTACACTATAAAAGTAAATAACCCCCCTTCCGAGCTAGCCATTCACTGCCAATGGCTGCTTGGTTTATGGTGGGGCACCTTGTGCCCCTCTTCCGTTTGTGATGGAATGCTGGTAGGCCCGATATTATATAGGTCTTGTGCTGGTAGCAGCTGTAAGTCATTAGCACAATGACTGTAGATGCAGAAGACAGCATTTCACATCAGTCTTCCTTATCCTCCAGCATCCTTTCTGCCTCCTCTCCTATGATGGTTCCTGAGCCTTGGGTTCTCTGTCTTTTTAACATTTGCTTTCCTTTATTCGATTTATAAATGTCTTATCAGAAATCTAGAACTCTTGGGTAAAAAGTATAGCATGTGAAAATGACTGCATCAAACTGTTCTTAGGAACAAGGGCGATTCTGAAGCTTGGTGAAATGGGTCTCTTCCCACTCCCAGCAGGCACAAGGAGTAGCTGACATCAGCTTGCAAATTCTACCAGCACCTAGCAGAGGAGTCAGGGAGCCACATGACCTCCCTATCAAGAGTCTTGCTCTAGAATATCAGAAAAGGGATGGTTATCTTTACCATCAGGTTTCAGTGTCAAATCGTGGGGTTGGTTATAAAGCAAGTTCTTAAAATTATCCAAAGCTTCAAATATTCCTCATTCCACAGTTGAAATAAGACCAGACAATGCAAACAACATGCCTTCTATGAAAATGTAAAGTACATGAACTTAATCATATACTTAGTGTTAAAGATTGATTCCAGATCTATCAATGACTGTAGATTTTGACAGAAGAGAAGGAAAAGCCTCCCTAAGGCAGTAGGTAGAATAGCAGTCTCAGAATAGAAGACAAAGATAGCCACAATATAAAATACTAAAAATAGGCAAAGTCTAGCAAAAGACCAGGCTCGTGTGTGTGTGTGTGTGTGTGTGTGTGTGTGTGTGTGTGTGTGTGTGTGTGTGTCTATGTGTCTATGTGTGTGGGGGGGAAGGGTGTGTTTTAATCTGATAAATAACTAGATGCAACATAAAAAAACAAAGACTGGCCTGTCTGGAACATTGTTAGAAACACAGAAAATTTCACACACAATACTTTTTTTTTTTTTTTAACCTAATAATGTCTGCTGAAGGACCAAGCCTTTGGCTCATCTATACCATCCAGTCTAGATCCTGGTATGAACGTCTCAATTCACTGAAGCTCCCAGTAGTTATGAAATGGTACAAGTAACTTGCTATCTGTAATAAATACCAGGTTATAGGGACACACGAATTTCTCATAAACACTAGACCAGAATCCAGATGAGGCCACTGTGATGATAGGAATTTTACTCCCAGTTGAGAACATACTCCTTAGCAAAAATGGATAAGGGATTTAGATCCAGGCCACCAAAAATTGTTTGGTTCTAAACTGTGCCCAGTATGATCTCGGACACGCCTATAATCTGGATGTAACCATGAATTGTGCTGCAAACATGAGGGCCATCTGTAATATGAGTTGTTGCAGGGGGAAAAAAAACTGAAAATCTGTTGATCTAGTGCCTGCAAAGTAAGGACCAATCTACACTCAAGTCCACTGTTGTTACCTCAAGGCAGCCAGACCCACATCAAGGTTAAACAGAGATCCTAAAAGACCCAAGTTCACCCCTAGACCTAGTTAGCAAATATAGGAATGAAGCAAGGTTCCATTAAACTTGAAAGGATAGATAGACTCCTTGAGTTTTCTGCTGACTGTGATGAACTACATAGATATTTTTCTTAGTTAAGTCCCAAGGCTTGAGAAAGGCAACCTAAAGCAAATAGCATCTAAAGAGAGGCTAGCAGATTAATGGGAAGTTTGAAGAGTTGAGAGAGGGGGTATAGTGAATAAAGAACTAAAATATAAGTGTCTAGCTTTCTCTAAGCACCTCCTAGGGTGGGTGAAGGATTTCAGGGATGGGACTGCAAGATGAGACAAACACATAGTGAATGAATTACACCCAGACCATGGCTGAAAGGCTGGATTCAGAGGATTTTTAATGTTCTTAAAATACCTTTGGAACTGTGGCCCTCAAATCACATGTGTTGTAGCCAAATAAGTGGAATACATAATGTCAACTGTATTTTCATGATCCTTCTGTGCACTGGCCATCTGGAAAGGATGTCTAACAACTGCTTTCTTTTCTAAGTATTTCTAAGTATGGGTTTTTTTTTTTTTCCTTTTAAAATAAATCCAGTTGAGATCATTGGCCTGTGTTTTGGTTCAACTTATTTTGAAGTTTGACCATGGGCTAATTTTTTTCTTTGAAAAAAAAATAAACAAATAAAAAGCAGGGATGGGGAGGAATAAAACTTTTATTTTAAGTTTGATGTGCCTGGCTAAAACTTATCTCCTACTAGAGAGATGATAGATAGATAGATAGATAGATAGATAGATAGATAGATAGATAGATAGATAGAGCAAGCAAAGGAAAGCAGGCAAGATGACTCAGGAGGTAAAGATGTTTGCCTTGGAGCCTGCTAACTGAGTTTGGGATCCCTGGGATCTACACAGTAGAAAGGGAGATTGACTCTCACAAGATGGTGTAGTAGTATGGGTCCCCTACACACAAATCAATAAATAAGTGTAATTTAAAATGAAAGAAAAACAAGTACCATTTGAGCACTAGAACTGGAGGTTCTGAGGGTAGCCTAGAATGACCACCGCCCACACTAGGTCTCAAACTTCTCTTTTCACAATGACTTTTAGGTTTTTCTCCTAAAGATCCTTTTTCTAGAGAAAAATAAACAATAACTGTGTGATTTTCCCCCCTCTGGTCTCCACAGATGGATGGTATCAGTTCCTCTTCTTATTTGTGACTAAATACCTGACAAGTAGCAACTTGAAGGGAAATGACTTATTTTAGCTCACAGTATTTGGGAAGTCCGGGCAGCAGGAATTGACAATGCTCATTCACATCTGGGTGGACTGGGACACAGAAAGGATAGATCCCAGACATGGAGCAGTGACCCTCTTTTTACAGGTAGGCGTCCCTTCATAAGGCTCAAGACATTACTGCCAGCTTGGCACCAGGCATTCTAACACATAAGCCCATGAAAGACACTTCTCCCTCAAAACACAACAGAGTCCTGCCCCTCTTGCTACTTTCTTAAACTTTATTTCTCTTTTTGAAGATTTCAACTTTTTCAAGATTAATTCATTTGAGAGAAAGAGAGAAGAAGCACATGTGTGTAGGTGCCCACAGAAGCTGGAAGAAAGCATCAGTCTTATAGACTGGAATTAGAGCTACAGGTGGTGTAAGCCACTCCATGTAGACTGTGATAACCAAGTCCCAATTTTCCGCGCAGGCACAGCAGGTGCTCTTAACTGCTGAGTCATCTTTTCAGCCCTTCTTACACTGAATTTCTTAAATTTTTATTTATTTATTGTGTGTGTGTGCATGGGTGTGCACGTGTGTGTGTGTGTGTGTGTGTGTGTGTGTGTGTGTGTGTGTATGCTTGTTGAGGTGGATGTCAGGAAACAACTTGTAAGATACGGTTTTCTCCTTACACCTTGTGGTTTCCAGGGCTCAAATCCAGGTCCTCTGTTGGCAGAAGTTCCCTCCCCTGCAGCTACGCCATCTCACTGCCCAAACTTTTGAAAGAAAAACCTATGAGAAGAACAGATAACTAATCCTGCAATGCTCCATTTACAAAGGTGTTTATTTTGCTGGCTTCAGCAGTCCAAAGATGGAGTTCACATCCTAACTTGTCTTTCTGTCTCCAATTCATGGTCCTCAGCAAAGCATTGTAAAATTCAGTGAATGTCAGATTATTCTGCTTTAGAGTACAGAGTGTGAGGGGAAAATAGCAAAGGAGAATGGCCTTGTCTTTCAGATTGTAGCTCCAGTTCTCTGTCAGATCTTATTCTACCCTGTTTGAGGATCTGTGACTCAGAGCTCTGTGGGGCAGACAAGAGTTTCTTTTGCTTAGATGATTGTCTAACTACAAAGTGGTTCAGTACATACCTGCTTTCAAGATTGCTCTTCATGCACAAGCACTGTAGGCTTAGGGTTTGTGCAGAGACAGGCTCATCCCTGGGTGCTATGTTTGGAGAACACAAATCCTTCTTCAGTCATTTTCATCCTCCATGTAGTAGCCTAAGGCAACACATTATTTCTGTTGAGGGCTAAGGCTTACAGTAATGTTTAGACAGATATTGAACACACAGCTAGTTCTATCTAAGGCGATTTCCGATCCTAAAGTACTTAGAAAGGGTTCCTGCCACTTAAAATCTTCTGAGTTCTTGCTAGTTGGAAATTGCTCTACTGGCACCTGACAACAAATTCTTTGGTTTGCATCTACAGATGAGGCCTTGAAACAAGGGAAAGTTGGATGCCACCTTTACTTGGTTGGGCTGCAAGCAACTCAAAAGAAACATCTAAAAGAAACTTTTGTTCCCTGACAACCCCATCCCACCCCCACGCTCCCATCTCAGTGGCCAGCGTTCCATCTTGGAAGGGACTCTAAAGAAATCTAAGATGGAATTAGAGCTCAGTAGTAGGGTAAATACTTAGGTCTGTTACTTACAGCCTTAGTTAAGAGAGAGAGAGTCAGAGAGAGAGAGAGAGAGAGAGAGAGAGAGAGAGAGAGAGAGAGAGAGATCAATAGCCATCACAAAATTTCTTATCTCTTACTCATAACCCAACCTATAATTTACTTTTTTCTTAGTAACCCTTAAGTAGACTTATTCTCAGCATCACCCCGACCATGCAGGCTTTCATTCTCCGCTGCTCTAAATTTGATGCCCCTGTATAAGCTCGGTACACGTGCTTGTCTTCAGGATACTTGTCTTGCTGCATTGACCACTGAAGACTTTATATCTCCTCTGTTACTTCATGGGTTTCTGTGGGATAAACATCATGGTTTTGCAATCCCAACACTAAAGAGGGTATTTTCTGACCAAACAAAGGAAGCATTTCTTGTTTTGAGAGTTTTCATACTGTAAATTCTGGTTTGTAACCAATGCCATTTCTGGTAGAAAAGCCCCCTTTTCTTTAGTGACAAGTCTGTGACTTCCAGAGCCACTAGAAAATCAAGTGTTAAGGTAAACTCTTGGCATGGAAACTGGTGTTATCTGCCTGCCAAATATTTACAGTGTCAGGGAGTAAGTCAAGAAGAAGCGGCCCTAATGGAAAATGAAAAAGAAAAATTAAAAGACACACATACACTCTCTATCTATCTATCTCTATCTATCTTTTTCTCTCCTCTGTGTGTGTATGAGCATGTGTGTGTGTGTGTGTGTGTGTGTGTGTGTGTGTGTGTGTACATGTAGCTAATAAAAAGACCAAATCTGGTAATGCTGATGATAATTCCATATCAGGAAAAGAAACCTATTCATGACTCATTCGACAACAGGGAATCAGTAAACAGCGAAGCCAGTCAAGGTGTTGGAATGCAAATGAAAATACTGGCCAGGAAACTATACTCTTAGCCTGCCCAGCACCAGCCATGAGGCCAGCCCCAATTTACTAAAGAAAGAGCTTGCTGGATGAGGGAATATGCATGCTCCCTAAGACCTCAGCCCACCACACCTCTGTGGCTTACAGGACCTAGGGCAGGAAAGGACCACACTGTGCTAGCAGTTGTCAGGATGCTATGTGTCAAAGCAGCAAGCAAATGATGTCTTTCTGTTCAAGAAATGGCAGAAGCCAGTAATGGCAGGAGCTGGGCAGTGCTACTTCAAGCCTGACCCCAGAGAGTAACTACTTTTAATGACAAATCCGTTTTAAGGGGAGTGCTGCCATTTCTGGCTGCCCTCAGATAAGAATCCACTCCCCACCAGCCATGCGCTGCACAGCTCTTCACAAAGTTGATTCCCCCCTGAGAAAAATCCCTTTGATCAAAAAAAAAAAAATAACTGGTTTTGTTTCAGCTCATGGAGACATATCACAGTGAGACATCTGAGTCAATAAGAAATGTTAATAGATTTACACTTACTGGGGAGGCCGGTGCCAGTGTGAGCATCATCTTCTGGCTGCTTAATTAACATTTGTTGGCATTCTATCTGCTACTGTTAGCAAAATGTAAATATTTAAATGGCATGTATTTTTCATGGAGCAAGAGAAGTCTGTGAGCGCAGAACCTCAGGCAACGATCTGGCTCCATCTTAATCTCGGCTTTCTGGAAATACCTCCTTAGCTCTTTGCAAATCTCTTAACTTCCTGACTTTTGTACCTCAGCTGCTTCATTTCTAAAAGACAGAGGATAAAGTTCCAGAGAGGGTTGCAAAGAAGAATCACTGGCTGCCTGGGTTGAAAATGTCACACAAAGGCCATGTTGTCAAAGGCTCAGTCTGCAGCCTGTGGTGCTTTTGAGAGGGAGTGTGGACCTTTAAGAGGTGGGACCGAAAAGAAGGAAATTTTAAATTTTGGAGGTGTGGCTCTTAAAGGGATATTGAAATCCTGGCCCTATCCCACCTACACCCCATGTGTCTGAGTCTCTCCAACCATCCCTAACTCTGTCTGTTTCTCCTTCCGGCTGATCCTTTCCCTGTCCCAGGTGTCAGGTACTTCCTGCTCTCCACCAGATGTTCTGCTTCACCACAGGCCCCCAAACAATACAGTAAGTCCGACATGCACAGCCCTTATGAAACCCTGAATCAAAACGAGCATTTCTTCTTAAATTGTCTTCTTTGATTTCCTGTGACACATCCCATGCATGTTGCCAAAGGGACAGAAAGCTAACAGATCAACCATCGGGAGAAAAAAAAAATGTTCTTTAAAGATGAGAAAAACCAAATATGATAGTGAATGTGAGCCATGGGACTCACTAGAAAGGGGACAGGAAGAGGTGTGGAGCTGCTGGAAACCTATCTGTATATTCTGCGTGTATTCTGTCTCACTGATGGGGTGCTGCCTCTGACATATATACACTCACAGAGACCACAACAAGTGACAGAGTGTTTATGAGAACAGACTAGAATACTCTAAGGATGAAAATGTTCACCAAGCAGCTGCTTATCTCTCTCAAGCTGCACCTAATCCCCCAAAGAATCTCTCACATATCTCCACTCTGGCTCTTCTCCTGCATTAACTTAGAACAGCGACTGTACTCAAGTTAGGAACAGAGATGTTGCAGAAATTAAGTTTGAGCCTTTTGGTTGTGCTTGTTATGTTATGTGCTTGTTGGTGGGGAGTGGGGCTGTAGGTACAAGTTCATGGGGGTTGTGCAAGCATACCTGTAGATAGGTAACGCATGCACATGGAAGCCAGAGGTTGACTTTACTTCTCTCCCTAGGTTCCACTTGTTTGTTTTCCAGACCTGGTCTATCATTTTCCTAGAGCTCATCTATTTGCTAGGACGATTGGCCAAGCTCCAAGAACCTAGCTACCTAATTCCTCATCGAAGCCCCACCCCCACCCCCCAGTACTGGGGTTACAGAAGCACACTGAAAACCTCACCGTGTATGCAGCAGCTTTAGATCTGAACTCAGGTCCTCATGCATGGATGACAGGCACTCTGAACCCCCATCACTATTCCTCCAGTGTCATGGAGCAAGCAGTCCTTGGGGGAACATGACTGTTTATATTAAGTATATTATAAGACTTCATGAAGAATGTTTTCTTTGGGAGAACTTTGGTTCTTATGTTAGCCTATGAACAAATCCTCATACCTTGAGCTGTGGGGGATAGAAAGACCAGATAGATCCTGAGTCTGAATCTTCCTTACTGACATTGTTACTAAATGATTGTGTGTTATTTTCTCCTCCCTCTCCCTTTCTTTGTCGATACATAGATAAATAGGTAGATAGGTAGATAGATAGATAGATAGATAGATAGATAGATAGATAGATAGATAGATAGATAGACAGACAGATATGCTGCTCGAATGATTTCCATTTTGAGCTAACAAAACAATGGAATGTTGTTTATAGGGAGGCTTTATGAAGCAGTGAGATTATTAAACCTTGTATACCATTTCTAGTTTCACTGTTGAAAAGCAACATTCAAGTCTCTGTTTGCACAACTGTAAAATAAACTCTGGGGGCCGACAGTAGAGTATATAGGTGCAGGCTTTGTTAGAGAGTATTGTTTTAAATTCTCACTTACAACTAACATCCCACCACGTCTTACTTAAGTTTAGTCTCCTAGACAGGAATATAGGACTGATAATCCCAGGAGACTTGATGATGATGAAATGCTAATTCATATACATCTTATAGAATGGACAGGGGGCCATAGATAGTGATGTTGTAAAGGTAAGTTGCTGTCATTGTCATTGTGGTCTTCATCATCATTGTTGGTTAGAATACATCAGAGAAGATATGTTAATTGTAAACGAATGTAAAGATGCATGGCAAGCAAATGCAGTATGAGGTCTGACTCTTCTAAACGAAAAGTTCAGATCTAAGAGTCTGCATTATGTTGAGTAAGATGAAATGTAACACAAGGCTTTCAGAGTAAGGCAGCACATTCCACATAGGGCATTAGAGAGTCTGCCTTGTTTAGCCAATCATAGCAAAGAGTCTGGAAAGCACCAAGGCTTTTACATCTCCGATGCTGTCTGCTAGGGAAATTTGTTTGCAATCTGTGCTTCAGTTTTCTCCCCAGCAAAAGTCTCAAGAGTGACCTGGTTATCTCTAGCTTCCTCTAGGTGGTGTGCACAGAGTGATCTGTTACTTGTACACTGTATATAGGTATGTACGCACACACATGTGCATATGTGTATGTATGCATATGTCTGTGTGCCCGTGTGCATGCGTGTGCGTGTGTGTGTGTGCGTGTGTGTGTGTGTGTGTGTGTGTGTGTGTGTGTGTGTGTGTGTGCATTTTCTGCTCAGCAAAACCCATGGAAAGTGCAGGAAAAAAAGAAGACAAACATAAGTGGAGACATCCACAGGACAAAACTGTTTTACCAGAGCAGACATCTGGGAGGTGTGACAGGTACCTCCAAACTGTCAACCAATGAAACAAGGGCAGTGGAGACTAAACCCCGAAGGACAGAGTAAAGAGAAAAATGATGTCTGCGTAGTGTATTAATGGGTAGGTAATACATTTCAGTCTCAGGTGAGGAAAAAAGGGACTTCACTTTTCTCTGACTGAACTAATTATGGAGCCCTAATTTCTAAAGTGGTGGAAAAACCCTCTTGCCATTCTGACACCTCTTTGAAGCTCTCTTACATACCCTGCAGGACACTACTCAAATGTCTCCTGATCAATAAAGTTTCCCTAATCACATTCTTCAAGCATACCCTTGCATCCCAATTTTCTTCCTCCTTGTTTAGGTCATTTGTTTTACTCCATAGCATCTGTTGCCATTTGAGATAATAGATGATAGGTAGATATAAATGACAAATAATAATAGATGATGATGAAAATGATAGATAGATAGATAGATAGATAGATAGATAGATAGATAGATAGACAGACAGAGAGACAGACAGACCATGGACTGTGGATACAGTCAGATAACAAATAAAGCACATTATGTTTATTGTCTTATATTCTCTGATGGAATGTAAGCTCCAGGAAGACCTCACTGAGAAATGAGAGCATCATGGCAATATGAGTTAAGGGATAGTACACTACCTATATGTAAGTGTAACCTATCTGTCCTAGAAAGGCATTGTAAGGATAAAGCTAGGCTATGATTAATAAACAATTCTACTATTTTCTATAGTAAATATCTTGGAGAGCGGTCTGTCCAAAAATTGTTTTTCTGGACAGAGTTTACCCATCATCCTCAGTTTACATATTCACTTCCCTGAGTTCAGCAACCATGAAAGTCACTCAATACATTCCTAATTTCATTCAGCTCTTTACTTTGAAAGAGCTATTACTCAAGTCATAACAATATTCTGCAGTTGACATTTCTTTTCTGAGGTCTTCTGTAACTGGTCAAGGTGAAATTCTAATGGATTTACTCAGCATTATTAACAGGTTATCTAGTGATTCTTTGGGGGACTTCTACACTGTCTGAACTTTTTTACATTTTAAAACAGTGAAGACTATTATAAAAAATTGCTTATGCATATTATTCATATGAAATTATATAATATTTTTGGTTTCTCAGTTTTAAATGTGTTCTAAGAAGATTGCAAGTGTTTGGAGAAGGTGTTGAATGAATAGATGAGAACAGGTAAATAGATGAGTGGATGGATGGATGGATGGATGGATGGATGGATGGATGGACATATAAGTGAATCAGGGAAGAGTCTTTGCCTTTACCTCCCTATTGTTGACAGAATTGAGACAACATGTTAGCATGTTAACTGGGAAGGGCCTGGCCTGTGTTACAGGCTCATAGTCCCAATCTATTAAGATATCTGGCATCCTTTGGTGCCATGGCCATTTAATCACGGGATGTTGACCATGCCTTTGCTATAATTTGTGCTGGCTTCTCCAATAGCTGATGGCTTTCTTGATCATTCCTGTGATTCCATGCCCACAGCACTATAGAAAACTCCCCAAGCCAATCTAAATTTTTCTATTTTCTTTGTCACATTGGGTGCATGGGGAATCTCTGAGCTTTGTGTGCCATACTTGTTTCAGGTGTAATAGCTATCTGTTCAACTTTCACATGATGGTAAACTTACTGGACTAGAATTTGCCAGTGTCTTGGGCTAGGGGCTAACAGTTGTTTTCTGCATGTGCCTGTGAAGGTCACAAAATTCCTGTTCCAAATAAGCAAACTCTGCCATTGTGACAAAACAGTACTTTGTAGACATGTATATGTGAGAGAGGCAAGCCAGTGTCTGCATCCTCTCTTGGGCCCTTCCCTGGGAATAAAATACAGAGTTCTCTATTCTTGGCTCTACAAATTTATCAAAGTTGATTCCCAAGATTTAGCTCACTCATGATCACAGAATACATAACCCTCTTCTCAATCCTTCTACCATTCTAATCTTTACTTTTTCCTAACCATTTATTTCTTCCCAGATAAAATCTTGGGCCCAAGAAATTCTGACTTTGACTAATGACTTTAGGGCATGCACCAAAGTGGAATCTGTCTTCTACTGAAGGGCAATTAACTTTTTGCTATAACAAGGTATAATGCACACTCAAAAAAGTAAATAAATAAAAGCCCTGTGCACAAATGTGTATTCTAGGTAAAGGGTGTGTCTAATCAAACCATTAATGGCCAAAATCATTCTAACAGCCATTTGTGAGTGAATTCCATGAGTTTGCTGAATCTTGTACAGTGAAAGAGAAAGGACAAATGGGGAAGCAGAATCCATTAGCCATGGTACAGTGATGAGGAGAATGGGGGTCAAGAAGCTGCCAAACAGAGCCACCCCTAAAGGCTCCAGTGTACCCCTGTGGAAGCGCTCTTCTGTCCAGATAAGGATTGTAGCAGACTTCCCGTCATTAGCCCACATTCCTTATGCTTTCTGACCACAAATAGCCTATCAGACCTTTAAGTAGAGTGGTGAGATGTAAGCATGGGTGGGAATAGTTGCAGTCTGCCAAGACAATCCTGGGGAGATGGGCAGGGGCAGCCTTAGACTCCAGATCCTCAGTTTCCACAGCATTTTTAAAATTCCCCTCTTGTATGATAACCTGCCTGAACTCCCATTAGCTTTCTTCCCCTTTTCAGTTAAGGCATACCTGGTCCACATATCCACTTTTAATACACATTATTAATGTTGATTTGGAAAGTTCCCAGAAAAATACAACAAAAAAGTATTATGGGACTTTCCTGGACCCACTTGTGGTGTAAATAAGGCACGGAGATGTCTGAAAGTTTAGGACTTTTGAGAGGCAGAATCTCAGCTAACTCACCTAAACTTTCCCTAACTATTCCACCATCTCATCTCCCCATGTGGCTCTCACTCCCTGCTTACAGCTCTGTTCTCTCCCTTCTGCTTTCTTCCTTGTCTCTCTTCATCTCCCCTCTCTGCAGTGTCTCCCACTGCCCGAAAGTTCTGCCCCTGTGCTACCTGCCCAAACTATTGGCTGTCAGATCTTTATTACAACCAATCAGCAATAAGACACTGCCTATTCCATCTCTTTGTTTGCCTAAGTCGTTGAGAGCTGCCTGACCATGTTTTGGGCAGGTGTGAAAGGACAAGCATTTGCAAATAGAAGACCTGGTGACAGGCCACAGAAACAATGCCAAAATCCTGCCAGCACTGAGCTCTCTGACTGTATAGTAATCAACAATTAAAAATACAGAGACACATCTTGTCAATGTGAAGGAAGGTCACTGTTGGGAGCCGCAGTGAGCGTGTCAGTATCTGCCATTCTAAGATGGCCCGGACATCGTGTCCTCCCGCTAGTAAACAATTATCTGCTCAGGTGCAAAGGCAGAAAGCCAGCCAAAGTCACTGGCCAATCCCGCGGCGTAATATTGGGTGATGAGTGAACAGCCAATCAGAAGTGAACACGTCACTCTAGGGTGTATTTAAGCTGTGCCTCTTCCTGTCTTTGGCCCTTCCGTGGTCTTTCACGTTTGCTGATACAAGTAAAGCCTCGATGTGGTGATACCCGAATTCTGCCTCTCGTGTTTCTCTTCCATGGGTGAAAAGGGGACTCGGGAGGTGCGCGGAACAGGTCACCCCAAGTAAAAAAGAATATTGGTGATAAAAAGTGGAGTACAGACATGGAAGATACAACTTTTACTTTCTTTTGGTGTCATACCATTGTTATCCCCATCTCAGAGTGTGGGTATAGCCGGACTTAAACCAAGCAAATAGGCAAAGCTGATAAATAACAAGTTCTTCCTGTAACTACACAATATGTTATGGCTCCTGAGGAGACTGCATGCATCAGTCCTGTACAGACCTTTCAGGATGACCATGATACAGGAGCTAACAGTAAGTCAGAGCTATTCCTAGGCAGACTAGTCTAGGAATTCAGCTTCCATAATTGATATCCTTGTTTTTCCAACCACCTAAGTGTTTTATTCCATGTACTGATTTGTCAAAAGGATTGTCATTCTACTGATCAAGTCTGCAATTACTTTGCAGTGGAAAGTATCCTTCCTCCTCAGCACTTTCAAAATGACAACATTTCTTATGAAAATAGATAGGTGGGAATGTATTTTAGTTTCTAGATGGAAATATATTTTAGTTTCTCTGAAATTGCATCCATTAATCAAATTAAATCTATTTATGAGAAAAATGTAGCTTCTAAATGGACAAATGATTTATTCAAGGTCAGATTTTAAATCAGAGTCACGAGTGGCTCACTCTCCCAGAATTTTTTATGTGTTCTTTTATATATTGTCTTAATTGTAAGGATTTTTTTGTAGTAAAAATTTTCCAGATGAAAAATATAATCAAACTAAATATATATAAAACTTTGAGGTTATCAAATCTCCAAGTTCTACATGTGGGCTTTACCACAAAATAATTATTTTATTTTTAATACTTAAAGATTCCACTAATCATTTTAAACTATCACTTGTTTTTAATTGGGAAGAAAAAGAAAGTTAGGTTTTAATGACATTAGTTGGGAAATAAATACACTATTAACATGTTGGCATTTTTTGAAATTTCACTCGTTTGTGTTTTACATGTGTACAAAAGCATGTGCATGTGCCAGCCACGTGACGAGCATGGATGTATGAGGATAACTCTCAGGATTCAGTTCTCTCCTTCTACTATATGGGTTCCATAGATCAAAATTAGATGTCAGCTTGGTAGCAAGCACCCTTGTCTACTGAGCCATCTCACCCGCCCTTGAATCTTTTGTTATGTGCATGCATTCATTCTATAAAATGATAGGTAGGTTTTATTGTGACATGTATTAGCCACTATTCTATTGCTACGAAGAGACACTATGACCACAGAATAGTTTCAGAAGCTTAGTCCATGAACACTATGACGGGAAGCGTGGCAGCGGGCATGGTAGGCATGGGGCTGGAAATGTAGTTGAGAGTTACACCCTGATGCAGACAAAAAGGGGATCAAGCCTGACAAGTACTTTTGAAACCCCAAAGCCTATTCCTAGCACAGTCACTTCAACAAATCCATACTTCCTAATCCTTACAATCCTTTCAAATAGTGCCATTTCCTAGTGACTACGCATTCAAATATATGTGCTTCTAGGGGACCGTTTTTATTCAAACCATCACAAGACATCTTCACACATGCCTATCACACACTTTGGTCATATTCACCACCACCATCACTCTTCTCCCCCCTCCCCATTATGCTCGTCTTTTCCTCGTATTTTCAATAGTTCTATTTTCATGTCACATATATTGCACACAAACACACACAGAGATAAAGGGAGAGAGACTAGATTCTGTACAAAAAGATGCATGGATGATTTGCTTAACATGATGATCTCCAGCTCCCACCATTGTCTTGAAATTTATTTAATAGCATTCTCCTAAATGGTTCAATAAAATTTCATTGTATGTGAGTGAGCGCATGTGTATTTTCACATGTTGAACATCTAGACTTATTTCAGAACTTGCCTATTGTGACTAGTGTGGCAGTTAATACAGACATGCAGGTATCTCTATTACACATGTTGATGCTTTGGGTATACACTTTTGGGATTGCTATAGCTAGATCGTGAAGTTCTATTCCTGGTTTTTGAGAGAACTACACATTGATTTCATAGTGGACATACTAAGTGACATTTGCACAAGCATTACTTATCTGTATTATTCCTAGGCTCTTGTATACTAACCACCTTTTCTTTTGTTTCCTGGATGATGGCCATTCTAATTGAGGTGAGATGGAATCTCAAATTAGTTTTGATCTGCATTTCCCCAATGGTTAAGAATAGTGAATATTTCTCCATATATTTATTGGCTGTTTCTACTTCTCATTTTAAAAACTGTCAGTTCAATTCATTTTCCATCTATTGATCAGGGGCTCTTTATAAATTCTGGATATTAATACCATCAGATGAACAGCTTTGCAAAAACTTTTCTCCCATTCTGTGAGCTGTCTCTTCACACTGTTGCTGCTTTTGCTGTGTAGAAGCATTTTTATTTCCTGTAATGGCAGGAAATTACATTCCTCCTCCTCCTCTTCCTCCTCTTCCTCCTCTTTTTCCTCCTCCTCCTCCTCCTCCTCCTCCTCCTCCTCCTCCTCCTCCTCCTCCCCTCCTTCTCTTCCTCTACCATCACCACCACGGCCACCACCACTACTTCTTGTCCTAGGCCACTGGAGTCATTAGGTCCTACACACACACACACACACACACACACACACACCTTCTTGTTCTAGACCACTGGAATCCTCAGGTTACCATTCCTATCCCTTCTCTACTCAAATGCTCTTACCTGTGCTTTCTTGGAGCAATTTCTGAGTTTCAGATCTTTTGTTAAAGTCTTTGATATACTTTTCTAAGATCCTTCTAGCTTGTCAGTCATCTATTGACTTCAGAAATGGTATAGTATTCATAAATTCAGGTAGTATATGGTTTCAAAAAATGGCCTATGTATTCCTTACAAATTCCTCCCTAGTCAAACATAAATGGAATGGAATTAGCCTGTATTTCACATAAAGAGAATAGAACTTACGAAACTTACATATGATTCCAGTTATCCAAATTACTTAACATTTAGATGAACATACAAAGAAAAATCATTTTATTTGCAGTACTGTTGAGTCTTATCATTTTATGGTTTCTGAAGCATTGCTTCCCTTGAAATAATAATAATCACCATGAAAGTAATAACTGCTGGCATATCATTTATATAACTATGTTGCTTTTGATGCTTTTAGTAAAATTTGAGAATTTGTGTTCTATTGGAACATGGTCCAAGAATGGAATCATATGAGATTTCTGAATTCTTGTGAGAAAACTCTAAGAAACGAAGACAAAAGCATTGTGACCTCCGCTTCTTCAAAAAAATTGTTCTTGGGCGTTTGCTTTTGTGTACTTCCCAGATAGGACTGAGTTTGCCTCAGATTATTCATTATAAATGGTTATTTTTATTTGTTTATGTGTGTCTATGGAAAAAGAAAACACATTTTTTTGCTATGTGTGGCTTGTTTGCCCTTGTGATTGTGTAAATCACATGGTCCTCTTAACCCTCGGAAGAAAAATTGATGTTCTGAATAAAGATGGCTGTTACATGAGACTTTAGTATGCCTCATTGATCAGCTCCTCTCTCACAGGTTCCACCTCCTCTACAACAGTAAGCAGAGTTTTGGTTGATTTTATGTTCAGTTGACATAAACTAGAGTTACCTGGGAGAAGAACGCCAATAGACAAAGTGCCTCTACCAGGTTGCCTGTAGGCAAACCTAAAAAGGATTTTCTTAATTAATGATTGATGTGGGAGGGCCCAGTGTACTATGGGTGGTGCTACTCCTGGCAAGCTAGTCCTGGGTGGATTAAGAAAACAGGCTGAGCAAGCCATGGGGAGCAAGCTTGTAAGCAACACCCATCTATGGCTTCTGCATTAGCTCCTGCCTCCAGATTTCTGCTCTGACGTCTCTTCATGATAGGCTCTAAACTCTAAGATGAAATAAACAGACCATTTCCTCTCCTAGTTGCTTTTCGTCATGAAGTTTATCACGGCAATAGAAAACAACTGAGAAGAGTACACGTGAGTGCCTGTCTGTGTGAACCATTCATGCCTTTGGAAGTGGAGTCAGAGGTGGGTATAAGCTGCCCACTGAGTGCTGGAAGCTAAATCTCAAGAACAGCAAATGCCCCTTATCCAGTGAACCATCTATCTAGCACCAAAGATTTATATTGTTCACAGAATGATATTTTTGGAATAAGATAGTATTGGTATATAAGATTTTTGAGCACTGGAGAACATAAAAGAGATATACACTTGCTTTTATGTGAGTAGATGATTTGTCCTCATTTTCAGGGATGTAACAAATGTTAGACTTACCTTGGGTTTATTCCTGCTTTTATGATCATCATAGATAAGAAAATAACTTCACAGCAATCTTCATTCCAAATTGTCAGAGTTCTTATAGCCTATTCTCACTCTCTGCATCCCCCTCCCCCCCCCACGCACACATGTTGCTCTTGTTTGTTTAGTGTGGGATAAAGTTTCCATGTATCCCAGGCTGGCCTCAAGCCTGCTATCCTCTTTGTCTCAGCCTCCCAGATCCTGGGATTACAAAGTGTGTGCACAACTCACCACAACTTGGTCCAAGTTCCATGTGTCACTTATTTACTTGTGTATGTATCTATGGAGGTCATGGGGTGACTTCCCACAGTTGCTTCTCTCCTTCACCACATGGGTCTTAGTAATGAAGCTAAAACTAAGGTCATCACTTAAGTGGCAAGTGCCTTTATCTGCTGTGCCATCTTGTCTGCCCAACAACAAATGTGCACCCGACCTCTTATTTCTATCAAGTAGAAAACAGGAAAGCAGTCATAACCACTGAGTTTAAAATTACTGCGCACTACACTTAATTCAACTATTTCAACCCAACCCAAATCAATGACATGTAGACTTTGGCAAGTTTCCCGACATACCTATAGTATAATGAATGAAGATATGGTAGCATGATAAAGTAGCAATACACAGAGTACTATCCTCAGAGAATGCTAAATTGAAATTTATATTAAAAATAAATATGATAGGCAATAAAATATCCATGATTGACTGATAGACATTCCTCGGGAGTTATACAAATAAATGTGAACTCCTGAGTCAAAGTAGTATTTTAGCTCTGGCTGATTTTCTTCGATGAAATAGATATCCTGAGATTTAACTTGAGAATAAATGAAAATTCTTGGCAGCTTCATTACAGCAATAAGACAAGTCTAAGACACTGACTGCTTCATAAGATCATAATCAAGTTTGTGAATTTTAAGCGAGGCTCGAGTTCAAAACGTCTCCAGGTTATGATTATACTTTTTCACTTTTAAATTAATTTTGAGGAACAGGTGAAAACCCGCAAGTTCATTCATAACCTGGATGTTGTTCTGTTGTCAGTTATGTTAAAAGCAGACCAATCTGGGAAAAACAGTGCTGAGGAAGACCAGTTCAAAGGGCTTATGTATTTATAAATCAGATCATTGATATGACCAGCCTGGCACTGAGGGTGTGCAGTCAATAGGTAAAAGGGATACAGTTACTTGCCTCCATCACTGGCTGGGAAACATGGGGAAGTAACAATGGGAAATGCTTATTTCATACTTGATAGGTACATAGTTATATATTAAGAACTGACACTAAAATGATAACTGAACCACAGAAAAGAGATTTCGAAGCAATTACTAATCAGGAAAAGATTCTAATAAATCAATCAGCATTAAGGTTGCTCTTCATCAGCTAGATTCATGGCATTGCAAGCTATTTACATTTTTAAATGGCTCACCTGGCTTAGCAATGATATTCAAATAATTTCCATAATGTCGCTTGACAAGGACATCTTAGGAAATTGCGTATTTAACTCGGGTCTTAATGGAACAAGGAGAGTGTGTGAGTGTAGTGAGAGAGAAAGAGAACATGAGGAAGAGAGAACACTCACCCAGCCAAAAAAAGGAAAAGAGAAAAAAGGAACACAAACAAAATTCTCTAATAGTATATCTACAGCTTTTGTCACAGAAGAAGCAGTAATAGTCTATGTATTTTTTTCATACATGTGGTAAAAGTCATTCAGAACTCAGATTAATTTGTATGTTGTAGCTTTCCAGATTAGCATAAATTTAAACTTGAATGCAGGACGGTAAAATTTAGAATATATTGTCAGAGTCACTTTGTCAAACAGCAGCAACTAAAACTTTTCTATGTCCTTGAAAATTTCCTAAGGTGAAAGAGGCCGTGTCTTTAGTTACACGGAAAGTCTATGTTGCACCCACATCCTTCCCTATGGTGGCATTTCTTTACGCTGGGCAGAAATTACTTTCTAAATTGCTCTGTGCCGAATTGAATGTAGTGCACAAGCAAAGAACAAGAAAAGTTGCTTTAAACACAAAGGATCCAAAAAGGAGCGCATTGCCGAAGCAGCAACCCTCTCATTAGGAAGTATCATTTTGTGCTGTTGGTTTTTTAGAGGGAGAGGCTGTAAGGCTGGACACCCAGCCATCAGTGAACTCAGTCTACTTTAGCAGAGAGGATTGATAACACAATAAACAGATAAATATACCACCACCAACATTCCCTTTCTATAGAAGCCTTAACCACTCTATTCAAGCAATTGTGCATATGGTATATAGCCCAAGGCCAGATATTGACTCTGTTCCTGTCTCCTTTTTGTGATTTATGTATGCTTCTTTAAGGTAGATGTTCCAACAAAAGTTTTCAAACTAGCATGTAGCTACCTCTCGCTCTCTTACACTATATAGCATGTGCCATAATGTGTCTTGCTTCACAGGCTACACATAGCAAGGGAAGTGAAGATTTTATTGAGAGTTAGATGGCTATATGGCTTCAGATTATATAGAGCCAGAAATATAAGCTGTTTTCCAAAGTCAGATATGCTAGACTTGAGATACTCCAAAGTTTTAATTCATGGATCTTGTAGGCACTTAGTAAGCAATTTCCATGGGCCAAATAACTTTTAAGTTTGGGAGATTCAGTGGAGAAGGGAAAAATGACAAATTCCAAGGTGAAGTTCAAGTTTCTAGAAGTAAAGCAGACTCACAAAATATCAGACCCTACTTACAATTGTCAAGAGATGACAATGGTAGTGGGGATCTGTATCCTCTTAGTTTAGGAGAGCAAGAAATGCCAAAGATCACATAGACTATTAATAAATCAAAAAGATTACGGAAGTCAATCAGGATGTTAAGTGTTGGATAGAAATAAAGAAGTCAGGGACAAATGGCTTCCATAAATACAATCAATATGATTGATAAGATGAGAACTGGTAGAAGAGAGGATGTGGTCTAGACCTGGCCAGATGCAAATACTCCACGGCAGCCATCATTTGGGGATTGTGTTGTTGTTTTGTTTTTTTTTGAAAGGAGAGGTTCCTATGAAATCTGTAAGAGAAAATGGGGCTCACTCACTTTTAGAATGTATGTGAGATCAGAACCACTAGGTGTTGTTAATAGTGTGGTGGGAAAGGCATCACAGGACACTACGAGCATAGAGGATTCTGGTTCTGCAGCAAGAGAGCTATAGATCCATAGAGGACATGGCAGCAGACAGTTGGCTCAGGAAAGCATAGCAACATACAGAGGAAGGTGATGCTGAGGATTTGAGCTAACCTTGTGAACAGCAGTCTAAACTCGAGTTAGCTGACTCCAAAGTTTTAAGGGTCACAAGACTGCCAACGAGGACAGGTTCTTTCCAAGGTAAAATTAAGCTTTTCCAAGTCTTGAGAAACTCTATAAAGTATTTTGCGTTCAGTTACCACGCAGGAATTCCTAAATAATATCTATTATTAATAAGCTGAGGTCTAAGGGAAAACAGAAGTCTGATTGTACATGTGGAAGTTAGTAGCAGGAATGGGTTCCCTCGAATACAAAGAGCCACATCCAGTCATTACACATTGGAACACACAGCTCTAAATGAGATCTCTCCGAAAAACCCCTCTCCTCAGAGCTCAGGAAACCATGCTGAAGAGGCAGTGGAAAGAGTAGAGAAGCCAAAGGGGATGAAGGATAACAGAACAAGGTACTCTAAATCAATCAATATGAGCTCACAGACGCTAAAGCAGCAAACACGGGGCGTACTTGGGTATGCACCGGTCCTGGAACTCCTAAGTGTAAGAATGAGTGAGTCTCTGGTTCTTGTGCCTTCTTTTAGGGCTATTTTCCTTCTGTTGGTTTGCTTTGTCCAACTTTAATATGAAGATTTGTCTTATCTTAATTATATTTTAAAAATTTAAGAATCTGCATGTATTATAGTTTAATTAAGAATAGCATTGACGTAATTGTTGGGAAAATTTTTCCATCAATATAGTTGTGAGTAGATGACAGAACTTTTAGAATTCGAAGAATTACTTTGAGAAACAGGCAGCCAGGATATAATTAGAGTTAATTTGTGGTATTTAGCTAACGTCAGTGGTTAGTTTTCTCACTCTGAATAGCAAGATCTAGCTTACTGAAATTCCAGGAATTTTTACCAGAATATATAAAGGAAATTAAAGATGAAATGAAAAGACAATAAATAAGTAAATAAATAAATAAATAAATGCCCTAACTTCTTAGCAGTTTCCAACACTGTGTCTTTTTCTTATAGTTATTATACTTTTGTACAAATTTGCTCTTATCTCACAATTTTAATACATTGTTTTGTGTAGGAAAAAGAAGAGGAGGAAGAGGAGGAAGAGGAGGAGGAAGAGGAAGAGCAGGTTCCCTATGAAAATGGAATCCAGAGCATTAAAATACTTGGGGTAAATGGAAACCTCCCTGTACTGAAATCCTTACAAATCAGAACACAGTGAATGAGCTCGAAGTCTGCACAGACATGGATGCTCTGGGTAGTCAGTGGACTCATGTTTAGGCCAATGTAACTTGAACGTTAGTGTCCATTAGCTGTCTAGAGAGCTTGGGTTTTTTTGTTGTTGTTGTTTAAATAGATCCTGAACCCTTCGGGCTTCTTATTCAGTGGACATAGGTTTCATCTTGAGAATACACATTCATACTAAGTTCCCAAGTAAAGATAATGCTGGCCCAGGGAGCTATAGTGAAGATCACCACAGTTACATCTGAATGCAGATGCTTTCCTGGTAACTACGTATGACCCATGAAAGGTCTATGTTTAATGAGTGAGGTGATTAAGCATTATGAAGAGGAACGTCTGTGGTTAGACATCAGAGAAGATATTGCAAAGGCTGCAGTTGATACTGACAGCAGGAGGATGGAAGCCAGAAGAAGAAAGCTTAGGAGAAAGAAAAAATGGATCCCAAAAGAAAAAAAGTGGATGCAGAGATAGTCTGCAGTGGACCATAATTGTCTTGTGCGCACAATACATCCCTACTCATCAGAGCACTTCCACTTGTGATGTATGTATCCAGCTTGAAGGATCAACAGTATTGAAACACAGAGCCACTAGGAAGTGAACCTAGTGCTTATTTGTCCTGTTGTTTGACTCTAAACTGTAGAGCCCCCAGTAAGCCCTGTGTTGAAACTAGATCTTTCAAAAAGATATCAGAAGATATTTACAGACACACAACAAAGTATCACTATTAAAAGTCTGCATTAGAGGGACAGGAGGAGTCATGTCTAAAACATAGGCTTTACCATTCGCTACACCTACTGATCCCTGTTCTCCCCAAACATAGTTGCCTCACACTTTTCACAAGTCCTAAGTGAGCTAGTGCAGATAGGGCTCTGCCTGTGACAGTGGACTTATGCTGTAATCTTCTCCCATTAAACATGCTCCAGAGCAGATGGATCAGTCTGCACCTACTGGACATCAAGAACATCTTCCTGTTGTCACTGTTTTGACATGGTTTTTTCCTGTAGCTTTACTAAGAAAGGAATACGGATGTCTCTTTCATGTTTAATCCTCTAACTCCTGGACGGGACTGCTGTGAAGTCTTTCATTCAAAAACATTTAAGATTATATTCTGGTTGTATAATCCAAAAGCAATCTGTGTGCTTACACATGACCTATATGTGCAGGATTTATATCCAAAGGACAATAACAATGTTACTATTGAAGAAAGAGGGAGATAGTTAATTCTGAACTAGGTAGACAGCCAGGAGGAGAGGTCCCAGGTCACTAGGAATGATCTCTGAACACTTCCATGCTAGATTCCAGAGGTTTTACTCCTGGACTCCTGTCCAACAAAACCTGCCTCATTATTTTCCTGTCAGGTTGTTGGACTCTAGGCCAGAAGGCCAACCTCCTCCCTTACCTGCCTTTGGGCCACAGATGATCCTCAGGGTGGGCTTTGTTAGGCTAACTCCCTCCTTCCTGCTGCCCTATTGACCAGTGATATAATTCAGCTCCTTGGTCTTACTTCACCTGAATTTCAAAGGTCCCTACCTTTTGTCTCACCATGTCAAGTCCTTGCTGTCATTTAAAATGACCCAGCCAGTTCTCAATCTCATCTATTCTCTCTCTCTCTCTCTCTCTCTCTCTCTCTCTCTCTCTCTCTCTCTCTCTCTCTCTCGGCTCCTCCCTACATCATGTAGGAGGCTCTGACTTTGTATGCTCATGTACTGTCACTGTCCCTGAACTGCAAACTTCGTCCTTGAGGAGAGCTAGAGCTAGCAGACAGTAGTATCAAATAATGGCAGAGATGACATAGTGAAGAGCCAGGGGTAAGACTGGAGGAAGCTCATCTTTCGCTCCAGGAGGCACTCATGACTTCAGTGTAGGCTCGATTCTAAAGGAGTCTGTTCTTTTGTACCGAAAATCTAACAAAGTTTAGATCCCTGGACAGACATCACATTGATTTAGTGTCCTCATCAAAGTAAAGAAAAGTTTAAGTTTGGAATCTAATATGAACATTGTACTTTCTCCACACTGTCAAACAGCTGCTAGAAGCTCCTGATAAAATGCTTCATTCTTTAGGGACACAAAAGGGGTCACCATAATCCTAAACCCTGATGAATGAATTGATTGTTGGTTGTATAGTTGGCCCAAGAGAAACAGACTCATCTGACTGAGTCTGTTATCTTCAGAAATCTCAACACGTCACATGACTGGCACTCTCTAGTGTCTCACTTTTCATTTGAGTTGTCTCTATCATTCATCTCAAATTAATCTAAAAGAATTAAATAATTCATGTATCTACCCCTTCCCCAAGGCAGCATTTTATTTATTTATTTTTTTTAAAGGTTGAAACTACCAAGCTTGGTGGCTCATAACCTTGTATTGGCTAGTTTTTTCTCAAAGTGGTACAGGCTAGGATCCTTTGCAAGGATGGCATCTCAAGTGAGAAAATGCTGTTCTAAGATCAGCAGGTAGGCAAATCTGTGTGGCATTTTCTTGATGACTGATATGTGTCCCAGCTCACTGTGGGTGGTGCTACACCTAGACAAGTGGCCCTGGGGTTTTTAGGAAAACTGAAAAGGTGGTAAGCAGCATTTCACTACAGTTTCTGCTTCAGTTTCTTTCTGCCTCTATGTCCCCCTTGAGTTCCCACCTACTCTGACCCCCCTTCATAATGGGCTGTGGTTGGGAGATGTAAGCTGAAATAAACACTTTCATCCCCTACCTGATTTTGGTCATGGGGTTTTATCTCAGCAATTGAAACTGTAGGACATACCTCTAATTGTAACCACTTGGGAGGCAAAGACAGGAACACTGTGCAGTCCAAGCCAACATAAGTTACGGAGCTGCAATCTGTCTACATGCAAAGAAATGCACACCATGGCCTGGAAACAGGCCATTCTCAGCTACACAATGAGGTTCAGAGTTAAGTTCAAGGGCATTTTGGGCAACAGGAAATCCTTTCTCAAAAAAAAAAAAAAAATTATAAAAGAGGAAAAGCCAGGTCAAATACTTGCTATCTAGATTATCAACACACCTATATCACTCAGATTTAAGAACTTAAAGTGGTGGTTTTATTTTAGATCTCTAAAATACATCCTGGTCTTAGAATGCTCAAAACATCTGGGCACTGCCCATAACCTGACTATTCCCCATCTGTCTCTCTTCATTTGGTCCTATCTAAACCCATTTCTGTTCATCTTCTATCTTTATCATTGCAAGAACATGGAACCAGCCTAAATGTCCATCAGGTTATAACGGATAATGAAATGTGACACATACACAAGGTAGGACTTTATTCAGCTATAAAGACAATGAGATTATGAGGACCAGAAGTATGACTCAGTGATGAATTGCATGCACTGCTCTTGCAGTTTGATTCCAGTTTCAACCACTTTTAACTTCAGTTCCAGGAATCCCATACCATTTTCTGGTCTCCAGAGGAACATTAACTTGTTAGCATCCCCTCCCTTACCTTCCATCCCTCAACACATATATCACTAAATCTTTTATAAAGACTGAAATCAGGAAACTAATAGGAAGATGACTGGATCTGGAAAGCATATTAAGCAGGTGATGCAACTCAGCTCAGGCAAACAAATCCCACATTTTTGAATATGCATATTCAAGTCTATAATAAATGCACATAAGGCACTATTATACAGGTGCTGAGTGAAGAAAAGCCTTAAAAATTAGGAAGGAGATCATGAGAGGGTAAGAATAGCTGAGAAGCAATGGAATGCCACGAAAGAACTTTTGGGATATCAAGATGGACTGGATGAGAACTTTAAAGTGGGGATGGAGAAGGCCAATCTACTAAAACATGCTGTTCAGGCTCTGCTTCCGCACCCATATGATTGGCCCACGATCACAACCTTGTGAACTGAGTGGGGAAGCGAGGCGAGCTGGCCCGGAGCAGAAGAGACCACTGACACAGGAGGCAATGAGCACGGAGAAAACAGACTGTAGGCAGCTTCAGTGAGATAGCTCATTTGAATGGAGGGAACAAAGGTCCCAAAATTTAACCTTTGGGGGGTGAGTAGGGGCTAAGTACGAAGGATGCTTCATTTGTATAAGGAGGCATTCCAGGTGCTGCTGGACATAAGCAGAGAGGAAGTTTAACCTGCCTATCAGGCTACAGCATCTCCAGAGGAGGGAAGGTTGGAGGCACAGGGCTACATGTGAGCCAGGACAGGAAGGTCTGGGTCGGGCGAGCAGCAATCCTACTACTGCAGACCTCAGGACAAGACTTTCTGGGTTTTGTCAGTTGTGGTGGCGCATGCCAGTAGGATTTGCTGAAGGAGGCAGAGGCAAGGAGGATCATGAGTTCGACGCCAGCTTGGACCTGTCTTGAACACCCTGATTCTTGTTCCGGGCCTTCATCCCCTAGCCCAGTCCCTCAGCCTCCCAGCCCCACAAAAACAGAGCTGAAAAATAATATAATGGTACATAATGGTGCTTTGAATGCTAATTTTAAAACAGATTTTGGGTGAGTTGTGTGCTATCCTAAACCCTGTCGTCCAGCTCTGGGGTAGCTCTTCGGTCTCGAGAAGTCTTGGAGGACCCCAAGAGCAACCTGTTTCCCCATGCAAACCTTTGCCAGCCCGAAAACTAAGCAGCTTGGAACCCTGCCTGACTAATTCCATCCTAGTGGGATCTACACGCCATTCTAGTTGGTCTGCCTGGGACAGCCTACACGGGTGAGCTGCACGCAGTCTCCTGAGCCCACTGTCTAGCTCTGAGCTCACTCTTCAGTCTGAAGGATACTTGAAGAACCCCAAGAGTGTTCTCTTCCCCTGGAAACATTTGGGGCTCCCAAACTAACTAACTTAGAACCCTGCTTCAGCAATTTTACCCAAGTCGGATCTGCCCGCCATCCCAATTGGGTCCTCTGGGACACAGGCTGCAGAGTACAGCCCAACAAGGACACAACCTGCAGAGTGGGGTCTGCCTGAGGCACAACCAGCAGAGTCAAGTACCCTGATCTCCATTGTCTAGTCCACGGCTCCAACCATTCAGGCAACATCAGGAAAATCCAGATGCCTAAAGGAGAGCTTAAAAACACAACAAGACCCAGGCCACCAGACTGGCACCACCAGAGCCCAGATGTCCTGGATATCCTAATGAAACTGAAGAAATAAGAAGAGGATTTTAAATCCAATTTTATAAAGATGATAGAGGTTTTTTAAAGACATATTTCCCTTAAGGAAATATAGGAAAATATATTCAAACAGGTAGAGGCATTAAAAGAGGAAGCAAATAAATACAATAAAGGAAAATACAATCAAATGGGTGAAGGATATGAGGAAGACTATCTAAGACTTGAAAAGGGAAATAGAAGCAATTAAAGAAAACACAAACTGAGGCAATCCTGGATATGGGAAACCTAGGAAAGAGAACAGGAACTACAGACTTACTCATGGCTAAAAGAATAGAGGAACTGAAAAAGAGAATCTCAGGTGTAGAAGATACTGTAGAAGAAATCAATGTATCAGTCAAAGAAAATGCAAAACCAAAAACGTTCATGAGACAAAACATGCAGGAAATTTGGAACACTATGAAAAAGACCAAACCTAAGAATAACAGGAATAGAAGGAGAAGATTCCCAGCTAAAAGGCCCCAAAAACATCTGTAACAAAGTCATAGAAGAAAATTCACCTAACCTAAAGAAAAAGATGCCTATAAGGTATGAGAAGACCAAACAGATTAGAAAAAAAAAAAAAAAAAGAAAGAAAGAAAGAAAAAAAAGAAAGAAAATTCTCCTACCACATAATAATCAACACACTAAATACATAGAACAAACAAAAAAAGAGAAAATTTTAAAGCAGCAAGGGAAAAAGGCCAATAACATATATAGGTAGACCTATGAGAATAACACCCAATTTCTCAACTGAGACTTAAAGACTAGAAGAGCATTGGAAGAGGTCTTGCAGACCCTAAGAGACCACAGATGGCAGCATAGACTACTATACCCAGCAAAACTTTCAATGACCATCAATGAAGAAACCAAGATATTCCATGACAAAACCAAATTTAAATAATACCTTTC
This sequence comes from Arvicanthis niloticus, assembly GCF_011762505.2. Taxonomy (NCBI): domain Eukaryota; kingdom Metazoa; phylum Chordata; class Mammalia; order Rodentia; family Muridae; genus Arvicanthis; species Arvicanthis niloticus. The sequence goes on from NC_047661.1 coordinate 97,500,320, forward strand.
TACTCAGCCCTACAGAGGATACTAGAAGGAAAAAATCTAACGCAAAGAGGCTAACAACACTCAAGAAAACACAAGAAATAATTTCACAACATTAAAATCAGTAAAAGAGAAACACACACACACACACACACACACACACACACACACACCCACCATCACCACCACCCCAACATCAAAATAACAGAGTCACAATCACTGGTCATTATCTTTCTAAATCAATGGACTCAATTCCCCAGTAAAAAGACACAGGTTGACGGAATGGATGATACATAAACAGAATCTGTCATTCTGTTGTATAAAACAAACATACCTCAAAGTAAAGGGCTGGAAAAAGAAGTTTTCCAAGCAAATGATCCCAAGAAACAAGCTGGTGTATCCCTTCTAATATCTAATAAAATATACTTTCAACCAAAAGTAATCAAAAAAGACAGAGGATGACCCTTCATTCTCATCAAAGGAAAACTCCACCAAGAGGGCATTTCAGTTCTGAACATCTATGCCCCAAATAAAAGGGCACCTTCATTCCTAAAAGAAACATTACTAACACACATCTAACCTTACACAATAATTAATAGAGGGAGACTTCAACATCCCACTCTCATCAATGGACAGGTCATCAAGACAGGAACTAAACAGAGAAATAACAAAATTAACAGAGGCTATGACTCAAATGGACCGAACAGATATCTATAGAACATTTCACCAAACACAAAAGAATATACCTTCTTCTAGCACCTCACAGAACCTTTTCCAAAACTGACCATATTTTGAGTCACAAACCTCAACACATACAAGAAGACTGAAATAATGGCATTTATCTTATTTGATGACCATGGATTAAAGCTGGACTTTTACAACAGGTAGCCTACGTATATTCATGAAACTGAACAACACTCAAGCCAGTGTTCATAGTCATGGAGAAAGAAAGAGAGAGAGAGAGAGAGAGAGAGAGAGAGAGAGAGAGAGAGAAAGAAAGAAGAGAGGGCGTAATTTATTAAGAAATAAATTAACTAATTAAAGATTTTTAGAATCAAATAAAAAGGAGGGATCAACATACCCAAACTTATATAACACTATGAAAGTGGTACTAAGAGGAAAGTTCAAAGCACTGTCATAATAAAAACTTGACAGTTCTCATACCAACTAATTAAAAGTACATCTAAAGGCTCAACAGAAAAGAAGGAGGAAGAGTAGGAGAAAGAGGAGGAGAAAAAGGAGGAGGAGGAAGAGGAGGAGGAGGGGGAGGAAGAGGAGGAAGAGGAGGATTAAAAAAAGGAGGGGGAGGAAGAGGAGGAGAAAAGGGAGGAGGGGAGGAAAAGGAGGAAGAGGAGGAGGAGTGAGAAGAAGAGAGGGAGGAGGAGGAAGAGGAGGAGGGGAAGAGGAGGAGGAGGAGGGGGAAGAAGAGGGGGAGGAGGAGGAAGAGGAGGAAGAGCAGGGGGAAAAGGAGAATGAGGAGGGGGAAGAAGAGGGGGAAGAGGAGGAGGAGGAGAAGAAAGGGGAAGAAGAGGGGGAGGAAAAAGAGGAGGAGGAGGAGGAGGAGCAGCAGCAGCAGCAGCAAACATACCTAGGAGGAGTAAACTACAAGAAATAATCAAATTCAAGGGAGAAATCAATCAATTAGAAACAATACAAAGAATTACCTAAACTGAGAGCTGGTTCCTTATGGAAATCATCAAGATAGACAAACCCTTAGCCAAACTAACTAAAAGGCAGAAATACTACCCAAATTAACCAAATCAAAAATGAAAAGGACTACACCCCTGGCTGGACACTGGTAGCTAGAGCAGTCTCCCAGCCAATCTACTCCCTTCTGGAAACTGAGTCCGGAGGCACCCTAGGGAGGGCACGGAGAGCAGAGCAGCAGGTAGGAGAACCCTCACACCACCTAGGCCTTAGAAGCACAACTGGCAGTAGGGAGACCCCAGGGCACACCTGGCATCCAGACCCTGCCCCTGCGGAGAGCCACTCCCCTTCCTCCCCTGGCCTGGATACCAGTGGCTGGAACAGTCTTCCAGCTGATCTGCTCCCCTCTGGAAACTGAGTCCGGAGGCACCCTAGGGAGGTCAAGGACCACAGAGCTGCAGAGGTACCCAAGAGAGGTCAAGGACTGCAGAGCTGCAGGCATCCTAGAGAGGACACTGCCCACAGAGCTGCAGAGCAGGGGACACCATATCCTGAAGCATCCTAGAGGAGCAACTACATTCAGAACAGCAAACACCTAGCTGTTCCACTACCGTGGAGACACCATATCCTGAAATATCCTAGAAGAGCCACTGTACCAAGAGCAGCTGGAGCTCAGGATCATAGAGTCATCCGGACTCCTAGGAGTTCTGACACAACCAAGATAACTGGAAAGGCAGACTGCAGTCAGAACCAGTGAGTGGGAGTAGCACTACAGCTAACCAAATAGCGAAAGGCAAGCATAAGAATGTAAACAACAGAAACCAAAGTTACTTGGCATCACCAGAACCCAGTTCCCCCACCATAGCAAGGCCTGACCACCACATCACACCAGAAAAGCAGGACTCAGAATTAAAATCACTTCTCATGATGATGATAGAGAACTTTAAAAAGGACATAAACAACACTCTCAAAGAATTTGAGGAGAACGCAGGTAAACAGGTAGAAGCCCTTAAAGAAATGCAAGAAAACACAACCAAACAGGTGAAGGAATTACACAAAACCATCCAGGATCTAAAAATTAAAGTAGAAACAATAAAGAAATCTCAAAGGGAGACTACCCTGGAGACAGAAAACCTAGGAAAAAGATCAGGAGTCATAGACGAAAGCATCATCAACAGAATACAAGAGATAGAAGAGAAAATTTCATGCACAGAAGATACTATGGAAAACATAGACACAATGGTCAAAGAAAATGTGAAATGTAAAAAGCTCCTAACACAAAACATCCAGGAAATTAAGGACACAATGAGAAGACCAAACCTAAGGATAATAGGTATAGATGAAGGTGAAGACTCCCAACTTAAAGGACCAGTAAATATGTTCAAAAAAATTACAGAGGAAAACTTCCCTAACCTAAAGAAAGATGTCCTTAAATAAACAAGAAGCCTACAGAACCCCAAATAGACTAGACCAAAAAAGAAACACCCCCCGTCACATAATAATCAAAACATCAAATATACAAAACAAAGAGAAGATACTAAAAGCAGTAAGGGAAAAAGACAAAGTAACATATAAAGGCGGACCTATAAGAATTACACCAGATTTCTCACCAGAGACTATAAAAGCCAGAAGATCCCGGACGGATATCATACAGGCCCTAAGAGAACACAATTGCCAGCCCAGACTACTATACCCAGCAAAACTCTCAATCAATATTGATGGAGAAAGCAAAATATTCCATGACAAATCCAAATTTACATAATATCTTACCACAAATCCAGCACTTCAGAGGATAATTGGTGGAAAACTCCAACACAAGGAGGGAAACTACAACCTAGAAAAAGCAAGAAAGTAATCTTCCAACAACCCTAAAAGAAGGTAGCTATACAAACATAACTCCACTGCCAATAACAAAAATAACAGGAAAAAACACTCATTTTTCCTTAATATCCCTTAATATCAATGGACTCAATTCTCCAATAAAAAGACATAGATTATCAGATTGGATACATAAACAGGATCCAACATTTTGCTGCATACAGGAAACGCATCTTTGTGAAAAAGACAGACACTACCTCAGAGTAAAAGGTTGGAAAACAATCTTCCAAGCAAATGGCCCCAAGATACAAGCTGGAGTAGCAATTCTAATATCAAATAAAATCGTTTTTCAACCAAAAGTAATCAAAATAGATAAAGAAGGACACTTCATATTCATCAAAGGAAAAATGTACCAAGAGGAACTTGCAATTCTGAACATCTATGCTCCAAATGCAAGGGCACCCACATACATAAAAGAAACTTTACTGAAGCTTAAAGCATACATTGCACCTCACACAATAATACTGGGAGATTTCAACACCCCACTCTCAGCTATGGACAGATCCTGGAAACAGAAACTAAACCGAGACACAATGAAACTGACAGAAGTTATGAACCAATTGGACTTAACTGACATTTATAGAACATTTCACCCTAAAACAAAAGAATATACCTTCTTCTCAGCACCTCATGGTACCTTCTCCAAAATAGACCATATAATTGGTCACAAAACAGGCCTCAACAGATACAAAAAGATTGAAATAATCCCTTGCACCCTATCAGACCACCATGGACTAAGACTCGTCTTTGACATGGACAAAAACAACGGAAAGCCCACATACACGTGGAAACTGAACAATGCTCTACTCAATAACTTGGTCAAGGAAGAAATAAAGAAAGAAATTAAAGACTTTTTAGATTTAAATAAAAATGAGAACACATCATATCAAAATTTGTGGGACTCCATGAAAGCAGTACTAAGAGGAAAAATCATAGCTCTAAGTGCCCACAAAAAAAAAAAAAAATGGAAAGAGCATACATTAATAACTTGACAGCACACTTGAAAGCATTAGAACAAAAAGAAGGTAATGTACCCAAGAGGAGTAGATGGCAGGAAATAATCAAACTCAGGGCTGAAATCAACCAAGTCGAAACAAAAAGAACTATACAAAATATCAACAAAACCAGGAGCTGGTTCTTTGAGAAAATCAACAAGATAGACAAACCCTTAACCAGACTAACCAAAGGGCCCAGAGACAGTACTCAAATTAATAAAATCAGAACTGAAAAGGGAGACATAACAACAGAAACAGAGGAAATTTAAAAAAATTGTCAGATCCTACTACAAAGGCCTATACTCAACAAAATTGAAAAATCTGGATGAAATGGACAATTTTCTGGATAGATACCAGGTACCAAAGTTAAACGAGGAGCAGATAAACCATCTAAACAGTCCTATAACCCCTAAAGAAATAGAAGCAGTCATTAAAAGTCTCCCCACCAAAAAAAGTCCGGGGCCAGCTGGTTTTAGTGCAGAATTCTAAAAGACCTTCCAGGAAGACCTAACACCAATTCTCTTCAAACTATTCCACAGAATAGAAACAGAATGAACAATACCCAATTCGTTCTATGAAGCTACAATTACGCTCATACCTAAGCCTCACAAAGACCCAACAAAGAAAGAGAACTACAGGCCAATCTCTCTTATGAATATTGATGCAAAAATATTCAATAAAATTCTCACAAACCGAATCCAAGAACACATCAAAGCAATCATCCATCATGATCAAGTAGGCTTTATCCCAGGAATGCAGGGATGGTTCAATATTCGGAAATCCATCAATGTAATCCACTACATAGATAAACTCAAAGAGAAAAACCACATGGTCATCTCACTAGATGCTGAGAAAGCATTTGACAAAATTCAACATCCCTTCATGTTAAAAGTCTTGGAAAGATCAGGAATACAAGGCCCATATCTAAACATAGTAAAAGCAATATACAGCAAGCCAGTAGCCAACATCAAACTAAATGGAGAGAAACTTGAAGCAATCCCACTAAGATCCGGGACTAGACAAGGCTGCCCACTCTCACCCTACCTATTCAATATAGTACTGGAAGTCCTAGCCAGAGCAATTAGACAACAAAAGGAAGTCAAAGGGATACAAATAGGAAAGAAGTCAAAATTTCACGATTTGCAAATGATATGATAGTATAGTTAAGTGACCCTAAAACTTCAGCCAGAGAAGTCCTAAACCTGATAAACAACTTCAGTAAAGTGGCTGGATATAAAATCAACTCAAACGAATCAGTAGCCTTCCTATACTCAAAAGATAAACAGGCTGAGAAAGAAATTAGGGAAATGACACCCTTCACAATAGTTACAAATACTATAAAATAACTTGGAGTGAATCTAACCAAGCAAGTGAAAGATCTGTATGACAAGAACTTCAAAGAAAGAAATCGAAGATCTCAGAAGACGGAAAGATCTCCCATGCTCCTGGATTGGCCGGATTAATTTAGTAAAGATGGCCATCCCGCCAAAAGCAATCTATAGATTCAATGCAATCCCCATCAAAATTCCAAACCAATTCTTCATAGAGATAGAAAGAGCAATCTGCAAATTTATTTGGAACAACAAAAAACCCAGGATAGCGAGAACTATTCTCAAAAACAAAAGAACTTCTGGGGGAATCACCGTCCCTGATCTCAAACTGTACTACAGGGCAATAGTAAAAAAAAACAAAAACAAAAAAAACAAACAAACAAACAAAAAAAAAACTGCATGGTATTGGTACAGAGACAGGCAGGAAGCTCAGTGGAATAGAATTGAAGATCTAGAAATGAGCCCACATACCTATGGTCACTTGATCTTTGACAAAGGAGCTAAAACCATCCAGTGGAAAAAGGACAGCATTTTCAGCAAATGGTGCTGGTTCAACTGGAGGTCAACATGTAGAAGGATGAAAATCAATCCATTCATATCTCCTTGTACAAAGCTCAAATCCAAGTGGATAAAAGATCTTCACTTAAAAGTAGATACACTGAAACTAATAGAAGAGAAGATGGGAAAGACCCTCAAATACCTAGGCACAGGGGAAAAGTTCCTGAACAGAACACCAATGGCTTATGCTCTAAGATCAAGAATTGACAAATGGGACCTCATAAAATTGCAAAGCTTCTGTAAGGCAAAGGATATTGTCAATAAGATAAAATGGCAACCAACAGATTGGGAAAAGATCTAACCCACATCCGATAGAGGGCTAATATCCAAGATATGCAAAGAACTCAAGGAATCAGACTCCAGACAACCATATAACCCTATTGAAAAATGGGGTACAGAGCTAAACAAAGAATTCTCAACAGAGGAAACTCAAATGGGTGAGAAGCACCTTAAGAAATGCTCAACACCCTTAGTCATCAAGTAAATGCAAATCAAAACAACCCTGAGATACCACCTCACACCAGTCAGAATGGCTAAGATCAAAAACTCAGGTGATAGTAGATGCTGTAGATAGTAGATGTTGGCGAGGATGCACTCCTCCATTGTTGGTGGGATTGCAAGCTGGTACAACCACTCTGGAAATCAGTCTCGCAGTTCCTCCAAAAACTGGACATAGCATTACCTGAGGATCCAGCTATACCACTCCTGGGCATATATCCAGAAGATGCGCCAACATATAATAAGGACATATGCTCCACTATGTTCATAGCAGCCTTATGTATAATAGCCAGAAGCTGGAAAGAACCAAAATGTCCCTCAACAGAAGAATAGATACAAAAAAAATGTGGTACATCTACACAATGAAGTATTACTCAGCTATTAAAAATAATGAATTCGAGAAATTTATAGGTAAATGGATGGATCTAGAAATTATCATCCTGAGCGAGTTAACCCAATCACAAAAGAACACACATGGTATTGGCTCACTATTAAGCGGATATTAGCCCAAAAGCTTGGAATAACAAAGACTCAACCCCCAGACCACACGAAGCTCATGAATAAGGAAGACCAAGAGGGGATGCCTCAGTTCTACTTAAAACGAGTAACAAAAATACTCAAGGGAGCCAATATAGAGACAAAACATGGGACAGAAACTGAAGGAGGGGCCATCAGGAGACCATTCCACCTGGGTATCCATCCCATGTACAGTCACCTAAGCTAGACACTGATGTGGATGGCTGGAAATGCATGCTGTCAAGAACATGATATCCCTGTCTACTTAGAGGTCTGCCAAAGACTAACACATTCAGAGGACAATGCTCACAGCTAACCACTGATATGATCAAGGGTTTCCCAATGGAGAACTTAAGAGAGAAGACAGAAAGAGCAGAAAGGGTTTGTGACCCCAGGAGGAAAGCAACAATACAAAACAACCAGAGCCCCCCCAGGGTCTAAACCACCAGCCTGGGAGCATATAGGGAAAGACCCATGACTCCAGCAGTATATGTAGGGGAGGATGGCCTTGTTGGGCATAGGTGGGAGAGGAGTTTCTTGGTCCCATAAAAAAGAAACACAGAGTGGGGGGAGGGGAACTGAGGGTGGGGAGGGGGTAGTGGGGTGGGGGTAGTGGGGTGGGGGTAGGTGCGGGCGCTGCCTCATAGAAGCATGAGGAGGGGGGATGGTAAAGGAGGTCTCTGGGTGGTGGGAGGAAGTGGGGTAGGGGATAAAATCTGAAAGGTAAATATAATACCCAATTTTAAAAAAAAAAAAGATGAAAAAAGGGGGGGAGGAGAAAAAAGAGAAAAAAAGAAAGAAAAAATAGGAGATTTAATAACATAAAAGGAAGGATTTAGAAATTTAGGAGGCAATTTATGTTAATAGAAACAGCATCATAGAAGCTGGAAAATCACACCCTCATAGAAGCACAAGGAGGGGGGATGGGATAAGGGGTTCCTGGGTGGTGGGGGGAATGGGATAAGGGGATAAAATTTGAAATGTAAATATTACAACCAATTTTTAAAAAGGGAAAAAAAAAGAAAAGTTGCTAGAACCAACATCTTTAAAACAATGTCAGCACCCTAGGGGAAAAAAATTTTTTTTTTCTTGATACTGAAACTTGTTCTGAGAATTGTATATTGCAGAATACACAGCCTTGGTGTATCTACTCATCAAGCATACTGAGCAGACCTGCCCAAACATCCAATGTCCTGGAATTCCATCTGGATGCACTGAAGACACAACATCAGAGGCTTATCAATTTACTCTTCCCCCCACCCCTCTTCTAATATCTCAACGCCCTTAATCAGCTTGAAGAAGTTAAAGAAGAGTCAGTGCCTCTATTCCCTGGGCTTGGGGACTAAGGTGGTTAATATTGGTCTGTCTTTCTAGGGAAAAGTAGTGGTTTTGTTGGAACAGGGAGGATTAGCTAGGACTCATTGCATAGCCATAACCTATTGGTAGAAATCTGTATAATTAATATCAAGATGAAGGTATAATTTCTTAAATGGTATAAAATTTACTTTGATTTCAAATTTAAGGTTTTCATTGGTATGAGCTTCTTATTAATATAAAAGGGAAATGAATATTGATACTCTCATGGGCATTGTGCCTGTATAACACATTTAGGAATACAAGGCTTAGACTCAGTCCTTCTTTAACTTTTTTAACTTATTTGGGACGGTTAGCCTATGAGTTAAGGGACTATAGCAAATTCATGGCTTTGAGTTTATTGTTAGGGTGTTTTCCATATTTTATTTAGAAATAGCTGAGAGGAGTTAACAGACAGCAGTCCAGGGTACCTTACATAGATAGTTGGTTTTCAAAACATCAGAAGTCCATAGAATTGACGTTACAAATATTTCTATATTAATGTTCATTTTGATTAGAGACCTGTCTGCTCCTGACAGCTTCCTGTCATGGATTCTAAGAAGAAACTGGGCATCCTTGGAGTTACTCCAGTTGTGTGGTGACAGCCACTAGGCAAGAATTGCCTCTTTCCATCTACAGACAAATTACTGTCTAGAAGAGGACACACCTGCAGAATAGTCGACTGATTATATCTGCCTAGACAGAGTAATCAGCCCTTAATAATTCTGTATCACTAATGTCTGTCAGATGATTCTGGGCCAGAAGGCTGAAGATTTGATGCTCCAACGTTCTGTAGTATAGGGGCTTTCTAGGTGTTCAGCGGTCTCTATAAATTGGCTAAGTTTTAGAAGCTATGCTTAGTGCTTCCCATAATTTCAATTAACTCAGTCATTCTGGAATTCTGACCTATAGTCTCATAGCCAATCCTGGCTATTTACTTTGAGAGAACAGATCTGAGTGGACGACGGTTTTCAGCTGACATTCATTCTAAAGCCAAGAAAAAAGCCAGGTTCAAAACTAAGTGCTTTAGTTAGGACAGATGACAGAGGTTCTGGTTAGTCAACAAAATGATGGACTGGTTATTATTAGGTCTATCTTGTACCTCACCGGTACAATTAGGAATAACTATGCTCTAATTGCATTTTGAGAGAAAAGTTTTATTTTAACAGGAAGAGTGAAGCTAGGTGATGAGAGAAAGAGAGAGAAAGAGAGAGAAGGCGGGGCATGCAGGCAGATAGATGTTCACGTGTCTCCACCAGTCAAAGATAGTTTATATATATAGGTTGGGTATTGGGTTACACTTCTGATTGAGCATTACCAAACTTATAAAGCCTTTGATTAACATTTAGAAAAATGTATAAAAGCAAAAAGGAGGAGGAGGGATGGGATAGGGCTTTCTAGGGAGGGGAAATGGGGAAAGGGGATGGCATCTGAAATGTAAATAAAATATAAAATAAATTTAAAAAATGAAAAGGAGACGTAACAATGGATACTGAAGACATTCAAAGAATCAGTAGGTCTGACTTCAAAAGTCTGTTCTCAACAAAATTGGAAAATCTAAATGAAATGGATAATTTTTTAGATAGATACCAATTACCAAATTTAAATCAAGATCAGGTAAACTATCTGAATAGTCCTATGAACCTTAAAGAAATAGAAGCAGTCATTAAAAGTCTCCTGATCAAAAAAATGTACTGGGACAGATGGTTTTAGCGCAGAATTCTATCAAATTTTCAAAGAAGGGCTAATGCCAATACTCCTAAAACCTATTCCACAATATATAAACAGAAGAAACACTGCCAAGCTCATTCTATGAGGCCACAATCACCCTGCTACATAAACCACACAAAGATTCAACAAAGAAAAGAAAATTTCAGACCACTTCCTCTTATGAATATTGATGTAAAATATTTAATAAAATACTGGCAAACCAATTCCAAGAACACATCAAAGACATCATCGACCTGATCAAATAGGCTTCATCACAGGGATGCAGGGGTGGTTTAGTATAAAATCCATCAATGTAATCCACCATATAAACGAACCGAAAGAAAAATAAAGTCCCCATACATATCATCTCACTAGATGCCACAAAAGCCTTTCACAAAATCCAACACCCCTTCAGAATAAAAGTCTTGAAGGGAGCAGGGATACAAGGTGTATTCCTAAACGCAATAAAGTCAATTTGCAGCACGCCAATAGCCAACATCAAATTAAATGGAGAGAAACTTAAAAGCATTTCCACTAAAATCAGGGACAAATCAAGGCTGTCCGTTTTCCCCTATCTCTTCAATACAGAACTTGACGTTCTAGCTAGAGCAACAAGACAACTAAAGGAGATATCAATCAGAAAGGAAGAAGTCAGAGTATCTCTGAATGCAGATGATATGATAGTATATATAATCGGCAACAAAAATTCTACCAAACAACTCCTAGACCTAATAAACACCTTCAGTAAGCAATAAATGGGCTGAGAAAGAAGTTAGGGAGACAGTACCCTTCACAATAGCCACAAATAATATAAAATATCTTGGTGTAACTCTAACCAAGCAAGTGAAAAATCTGCATGACAAGAACTTCAAGTCTCTGAAGAAAGAAATTGAGGAATATCTCAGAGGATGAAAAGACCTCCCATGCTCGTGGGTTAGTAGGATTTACTAGCAAAAATGGCCATCTTACCAAAAGCAATCTACAGATTCAATGCAACTCCCATCAAAATTCTTAACACAATTCTAACAGATCTTGAAAGAACAATTCTTAACTTTATATATATATATATATATATATATATATATATATATATATATATATATATATATAAACCCCAAAACCCCAGGATAGCTAAAATTATCCTGAACAATAAAAGAACTTCTGGGGTTATCAGCATCCCTGGCCTCAAGCTGTACTAGAGAGCAATAGTAATAAAAACTGCATTATTGGTATAGAAACAGGTGGATCGGTGGGATCGAATCGAATACCCTGAAATAAACCCACAAACCTATGGGAACTTGATTTTTGACCAAGAATGCAAAACCATATGATGGAAAATAATAAAGTATCTTCAACAAATGGTGTTGGTGTAACAGGATGTCTGCGTGTAGAAGACTGCCAATAGATCCATATCTATCACCCTGCACAAAACTCAAGTCCATGTGGACCAAAGCTTCTGTAAAGCAAATGACATTGTTAATAGGACAAAATGGCAGCCTACAGAAGGGGAAAAGATCTTCACCAATCTTACATCTGACAGAAGGTTAACATCCAAAATATAAAAAGAACTGAAGAATTTCCACAGCAACCACCCAAGTAACTCAATTAAAATATGGGCTACAGAGGCAAGCAGAATTCTCAACAGAGGAATCTTGGATGGCTGAGAAACACTTAAAGAAATGTTTAAAGTCGTTAGTCATCAGGGAAATGCTAATCAAAACAAATTCTGTCTTATACCAGTCAGAATGGCTAAGATCAATAACTCAAGTGACAGCCCATGCTGGCTAGGATGTGGAGAAAGGGGGACACTCCTCCATTTCTGGTGGGAGTATAAACTTGTACAACCACTTTGGAAATCAGTTTGTTGTTTTCTCAGAAAACTGGGTATAGTTCTACCTCAAGACTATACCAGTCCTAGGCATATACCCCAAAGATGCTCCAATATCCCACAGAGACACTTTCTCAACTATGTTCATAGCCGCTTTATTTCTTGTAACTAGAAACTGAACACAACCTGAATATCTCTCAACTGAAAAATGGATAAAGAAAACATGGTTCATTTATATAATGGACTACTACTCAGTTTTTGAAAACAAGGATATCATGAATTTTGCAGACAAATGTATGGAACTAGAAAATATCATCTTGAGTGAGGTAACCCAGATGCCAAAGGACATGCATGGTATGTACTTACTTATAAGTGGATATTAGCCATAAAGTACAGAATAAATATGGTGAAATCAACAGACCCAAAGAAGCCAAATTAGGAAGGCTCAAGGGAGGATGGCTGAACCTTTCTCAGAAGGAGAAACAAAATAGCTATCAGTCAAAGGAAGGTGGGGCCGATCTCTAGGATATGTCAGAGACCTGGAATGGGAAAGCTCCAGGTAGTCTATGGGGGCTACTCTAGCAGTCTTAGCAGTAGGGGATATGGATTCTGAAGTGTCCACTTCCTGTAGCCAGGTAGGACTCCCAGTCGAGGGATAAGAACAGCAATTCACCCACAAAACCTTCGACCCAAAATGTGCCCTGCCTACAAGATGTGCAAGGACAAAGATAGAGCAGAGACTGAGGGAATGGCCAACCAATAGACTGCCCCAAACTGAGACCCAGCCCAAAGGAAGAACCAATCCCTGACACTATTAATAATACTGTTATGCTTGTCAACAGGAACCTATCATAACCGTCCTCTTATGAGAGGCTCCACACAGCGGCCTATGAAAACAGTTGCAGATACATACAACCAAACATTAGATGATGCTCAGGGAGTAATGAAGGAAGAGTTGGGAGGATTGATGAACAGGAAGAGGACAGGGATCCACGGGAAGACCAACAGCCAAATAACCTGGACCCTCGGGAGCTCCCAGAGACTGAGCCACTAACCAAAGAGTGAACATTGGCTAGACCTAGGAACCCTTCACATATGTAGCAGGTGAGCAGTTTTGTTTTCATGCAGGTCCCTCAACAACTGGAACAAGGACTCTCCCTGAGTCTGTTGTCTGCCTGCCTGTGGACCCCATCTTCCTAAGTTGACAGCCTTGTCTAGCCTCAGTGGGAAAGGATGTTGCCTAGTCCTTCAGCGAGTTGATGTGCACATGAGCGCGTATTGGGCAGGGGAGTGACACACACAGAGAGGGGCTTCTGCTTCTCAAAAAAAGGAAAAGGTAGATGGGGGATAAGAACTTGTGTGAGGGGTACTGGGAGAGATAGGGTTGATACTGAGTTATAAAAATATAATATATATATATATATATATATATTATATATTTTTATATATATTAGTTTGTATAGGATGTCACCATTTTTACTTTTTAAACTATTCTATATAGATTTGTGCCCTTTTCCAAACCTGAGTAATACACATACAACTGCTTCTAAGAATATTAATTACTAAGAGCCGAGCATATGCTAGTGGAGTCTAGTTTCTCCACAAATTGTCACTACTCTGGACTATTATCCACTGGCTAAAGGCCCCATTATATGACACAAGTATATTTTATTGGCTATTCTCCATCAGCTGGATTATTAGTAGGCATTTGTTATATCAAGAAGCTAAAAGTAGATGTTAGCAAAGGATGTCCATGATCTATTTTTAAAATTATAACATGGCAGATAGGAAGAAGGCTCTTGTAGAATAAAGTCAGGTAGTCATGTCAATATGCCTGTGAGCTCACCTGGAGGGAGATGGGGATGAAATGTCCAGATAAAGCTGACTGGTCAAACTAGTCTACATGGCAACAGGCTCAGGTTCACACCTGACTTCAAATATGTGTACCCGTTTGCACCTGCATGCATGCACCACAGCCCCACACCCACGACACATATACAAGTATGAGATTAGTGAGTGACAGAAATTCTTATTTTTAAAAGGGGCTGTTTAACTTGAAATCAATACTGGTCATTTAATGAGGCAATCCTTAAGGCTAAATCTTGTTTCTTCTGCTCTCTTGCAGTGAAGTTACTCATGTATAATATAAAAGGTGTTTTGAGGATGAAAATTTGTTCACTCAGAAAACTGTAATGATGTCATTTAAAAGTTAGTGCAAAAAGCCATCACCAAACTTATTTCCATGACACTTGATAATTTGTAGTAGCTGTACTAACTACCCTCTTGAAAACTTAACCTAGTAAAGACTGATTATCAACTCTATTTCACTGGCGAGGTAAGGAGCTTGGAAAAAATAAACATTTTGGCCCACTCTGATTGGTAACTGGAGACACAATTTTGTTCTCCAATGTTCAACTTTACATATTTTTGTTGTATGTTGCAATAATATGAATTACATTTACACTACACACAACTAGAATGGTCACTTCTTTTAAATCGTAACAGTAGGCAAAAATGGGATACAAGGAAAAATCGTAAGGTTGCAATAAAACACTAAAAATCTCTACGAGTGTCACACACTTAAAAACACCAGCATAATTTTCCATGTTACGTGGTTTAAAATGTTTAATACTGTAATTATGACATTTTAGTTTAAAGATGCTTTGGCATGTGTTTGAGGAAAAGAATGCAGAAGGGCAGTAGTGTATCTAAAATAAGTTAATAGCAGAGACCAGTGTGGTTCTTAACACATGGAGAATTCAGAAGCAGATCCATACATGATGAGGTGTATATGGACATTTTTATATTCCCTACCCAGCTTAGTTCAGCCGAGTTGTTTCCTGTTTCCATTTTGTAGTGTTTCCAAAGAATCACTAAGTAAACACGAAATTCATGTTTAAACTGTTCCCTGATAAACTGACCAGCACTTTTTAAGGTGACATGGAAAACAAATTATCCTAGGGCTGTGTTTGTACCTCCCTCCAATAGATAACATACACCAACTATCTTTTGAAGATTTAAAATAAGCTAATATCAGGAGGTGGGGCAGAGGACCCTTCTTAAATACTACAATACTACACTGGGGACAAAAGAAACCTGACAATGAAATGGGACTGTTTCATGTAATCTTCACGAGTCAGCAGAGGCAGTGATTATCTATTTCATAGAAAGCTAAGGCTAATGAAGGTCTCGCCACAGTAGAATGAGTTTTCAACATCATACAGAGTCATCAGGACTTAAACGCTCTACAGATGCCTCTGGAATTAAGTACTTTCACATCAGAACATCCCAGACTTAGAGAAGAGCTGCAACAACCACAGCAGTCTTATTCACTGTCCCTAAGACAGTTTCTACTGATGTTATGAACTGGAATGACTTCATAAAACTGTGACCTTCTTAAAGGAATTCTAGCCAATCCAACCATTTTTTTCTCCATTAAGACTAAATACATTCAGGGGGGAAAACAAGTTTCAAGTTTCAGGAGGCCAGAAGTACTACCACAATAGTACTGCTTGATGTTCTGTTGTTGCTGGGTGTGTGTGTGCACACATATGTTTGCAAGAAAGTTATTAAGCCAAACCAGACAAAAATACAGTAAAATACCTTATTATATACATACAATGCATTGTCATTTGTCAGTTCATTAGCCAAAAACAACAAAAAAAGTTACAAATGATTACAGTTTTAAATCAGAGGAACAAGAGAAAATTAATTTCAAAGAGAATGGTGAAATAGAGTGTAGGGATGGGCAGCTGAAGCAGGGGAAGATTTGACAGCAATGAGCGGAAGCAGGAGACAGCAAGGCAGAACAGGACAGACACCACACACATGCAGTGCTGCAGGCAGGGAGTGGCCCCCACAGGCACACTTCTCAACAGCTAAGGCCTTAGGTATCTGTTCTTCCGGAAGCTAAGAAAGGGCATTTAAAAGGTGCAAAGTGAAAGGAAAATGATTTACTAAAGACCCAAGGCTGCCTTCCTTCTTAATAAGTTGACCAAGTCAGGGCTAGAGTTAACTTGCAGTTACTTTTACATCAGCTCATGTGGAAATTCCCTTTTCCTCTATCATAACACTTAGCATTAAATACAAAGCCATATTGACTTCAACCATATATGTACGTATCAATTCAAACATTCTATTAATACTAACAGCAACTCTTTATTACCCTTAATCCACACAGTTCAAGTCAAGGGTGGACTAGGAACCTAGTGGCCTACCTTGGTTAACAAGTCACTACTAATGTATGCTGCTTGATATTTATTCATCTGGTCTCATGAGAACTACTAATTCTAACAGAAAACTACTAATGATAGAATAAAATTTCCTCAAAGAAAACAGGAAGCAAACCCAACCCCACTCCTATTTTACAGTGTGTCTCAAACTTGTACGCACAGGCATCTCACCCAAATGCTGCCTCAGGTCAGAGGTTCCTGATGTGCAACTGACCTTGGTTTGAGGTTGTGTTGGGTAGCAAGAAAAAAATACAATGTTGAAAATTTATATTTATTCAGATTATTAGAAAAAAGGTATGTGATGAGATACAATACTGCTAAGGAGAAATATAGTCCCGATGAAGGTTCTTGTATAATTATGTATTAAAATGAAGGAAGGTTGGGTAAAAAAAAACAAAGGTATTTCTTTTAAAAAAAAATCTAGTTTTGTTGGCTTAAGAAAAATGAGACACAACACTAATACTAGATAAAATAGGCTAAAGGAGAGAAATTGAATTTTCTTTCTGTCCACTGAAGAGGAGAAAGACAAGCTACGTAATAAAGGAAAGAGGCTGCAAGGTGTCTATGTAAATGGCAGTTAAGTTTATATGTAGATCTTAATCATAGCAGGTTATCAAAGGGTAGCTACGGCTAGCCACTTGTTTATTTTCACATGTGTATCTTCAGAAACACTTGAGATTAAACCAAATTATTTACTGAAGAGGATTATAAAACTTCTTTAGAAAAAGCTATCAGTGTCTTTTTTTTTTGGAGGGTGCTGCAATTTTTTTTATATTTTATTTACATTTCAGATGCCATCCCCCTTCCCCATTTCCCCTCCCTAGAAAACCCCTATCCCATGCCCCCTTTTCTTTTTTGCTTTTATACAAGTTTTTTAAATGTTAATCAAAGGCTGTATAAGTTTGGTAATGCGCAATCAGAAGTGTAACCCAATACCCAACCTAGATATATAAACTGTCTTTGACTGGTGGAGACATGTGAACATCTGCCTCCATGTCCCCCCCTCTTTCTCTCTCTCTCATCACCTAGCTTCTCTCCATCTTCTCCTCTCCTTACTCCATCTCTTCCTCTCGGTACTCCGTCCCCCTTAGCTCCTCCTACATATCACCCTTCATGTTAAAATAAAACTTTTCTCTCAAAATACAATTAGAGCATAATTATTCCTAATTGTACCAGTGAGGTACAAGATAGTCCTAATACCCAGTCCATCATTTTGTTGACTAACCAGAACCTCTGTCATCTCTCCTAACTAAAACACTTCAGAGTAATCAGCCCTTAATAATTCTGCATCACTAAGGTCTGTCAGATGATTCTGGGCCAGAAGGCTGAAGATTTGATGCTCCAACGGTCGGTAGCTTTCCAGGTGTTCAGCAGTCTCTATAAATTGGCTAAGTCTTAGAAACTATATTTAGTGCTTCCCATAACTTCAGTTAACTCAGTCATTCTGGATTTCTGATGGGGTTGTAGACCTATAGTCTCATAGCCAATCCTGACTATTTGAGAGAAAAGATCTGAGTGGAAGGTTTTCAGCTGACATTCATTCTATCAGTGTCTTAACATCCCAATCTTAACACCTATGAACTGTGATGCACAAAAAGAAAAAAAGCCACACTTAGGCTGTTACAGTGTTTATGTTCCAAGAAAGATAAGCTTGAACACAATGACAGACTACAAAATAAAGTCTTTGGAAAGCAACTGCTCAGTAAAATACTAAATTCAAGGTAATGATTGTCTCCAGTGCCAAAGTGAGGTAGGTACTAAGATGAGAAAGAGGTAGGAAAGGGGACAGGCAAATCAAATCTTCAGCAGAGCTGAGTGGGCAGCTTTGTATCCATAATGTTCTCTCCATCTTTACAGACTTGTTTTCACTCTGAGTAACTGATAATTTAACTATAAAATGTACACTACTCACAAAAATCAAATTAAGGAGATAACTTACGGGAAACAAAATTAAAGTGTAACTATGTAAAACTTCTTAAATGACTGTTATGAAGACTGACAAGCAGCCGATACTCCAATACCAGTTTAGTAATTTTTCACATTTCTTATCAGACTTTCTAGGCGGCAGTGTTCAGCTGAAATAGATTTCTATGTGTGCTTAATTTCATGAAATACTTCTATACTGTTACATTCTGAATGGAGACTGATGTTCCCATCTTGTATAAAGTCCTGGGTTACTCAGAAAATTATGCTGTTTCTTCTATCTTACGCTGGAAAAACCTTTTCTGAGGTTAGAATGATCTTCAAGTTTCACAGCAAATTGTAAAGGCTTATACATAATCTCATTTTATATGGAGTCTGTAGCTACAAACAGCTATACATTATTACTCAACTATCAAGTAGATTTTCAAATGAAAATATGAGACTGGACACCAACGGTTGCTTTCCTTGATCTGTGGGATGTATTCTGAAAACTGCACTCTGTTTAACAAGTAACATTTAAGTGATTTTAAAACATTAACAAACAATTCTTTACACCAGTAAGAAAGACAGTGGGACGATATAGATTGTTCACAACTAGGTTTACTTCAGGCGAACCTGACAAGGTAGGAATACTGGCACTTAACATTTGTTTGTTTTAAGACAGTGTCTCACTTGTCTTGGACTACTCTAAAACTCAAACAACAATCCTCCTGCCTCAGCTTCCTGAGTACTGGGGATGTAACTTTATGGACTCCATTTTACTTTTGGGCTTTGGAAAATTGTCCTTCCTCTGAAAAACTATACACATCTAGATTAAACTGATCTACATGAACTAATTATGTCAATTACCATATTTTTCATCCTAACCTTAAAACCTCGATACTGTTAGTTAGTAAGATTTTTAATGATTTGTACAGAACTCTTATTACTTTCTTCCTGGCAAAGGTCTTAGTGGATTTCACACAAAGAAATAGGTGTCCAACATTAAATATATGCAATATGAATCCCCTTCTTATGTTGGTGATTTGAAACATTGTCAAAAGCAAATCTTATTTAATATTAAAAAAGTTTTTTCTCAATTATAAAAATTCAAGTTATTTGTTTCTAAATTCCCAAGACAAAGTTTCTACTAACCACACAGTTGACATTAAAAATATTCTAAGGTTAGTTAGTGTGAGAAACTGAGGCAGTGATCATAATAATATAAAGCAGACAGTACTTTTACCTAACATTTTACCTAACATAAAATGTAGTACTTTTACATTCTAACATTCAATAGAACGCTATTTTAATCTAATGCACTGCACTGAACTTTAAGTATACTAGAATATCAAACTTCCCACTTCAGTGTCTTGATAATTTTAAAATAAGACTGTATTGGTGGAAACTATGAAAAGAGGGTAAAGCCAGCCACACCCTGGATGGGGGAACTTGCTCTCTGTCACTGGAAGGATCTGGAACACCTCCAGATCATTATGTGAAAGGATCCCAGTGCCCTAACGCAGCCCAGACCTTATTTTTCCTCTAACTTACAAAGAACTACCTGAAACAAAGAGAAAAATCTATTTTCAAGTATTGGAGCCTCCATGCAATCCTGAGGAAAACCACACTTACAGTAAGTAGTTCTGTTCCAATGCTGCTCGTTAACTAACAGAACTAAGGCATAGCTGGTGTTCCTGTACCTAGTTGTTGTACTTGAACACTACTTTAAAATCAACCAACCAACCAACCAGCCAGCCAGCCAGCCAGCCAGCCAGCCAGCCAGCCAGCCAGCCAGCCAGCCAGCCAAACAAACAAAAAACCACGAGCAACACTCAAATTCTTAACTCTAAAACAGAATCATTCTTACTTACTATATTTATTTCTTGGAGTTGAGTAGACTCTCGTGAAAAGAACAATACTTTTAACATGATCTTTCATTTTTTTAAAGTCAACCTAATGTCCACAGTGTGTGACTTTGAGGTATACATGTGTTAACTCCGAAGTTAATTGATACCAATACTTGTTTATAAAAAAAGTTACCAAAAAAATTAACTCAATGACAACATCAGTATAAAAAGTGAACAGTACAGCACCTGCAGTTTAAAAGCCTGAATGTATATACCTATGGCACTCAATTAGAAGCAGGGCCATAGCCCTTACTTTCCAATAAAAGCAGAACCCTTCGCTGTAACTCAGAAGTAGTCTAAAATTAGTAGGAAATCTTGAGCAGACACAAAGATGAAAGATGAAACTGCAGCAAGAGAGCATGGCAAATCCAAAAGATCTATTAGTGCATAAATCTACGGGAAAACAACAACAACAACAAAAGAGATAGAGAGAATTAACAAGCTACAATAGAAGTTATGTCTTTAAAGCAGATTATAAACAGGGTGGGAAATGTTTAATATGTGTCCTCCTGAAAAAGCAGTTACCGTCTTTTGCATTAAAAAAAGGAACAGCTGGTGCATTTTCACAGCATCTAGATTTATTTATGGTATAAAGCCATGGGATTGTAATATTATTACTCCTTTCCCACCCTGGCAGAGAGTAAACATGAATTCAGAAGCACAGTGGAGTGAAAAACAAAGGAGAGAGAGAAAAGGCAGCAGAGAAAGACAGAAAAGGTGAATACAGAGCTACAGAAGTGTTTATTGAGCATGCTACAGAGGTAAGCAGAGTACACACAAAATGAAATTAAACAACCATCAAACCTCCCAACTTTGTTAGAAAATTAATTTTTAATTGTGCCACTTTCAAACTATACTGAATTTTACATTTCTAAAGATGTAAAAACTCAACTAATAGAAAATATACATGACCATTCTGTCTACATAGATAACAGAATCTATGAATCTTGAAACTAAGTACATCAATTTCAAAAAGTATTGGTCATTTAACAGAATCAACATTTTAGATTGACAAGAACTGTTCAAATAAATTTGACCTGTAGATTCTGAGCCATGTTTTTATTAAAGTCAGATCTATTCCTAAATACAAAATATTTTGAAGATTTATTAAAACTGAATATTACAATGCAAGGTAAATTAAGACTAAAGGCACATAAACTTTGGTCCCACCTGGTTGTCAGTTTTAGAAAACTGCCACAAAATTAATCTTCCTGCAAGTTTTCGCAGTACACTTTCTTTGTCTTTGAAAAATACATGCACCAGTTCCTGAACTAGCTAGACCAGTCTGCACATGCTCAGAAATCCACAACCATTTTCCAAATCTTAATTACAAACTAAGGATGGCAATATATATTTAAATGCACATAAGTCATGTCAACTTCGAAAACATCTACGAAAAATATTGAGCCACAAACAAGACATTACTCAGTGCTGAC
The DNA here is from genome assembly GCF_011762505.2 of Arvicanthis niloticus. Classification (NCBI taxonomy): domain Eukaryota; kingdom Metazoa; phylum Chordata; class Mammalia; order Rodentia; family Muridae; genus Arvicanthis; species Arvicanthis niloticus. The sequence continues at coordinate 97,522,090 of NC_047661.1, forward strand.
ATGTATAGGATACGTCCCACAGAGTGTGTACAAAAAGGTTAAGGTTCCACAAGGCTTTCCACATAGGGCTCAAACTTACAGAAATCACTTGTCTTAAGAAATTAATACTCTGCATCTTGTTAATTTTAACTAATGCCTACATTCATAACTGAATCTAGACCAGATTTGTGAGATACAAAAGGCCAATGTTTTCAAAAGCAATAAAGCCTAAGATAGTAGAAACTAAAAATGCTGTTTTATACTTTCAGTATCAAGTATCTTATTAGATTAAATAGAAAGAAATGCGATAAGCCAATAATTCAAAATAAGTTCCAAGCAGGAGAAACAAAAACTTAACCTTTTGACACACCCCTGCCTAAACATATTTTAATTCCCACATAACGATGTGCCCTAAACAACCAATTCTTTTTTCCTAGTAAATGCACAATAGCAACACTAGTTTTCCTTTGTAAGGCACGTATGTCAACTAAGTTGGAAAAAAAAAAAAAGCAAAATTAAACTAAAAATTTAAACAGACAAAAATGGCTTCCCTATTGAACAGATGAAACACAGCAGTTAGCAACTCTGCCTTTACATATGCCATTTCATTTTATAACCAAGGAATGATAACAGCATGAAAAAAAAAAAATCAAACTCTGGTCCCCACTTTTCTGAACAGTCAATAGGTGATGACACCAAACAATGGGATCTGCCCGCCATCTTCATCTCCCGTCTTTAAATTGTTGACTTGGAGAAAGACACTCTCAGATGATGGTTTTCACCAAGGTTATAATTATGAAGATCAATCAAAGCCTGAATAGCTTCCTCCACTGTTGCCATCTGAAGAAGAGCCATTTTGTGATCTCTTCTGAAACAAAATTATGAAATTAGATACTTCATAAGAGTTTAAACATTGATTTTTACCCATCTGAGGTAAAAAATTTAAAAAAAATATTTGAAAAAATTTTAATTTCTATAAAGTCACACATTTTAAGACAAAGAAGCTTGCTTACTGAAAGAACTTAAATGCTTTCACAGTGCCCCCGGTGTTGGCAAACAGAGTTCGCAGATCCTCCTCTGCTACAGACGGACTAGAGAAAGAAGACAGAAGAGTCCAGATGAATACAGACAAGAGCAGACCTTGGGCTTTGCTGATAACAAGACTGTGCTCAGTCATGACCTGAGATACTCACGGGATGTTAGACAGGTGAAGGGTGGCAGAAGGAGGGAAAATGTTCTGAAAGTTTTTGGATCCCGGTTTTTTAAAACGGTGCAGTGGTGAATTCCCAAAATCTTTTGTTAGCCCTTGATCATCAAGTCCCTCTCGAGGTAGTTGCACAGTCTGATGTTTAGAGAGAGTAACACGAATAATTTTTCCATACATCTTCTGCCCATTAAGATGATTCATGGCTAGAAAAGCAAAGAATATCTATTAAAATATCAAAGTTAAGAATAAAAATACTTCTAATTTGAATTTTTGAATTTTCTTACAACTTAAAACTCATAAATTTATTAGCATATGAATTGGAAGACTTCATTTTTCATTTCTACTAGACAAGGTATTGTACCAAAAATCTTCCTTTATAGAACAACAACAACAAAAAACCTACAACCCTCTAACTTTTTTAAGAATGCTGTTGATAAACTAGATTTTAAAAACTACAAGAAAATGTAGTAATCCTCCCTAGTACTGTTATCCCTTCTGCTGCTTGGCTTCCTAGTGTGTTAGAAGCCCTGGGCAGCAGGGTTGGGACTGTCTTAATTCCCTATCAAATTTATGTTCCCTCTATTTCTCACTAGTCACTGTCATTTGTTACAGATCTGGGTAACTCCAATTCCTTATCTGCCTTGCTGTTGGATCTCTCTCTATATTTTTCCCCCATCCATTCTATACAGAGAGCAGTTGAAAGACTTTCACAGGTTATAACCCTAATAATGCCATCACTTAGCAAACATCACTGGGAACAAAATCTAAACTTCCTCTTTAATGTAGTTACACTTCCCAGCATGACCCTTACATTCTTTCTAGCCTCTCTGCAGACATTTATTGATAGCATGCACTAACAGTTGGTGCTGGAAAGGATGGAGTAAGACACTATCCAAGCCATAATAGAATGGCATCTTAGTAGTGTAGTTCTTATACTATAATGGTCTCTGGCTAGAAAGTATTCTCTAACATTTCTCTCAATTTTGTCAACTCATTTTTTTGAAGTCCCTTCTACAGAGAGACTTCAGAAAATCATCTGTTGCAGAAGTTCATATCTCACTAAATACTGTCTATGGATACCCTATACTTTTAAAGTCACCATAATTTATTCAAATCATTTGATTATTTTTTTCCCTTCAAGTTCTAGGACACACAAAGACAAAACAACTGTCTCTACATAGCACATGGTACTAGCATATCATATGGCTTCCTGAGATACCTGTCAGGTTGCCTTTCAAAGAAGAGAACTTGACTAACATTTATGGTTGTGAGCCTAACCTTTAATGGCTGAGAGAGCCATCTCTCCAGACTGAGAGCTTGCCTAATATTGGCAAAGAGTTAAGTGTTTTCTTCTTTAGTCACAAGTCTAGGCACATTAGGGAGTTGGGGAGGAGAGGCTGTTTTTAAAAGATTCTTCACTTTGTACTGAAGGATCTTACACAACACAATGGTTTATACTGAGCGTTAACACGAAAGGATCTAGAACACCTAAGAGACAAGTCCCTGAAGGATTAACTAGATCAATACTTCTCAATCTGTCGGTTGTGACCCCTTTGGAGGTCAAATGATCCTTTCACAGAGGTCACACATCAGATATCGTGAATGTCAGGTATTTACATTACGGTTTATAACAATAACAAAATTAGTTGTTAAGTAACAACAAAATTTTATCGTTTAAAGGGTCACGATATAATTCTATTAAAGGGTCACAGCAGAGGTCTAGATGAGCTCAGATGGGAAGGCCCACAATAACTAAGAACAGCAACATCCCATGGCCTTGCAAGATTATAAAAAGCAAGCTCTAACCAGCTAACATTCATCATTTTCTGTTTCCTCCTATGAACTCAATGTGGCCAGCTGCCTCAAGCTTTTGCTGATGTGACTGCCTCACTGTGATGGACTAACCCTTCAAATTGTAAGCTCAAATAAACCCTATCTCCCTTAAGTCTCTCTGGTCAAATATGCTGTTGAAGCAAAGAAAGTAAATATATTCATATTGGGTAAAAACATGACTAGCAGAGGGAAAAGTGGCTGTCTCTAGGCTCACCAAGACAGCCTTCCACGTAGAAATATGCCACGCATAACTTCAAGAAAACTTTGTTGTTTCAACTTGACATCATAATATGCTGTTGTGGTAATCAAGCACAATAAAGATTAAGGTACTACTTGTTTAAAGTAAGTCTTTATATAAAATGAAAACAAAAAGTATTCAGAATGTGTTAATCCCCATATCTCAGATAATTCTCAATTTGATGATTTGTTATTAATTAAAAGATAAAGCCATACTCAATTCAAATACTAATGAGAGAAGGAAGTACTTGAATTGTTCACTAAGAACACTATCAAATGTTACTTACATATAAAGGCACTGTATAAAAACAACAGTGAGCTGGGCTATACCTCAGAGAACCTGGCAAACATGTGCCAATCTCTGGATTTGATACACAGTACTACTACAAACAAACAAACAAAAAAAGGAAAAAAAAAACAAAAAAACAAAATAACAGCAACAACTCACCTCAAAAGAAAGGCATGTGCATAAACCCAGGAGAAAATGATATACCAAATACCTATCTATGTTTAAGCTAGCACATTTAAAAGACATACAGTCACTTTGAACCAGAAAGTTAGATAGTTTTATAGTTCCATCTGAGCTAACAAGTCCACAGACCCGATTGCTGTAACAATTAATCCTATCAAATGGTAAATCCCAACGTTTAAAAAATGTAAATGTAGTCAGAAAAAGGTATCATCATTCTTGAATCTTAACGAATTAAATTTTCAGCTAAGAGCCTGGTGATAATTACAGATAGTCACATTCTGAGCATGCAATTGTATTCTAGATTAAAGCATGTGTGAAAAACAGTGATATATATGGAACTTAACTGAATTACATTTTAGTCCTTTGGATTAACCATTGGTGAAAATTTTTTGTTTTGTAAAACTTAGCAACTAAAAGGACATTTCCCTCTCTACTGCTAAGCTGAATCAATAAAGTGATTTTAGAAGAACATAAGAACACTGAGTAGGGTTTTATGACCTATACAAACAATTATTTTCTAATACAGGAGACAGACAGGATATAGAAAGAACTCTTAACCAAAAGTCACTTCAGTTTTGAGGCTAACATCCTTTTCCATAAAGCTGTGCTCAGACTTGTTAGGAAGAAAGCAAAACACAAATTCACCATGTATAAGCTATAAAAATATAAAAGTTAAGAGACATTTGAGCCTTAATCATAAAAAAGCCACAAATGATCTCTTACTCAGTTAAAGGGGCCTGTTTTTAGTCACAGATATATACTACTGCATTCGAATGTAGAATGTACAGCTAACATGTAGCCGCCTCTTACCGAGCTGTGACTGGTTCCCATCAGCCATCTGTATCAGAGCACTGTCTTTCTTATTGTACAAAATCTTCACGCGCTGCACATCTCCATAAACGCCTTTGTGTGGAGCCACAGAGAGGTAATCCAGAAATGGAATTAATTGTATGTGCAAGTCAGCTAACGATTATCTTTCTGACACATCAATGAAACATTCAGACGTCAACATGATCACTCACTCACTCTCACCATTTACACAAATGAATAAAGAAGAACAAGATTTTGAACAGTGAATTTTGAAAAGAATAATTTTTGATAAACCCTCAAAGCTATGTGAATGATATTAAATTAAAAACCATGCAAAATAAATCAGCATGCATTAAAACAAACTTTGTGTCTATGGAGAGTTTTAAATAGCAAAGAAAAATAGCAAAAGATTTACTATTCAACTTTAAGCCAAAGTGCTAGCTACAAATAAGAATTAAGGTGAAACAAAAAAAAAAAATCAAATCAATAATAAAAGTATAGTGCTAACAATAACATACCGAAGAGGGTAAACAGACTTTGGGGCGTAACCATCTTTAGAAGGAGAGAAGAGCAAGCAGCGTAAGACAAGAAGAGAGAAGAGTCGAGGAAGAGCGGAGATGAACAGATCATCCATAACGAAGGGTGGTTCCCGCAGAATGGTGAGGTGGTCATGGATCATGGTTCAAGGCGGTTAATTGGGGCAAGTTGGTCCGAGGAACATTTGTTCAAGCACAGAAGCATGAACATAGGGAATGGAGACAGGGAATGAAGACAAGGACAAGGAAAATAAAGGATCAGACAGGGAAGGGAACGGGCATTTGGGAGAAGACAAGGAAAGGGGAGGTGAACACACAGGGAAAAGGATGAAATGGGGAAGGGAAACAGCAATGCAGAAGAAAAAAATAAGGAATTGGGGAACAAAAAAAAATAAAATATAGGTCAGTACATAGGAAATGCAGGAATTTGGTCAGAAAAATGGTTGGTTTATGTACTGTACAAGAAAAACTGAGCAAAATGTAGTCATCCAAGACAAATATGGGTAAAGTACATCTCTATCAAAGAGTAAATACAGCATTTCATCTCAACACAGGGAGGACGCATGCATGGGAATTTTAAACTTTGAACTTTAACTGCATAAGCATGGCTGGTTATGAAATGCAGGCAAGTCTTAAAGGCACTCTGATTCACACACTTTAGCATGCAGAACTGTGAATGATAACAGTACTAAATGACAAAATTAGGTTATGTCTAGTATTAACAGAGGCCAATCAAAAATGAGACAAATATTCAAATTAGACATCATAAACTGATACATTTGAGGGTCCCACATTTCATACCAGCTTTCATAGCAATCAAAATAAAATATACCAGACATAAAATGTACAACTGAAGAAAATAACAGCAACTTTATTTAACAAAAGGGAGCAGGGTAAAGTTGAAATATATATTTGTAGAAGACAATGACTAAAAACTGCAAAGAAAAAATTACTAAGAAAGACTGGAAGAGTGCCTCGTCAAGATCTTTGGAAGAACCTTCAAAGAAAAATGTATTAGAGTAGTTCACATAAAATAAGATTAAAAAAAATGCAATGACACATAAGCATGAAATGAACAAGCAAATCATTAGAAAAGGCAAAGAGCAAATTTATTTTACAGTTACACTTGCAAAATTAGATCACATTTGCCTTTGAGAACAACAGAAAAATAAAAAGCCAAACTACGGTACTTCACCATATTTTTCTTAGGAAAAATAGGTAGCTATATTAGAATATATATATACATATATAAAGATATATGACTGTCTAAAGAAACAGTACTAACTAAACAAGTACGAAGATTTTATTCAGAAGCAGAAATACAAAAAATATTTTGGCTAATGAATATACATAAAAAGAAAGGCAAGTGCAAAATGAAATATGAAAAACTTTCACAAATGAAATGGAGATGAAAAAGCCATTACCAATTATTTCACTAACCTCTTCATTTAAATTGCTAACCAACAGGACTGTATTGCCAGCAGCTGAGACTCCAGGCATGCCCACTCGGCCAGCGGCAGCTGCAGCAGCTGCTGCAGCAGCATTTGGAATAGCCAAAGGACTGAGAGCTCCTGGAACAGCTGCAACAGGAAGCCCTAATTTTAAAATAAAGCATATTTTACGAAACACACACAAGTCGTTTACAAAACCAATTAAGCACAATGGCTGCATGGCTTATGGCTGACCGTTCCAAAGGTTCCTGTAAGTTAATTTTTATGTTTAGAAAAATGTTTTGTTGGTATGGAGCAATTATAGAAAAATAATTGATTTCAACAGTCATTTATTATTTGAACTAAGGTACATACCTGTACAATGTTAACATATATTATGTACATGATAGTCCTTTATCTTCCCCATGGAAAAGCTAACAAAGCATGAAGGAAATTTTCACCCACTTCCATGATTTACAGTGAGAGGTAAGTATAAGAAAATCTGTAAGACAATTCTACTTCTCATCCCATTGTGACATAAGAAACAAATATAGTTCAGTTCCTAAAATCAAATGTGTTTTCCTATAAAATTCAGCTAGTACAGACAAATCCACCTAAACAATTCATATAAATGTCCTAAAGAAAATCACATGACAATTTGCCTTCTCAGTTTCATACTAAAGAAAATCACATGACAATTTGCCTTCTCAGTTTCATACTGAAGTAGAAACAAAACGAACCCCACTTCCAACCCTTAAATTCTTATTTACCTAGCTAGCATTTATTACTTGTCAATAGCTACAGTCCAAAACAGTACAGAATTTACACACCTTGACATAAAAATGGCACCAGCACTGTACTTAAATGACTCAGATCTCATGACATACTTGCTTATAAACGGCCCTTCCCTGTGGCTTTGTAAATTCACATTGTGTTTCTCTTCTTTTTATAGTATTCTTGTCCTTATGCATTACTCTGGGTCTACTGCTGCCTTCATTGGTGGGGATCTTACTTTTCTTGTCAGGTTTTAGATGGATTTACGGAGGCTAGAATGACCTTTCACTGGAAATTTCAAGAATTTAGAGAGAAAATTCCCAAGTTTCTATGTGACAAAATCTCCTCCAATTTCCTCCTCATTAAGGCTTTCTTCCTTTTCTGTGTGCACTCTACCGCTAGGTTCAAGATTCTCAGTTATAAAATTGTATTTTGCAAGATTTTTGTCCACTTTCCTTGGGGGTTACTTTTGGTTTCAGACTATTCTAACTTAAATAAAATTAAGAAGGCTAAAATAATAAAACCAAGTATCATCATACATTTGAACAATCATGACACAATATTCTTTTGGGTATTAACCCATTTTATTTCTTCTTGTATGTGCTTGATAATATAATTGTGCCCATGTAGAGACCAATGTCTTCTATTGCTCTTTGCCTTTGTGTTCTGAGCTACTGTCTCTCTGAGCCTCACACTAACTCAGCTAGGCTGGCTGGATGACAGGCTTCCACAACCCTCGACCCTGGCCAGGCACTGGGTTATAGTAGTGCTGACGCTCTAGGCCTTTTCACACTGGTTCTGGGGATCTGAGTTTGGGTTCTTACATTTGACATGAGAGTACATTCTGTACCCAGTAGGACATCTCCTTGGCCCTGACTTATATCTTCATATTAAATACAGTGTTTCTCATCACACCTCATAGTCATTTCCATTTAATATTTAAAGAAAACTTGTTGGAGAGATGGCTCAGCAGTTAGGTCCTGAGTTCAATTCCCACCAACCACATGGTGGCTGACAATCATCTATAATAGGATCTGATGCCCTCTTCTGGTGTATCTGAAGACAACTACAATGTACTCAAATAAATAAATAAATAACTCTTAAAAAAAAACTTTTTTTGTCAGGGGATATTTTATATTATATATATTATACATTTATACACATACACACACACACACACACTTATAAACTATAGACATTCATACTCAGTATTTTTTTTCTCTTATATTCTCTTGGTAAGTGACCTCTCCATGCTTAGAAACAAAGTAACAACACAAGGAAAACACCCAGCATTTTTAGGCAGTTAGGCTGACAATACAATTATTTAATAATAGTGGAAATACCAGATGTAGTAATTATATTGTCAAATCATTACTTTGTTTTAGTGGCTTTAATTGGCTACCTCTTGGAAGAAAAAGTACTTTAATATGCCGTTAAATTTTATGCTCTTTATGAGGCTCAGAATTAATATTGGTAAAACTAAGCAAACGAAAACAAAGTAACCAACCTTCATACACTAAAAGAAACAGAAAACAAAAGGTTCTATGTTAAGCCTCTCATTCTCTCATATAAAGACTTAAAAAGCAGTTATTTGGTAAGCTCTTTTCCTAGAACAAATGAAATCAACTTCATTTATGGGCTATTTTCAATTTTAACAGGTAAGGAGGAGTTTTCAAGGCCACTAACTCAGAAAAATTTTTTACTGAAAACTCAACCATAACACAAAAATAAAACTATCTCAAGAATTTCCAACCCCCTTGTATTTCCTCTGTACATCTGGATCCTTTGCATCTCCTGTGCATGTTCTAGAGTTCCTTGAGCTCTGTCACTAGGCTAACACAATGGAAACCTTTTGGTTTCATTCTCCCTTTCCACTTAAAATTACTGAGGAAAACAAGCTTTTGTTTATCTAAACTATACCAACTGAGTCCTACTATAATAAAATTAAAAACAAGAGAACATATAATTAGCCTTAAGCCTGATGTACAAAATAAAACTCCTATGCATACCAATAAGAAAAATCAAGAATGAAAAAGACAAAACCTATTTTAGCATTAATGTCAGAGATTTTGACTTTGTGGACCCCCATCAGGCATGAAGAGATTCCCTGCAATCTTTGGTAATATTTTACAAATAGTACCCTTAATATTAAAAAGTACTAAGGAAATTAAAAGAAAGACATTTAAAAAGAAATATCAAGGTATGTAGTTAAAATTACAGATTATTGACAGTCCTAAATAATTTCTTTCTTACTCATTTCCTGTTTTACTCTCATATTTCACTTTTGGGGAAATTTTTTTTCCTTCTTTAAGATACATTTTTCCCATGATAACAATTCAGTATCTAACAAATTATCAAAAAATTCATTAACTAATAGAAAATTAATTCAAAATACTAAATATTTAAACATAATTATTTAAAAAAAAACTCCACGTTTTTACATCTGGGTTTTATAAGGGAGCAAATTTGATGTTAAATATTAGATAAAGCTTTAGGTCATGAAATGTCATTAAATTAAAAGAATTATTTAAATGAACCTAAAATAATTATCAATTAAAAGGCAAATGTAAATTGTTGTAGACTCAAGAGACAGTTTAGAAGTCTAAGCTGAATTTTAATAAATATTACCTTTTAATAAAAAGACTGCTCAACTTTCACCCAAGAAAAGTTTGAGTTCGAAACAGAAGCAATTAATTCTTTCTCAATAAGAAAAGAAGCAAGGAAAATTTTACCAAAATGTACAATGTAAGCTTTCAGGCCCCCGGTACTGTTCACATTTGTTTAAGTGGTAATTCACAATCTATTTATCATTACTCCTGGCTAAGAGGCTAAAAAACAGGTTGGTCAAATTATGTCAAAGGACCTGCATAATTATGTCATAAGCCACCTGCCAAATGGAAACATTTTAAGAGCTTTTAAGAGCTATGGCAAACAGTATTTCCCCTTAATAAATAATATGTTACACTTTTCAGTTATTTTTTTCTCTAAGCTGTAACAGGAAATGTACCTTCACTTCTAAACCAGAGGCACAGCTTAAACTCAGACCTGAAAGTCTCTGTGGACAGACTTCAGCTTTTTTCCAAATATTCTTCTCTGAAAAATTAACTCTGTCGTCACACAGAAACTTTTTAGATTTTATGTAAGTACTTGTGGCAACAAGAAAACCTACAAAATGTTTTGCAATGTATTATCTCATCAATACAATTACAACTTCTACATAAATGCATTTTAACTCAATTTTACAAGATAACTGCTCCTTTGTAAAGCTTAAATTATGTCACAAGCGTTAAGTTTTAAATTTTAGCAAGAGACACTAATTTTAATGCTTGACAAACTCTTTAACTACATTAATACATCTTCCATTACAATAACATGCAACTTGAAACTATGTACTGTGAAAGAAGTTTATTTGGCTTACAGGATATCACATGTGGTAAGAGCCCCTTTAGGTCACCACTGGTGGTAAGGTAGAAGAGAAAGGTAATGTGAAAGAGAGAGAGGTCACATGGGGAGAGAAGTAGGAGTGGCCAGTCCTATTCTTTTTCAGAAACATTTTCTCAAGAACCACTACAACAATTCTTTCACAAAACATCACACAAAAACCTCCCTCTAGACTCAACTTACAAGTTTCCCCACCTTTTACTAATGTCACAGAAGGAGTGACACAGTCTCTAAACATTCAAACTATTCCAAGCTTTTTTTTAGGAAGAAAAAGGTTTTAGATATTCCTAACATTCAAAAAAAAAAAAAAAAATCTAAACTGTTCCAGTTTTGGTCCAAACATTTTATAAGAACATGATAAAAATTCCTTCTAGGTCTCACAATGTTCCTACAAAAAGGCATTATTTTCTAAGCTTCAATATTCTCATTATTTCTTGATCCAATCTACAACAGATTCCAGATTTTAGCTTGAAAAACACTTGTTACATGCTAGGCACTGGGAAAAGCCCTTCAGATGTGTCATATTTATTACTCATAATAGCTGTAGATGGCAGGATTATCACCATCATGCTCACTGCAAATGTGTAAGCCATACAGTGAAGCTACATCAGATTTTCAACATAGGAAAGCTGGACTTCAACTTCATCATTATGAATTCTGTCACACTGCAAACATTCCCTCTTGGGTAATGCTTTATCATTCTATTTCTCCTTCCTATGACAGCATATTTTGGGCATTAACTTATTGTGGGTTTGGTGGGGTTTTTGGTTTTGTTTTGGTTTGGTTTTGGTTTTTTTTTGTTTGTTTGTTTGTTTTTTTTTTTTTTTTTTTTTGTATCATCTACTTCCTTCCTAATATGCTTTATATTTCTGAGGACAATCTTATGGTACATAGTACACTGAAGAACCACTTCTGATTTTAATCCTGTTACAGCCGTCAGTTTTTATTTTAGGTACTGGTGACTCAGGCCAGGGCTTTGCAATTGTTAAGAAAGCATTCTACCACTGAGCTACTTCCCAAGCCTCAATCTCATTTTAATACAATAAAAAACATGTACTATGTACTTCCAATATTTTATTTCAACCATTTAATCTTGTTCTCTTATACTTTGAAAACTGTAAAGTGAAGTTTTAAGTATTAATCTCTGGCTTCTAAATTCACAGCTCCCTAAAGCTTTGCCAAAATTCAGAATAGAAGTCAAAATTCTAGATTAGATTAGGCATGGTGGTGCATGCTTTTGATTCCAGCACTTGGAAGTCAGAGGCACATGGATCCTTGTGAACTGGAGGTCAGCCTAGTATTCCAAACCTGCCTAGGTTTCAGTGAGACCCTGCCTTTAAACAAACAAAACTGCACTAAATTCCCTTTTGTCTCATAGATATGTTCACATTTCATTCTTTATAAATAACTAGCATTAAAATATAATGTATTTACAGTTAGTTTTCCCCACCTTTGTTTCTTCACTTCATGTTATCTTAGACTCTTTAAAACAAAAAAAAAAAAAAGCATCTAGCATTCCTGTTTTTAGCTCCCAGATATACCACGAAGCCAGTTTCTTAAAAAATAAACCAATCATCCTTACTTCAGACAACTGATAGGTCCTTTAGCAAAGGTTCTTAATTTAACATCCTAGATAATTATATCTTCATGAAACAGAATGCTTGGAAGCATATCTTTTGATAAGCTTTTGATGCTAAAAGGCTAATAAATCCAGTATAAAATTCATATTCCACAGATAGCATTAACCTTAAGATCTTGCTCTGTAACCTTTTATAGCATCATCTTATTCATATTTTCTCAATTATTTTATGTGCCATTCAAAATATTTGTCTCTCACGAAACACAGTGTAGGCTTTGTGTCGTACTGCTAACACTGTACCTGTTGCTCATAAGACCCTCCTGATTCTTCCTTTGGAAGATGCATCAGGTATTTCTGATCATGAATCACACATTTCACTCTACAAAAAACACTACTACATATATTTACCTCTAATCAAAACTATTCTTGGTAATCCCCTCCCACTAGAATACAAAAATCTATAAGAAACCTTGGTATTCTCCTCTTCCAAATACTATGAAAAAAAATGCTTAAAATCAAGAATCTAGTTGAAACGTTCTGTACATATTTTATGTTTTCTTGTTGATGAACTCTCCTCCACAACCTTTACCTCAAGCTGTCATCTTCTGTTGCACTAACTGCACAGGTATAATGTGCATCTTTAGAAAGCTTTTCTGTGTTTCATCTGTAACTGTCATCTTTTATAAATACATAATTTCTGTTTTATTATTCTGGTGAGACAAGGTCTCAAGAGGTGGTCCAGACAGATCTTGAATTCATGACACTCTTGCCTCAGCCTCCCCAATGGGATTACAGGTGTACATGACTATAGTGAACTTACAATTAAGTCTGCAGCGTGGTTTCATTTTAACAAATCTTCTAGAGCCAAAGGCTAAAGTGAACTATTATAGAACTCAAACTATTCAGCCTTAAAAATACTAAATCTTCTTGGTCCTGTTCTGAGATTATAGACTACTGTCATGACAGCTGTTCCCCAATTTCTTTTCTAAAATAATTAAGGCAACTGAGACATTAAGAGTTTTAAAAATTCAACTATAGTAAAATAAAACAGAGATTAATAGACCAAGAATCCACATTTTCTCAGATCATCTTTGAACATACATCATATACGAACACAAGATGCATAAGACTGCTCCTGAAATAACATGGGATACTATCTTACAGTAAGTTTCCAAGTTACTTGAGTCTTTTCTAAAATCATGTTTAAAGGGTATGATAGAAGCCAGCAAGTCATTCAACAACATTATCAAGTATTATATACTGGGCATTAACTATATTCACTACACGTTCATACAGTGGGCAGCACAACTGTTTCATAGCCTATCAAGATACAATGTTACTAGACAGTAGCATTTTTTTTACCTCTATTACAATCTTATGAGACCATCTCTCGATGAATCTATGTCTGACTGAAACACTTAGTAAATGGTTGTGTTTTAAATGTTTCTTCCACAACAAATGACATAAAGAACTTTAAATAGAAGTAGAATCTTAAGTAATTTTTCTTTAAACTGGCATTTTTCTAGTTATTCTGCAGGGAGAAACTATCCTCAAAAGGATCTGTCTAGGTATTTAACAGTGGAGTCAAATTTTAAACAGGAACTAAATAATGGGAGACAGGACAGACAATGCTGCTAATCCTTGTATCTAGATTCATGTGTCTACAACTCTTCACTAGCATGTCTTCTTAATAGGTACTTAATCCAGCATCGTCTCAGTCACTGAAAGAAACCTGATTCACAAAATTAACAAGCAGCATTTCCATCTTTCTAAGCATTTGCTCTACTAATGGTTCAGTAAAAGTAGCAACCACTAAACTAACTAAAAAATACTAAATAATATCTTTAATTCTTGCTTTCTGAACACACGCAGATCAAAGACCAGGTCCTTCCTAGAATATTAAGTCACAATCACTGTCCAGCACAACTAAGTCATGAGCCATGGAGGTACCAGACGTTATGTGTCTTCTTCAGACATAGGAGGCCCAAATTCAGTGAATAGAGAAGGAAATTATGACACTACAGGGAAACAATCACAGCAATGTACAACTAGCAACTTTCTAAAAGCTTAAAGCTTCTTTATCAAACCAATAAAACTGAAGTTGATATAGAGGGCTTATCACAGTATAAAAAGAAATTTATGCAGATAGATAAAATATAACCAACATCAAGTATCTCTCTTAGAATCTTGCTCTGCAGAAGGTTACCTTAAAAAAACTAAAACAAACAAACAAACAAACAAACACTTTTTAAAAAAAAATTACAAGAACTAGCACAGGAGCCTGAGTTACACAGTGAGATTCTATCTAAAAAGACCAAACATAAATAAATACCTTTAAAAATAAGAAATTTTGATGCAGGTTATGTATTTGGCCATATTAAGAAATTGCTGCCTAGCAGCCAGGAACAAAACCATGGATCAACAGTCAGACAATATGCAGAGAGGGAGAGACCTTGGCACGTTAAGCCCCTAAAGGTATGTCTCAATCAAATCCCTCACCTTTGGGCTCGGGAAACTCAACATAGAAGGTGGAAAAAGTTTCAAAGCCAGAGGGGAAGAAGGATGCTGAGGACACAAGACCCTGTCAATCAATAGATCAATGTACACAGACTGAGGCAGCATGCACAGGGTCTGCTCAGGTTTGCACCAGATAGGGTCCTAGAACTGAAAGCAGAAGTGGACATATGCCTCATCCCTGACCCAGAAGCAATTTCCAATGGATAACTCCCTGGTGAATGAAATTAGTTTTCTTCAAGGGATTCTCAGTGAAAAAACAAACTCCTTTTAAGGGTAGGCCCATGCTCAGCAGTAGACGGCCAATAGAAAATGAACTCAAGCGTCTTTAGGAGGTTCTTTGTCTCATGTCGTGTCACAGTCTTTTCCTCCTTTTAATTTTAATTTTTACTTTTTAAAATTTATTTT
Source organism: Arvicanthis niloticus (assembly GCF_011762505.2). Taxonomy (NCBI): domain Eukaryota; kingdom Metazoa; phylum Chordata; class Mammalia; order Rodentia; family Muridae; genus Arvicanthis; species Arvicanthis niloticus. The sequence goes on from NC_047661.1 coordinate 97,537,310, forward strand.
CTCTCTCATTACACTATATGACCTTTATATGGTTTCCAGTTTTGTGTTTTTACGGGATTCCTGAGTGAACGAGTAAGTTTCTGTGTCTATATCTGCTTCTTATGCCTTTTCTTGAATTTTTCTTTGTTAGTTTTGTCCTATGCTGATGTGTTTTTGTTTTATCTTGGTATTAGCCTTTAGAAGACTTTTTGTTTTCTGAAAGACAAAAAGGGAATGGATTTGATTGGGAGAGAGTGGGAAGAAACTGGGAGAAGGAGAGGGAGAGGAAAGCATAATCAGGATATATTATCTGAGGGAAAAACTGTTTTCAATAAAAGAAAAAAATAAAGTTAAAACCGAGGAAGAAAGAAAATCCACTGCCTGATTTGGTGACACAGGAAAGCATGGAATCTCAGCATGCAGGAGGTTAAAGAACAAAACATTTTTGTGTTTGAGGGTGGTCTGTTCTATATAGCAATTTGCAAGACCAGATAAGAACCCAGACCACATAGAGAGATTCTTGTTTTTACTGAATTAATCAGAAATTTTTGATGAGGTAGGTAAATTATGTTTTGGTAAGTAATCTAGGGATATTGTGATGACAGTTAAGATGTGACTTTGATTTAAAACACAATAGAAAAAAAACAAGTAAATACACAGTGAGCACTACTGATCTTATAACAGGGATGTGGGATTCATTCTAAGACATGGAAGATTGACATATAAATGCAATTTATAAAATACTACCATGTGAATGACCCATTCAAAAGCAACAAAAGAAAAAGCTTCTAAAATTTTAAATAAACTTGGTAATTTTAGGATTTCGCAAAAAAGGGAGAAACCTAGCTTAACAATAAAGTAACATTTTATCAGAATTATACCATGTAAATTATGACATGAAAAAAATATTAAGATGCTGTGCAATGTCTATTATGTGTTTTTAAGAGGACATAATAAATAAAATTGGGCATAAAAAATTCCAATAGCAGTTAATTTTCAACTCTTGATTCACTAAAATATTTTGGATATTTAAAAATATGTATACCTCGGGCCACTCGCACTGATTTTCAGTGATAATTTCAATAGCCAACACATTTGGAAAAGCACCATTACACATGAAGTGCAAATCAACCTTCATGAAGTGTTCTATCTCTTCATAATCTTCAACTGGTCACCCACTGCTAATACTGATATTCTAAAAATGGGTGTTACTTTATTCAAACTCTATTCTTTTGATGAATTAGTTGCTCTAATATTTTCAAGTGGCAACATGGCAATTTTCCAAGGCTACACACCTCTTAATATATTAACATTTACCTTGACAAACATTATAATGCCTCAATTTATAGTCAATAATTTTGATCACCTTGTTCTCTGAAAGAAGTATGTGAGTGAATAGACTACCAAGCATATGATTATGTATTTAGATGTTACATTTCTAAGTATCTACAAAGTACTGTGTTTCCTGTCTCCAAATAAACTACATTTTCCAAAACACTGTGATTCCTAGTAAAAGATGGAGGGAAACCAGATGTAATAGTTTAAAAATAATTAGTGTTTAAAATAAAATCTTTTTTAGAAGTAAGAACATTCATTGAAGCAGCTAAATATAAAAGGTGAAGTGAACCCCCATATATTTGAAAGAATATTTAAGTATACATAATCTTTTCAGTAAAGGGGTACTGTAGCAATTATATCAGTAGTTCTGCATCACAAAGACTGACCAAGAAAGGAATTTCACCACTATTACTTTGGTTGTACTCTGAAGTCACCCAATAAAATATCCTAAGGGGCAAAAAATAGAGAAAAGACAGTTATCATTTCATAGTGGCGACATCACTAGTGGAGCATGAGATGTCCCTGCGAACCGTTTGGAAACAACTCTTCTGAAACCTAGCACTGAGCTGGACATACAGCAAGCAGACTTATATCCTCATTAGTCCAAGACTGTAATAGGTGTTAAGGCAAGATCAAGACCTTAATTTTAAAAAGACATAAAATTTATTTTTAAAAAAGTGAGAATAGTTACTAAAAATACTTTTCTGAAAGGTAACAGACGTAAAACAAGTTGAAGATTCAGCTCATACTCTAAACAAACATAAGTCTCTAGTAGGATATTGTAAGAACTACCTAACACACCAGCTGAAAGATTCCAGACAATTGAAAATTTATAAATAACAAGTTTTTTTTAAAGAATTATTTATTTTATATATATGAGTACACTGTCACTTTCTTCAGACACACCAGAAGAGGGCATTGGATCTCATTACAGATGGCTATGAGCCACCATGTAGTTGCTGGGAATTGAACTCAGGACCTCTGGAGGAGTAATCAGTGTTCTTAACCACTGAGCCATCTCTACAGCCCAATAACAAGTATTTTAAAACTTCAAGACAGTTTATAATTAACGATACATTCCTGCAGTAATTTAATATGCTTTGAAAAAAGAAATGAGGCCAACTATAAAAACAAAACAAGACAAAACAAAACAGTGGTTTCAGCATCAGTAAAGTTGAGGCAGAAAAATCAAGAGAACAGGGCTAACCAGGGAAGGAAGCATATTTCCAGCAGTTCTCTCGACCCAGTGACATTGTCTCAACCAAAAAAGGTGTGTTGACAGGGCAAAAATTCAGCCTTCTATACCATTTATGTTATTTCAAATTAATACATATATTCCAGAAAGAAATTTGTAAAACTATCCGGTCTTCAATATTATTATTCAATAGTTCTAGGAGTATAATCTTAGAAAATAATTTAAGGTGAAAAATTTTAATAAAAATACTTTAATGTCCACTTTCAAAGACTTAAGGTACTGCAGAAGAAAATAAAACAAAAATAACCAATGAAGATTATCAGTATATCCATGTTATTAAAATTATCATTTCCACTTAAAAGTTCTAAATTAGCTGGTTTTTTTCTAAAGTCAAAACTTTAACTGGTTAGTATGAAATGTATCTCTTGTGAATACCATAATTTACAGAGTCTATCATTGGAGTTTTGAAACCATTTGAGGACAGTTAAAGTTAAAAAGTCTAGTTACGAAATAGAACAATTAAAGAAAAGATTAAAAAATTTAGGAAAGCCAAGCTTAACTCCTCAAATATGGAACTCACCAATTAGGCTGGCTAATGAGTTCCAGGGATCCTCCATCTCCTCCTATCCCCTTCTCTACTCCCCACCCTGGGGTTAAAAATGGGGACTATTATGCAGGCTTCTTACAGGTACTTGAGATTCAAACTTAGTAACTTCAAGCAACAAAGCAAACACCTTAAAAATTGAGCCATCTCCAGTACGATGGTATGAAAGATTTTTCTCTTTATATTTTCTCACCAAAGTCTTAAGATCACAAGAGTAACTCAGTTCCCCTGAAAATTCCAAATGACCTCAAAAATATGCCTCTACTTAGGATCCCAACATACACACAGCTTCTTAGAATCCTATCATGTTATCAACAGTGTTTTAATAGAATACTGTTTTAGTATTTTACCCATAACTTCTTTTTTTATGAAATGGCACGTGATTGTTTAATTTTCTAGATAATAAAATCATTGCTACTTTGCTACTACCTATTTTGTTTGGCTATTTAAGGTTTCATTAACATACCTGTGAAGTGTTTAGAAGATGTCTAAAAACCAGAAGGCCTTTTTACTCTTTTTGTACAAGTTCTGTCTAGTAAAAAGTTAAAAGCTGCCTATCATAATAATACCTGAATCTTGACATTGCCATTAAAAACTGTGAATTATGACTCAACTAAGGCTTCAACCATACCTACACTGCAAATAAAATTCTGTCAGGAACACTGCTAATAGGAAAAAGTTAAAGAATCTACCTACTATTTTTAGTTACAATAAATAGCAGTGTATGGTGCTAGAGACAGCAAATCAAAGGGTCATCAGTTTTTTATTTCCTCCTGAAAATTAACTGAAAATAACTGCTCTTGAACATTAGGCTCATTTCATATACATAACAATCACTTTATACATTTACAAGTGAACGTAGTTGTTACACAGTCACAATAAGTATTTTAAACATTCATTTGTTTTTTAAAATGATAGACATAAACTAAAATTTTAAGAGCTACTTTATTCTTTCTCAACCATAAACCTTGGATTCTCTCTAGACAGTAAGCTTGATTTAAAGATACTATTACTTAAAGGAAGAGATGGCTCAGTGGTCATGAGCACTTATTGACCTTTGAAGACATGGGTTCGGTTCCTAGAACTCATACGGCAGCTAGCAACTGTCTGTTAATTTCAGTTCCAGAGAATCGGATGCCCTCTTCTGCCTTTCACAGGCATTGTACACATGTGGTATAACAGACATACATACAGAGAAAACATCCACACATAAATAAAAATGAAAACAGTATTACAAATACCAAAGTAAAATTTCAAAACACAACAAACTCAAGAAAACTATTAAAATTTGTCATTATCAGTTTGCTTAGGCTAACTTACATTTTTTCCCAATCTTCGGTCAATTAACTTCCAGCTGCTTATTTTACACTGCACTTTATGTAAGTAGCACAAATCCATTGTAGGATAAGGTAAAATATATATAACCAAATCCAAAGGAAGAGCAATACACATGTTCTAGAAAAATCTTCATGTACAATCTTTCAACATTTGTGGTATACTATACTTAAAAAAAAAACTCCATGCACCCATGGACTCCTGTTTTTATCTTTGTTAATACTTTGTTATTTCTGCATACTGTTAAAGCAATCAAATTAACCCTAACAAGAACACATAAAAACCTTTGGTTTAAACAGGACATCAAATCTGAAGCATACAATATTAATAACATTCTTTTCATTCCAGTTTTTCTTCATTTATTTTAGGGGATTGTATGTTGGAAAAGTGAAAAAGGGGTAAGATGAAGATACTTTTAGTTATCCCCCGGAAGGTAAAGGCTTCCTTGTAATGGAATTCATACAACCCTCTGAACACACAAGAAGAAAACTCATAAAATATGAACATCATCTGTTAAGGTGTGAAATCCAAGATTAATTATACTCACAGTAGTTTACCAGGCACGTTCCCAGTGAGCACTGGAGGAAAGGTGGTACAGACAGTAAAAGTCATACCTAAAAGGGATGTCTCCTTGGCAAACGCTGCAGCAATGGCTGGGTCTAATGCAGGCTGGCCGTCTCCAGATGGAAGATCAGGTCGTGTATAATCCCTACTTTTATCATTGTTGTATTTTACATTCAAATTCACAAGTTTGGAAAAATCAATCCTTAGGGTACAGCAAGCATTATAAATATTTTGACCATCTAGGGCCTGTAAAAGTGAATAAAATATATCAGCCATCATAAATTTGAAAATTAACAAAAACAGGAAAAGGATTCAAATGTCATCCATCAAGCCATGCTACTGCTCTAACTGCGTTAGTTTCTGCCACTGACTGCCTTCATTAACTAGGCAATGCTATTTAACTCTAAAATACAACCATGTCATCATCAATGCAACATTTTTAAATAAAATAAAAAGCTGTAAACAGCTTTAAAAAATTAAAACTGGTAATAAATAGCCAAACATACAGTCAGCTCTAATGATAACACTAAAATGAGTTGTTACAATTACTACTGGATACCACACTATAGGAAGTTGCCTCATTCAAATAAATGCAGCTCCAAGATGTGTACCAATTCCCATGAAATGAAGTAAGAACAAGTACTTCCTTAAGATGAACTGTTGGACCTGAATGAGAATATCTTGATGAAATTAGAAAAGCCAATATCATTCCAGGAAATTCTGGAATAAAAAAGAGTGCTAGCTACAGTTAAAGGTCTAGACTTAATGACATCAGTGTAAGACCACTATTAATTTTGAGTATCAGTGTAGCAGTATAGAAAATAGAAATATGGGCCAACAAACTTCCTTAAAGGTTACTGTGGGAATTCAATAAAAGAACATACATGTCAAAGTTTATCATGAATTACTGACTATTATGACTATGGTTTTTTGCTACTGTATATTAATCATTTCTAGTCCAACAAGGCATATTATAGAAAAACAAACTAAGTGAGAACATAGCATTAATTTTCATCAGAAGAATAAAAATGTCTTGTTAATGGAAAAGTAAAGTTCTATAATAGCTTAAGTATATTAAGCTTGAAATTCATTCAAACATTGAAATAGTCTTACTCTCTGGAACAATAATTCCTCCTCAATATACAAAAATTTTACTGAGCTGAAAAGCAGCAAAAAAATTCACCATCAGAAGATAACAGGGCTAGTAAAAACTAACTTAAAGACATCTCATAAACATTATTATTTAAATTACATTTGGATCAAGCAAATCATTACACAAAAAATATACCACATAAAAATAGACACCAAATATATCAACTTTATGAAGAATTTAATGTAAAATAACCCAGCATCATCCTATGGAGACATTTAACACACTAATAGCTATTAATTTACAGTAAGTCAAGTTATTCCTGTTGGGAGAATGTAAGCCAGTTGACAGAATTTGATCTCTATGAAATCTAAATGGCACTGTGTGTATCAGTGCTGCAAATGTCTATCAGAAGATGAGTAGCAAAACTTTACCCCTAGGTAACTAATTAAACACTATCAAGGAGTACATATCACCTCATTAGAGCTGGTTTGAATCACCATCCCTACGTTACTGCTAACAGTACTGACAGAAAATTACTAAATCTACAACAGACTTTTCAAAGTGTTATTTTAATGTGATATTAAGGCAGAATGCCAAATTAGCTACAGTCAATGTACCAATTACTACAACACCCTTTAGAAATCTTTGATAGTTACTTTTAGAAAATATCTGCATGCCGGTAAAAGACACACAGCTACACACAGACTGGGAAGAGCCGGAGAAACGACCAGTCAAATTTTACATAATAATTGTGTCATACAAGAAGAGAAAAACAGGAATCTAGTTAGTTTAAAATTTGTATGAAGGTAAGTAAGGGAGAAAAATATTAATGTTGAAAAAGCTATGCAAGCTTCATTTCAAGCTGTATTTACAAACCCAAGAAAGAATAGCGATACACATACCAGTCCTATGGTGGGTGCAGCCACCAGAACACAATGATCTCGATAGAACAAAGACTACTGCCAGTTAAAGCTCAAGATTATGTGTGTGAGCTAAGGCTTCTCAAATACTTCTACTTTCAAAAAAAGTTCATGACTAAGGGTAGGGAATGGTAGGGCGCTGACACAGGAGTGGGTGGGCAAGTGGAGAAGCACCCTCACAGAGGCAGGGGAGGGGATAGAGGGCTTGTGGAGGGGAAACTGGGAAGGGGGATAATATTTGAAATGTAAATAAATAAAATAGCCAATAACAAAAAAAGTTTACAGACTAAGGACAAATAATTGGGAAAAAATTGCAACAACAAACTAAAATTTATAAAGCACAAGCATCAAAACGAAGGAGAATGTTAAAATAATATACAATTACAAGAGCACAATAAATACGCAGATAATTCAATGGGCACTTTTTATATGTCACTTGCTTTAGTGAGAGGTTGCTGGGCATTCTTTTGGGAGGCTCTAAGTTCCAAATTCTCTTGGACTTTTAACAGTAATTAAGTAGTTCAAATCAACTACTTGAACATAAAACTCCTCGCTGGTAGACTATGTAGAATCTTTTAAAACTTCTGATTCACTGTGAACTCCTATAAACTCAAAGTGCATAATGTAAAAGCCAAAAGGTAAGTAAGCAAGTTCAAGCAAATGCTCCAAAAAGTACCACCATCCCATTAGATTTCTCAAAACATCAGCATACTGCAGTGAGTTCTTTGTAAGCAAGACTGAAGGACACAATTTTAGTGCTACAAGCATTTGAGTTTAGTGTTGCTGTTGCTTTAAAAGTTAAAATGTAACCCACAAATATGATACAACAAAATGACAATATGAAAAAGATTCTAGACAACACAGCACCATTATTTAGCTTCTACCAAAAGAGACATACAGTTAGTTCATGGGTATCAAATAACAAAAGCAAAAGGACATTTGCTACTCACGCGTTGTTGTTATAACTTTGCTGCAAAAAATAACCTTTAAAACTGGGGTATTTACATGCTTCCATTAGTTTTACATAATCCTATGTTAAAACTGCTATTGAGCAGCCACGGAAAGCGTTTCTTTGCTTTGCTAGTATACTGCATATGAGTGTTTCTTACAAAATCTCAAGACCTTTTCCTTACGATACTTAAGATTGTTGTTATGGCTTCAGTTTACCACCTCAAATGTCAATGCTCAACAGATGCAGCAGAGAACAAAGTAGACATGGTATCCACTCATACTAACAAAACACAGTTCTCTAAGAAATAATTATAAAAAAATCCATTCTAATTCAATGTACAAAAGCGAAGTTCTCCATGAAGAATTTTCTAAACTAGAATTTGATTCAAGAAAAAAGTAAAAGTGAAAAAAAATAGTACTACCCAATAACATAGCACACTGTAAGCCTCCAAGATCAGAGAAAGCACACCTACTAAGTATTTAAAGATTGATGCAAATGAAAAAGAAGAAAATGAAACTTAAGAAACAAGCAAACATTTAATCTCCTTAAACCATGCTGATGACTACAGACTTTATCCTAAGGATAAAAGATCGTCACTGAAGGACATTGAAAAAGTAAGTAGTGTGTCTAAGTTGAAATCATCATGTAATCTGAACAACAAACCAACCAACCAACCACTGGGAATGACCCAAGATTCTGAAGTAATGGATTTCAGCCAAATATCATGACCTTGACTTCAGATGATATCCTGATGGCTTAGATCAGAAAACTTCTATGCACTGTTGGTCAAGACAAGTAGCTCGGGTCATTCTGCATAAAATGAGTTTGTGCCAAATAGTCTACCAGTATCAAATGGACATGTTGCTCTTAACTTCATCTAAAAATTTATGTCTGTAAGTGTTAAGTGTCACTTCTGCCTTAGAGAAGCTTCTTTTGGCAGCGAGCAGTAATTAACTATAGAGTTGACACAAGTGCTCAGCACTAAGAAACAAAACTGTATCACTCTCTGAAAAGGCTCGGGGACCAACAGAATGTAAGAGCCAAGTGAAGAGGTAGAATGTTATTCAAACTGCATTCTGGGCATGACATGATGTTACACTCTTGAATGCTTAGCATCTGTAATTACCTGCACAAGATTGGTACAAGACTAGATCTGCCAACATCCCAGCAACAAGAAAGAAAGGGGTCATGAGATCTACAGGCACCTATGATAACTAGGGAGAGACATTTTCTTCAGTAGTGTAAGAACTAGTAAGTTGCACCTACAGGTAGTTTAAGTGAGAATGGTTCTCATAGGTTCATGTTTGAATACTTGGCCCCCATTTGTTGGAAAGGAGAAGAATAAGGCCTCCAATAAAGTTTTCTACAAGTTGCCTTGGCCATGCTGTCTGTTCACAACAATGAAAAAGTAATTAAGACTGTTGCTCCAGTAATAATCCCTCACATATGTTCCTGGAAAGGGATCAACAGGAGTGGTAGGAGAACAACAAAGGGTAATTAATAAGCATGGGTGTGGCTAAAATATATTATATACAGGTATAAACGTTATAAGGAAGACTGAACGTATAATGAAAACTAAATAAAGAAAACATACAGCATTACTTGTTTTTAAACACACAAAACATTCTATTAGCATCAGCACTAAGTAAACTACAGCTACAAATATGTGATTTTGTAAACTGGCATAAGTTAAAAAAAAATATCAAGCAAAAATTTTTTGAGTAACACCTGTTTAAACTAGGGCAGTAATAGTTGAAGGACAGAAAGATAGGAACTCAGGAATCAGAATCAATGTCTGGAAACAGGATGGAAGGCAGGCTTGTTAATGACAATGACACTGCATCTTGTACTACAAGACACAGAGAACACTAGGAACCGCAAGTTGCAACGAGAACGATTGGCTAGATTCTTAGTCTGCGTCTTTTAGTAAAGCTCTGAGCTAGACAAGTTAACAAAAGCACTAAAGATAACTAAGCTGTGTGAGTAAAGTCTGCCAAACACAAGCAGAATGTGAAAGGAAAAAGACAACTGAAAAGAAAGGAAGGAGAAATCTAGGGAAAGTATCAGAAACCAGGAGGGAAAAAAAGGAGTCAGAGTGTCAAATATTACCCACAGATTATAAGCAAGATAAAAACTTAAAATGACTACGGCAATTGTACTGTTTTAATGACCACTACTGACAGTTGAAAGGTAGTTTAGGTAACTATGGATGAAACCAAATTACACTGCACAGAGAAATAAATGAGGAGGCCAAAAAAGATGTGAGCAGCAAAAGGCCTGACACTATTACTGAGGCTATGGAACGCTCACAAAAACGGACTTATGGTGACTGCTCTCCAGAAGACCCAACAAGTAGCTGAAAGAGTCAGATGCAGATGTTTACAACCAATAAATGGACAGAAGCTGCTGCAACCCTGTAGGAGGACCAGCAGTCTCAATTAATCTGGAACCCCAAGATCTCTCAAACACTAGACCACCAGAAAGGCAGCATACACCAGCTGGTATGAGGCCCCCAACACATATACAGCAAGGGACTGCCACATCTTGACTCGGTCAGAGAAGATGCACCTAACCCTCAGGAGATTGGAGGCGCTAGGGAGTTTAGAGGTCATGCGGGGTGGGGGACAGGTTGTGGGGAAAGCCTCCTGGAGATAGAGGCATGGGTTGGAGGTATGGGATGTGGAACAGTCGGAGGGTGGATGGGAGAAATAAAATCTGGTGTAAATAAATATAAAATAAAAATCTGATTATAAATGAAAACAAAGAAGAAAGGATGGAGGAGGATGTTGAGACATGTAGAGCAGGAAAATTTGAATTCACTAGAAAGTTGCACATATTTGAAATCCTGGTGATAAGCAGTGAGAATGGAAAAATAAGTCAAATTAGATAAGACAATTATGTCATTATTAATAATAAAATATAGCCTTAGAAAGGAAGCAAAGGATGAAATTTACGGACTTGTTCTTTATTGATACTAGAGGTGATGAAGCATATATGCCCACTTTATGAACGGCATATATGCCTAAACACAGGGATAAGGACTCGATTTTGCTAGAAACTACTAACATTCCCATCTGACTTTAAAACAAAATTCACAAATTAGAGTGAGGAAAGACCCTGACTAAAGTGTCCTCCCCAGCTCTGTGTAAAACAGCATACTGCTGGAATGTGAAGACATTTTCCCAGGAAGAATGACTACTTTCTGATGTGGGGGGTGGAGGGGTGGAGTGGAGGTATGGGATCTGAAGAGATTTTCCCCGGAAGAATGACAACTTTCTGATGACATTCACAAAAAAGTCTCAATTGTCAGAGGATTCAATACTACATAATATTCTCTAGGTTCACCCTTGATAAAGGCACAAAGAATGCAGACTGCGAAGGTCATCAAAAGGTTTCCCAAGTAATCTACATGAAAAAAAAAAAAAATAGGACAAGGAAGTGTTATGGAAAGTGAATACCGTTTCCTTTGTTAACAGGTTCAGCTACAAGAATGTGTACTTAAGAAAATATATTCTTCTTAAAATTATCACTTTAAACTTCTGTATAGAAAATATTAGTGAGCATATATAAAATAGTCACAAAAACAAATACATATAGTCGGATGCTTATCTACACACACAAATATATAAAACAATTGTGATATTTTCTCATAATATTAAATAATAAATATTGATTATTTTAGACGAGATAGATAAACTTTTTTTTCTGCAATAAATGGAATATATATTCTAAACAAACTCCAGTTCACTGATCCTTTCTCAATACTTTCCTCTGGATCAAGCAGGTAAGAGATACACACAGACACAACTCAACAAATATATAAATACACATAAAAAAACATGCACAATTCATAAATCCATTTGACATTGTGGAAAATGCCATAAAAAGTCATAGTCTCTAGTCATTTCCAATGGTATGATCTCACTACCACACTAATATAAAAACTTTACAAATACAGGAGGAAAGGCATATGAAGACTAAGTATTTTGGGCAAGAAAGAATTCTAATAGTTAACTGGTGTCTGAAATGAAAAGCATAGTAAAATAAGATTATATAACCTGAGAGCAAGTAGGTTAAGACTGAAATACCTGAAAAATTGATAAATAATGTACCTCTTCAAATCTTAACACTGTTTTATATCAAGAAAGTAGAGAGATGCTGTATTACAATCATGCCATTATTACTAACAGAGCTGTTTTACTATTGGAAGCATGTTTACTGGCCAAATCTGATACTGTAGGTCAAAGGAAATTAAACAATAAAAAAACGGTCCAACTTTCAGACGGGCAATCTTGACCTGGAGAAATCAATGAAATACTAGAGAACATGATTAGTATGAAAACAAAAGAATCAAAAGTAAAAAATTAGGTTAAGACTAAGATTAAAAAAACTGACTTAACAATTTCATAACATTACTTAATATTGATTTTTAATGATTTAATAATGAAATAACATGGCAAAAGAAGTTAAACAGTAAAAGCAGAATTGAATAAAAAGAAATCTTTAGGCATTAAGAAGCAAAGGCAAAGGAGTTTATGAATTTTCAATACCATCATGACAAAGAGATGATTTTACTTCTCTACAGTTTCTTATCTTATATATCTAAAAATGATTTTAAAAAATAGATGGTATGAATAAAAAGCAGACTAAGAAGCTAAAAACAAAGCAAAAACCCCACAAAACCTGTAAGACACAATGTAACTAGAGGTGAGCAGAATTCTGAAGTATGTGCACCAAACTCTCTTGGAAATGTTACTATGAAACTATCAAAAAGTACATCAAACTGTGCATGCACAACACAATCCCACTGTCTAAACAAGATCAGAGAGTTTACAACCAAACTGAACAAACATATAAACATATAACACAAGCCTATGTTACAGCTGTTCTTAAAAATGAGTTCTAAGTTAAACTAATACCACAAATGAATAAAAACCACATCACTATCTCAAGAGGCCCAAACTTACTAGCTTTGCTTGTTGAGCATTTACTGGATCACCATACTGGAGCAAAGCCTGAAACTGGTTGTTTTTTGTAAATGTGATTATCTTCAATACAGCACCAAACTTAGAAAATATCTGTGAAAACAATAAAATTAAGACATTATTACTGAGTATTTCTTTAAGCTATAAGCAACTACAAAAAGCACATTACACTTACTTGGTGAAGGACATCAAGTGTTACAGGGTAGTACATATTGTCAATAATTATTCTAAGTACTGGACTCTGGGCTGGAGTCACCGCACTCTCACTGACTGTGGTGCCACTAAGAGGTGTATTTGCTGTCTGGACAGCTGTCACAGCTTGAAGAACTACTTGAGCACGCTGAAATTGACAAACAAGTAGTTTAGTAACACACCCATTACTTCTTCTTACACTTTGTTACATGTTTTACTACTGTCTCTTTGTAGTTCAAGTATTCCACTACATTTGTTTCAAAATAGTTACTTAAGCCCTTTGGCACCAATGCTAACACAGATAGGCAATGTCATCAATTCTGAAAAAATATGATATACCTAGATAAGATGTTTATAACCAGAAACTGTTCAATGAGAAACTTAGAGAATAAAAAAACTTTAGCATGTATATACATATATGTATATATATTTATGTACATACATATATATATTTATTTCACTCTGAAACAGGTACACTACAGGAAATGGACTACCAATGATCTTTCACAAAAATTATCATTGAGTTTATTATTTCTGATATAATCTTAACAAATAGACACAGATTAAAACAATTTTTATACTAATAATATAAAATCTGATCAGAAATTAATATGGTCTTTAGTATAACTCTCGGAAACATTTTCAGATACACTGTGAAGGATATTTTCAGTATATTTTATGGTAGATAATACATCATCAATCCTGCAAAATGCACCATTATTTAAATTTCAAATTATCTTAATGGTTTGACAAATCTTTACTAGTAGATAAATAATATAAATAGAGTTAAGTGCTGTAAGAAAAGAAAAAACACAAAAGAATTAATATGTTTATGAAAATAAGCCAGGGATCACATAACCTAAAATTCAAAAAGTCAGCACACACACTTTAACAATACAAACTATACATGCATATATCACCACAAATGAAATTCAGCGTTTTAAGACAGTAACTACTTGATGCTTTAATACTACTGTGGAGGGAAAAAAAAAAAAAAAAAAAAAACTTAAAAGCTACATTTCCCTACAGACATTTATCTAAATGACAGCATTAAATACCATAACTAACATCTGTTAGAAGTTCAAATGCCTTTTAAAACTAGAAACCATAAGGTGACTACATAAAATTCGGTAACTACAAAAGGTGAAGTTTTCCCTGCAACTTGGTCACCTCAGTTTCCTTTCTTGTAGCAATCCTCTCCCCATCCTTTCAGAGATAAAAATCTATACAGAAGCATATATTAATCACATGCTTTTTCATGGAATTCATTCTATGCTGACTTATCGCTAACCATCCTTTTTAGGTTGACAATTACAATTTCTCGTAGTAGTAACAAATGACTTTGTTTTAATACACAAATAAATAAATTTAAAATCTCAATAGAGATTTTAAATTTTCAAAATATTACATATACACAGAAAAGGATTCAAATACTGGGAAGAGACCTCGGTAAAATACCACAAAGTGGACTTGTCTGAAAAAAATATTAACCCAACAAACAAAACAAGAACCTATGTAATACTGTCAATGTACTGTCAATGTCAATCAGAGCCATGCCTTCTCCCAGATAAAGAAATAGAATTATAACATTCATGTTCTACTTTGGTCTGGCTTTCTTTCAAGAAACACCATTGTATGATGTTCACTTATGCTTTACAAATACACAGAGCTTGTTCATTCCTTTTTGGCCATGGATATTCCACAACTTCTTTTTCTGCTGCACACTTAGGTCATTTCTAGCTTTGGACTAATAGAATATAATTGTAGCCTCCTGAATGTTTTTGTATAGCCTTTTATTTACATATGTATGTTTTCTCAAGCACACAATTAGAAGTGGAATTATTAAGTATAGAACATGCATATGCTCCACTTGAGATATTTCAAAAATGATTCTACCAATTTACATCCCGGTCACCTATATATGAGAATTCAAGCTTCCTTGGATATCAACTCCAATATCTGTCATTAGGTGTCTTGTCTATTTCTTTATAGATAGGTCTTTACTATATATCCCAGATTGGCCTTATCTGAGAGCACAGTGGCAGCAAAAGACATCAAGCAAGAGAAACCGTATCCAGTTAGAGGACAACACACCATTACTTTTGGTAATTACACTGAAGTAAAAGCATAGGCAAACAGGTGACCATAAGGGAGGAGATACAGTAGGTATTCTAGGCCTTTATCTAACCAAGCACAAAAAGGATATGATGAAGAATAACAACTTAGTGGGACTCAATGCAAATAACCGTGTGAAATCTAAGTGACAGTGGCAGCAAGAAATAGAGAAAAGTATACAGTTCACAATTAAGAGTGAACTCATAGGTCTTGGTGATTTAATAAATGGCTATAGCTAAACACATATTTACTTGCTTCTTTTTCTATTATGAAATATAAAATGCTTATAAGTGAATAAAAATATATCAAATACTAAATAGGCTGAAGATGATTTTATCAAATTCCAGGAACAACAACAAAGCATGAAAATACACAGCAAGTTCAAATTTATACTGGAAATAACAATGATAACAACAAAACAAAAACAAACAAACAAAAAACAGGAATCAGAGCAGCAACTGGAAGGTTCACAAAGCAGGAGTCAGGAGGCACAGATCCAGATTACCCGAAAGTCTAAGATGATGAACGAGCAACTCAATTCTTGCCTCTGACTCATCACCTCAACACAAAAACCAATAATCCCTTAAAAGAATCAAAAGTCCTAAAAGTCACATTTCTTAGCTCAGAATACATGCCTCCTTTGGCATATGGGGGATGGATAGAGAGGACAAACTTGGCACCCAATTCCTCATTACTTTAATCTAGGGGGAATTATGAGTCTAACAGAATTCTAATTGTGCATTCTCAAATATGAATGAAAGAGAAGAGCAAGATGGGAGAGTGAAAAGAAGACAAATGCAAAGGGAAAACAGGTGGAGATATCATTCAAACTCTGCTCAGTTATTTTAAAAATAAAACTGTACTTAGAATCTTCAAAGAACTGAAGGTTCTAAAATATAAAAACAGACAAAGCAGTCTAAAGGGCTTTTGAAAACTAAAAACTTTACTCAATTTGAACATTCCTTTCAAAACAGACTAAGTAATTTATTGCCTATCCTCTCTGAAATTTATTATTCCAAAGTCCCCTCTCTATGGGACTGTAAGTAAGAATTCCAATTTAAAAAAATACATCTAGTTTTGTTCTTCTGATATATTTCTTTCTTTTGAATCTTTCAAGATGGAAGGCATAGAGAAGTGATGGAGTGTTCAACTACCATGCTCAAGGCCTTGGATTTCATCCATCCACAGCCCTAGGTAGCATGGCAATGGACTGAAGCAAATATACACAGGAAGCTTTACACACACTGTTAATGTTCTTAGACCATTACAGCAATTTAACATATTTTAGTCTAAAAGCATTCTTATACTATTTTAACATTAATTTTAAATATTATCTATATATTTCACATTCACATGTTCTTCTGTCTTAGTTTTTCTCACAAGAAAATTAACATACCATTAGAAAAGAAAAATAAAAACTTCCATAAGGAAAGAATACCAAGAATCAATCAAGGCTTGAATTTCCTATATTTCAGTGGCAGAGGACTACAATTTATACTAACAAGTTCCATTGCCTGACAGTATCTCCAAGCTCTCCACCCCACATTCCCTCTCCCATCCACTCCTGACCACTAGCTCTAACTGTGACTATAGATACCAGTGTTTTTTCATTTTGTTGCTTGGTACAAGGACTAAATAAACCCAGAGAATCAGACATGTTCCATTAACCCTCACCCCCAATTTCCATATTAAAAACTTTTAAACCGCAAGAAGTAGTAATCTCTGACAGCGTCTTTAAAAGAACAGTAAATCTAATCTAATAATAATTTAGATCAGGAAAATAAGTATCAGAAAGCCATCTATTTTTGTAAATGAATACTTAATATGTATACATACACACTAAAATATTATAAAGATAAAAATGCATATAAAAAGTATCTTCTATTAATATATACTATTTATTAGTCTTAAGATGCTATCAGCCATATTATTTATGTACATAAAAACACTCACTTGGTTTAATGTATTATCTGTCTTTAGTTCTTTGTGATTGGAGTACTGGATATAAATTGGTTGGTTACGAAGATGAGGTGTCACAGCAGAATAGTAATTAACCATAGTAATAGCTGCTTCCTCTGTTGCCAATTCCAAAAATGCCTGAAAATGAGTTTTAAAAAAAACACCATGAATTAAATTTAAATAAAAATTATATTTTTAACTCAAACTCAAGTGTCTGTGTAACCTAATCTGCTAATTAAAATCTGCCTAGAATATAACCCTCACTTTCATTTCAGTATTCTAATAAAGAGAATTTAGTATCTTACTGAAAGATTGGAAGAGATGGTTATTAAGAGCACTTGTTGCTTTTCCAGAGGACTTAAGTTCACAACCCTACACCCATCCAGTGGCTTACAGACTCCTTGCCTTAAACTTCCATTCCAAAGAATGTGATACCATTAGCTTTTGTTGGTACCTTAACTCACATGCACATATCCACAAACAGATAGAGTTTGAAAAAAATAAAATATATCTTAGAAATCGCTTCATTTTAAATATATTATTAGTTATTTCAAGCAATACCCTTGGATTTTGTTGGTTCCATCTACAATTTACTACACTCCATAAATCTTTTTCTAAAAAACTAGAGAAAATAAACATTTCTAGCACCAAAATTTTACCATTACTATCCTAGAGGTCTCATATAAAAAAAATGTAACAGAAAAAAATTTAAGGGCCAGAATAATTAGCTATAGAGAATGTTAATTTTCATAAATTCTTCAAAATTTTAGAAATTTTAAAACATAATGTCACATTTAAAATACCTAGATCCTACTGCTACTGTTAATGAACAAGTACCCAAAATTTAAGCCTGGTTTCTAATGCTACCAGATGAATAAACTCATGCAACAGATGCTACTAGTACCCCTGGTTTCTGCTATTATCAAACAAAAAACTGAACTTCTTTTAATTTTGTCAGAAAATTAATCCTTTAGGTGCCAAGATAATGCTCATTCTGTGTAATCTGAGGTTTAACATGCTAGTAATGCTTATAGAACTGTACCTGGTTTTTTCCTTTCAGCATAAGGATGTTAGTCACCTTACCAAAAGGTAAGCCTAAAGCAATAACTTCTGTTTCAGTCACTTCACCAGGTAACTTTCGAATGTGAAGTACACGAGAGGGTGCCCCATCCATTTTATCTTCTCCTTTAAATTTCTTACTATCGTTACCATTGGCTGAAAGATATACAGAAATATTCTTTATAAATCAGTAAAAATAAAAAGTATTGATTCCTATGAAAAGTTAAAAATACCTTAAAACATACGTGTGTAAATCTGAATTCTTGAAAAGCTAAAATTAGGCTTTCAAAAGAAAAGATACCATTAAAGCATCAATTAAAGTTACCATAAAGCCATGTGCACAGTCTATGTAGAATAAGTAATTAGTAAAAATACTAAAATTCAATTTCATACCGAAATTGTCCAGTGTCTAAAGAACACAATTAAAACTACCATTGAATTCTTTTTACAGGTTAAAAGATACAGCAGGCTCCCCTTAGCCAAAAAAGATACATCCCAAAGCCCCCACTCTACATGTATAAACAGCTAGAATTAAGGTCTACTAAAGATTTTCTACACGTTACATACATATGGTTAAGGTTTCTACTGGACATAGGAGCTTACTTAGAATAAATAATAAAACAACAAAATGAAGAAGTATACATTGTGGATCATTAGACAGTGTCCATTTCAATAAATAAATAAACAAACAAACCTTCATTGCAAAGTTTCACCAAAAAGGAAAACACTCTGTAATTATGTATGCCTAGATTATATGATATTTCATACGTAACTAAAAGGCATCTCTACACCTATCAGATTGTCATAATGTACTACTCAAATGTACTTAAGACTTCAAGTAACGTGAAAAATCCTTATACATGCTAATATATTCATGATTACATTTTAAAGATTATACTTTATAAAAGTAAAATACTTTATAAAAAGTCAGAGGACAGCTTGCCAGAGTCATGTTCTTCCACTATGTGTGCCCCAGGAATCAAATGCAACATTAGGCTTGGCAGCCAATGCCTTTACCTGCTGAACCACCTTGGAGGCCCAGAATTCTTACCACACACCATTTATCATATATATTACTCAGTCATGAGGCACTTTAAGTACAACTTCTATTTTAAATATTCAAACAAATGACACTTGAAAGCTATTTCTACTCCAATACTTCTCTTTAAGTCAAAACCTGTTTCCTAATTCCATCTCTAACACCAACAACTTCATGAGTAAGGAAAGTAATCTCATGATGGAATCTGAAAGAATCTTATATCTCTGGTTTCTATTGTAATTACCTTTCTTACAACTATCTAAAATTGTAGTTTCTTCAAAAATATTCTTAAGCTCTCCTATAATTCAATACAAATGACCTTCATATTAAAACAGAGCACTTTGGTTAAAATATAACAGATAAAAAATAAAATAATCATCTTGAATCTATTACTTTTCTGGACCAGCCTTTAGAAACTACCCACCAGTGACTATTAAGAACTATTAACCCTCCCTTATTATTTTTCCAATCATTTGTAAATTTACTGAGTTATTTTATAACCAAAACAGACTGTATCATGATGAACACCCTATACATATTGGCAAGCTGTTCTATAGTTACCCAGTATAGTTTTATAAACAAGGGTCACCAAAGTGACAGAGCCATTGTTCTAATTCACTAATATATTTTCTTATTTATAGTGTTAATGGTTAAGCTTATCAATTTGACTGGATTTAGAATCACCATAGAAACACACTTTGTATACAAGGGTACAGTAAGATGATTTCAAAAAAGCTTAAGTGAAAAGACCCGGGCTCCACAGCTAGAGTGCCAAAGGAATAAAAGAACAAAGCAAGAAAAACAAAACACGCTAAGCACCAGCACTTATCTCTGAGTATAGACTCAATGTGACCCGATGACAAGCTTGTGTCACCATGGCTTTCCTGTCCCAAAGAACTACATTCCTTCTTAAAATATAAACAAAACAAATCCTCCTTTAAGTTGCTTCATGCCAGGTACTGGGTCACAATTAAAGAGGAGAAAGAGGTGACTGTCCTATAAATTCCTATGAGATGGTTTACTGGAAGTACAACTAAGACATGAAAAACATGTACTTCTGTCATGGTTTCATGTCTTAAGGTTGTTCCAGACACAACAATTCAATAATATTAGGTTTTCTGATAAAAATGAGATATGACTTTCTATAGGTATTTCCTTATCTGAAATTTTCTGTTCTCATGTCATTAAAATCAATTTTTTTTATGTTTGTATGAAATACAACTTTCCATCCTTTTACTAGTAACCTATTTGTGCCAACCTGACTTTAGAACAGTAGTTAGAACTTCTTTCTAAATCCAGGGCAATAATACCTTTGATTATACTGTATAGTCCAGTATTTTACAAAAAAAAAAAAAAAAAAAAAAAAATGTAATGCAAACCTCACAATAATTTTCAGTTTAGATTTACAGCAACAAAGATTTTTTCACATCCCTTCTTCCCACATAAACACATATACTTCCCCCATTACCAACATTCTCCACCAGAGTAGATCTTTTATTATTTGTTAGATCCTTTGAAGTGCACTCTTTATGTCACCAAGTTTTGACAAACATACAATGACATTACATCCATCATTATATATAGTCTTTCCCCAGCCCTAGAAATCTTCTGGATTACAACCTACATCTACTACCTTATTTTCCACTGCCATCATGTTTTTCTTAGACTATCAGAGCAACATGGAAAATCAGACTTTGGATGAACCTATCAGGAATTAAGCATTAAGAGTCTTCCCCAGTTTTTCACAATTTGTTAATTTACCTCCTTTTGCTTGGACATACCACAATTGTGTATCAATCTACCTACTGAAGGACATCCCAGTTTTTCCACATTTTGGTATAAAAAGGTTTTTGCATCGTTGCCCCTTCCCCAGACATAATTTTCATTTCCTTTGAAAAAACAGGAAGGAGTAAAACTTTTGCAGTGTTTAAGAAAATGATTACTTTTATTAAAATAAATAAATAAAGTCTCCCCAAACAACTGTATCATTTAGTATTTCTACCAATATTAAATTAAAGTCCTGTTGTCTACATCATCATCACTATTTGGTGATTTCAATGCTCTGAATTTGGGTCATTCAAGCATCTATATGAATAATATGCTATGTGACCAATTTCAGTATATGCACGTATATTCCATGAAACCACCAAAAAAAAGTTGGCCCTCTAGATAAGCAAGTCTTTATATGTGGATTCTACCTTGAATTTGTGGAAAAGTTCCCAGAATAAATACGGATTCCACAAGAAGACCAACAGAGTCAACTAACCTGGACCCTTGGGGGCTCCCAGAGACTGAATCACCAACTAAAGAACATATAGGTACTAGACTTAGGTCCCCCAGCCTCCACACATATGCAGCATATATGCAGCTTAGTTTTCATTGGGTCCCCCAATAACTGTAGTGAGGGCTTACTCTGACTCTGTTGTCTGCCTGTGTATCCTGTCCTCCTAACCGGGCTGTCTTGGCTGGCCTCAGTGGAAGAGGATATACCTGGTCCTGCAGTGACTTGGGGTGTCAGAGTGGGTTGTTACCCAAGAGGGGACTCACCCTTGTCAGAGATAAAGGGGATGGAGAGGTGGGGGAGCAGCCATGAAAGGGGGGACTGGAAGAAGAGGGGCTGTAATGGAGATAAGTGAATAAATAAATAAATGGAAAGGTATGAGTAAATGATGAAAACTTAAAAAAGAGATCTGAGTATTCATAACATTTGGCATGGAAGAAGGGGCAGTCCTACAACCGAGCTGCCATGGACGTGAAGCTGTGCCTTTCTTTCTACAGAATGGTCATTTTCCCATCTGTTTCTGCCCTTTGTCGTGCCAGTCCCACTGTCCTTTTCCTATCTGTGAATTGCCTAGCAGCCAATATGACTTAGTTATCATTTCTTACAATTTACTATTTATAAACTCATCATCTATAGACATACTTTCTTTTTAATCTTCTTTTACCAAACTTGACCTAGACGTCCATCTCTGCAGTTGTATCAGTAGCTCATACTACAGAGCTAAGCAATACAACACTGTACAAACAGCACATAATGCCAAAACAAGAATTTACCCATTCATTTGCTGATGGACATTTAAGTTGTTTTAATTTTGAATCACTATAAATATAAGCTACTAAACCTTCACATACTAAGACATTTTAATGAACTGCATTTATTGTGAATAAAGACCTAGGAGAGAAACAGCAGAATCCTATAGTTAATATACTGCTTTAATTTAAGAAACTGCCAAATAGAGAAATTAACTTAGGCTGACCAAGAACTGTCTCCCTACTTAGTGACAGAAGATGCTATGCAGGCTACTGGTAGAGAAAAGATAGCAATGGTCTTACCTAGCAAAAGATCCTGTGTGCTACAACTACAATAGCAACCTGCCTAAAAGGATGTGCCTGCCCACTGATGCAATAGTAGCATGACAGTTGTAGCAGTAACCAATGACTTTCCACTTCTCTAAAGCCAGCTCTTTATGTCTGTCACTGTAAACCTGGTCAAAAGCTTATAACTGGAAAGACCAGAGGCCGTGAGGGAAACTTACTGTTGCTGTTTTGTTAAATATCCATGCTTTCAAACTACCATCTAAATATTTACTCATGCCCACAGATTTGTGTTACTCTCAAATCTGGTTAGAGAAGTTTCTTTTTTGCAGTTTGTAGCTACTATTAATACAGATTCACAGCTGATCAAAGTACTGAGTAATAGTAACCATTACTTGTAAATGAGTCATCTATATTAACCTTCCCCTATCCAAAGCTCAGCATTTATAAAACCATGAGCAGAAAGATAAGAGCTGAAGAATGAGGAGGACAGCTGTGAAATCCAGACCTCTGGATATGAGCGAGGAGGATGTACACATTAACTCACAGCAGTTGTGACTTACTGCTTACTGGACAACATCAAGCCAGTCAAAATTCCAACATGGCTTGGGAAGGAGCCATGAGTACTTGATGGGTGCTGAAGGTGTTAAGAGTCACTTTCCTTTGGAGACATGTCTCCTGACAAATTGCTAATGCCCCATGGATGGCCACACAGCTAAGCTAATATAGGCAGCACTAACTGAGGGGGTTACTAATAACAACAAAAAGGGAAAACACAAAGTTGGGAAGAATAACAGGGTATAGGGTAATAGAATGGGAAGGAGATAATGATGGATAGATATGATCAAAATACAAAATATTTTAATCAATTCTAAAACTGGGTTGTTAGTCACCATATCTGTTAAATTTGAGTTTGCACATTTCTAGATGTATATACAATCATGATACTAGCCTTTATATTTATATTCTTTGTAAAAATATTTGGTTATAACACGGTTTGCCTTTTTATTTTCTTAAATGTGTTTAAAGTACACACATGTTTAATGCTTTTGTTCTTTTAGATAGGCTTTTAGAATCATTACCAGCAAAATGTTTGCCTAACCTAAAGTCAGGGAGAGTTTCTACTGTTTCCTTCTAAAATTTTTATAACTTTCAGACTTACATTTACAACACAGTCCATTTGAAGTTCACTGCCACTTGCATCAGAAGACGTAAATCAAATTCACTAGGAGAGGGATGAGAAGGCAAAAGCTATATAGCTTTCTACTAAATCTCTTTTTTCCCATAAGACTTTGCACCTTCCACAAGCATCAGTTGCCCATAAATACATGGGCTTATTTCTGAGGGGGATGCTCACACAGCTAACCCCTGAACTGATCAAGGGGTCCCCAATGGAAGGGTTAGAGAGAAGACTGAAGGAGCTGAAAGGGTTTAAGGCCCCATGAGGAGAGCAACAATACCAACCAACCAGAGCTCCCAGGGTCTAAACTACCAGCCTGAGCACATAGAGAGGGACCCATGGCTCCAGCTGTATATGTAGGGGAGGATGGCCTTGTCCGGCATAGGTGGGAGAGGAGATCCTTGGTCCAGTGAAGGCTGGATGCGCAGTGTGGGGGAATTCGATGGTGGAGAGGTTGGGGGGGGGGGCACATCCTCAAAAAAGCAGGAGGAGGGGGGATGGGATAGGGGGCTCCTGGGCGGGGGAAAATGGGCTAAGAAGATAACATCTGTAATGTAAATAAAATATCCAAAAAAAAAAAAAACTTAAAAAAAAAGCCTTTAAACAAACAAAACAAAAATATGTGGGCTTACTTCTGAATTCTCTATATTATGATCCACTGGCTAACCTATTTGGTCAGTAGCCAATATAATGCTATTTTGATTTTTATAATTTACGTTTACTTTCAAAATCAGACTATTTTCCAGTGTTTTCACTATTTTCTACTAGCTATACTTTAATCATTTGTAGAGATATTACTAGAATTTTAGTATATAACCTCAAGGTCAGAATGTTTTTATGGTAAAGTCAACACTATTATTTTATGTAAATGAGGACATCTTCACTTCTGGGCTGCTATATGTAATCAATGAAGTCTATGACACAAAGTTTCCACTATATAATAAGTATACAGAAGTTCAGAGAACACAAAGAAATTCAAAAGACTGATACAGGGTTAAAAGAAGAGTATTTACATTTGTCATTTCACAGTACTATTCATAAATAACCTTTATGTGCTCTGAGATTTTAGCTGATGTCATTCTATTAAATCTAAAAAGATTAGCCTGTACTCTTTTAGTGTGATCTGTTGACTTCTTGTTAAATGTTTTTTTGCATGCATATTTCTAATATCTTTACTATCAATTTTCAATTACTGGGTACTCTGTGCCTCAGTCTGTTTTTCAAATTCACCATATAACAGGGAGGATGCTTATTGAGCTGCTTTAAGTTCATGTTTCCCACAAACTTTTAAAAGTGTTCAGTAATTTCTATTTCAAATATAGACATACACATGTATACATATATACATATACATACATGCATGTGCATGTACACACACACACATACACATGAGTGCGCACACATGCACACTGTCCCACTCTCTCTGTGTACTACCCAGAAATCCAAATATGGGGTTAGGAGGAGGTTTGACTGCTTGCATCTTGTTTGGTACTCTAATGACATTATGCATGACAGATAAAGAAAGATTTAATCATATTTTCATCCTTAAGCACTGTTTTATATGTATATTTTTAACCAGCCAACTAAATATCATATGAAGTTTTCATGCCTGTCATGCTAGACTTTCAGTTCCTTGGACAAATGGCACTTACTACAAAATTAATTGTTATTAAAAATCTGGGTGTTCTATATTCAAATTGTAAGTCGAAGGTTCCCTGGAAGGTGCTATATCTGACTTCTCAGAACTCCAATGTCTTAGAATTGCTCATCCTATGATATCACCACATAGCTCTCCCCTACAGTAAGGCAATTTCTGATAGATATTGCAAACTTTCTTACCAGTATACATGCAACCCAGCTACTATTATTCCGCTATGATCACTACACCAACTTCTGTCTGCCTAAATTGTACACTTCCCTTTATCCAGTATTCATGCCTCTAAACCCCACATGTTTAGTTCTACTGAGTTTCTTTGGTCCAGTAAGCCTCTCTGCTTTGCCTATGTGATCATGGCAGTAAGATGCTTCAAAGCAGAAACCTCAAATGATCCCGAGACTCAAGGCAGGTGTTTCCTTTCCTTCAAGCTTACAATTTGCGTTCATCAATTCCAACAATCAACTTTGGTTTATGGGCTTGGAAGATGGCTGGAAAAGGGGTCAAGGCTACTACAGTCACGTATAGCCCTAAACATTAACTTATAAAACATTCCTACTATCAATTACTATGTTATAGATCAAAAACCTGAGAAAGCAGAGTTGCAGACATTGAAACCAGTTTATCGTCCGAATCATGGCCTTGTGATACTGTTTTATAATTGTTGTAGAAAAATAAATAATATATGCTAAATATTCAGCTTTCCATCATCAAGCTACAGTTAGCAAATACTTTCTATTTTTAGTTAACTAAAACACTAGGATTGCGTATATGTACATCAAAGTGTATCAAAACAAACAGTTGACTGAAAGAAGTTAGTTCCATCCTTTTATGACCTTTATAGGAAAAAATACAAACTAGTTTCAGAAAAATAGGTATAAACTGTAGTCTTGAGATAAATTAATATAATATTTAAAATATAGTCATAAAATTAAAGTCTAAAATTAATACATATTTCTTCTTCATACATTAA
The DNA here is from genome assembly GCF_011762505.2 of Arvicanthis niloticus. NCBI lineage: Eukaryota > Metazoa > Chordata > Mammalia > Rodentia > Muridae > Arvicanthis > Arvicanthis niloticus. Next base: position 97,563,761 of record NC_047661.1, read on the forward strand.
AATCCTTTTTGAGACATGCCCAAGGAAAGCTCTAAGTGTGTAAATGAATGCTCTTAGGCTTGTAAGTAGACAACAAAATAGAAATTCATTAAGAAGTCCTTAGAGCACAAAGGGTGAAAACAACACAGAAGACAGCTTCGAGTTTCTATTTATAGTACAGGCAATAGAGTTATGGTATAAAATAATAAAGCCATGACATAAACACAAAAACTCAAAATCTAAAAAAAAAATGCAAAACTGAGGCATGTGAGAATGGTTTTGTGTGTATGTAATTAAAAAGAAAATTATTAGGATTGAGCTAGTCTGAGGTGCCTATAGTCCCAACTACATGGGAAACTAATGCAGAAGGGACTACTTGCCCACTTAAGCCCAGGAGAGGAAGGCCAACCCAGATAACAGTGAAAAACTGTCACAACAACAACAAAAAAAGTGGGGGGATAAACAAAGAAAAAAAAAAATCAAAGCTTTTGAAAATATTAAGTATCAGATCCAGGATCTAGATAAGTCTACAGCCCACACTGAAGTATAAAGAATTTCTTTGTCACTTAAAAACAAACAGTTTTAAATAAAAAAAAAATCTACCATAGTTAAAAAGAATTGAGGGGAAAGTTTTAGGACTGGGATATGCCTCAGTGGTAGTGTTTCCCTGGCACGCAGAAGAGCCTGAGTTTAGTCCGAAGCGTCACAGTAACAGGTGAATAAATTCAATCAGACTTAAACACTACTTGCCCACAATAAAATTACCAATGTCAGGTTTTAAAACAAAAGCTAGCCTGGTATAAACTCTGCTTTGGCTTTAACGCTCTGCCCTGGAAACCAGTAAGACAGTGACACTTACCTGTAACTACCATGCCACTCATATTAGAGTTGGGACTGCTGAGAACACTGCCTGAGAGTAGCTCGTCAGATCCTCTCTAGAAAACAAAACAAGTTACCCATAAGTCACTCTGATTTAAAAATACAAAAGTTATCTCTAACTTTTCTACTGCTGCACACAACTGACGCCCTAAAAAAGTGGTTCCCAACCTTCCTAATACTGTGACCCTTTAACAAAGTTCCTCATACTGTAGTGACCCCAACCTTAATTTTAGAACTGTAAATTTGCTACTGTTATGAATTATAATGTGTGTATGTGTATATATATATATATGATTTACAGGGTATCTGATATAGGACCACTGAGATTGCAACAACACACAGGTTGAGAATTCCTGCCCTAAAACAAAAGATAACTTCATCCCTTTTTACTCTCCCATCTACACCAAGTAAAAATGTTCATTTCCTTCTTTCACCCAAGTCCTAGTAAGAAAAAGTATAAAGTTCCATAATTGATTCTTTGGAAGGCTACACCTCAAATTTTTACCAAAAGGAAAGAAATCAGAGGCCAGAGAAGACAGCCTTTCTCAAAGCATTATTTGTCTTCCACTCTAACAGCTTCATTCATTCAGATAATCATTCAAGCTGGAGTGCTTGTCATTAGCATAATAAAAGACAGGTTAACAACTACAACACTAAAAATAAAACCAACATGGAAGGAATGAAAATTTTCATTTGGCAAAATTTAACAAAAATGTATAAATAAATAGATAAATGAATAGATAGACAGACATGGAAAAGTTATACTCTCTCACATGTTCAAACCATTAGGTGTTTTACAGATTTTGAAAATACCTATATGTTATCTATAATACTAGATAAGCATTTTTTTTCTTTTGGTTTTTCGAGACAGGGTTTCTCTGTGTAGCCCTGGCTGCCCTAGAACTCAGAAATCTGGCTGCCTCTGCCTCCCAAGTGCTGGGACTAAAGGCGTGCGCCACCACTGGCCAGCTTAGATAAGCATTTAAAATAACTAAATCAACTATTTTATCTATTTTAAGAACGTGTGTATTAAAAAGAAGAATGTGTTTATTTGCATAGGACATTAATACTTAAAATAACTAAATAATGTTGGATTATTTAAAGAATTTATCAGAATAAAGTTGAACATAAAAATCAAAATAATAAATTATAAAATATTTGTATATTATAAAATATAAAAAGAGAGTTGAAACCAAATTACTGTCTGTATACACAAAAGTTGGCTCCCAACTACAGGATGGGGGTTTCCTACAGTGAACAAAATCAGCCCTTCAGTAACTCATTCTTTATCTGATTCTAAAAGTAAACAGGATGGAGGTCTTTGGTGCTTTATTTACCCAAACAAGCCACACACCATTTAGAAGGGTTTCTGACTATAAACATGTACCATTACCCCTATACACATCCCAGCTTCCAAAAGCAAGCATGGCATCCTTTCAAATGTGTACTATCACTATATCTTTAAACTTGCTTGCTTTCTGTTCTACCCGAGAAGATCATAAATAACTACCAAGAAATGGATAGAAAATCCTGCTTCTAAATGAAAGGGAAACCAAGCCTTTACTCTTAATTAATTCTACATGCAGAAGGCTGGCTCTCTTCCTTTTCTCTACAACAGATATTTTTGGCAAAATCTTTTGGAATTTTTTTTTTTAAATAAATATTGTATAATGGTCATTTTTCCATCTAATTACTTCAACCTGTGGTTGGGAGTACATTTTACACATATTCTGTCAGAATACACAGTTATTTATTATTTTGAGAGGTGACAAGTACTGAGGGCTATATCTACAGTTATTCTATACAAGAAAATTATGCTCATCTTTTCAGAGTAAAAGGTTTACCAATTTCTGTTGTGACCAAGACAAACGATTCTACAACAATGTTAAGTTTACCACACTGACTAATACAATAATTTTACATGAAATACCTTAGTTAACCTAATTCTTTAACTTGGACGTTATAAAAACCACACAATAATAATAACTGATGACTGTTCTATTTTGGTGGCTACTGAAAACAAATCAAACTTTTAGTACTTAAATTCAGAATCAAAACCTGTACTAATAATATGTAATCTTTAAAATTGTTCATTCATCTAAGATGTCAACTGGTTTTACATTCAACTAAAAATTTTATATGGCAAAATTAGCTTTAAATGTCTCTTGGAAATAAGTCTGATCAGATAAACATTGACATCTATTATAGCACAAGTGATTATTTCAAAAACATGTATCCTACAGAATTAAGGAAATGTTCACAAGAACTGAAATTTCTGTGAGAGAAATAAATATGGTAAAACAAAACAAACAAAAAAGCAGGCAAGTCATTTGCCATTAGCCATTAGTTTCAAAGGTATGAATCAGGTTTTCTTCTGCTATTTACCAGTCTTCTATCATAATTGAGCCTAAATACCATCTACTACTCCTTGGTGAAAGAGTTCCTAGGGCTGCCAAGAAGGCAAGCAAGCAAAAATTGTAAGCAGAAGTTGAGAAGTCTATGAGACTTGCTAAGGTAGAAACTGCCATCTAGTCAACCACTTCCTACTCTAAAGATGCTAGCCTAGAAAATCATGACCTGGAAAAAGGAAAAAAAAAAAAAAATCAAATTCTAGAGAAAAACTAGAATTTCAAAAATTAAAATGAACATACTCAACACAAGTGTTACCTACCTATTAAAGGCTAGAAAAGCACTATATCACACAGCCAATAAACATATACAAAACAATGACACACCTAATAGATTCTGACAGCCAAAAAGTTCTATTTTAAGGACTAAAACTACAAACCTGCAGAATAATACCAAAAAGAAAAGGAAAATGTAGCAGTTACACATTACCACAACAAGTAAGAGGAACAAAAGCGAGGGATCAGAAAAGCAAGTCAGAGAAATCTGGCCTGTTGAAATAATTTTCTTACCCCAGCAGAAAGAAACTTAAAAAAAAAAAAAAATTGTCAAGAATCTCTATAAAGAAACTAAATCTAAAAAAGAAAAAAAATGGGTAAATCCTATTATTATGTAGTCTCAAACTCCCCATGCAAATAATGATTGCAATAATTAAAGGCAATATTCTTTAGTAAGCTTAATAAAATTAATAACTTTAATGAGTTCTGCATGATATCGTGAATGTATGTGTGTGTACACACAAGGTCTTCATTTCAGTTTTCTGGCATAAAGCTCTAAAACTCCTCATGACACTCCTGATGACTGGAAGGCCCAAGGCAGGCTCATGATAGCTGGTCACTGGAAGAACAAGAAGGATGAAGAGGGAGGGTAAAGGTTAAGTTGATCACCAACAGCCAATAGTTTGGTCAATCATGCCTATGTAATGAAGCCTCCTCCATAAAAACCCTAAAAGGACTAGTAGTCTCAGACTGTTTCCAATTTTTAGTGTCTAGAAATTCCTGGGGAATGGCACCCTAGAAAATCTCTACAGCCCCCTCTCTCCCCTTGAACACCTCTTCATTTTACCCTTAATAACATTTGAAGTCTTTTTCTTTAGTAAATTAAGTGAACTCAAGAAGACAACTGTGGGAACCACACATCCAGAAGCAAAGCACAAAAACCAGGGGCTTCCAATAGGCATCCCAAATGGGAAAGATTTGAAGACTGAACCCTCAACCTATGGAACCTAAGATTTCTGCAGGGATAAGGTCAGAAGTTATTTGGAGGACACCCAGCTGGTAATCTGTTATTAAAGAATTAATTACTTGTTTGCTGCTAAAAGAAGCCTTCAATCTTTATGGGGTCAGGAAAGTCTTCTGTGTCTGGGTATGTTTTCTGTCACTGGGTATGGGAAAGAAGAAAGTTAAGCTTGTTTTTCCAAACATATTCCAACAGGCTTTTGACAATCAACAGAAGACAGCCAGAAGAACAAGAGAAAAATTAAAATGTGCAAGAAATGTGTTCGTATAATTTTAACAACATGCAAATGGAACATGTGGCCATATTAAACCACTGGTACACCACAGGAGATCGCTTTCAAGATAGAGTAAAAAAGAATTTTTGAAACAAAATACCAATAACACAGGAGCTAGCCCAAGTATCAACGGATGGCACTGTATGAAAATTAAGTTTCTATACAACAAAGGAAACAATTAGCAGAATTAACAGCCAAGAAAATGGGAGAAAATCTTTACCAACTATGCTTCAGACAAGGGGTTGTATCTGAATTTACAAGGAATTGCAGAAATTACATGCTAAGGAAATCAAAAATAACAAAGAATGAACAGCGTTCAAAAAAAAATTAATGAAAATGACCAATAAAAGCACTCAATATCCCTGGTGTCAAGAAAACACAAATTAAAACTATTTTGAGACACCTCCTCACCCCAACAAGAATAACAATAATTAACAAATCGCGTATCAAATGTTGAATAGGGTGTGGAGAGAGAGGACCCCACTCACTGCTGGTAGTGACTGGGGTGGACTAATACAACTAAAACCATTTGGAGATTTCTCAAAAAATTAAAAAAGCACTACTACATGACTCAACTATCTCACTCCTTGGCAATATATACCCAGAGAATCATATCCTTCTATAGAGAGACCAGTACCTCATGTTTACTGCTGTTTTGTTTACTATAACAAAGAACAGAAATTAACCTAGGTGCCCATCAACAGAAGAATGGATAATGAACTAGTGATATACATGTACACACGCATACACACATGTACACACAAGTGGGGAGGGGGAGAGAGAGAGAGAGAATACTAAGTCCTGCCTGAAAAAAAAAAATGAAGCTAAAAATGTTGCAGAAAAATAAACAGACTTAGAATGTATAGATAGTATTAAGCAAGACCACACAATCTCAGAAGAACAAAACCTGCACTCTCATATGTGAAATGTAACCAATACGTAAGGTAAACAAATATACATGTGGGTAAAGTAACAAGTTACAAAGAGCTAAATATAAGAGGATGAGAACTGACTAAATTCAGGCAATGAACATGAGTTATCAAAGGAAATATAAGGCTAATTATTTTTCTAATTCTAATTCTATCGCGGGTCTTTTTTTTTTCTTTCTTAGTGCTGGATAAGTGCATGAAATGTATTTGATGTTACAAGTGTAAAGGTTAATGTGAAACTCCACATTAAAACCAACCCAGGGTTCACCGTGGCGCACACCTTTGATCCAAGCACTCGGGAGGCTGAGGAAGGCAGATCTCTGAGTTCAAGGCCAGCCTAGGCCAGAAAACCAGGGCTAAAGAGAGACCCTGCCTTTAAAATCCAGATAGATAGGTAGGTGGGTGGGTGATGGATGGATGGATAGATGGATGGATGATGGATAGATAGATGGATGGATGGATGCCAAAACCAATGTACACTCCATTAATCAATGGGGAACAATAATCAGGAACAAAAAAACAAACAACAAAAAACCCACAACATACCAGACTAACAAAAATTAAGAAACTAAAAGAGTGTCAGTAAAAATTTGAAATGTAACACTTCTATACTAATCTGAGACAAATCAGAATGAAACCATGGGAAATAACCCACTGCTGCTTACTAAAATTTAACATACTCAAGCCTCAGTGTACATTCTCAAAAACATATACCAGCATATATGGTATATACCGGTCATACATATACCAACACAGTTCAATTTTTAAAACTTTACCACAAATACACACCAAATGAGATAATTTGGGCTTTTCACAGAAGAGCTCTCCAAAGTATTATGCAACTGCACATATCATTTGGCTAATTACTGAAATCTTCACTGAATCAAAACAGAAGTCACAGCCCCAGTCAGGTGTACTGGCTCACATGGGTAATGCCAGCACTCAGAGACTGATACAGAAGAACTGCCTACATAATGAGTTCAAAGTCAGTCTACAGTGTGAGATCCTTTCCCTACTCCCAAAGTGACAAATCATGAGTAACTATTTTCATAAAATGTATTATGTATACCTATGTGTACAAACACAGATATACACCCAAGTATCTGGGAGAAATTAAGTTTTGGGATCCTTAGGGACATAAAATGAGTGAATGCTCATACCTTGCGTATGATATGACATAACTGCTTATAGCCTACGCACATCTTCCAACATATAAAGTCTCTAAGTTACTTATAAAACATAATACAATATAAATTGTACCTAAACAACAGGCTTACTACATTGTTTACAAGAAAGTCTTCACACACTCAACCAATTTAGAGGCAATATTTTCAATACAAGGTTACCTGGATGCAGAACATATAAGTCAGTGAGCATGAAGAACAAATGTATCTTTCATTTTCATGACAAAATTATATTTGAAAAAAAAATCTTCAAAACACACCTGTGCTAAATGCCCAGGTAGGTAAAGAGCATACAGCCATACACATATATGTAACATTCACATTTTAAAGTGGTAGATAAGGGATTACTAATATTTTCACAACTAAGTTTAATTAAAGGTTCCAATCAATATTGTAGATTAAGATATCACACAAGGCCAAGAACCGGGATCAGTCAGTAAAATGGTGCAATCCTGATGACGAGAGCTCAGATGCCCAGAACCCATGTATAATAAATATGGTGGATGTGAAGCCATTCATCTATAATCCCAGTACTGCTACAGAAAGATGGAAAGTGGAGACAGGGAGTGTCCTAAAACTCCCAGGACAGCAAGAATGAAGTTCAATAGGTGAAAGGTAAAATATTCTCAGGAGTTGTCTACTGACCCCATATGCACAATGCACAACATGCTCTCATAAGTAAATCATTATTTTAAAAGCTATCACAAAATTATTTCACAAACAACAGATACAACTTGATGCTACATAAAATTTGGCTCATGTTCTGGTCATCTGTCCTACTTATCAAGCAAGATTTGTTTAAAGATTCATTTTTACTGTTTTATGTGTATGTGTCAGAATGTGTTTATGGGACATATGTACAGGTATCCACTAATTATAGAAGAAAGTGTTAAATACTGTCTTACTTCCTCAAACAGAGGAAGAACTTGGAGGCAGGAGCTGATGTGCAGGCCATGGAGGGATGCTTACTCATCATGGCTTGCTTGGCCTGCTTCTTATAGAATCTAGGACCACCAGTCCAGGGATAACACTGCCCAAAACAGACTGAACTCTCGCCCATCAATCACCAATTAAGAAAATGCCATAAGCTTGATCTTTTTCTCAACTGATGTTCCCTCATTTGACTCTAGCTTGTGTCATAAAGCTAACCAGGACATATCCCCTGACATTAAAGTTACAGTTAAGATGCCTGACATGAATCATGGGAGCCAAACCTGGGTCCTCTGGAAGAGCACCAAGCATTCTTAACTGCTAAGTCGTCAATCCAGGCCCAAGATTTGGTTTTTAAAGACAATAAATACACAAAATATACAAAGGAAGAAAGCATGGACCATACTCTTCTGGCCAGATAGTCCTGGCAGACTCAAGAAAAACAGGTCAAAACAGTAGACTAAAAATCTGTTTTGTTCCTTCAAAATCATCCTAATATTGACTTATCCATTCTATTTAGATGGCCATGAAATCCATTGAATATAAACTCTATAATACATTCCATGTTTATCCAAACACAGTAAGATGCTTTTCATGAAAAACATAGTAAAGAAAGAAAAATGCAATCAAGTTCAACTGGTTTAATGAGATAAAATTTTGAAATAAATTCTAAATAACTGAATCAAAAAAGAAATATAAACTTCAAACACAGCCTTAAAAACTTGAAGATCTTGGCAGAGGAAGTATAAATCATAAGCTGAAAATCTGTTTAATCTTGCTCACAGTAAAACAAATCCAAATTAATTCTGTATTTGGATACTTTCTCACCCACTAGACTAGCAACACTTCCAACGTTTTCTTTTCCTGAGACAGGGTCTTTCACTGGGACCCAGAGCTTACCTGTCTACAACAGTTAGGCAGCAAACTCTATAGGTCCTGTGCCTGCCCTACCACCTACTTGGGGCTACAGCCACACACTACAAAATCTCATCCTACTATCAGACACTGGCATTCATATTTCTGGATATCAAAAACCACCTCCACACAAAACATTTAGGGATGAATATCTAGTAAAACTGTATTTGTTTTATATATTGATCCAACAATTTCATATTTAGGACCTATTCTAAAGAAATACTAATTATTTTTCATTCTGGCAAGAGTAAATACAGTGAAGTGAAAGTCTACAGAAGGCATGTTTTCTTATTACAGCCATGCAATATTGTCCAGGAGGTATCATCTAGTAAAATGCCAAGATATAAGACATTATGCATTTTGCTTTCTACCTACTGTTGGAAGGAAAATGAAGAAATTTATATATGTATATAATGAATGAGTTGGATAAACCAGTCAATTAATGAAAATACACATATAAAGAATACAAAGCAGAGGGTTAGCTATGTTTCTTTGAATGTAGCTTGTTTCAGGTCATTTTTTTTTTTTAACTTGAGGAATGAATTTTTAAAATCAAATCCAAAAATAAAAACAAATCTATCATTATTTTGGTGGTAGAACATAGAGAGTAATCTCAATAAACTTTAAAATTCAATGATTATACTGTGCCTCTATGAAATATGCCCTGAGGACAAAAACATGACTATAAAAAGTCATTATTTTAAATAATGTTAGGACAGTATTAATATAGCTTTTAGAAAAGTACTGTCTTTTTTTAAAAGCTAGTATTTCTTAAAGTGCTATGCATGGTATACCAAGGTTAATATTAGCAAGCAAGATTTTTCAGGGACAAGAGATACAAACATAAAATCAGGGGGCTGGAGAGATGGCCCAGTGTTTAAGAGCACTTATCTTTACAGAGGTCTGGGGTTTGATTCCCAGTACCCACGTGTCAATTTTCAACTGTCCATAACTCCAGTTTCAAGATATACAAGACACACAAACATACATGTAAGCAAAACACTCACATAAAATTAATCTGAAAAAGAAATCAAATAAGCAAAGACAATATTAAAAAAATCAAAAAATCAAAACCAGTGTAACTTAAAGTATGAATGAGAAACAAAATAATAAATGAGCTCATAAGATATGTCTATCAAAAACTGCTAACTGTCCACTGCAGGGGTCCTTAAGCAGTAACAGTCTTAATGCTTCTACCCCTCTGGCACATCATTACTGTAATTTCTAGGGAGCACTTTCTATACCTTGGGCACAGGACTTTTGAAAAGCATAGCTGATTAATTTTAAAACAAAGATACTTCAAACACATATCATAAGTTACTGGTATTTGAAGCTCCACTTGCCAAAATGTAATAACATTTTAAAAATAGTCACTGCAATAGACTACAAAATAAATGTTAAAATGTTTAATTTCAAAACAGTAATAATAATAATGATGATAAAAAAAACAAAACAAAAAGGAACCCACACTAACTACACTGGAGGCTGATCATCAGAAAACTGTGATGAGGAGGGGCTCCCGAGACCTAAGCCCTCTCCCCCAACCCCCAAGGAAGTATTAGCAGTCAATGTTTGCTGGGAGAGAGGGTACCATGTTTTCAGTGGTACACCCACTGACCAATTTCCCATACTCCAGTAAGTAATCTCCCACCCAGGAAGGGGACTTCTGGGTAAGGAGGATTATAGCAAAAAGGAAGTTGGGGGGGGGGGGGGTGTGAAAGCAGAAAGTAGGAATAAGAACTACAATTCATTATATATGTGTATAACTTAGAGCAGGAGCATGGCAGTGGCCAGGGAGCTAGCAGGGCAGCACCTGCTACATAAATGTTTAAAATTATGAGAGAATAAAAGCTATCCTGCTTCGGTTTTAAAAACTGTATGTGGCTACAATGTAAACACGTAATTCATGAGCAATTTTTAGAGGACTTTTAATATATAAGGAAAATATATTATTTTCACAATACCAGAAATATTACACACTCATGTTACTAAGAGCGAGTAAATGATAGGAGCATTCTATAATGAGTATGTCAAACTGACAACATCTCACCCTACTGATGAACGTCACACAGTGAACTAGGCATTCTGTTCCTCCTGAAATAATACAACAGAAATGACATAGCATATCAAGATATTCTTGCTAAAAATTAAACTTGTATCAAGTTTGACCAAGTTTCATCTACTTCATAAGTTCATAATTAATGAAGAAAGTGTGAGGGATATGTGACAAGCAATAAGCAGCAGAAGACTGAAGGATGGAAATCAAAGACTGTTTCTCTAACAAAGACATTACAAGGGACTGGGTATAGTAAGAGACTGCTTGATAAAAAAGAGCTCTGAGAGACATTGATCAACATATTGGCTTTTCTTTTTTCCTAAAGAAAAACTACTTATTATATTATTTTAAATTTTACTGTATAAAAAGAATACTGTCAATGTAATCAATATATAATCCTTAATTTTCGATGTATTTTAATGAAAAATGTAATATAGTTCAAGATCAATTTAAAGTAGATAAAATATGGGTCTATTTGTGTGGCAAACTTTTAATACATTCTAAATAGTAGAATGCACTAACTAGAGCAATAACTCTCAAGCTGTGGGCTCCTAACCCCTTCGGGGGCCAAATAACCCTTTCACGGCGGGGTTCACATATCCAATATCCTGCACACCAAATGTTTACATTATAGTTCACAACAGTAACAAAAGTACAGTTATGAAGTAGCAGTGAAAATAATTTTATGGTTAGGGATCACAACAACATGAAGAATTATAATAATGGGCCATGGCATTAGGAAGGTTGAGAACCACGGCACTAGAGAATAAAGTTACTATTCTCATTTCTAAAGCAATAAGGTATAAAAAGTCACTACATGAGTTCTATAAATTTGTTTTAATATGATAATATCAGAAACTATTAAATTAGTAATCATAGGACTTTTGAACACATAGCTAAAATATGAGATTCACCACACTCAAATCTGTTCCAGTTATTCTAACTTCTAGGTACCTATGATGCTTCCTGTGTAAATGTTTCAGTTGTTTCCTTTAAAAACCATGGACTCTCAAAATCCAAACAACAGCTAAGAAACTAACAGGATATCTAAAAGTGTATAACTACTTAGTGTTGTCAGAAGTTAAGTCTGTTACAGGTATGTAACTTTTCATGAACATTATTGATTGAGAGGGTTTATTAAGTGGCAGGATCTGAATCTAATTAATTAAGGTACACTGAATGAGCTGACTATTGCCTCTTACAACTCTTATCCAGAAGTTCTCCATCTTTTTTTTTTCCTTCTTCCTCTTTTTGGCTTTTTGAGACAGCATCTCTCTGTGTAGCCCTAGCTGTTCAGGAACTCACTTTGTAGACCAGGCTGGCCCTGAACTCACAGAGATCCACCTGCCTCTGTCTCAGAGTGCTGGGATTAAAGGTGTGCACCGCCATGCTTGGCTCTTCTCCATCCTTTTTAAGTATTACCTCTCATTTGCTACAGAGAACTGAAACACATTTATAAAATTTACAGAACTGCCTACAGCCTGCAATTGTTTGCTATAGTCTGTTGTAATTTATTATGTTCGCTACATTTCTGTTAACTGATTGGTAGTTGTACACAAAGATCTATCAGAGTTTTGATGTATGGAGGGTAAGGTGGTATGGAGGGATAGGTTACTAAGTAGCAGGATTTTTTTCTATTAAAATAAGGTACATTTAACAAGTGCATGTTTATCCCTAACAATATTCTTTTATATTTTGATTCATTTTGTTTTGCTATACTGAGAGAAAAAAACTGTCGACCAGTACTCTTACAGAAAGGGGGGGCAAGGGACACCACTCACACTATTAAACTTGGTGCTAAATGACTGAATTTCTGCCAGTCACCACAGACTTGTTATTGCCTCAATGTGTACTGCTGTGTTCTTCTCTGTCTCTCAACCCATCTACCAGGAAGAACAGATTACTATTTCCAGGGAGCCCTCTCTGATCCTATAATTCAAAAGTAACCCTACCAAGCTGTATGGCATTTACTTAAAACCTTGAGTCTTGGAGGAGATGTGATCCTACAGAATGGACCTTTTGTTTATCCAAAAAATAGGAATGTGGTAAAAACAAAATCAGTATTTACCTTTTTACTTATTGTTAAATTGTTCATGAATTATAAACATATAGCCCAAGACATTTTCACAGTCATTATGCATTAACTGAGCATCTACTATTTAACAGGTATACTTAACAATGGAGTAAAAAAGGAAAAAAAAAATCAACAAATTGTTTACAAGCATATGTTCAGAGCTGGCATTCAATATTATGTTATAAAATTTGAAATTTTTAGAAAAAACCTCTAGCACAAAGTACATGCTATAGCACTTAAAAAGGATTTTAATAAAAATCTAAAAAAGAGAGAAAACCAACAAAACAAAACCAACTTTTTAAAACACATACCTATTTTTTTTAAAAAGTTACATTCAACTATTACCAAAAAAAGATATGTTTAGTATTACTTAATTACTCATTAAAGAAAAACAATAATGAAGAATTCAATAGTCATATAGTACAACTTAAATGGTGAGTTACGGATTTGTGTTATTTTTAGAGCAGAATCCAATGTGGTAAGAAAGCAAGCTACTTTTAACAACAGGATTCCCATTTATAACAGAATCTTATAAACAGATCTTGATTTTTAGTAAACAAAAAAAACCAAAAACAAACAAACAAAAAAAAAACCCAACTGCTACAAATCTGGCCATATTTACAAGTCTGCATCAAAAGGTGCTGTATTAAATAGGAACAAACAAAAAACATAAGACAGCATATTCAATGATTCATAGTCAAGACTTAGAAAATGCCATAGAAGCACCACTAAGAGGGTATAATAGCTAAACCCTGTATCAAAAAAGCTTTGTGTGTGCTTAGGTTTTGTCAATCTGACATAAACTAGAGAAGAAATCCAGGAAAAGGAACTTAAGCTGAGGAACTGTCTCCATCAGACTGGCCTAGGAGCAACTCTATGGGGCTTTTTTGTTGATGATTGACAGAAGGGCCCAGTTCACTGTGGATGGTGCTACCTCTGGAAAGATGATCCCATGATGTTTAAGAAAGCTAAGAGAGCAAGCCATGGAAATCCAGACCCCTGCATGGTCTCTGCTTCTGTTCCTGCCTTTAGCTTCTATTCTGGTTTCCCAGTATAACGGACTAACTTGTAAGCCAAATAAGTAAACCTTTCTTCCCCAAGATACTTTTTCAGTCTTGGTATTTATCACAACAACAGAGACGCAAGTAAAACCACAAACCAACTGATAGAAACAAGATTGCACCTTTAATCCTAGCTCATAGCACTTGTCGGGTGGGGGAAGGGGGGAGCACAACTGTAAGCTCTAGGTCAGCCAGGTCTACATGATGAGTTCTGAGACAGAGCTACACAGAGTGCCTCAAATTAATAAGTTAATTTTAATAAAGGAAAAGTATAAATTCACATGAGGCAAAGACAGAAGGAAAAAGAATCAATGAAGAAGACAAAAAATTGACAGAAAACTTCATAAAGCTGAGTGAGAACATTTACAATATGAATCAACAATTAAAACAAAACAGGAATAATCAGTGTAAGAAAGCAAAGTGCTCAAGTGACTGCAGGTTCTAAATTATGAAAAGTATGGAGAAGGACTGAGAGCAAGGGCACACAACTGTAATGGCAGCTAGCTTCCCAGGCGGGCAGACCTGAGACTTCAAGGTAGGCTTCATCTACATAGAGTTTTAGGCTGGAAAAAACTAACAGTAAGATCCTATTTCCAAATCCCAAAAAAAAAAAAAAAAAGGAGGAGGAAGGGAGACACAAACAAACTTCCCCACAGGGAAAACAAACCCAAGACCTACAGAGCTTCATTTTAAAATGTCATTCCTTCTTTACTGATGATTTGTAGAACTTAAATTCATGAATAAGGAAGTTAGACTAGCCACCCTAAATGGAAGAACAAGGTAAAACTGGCTACTCTTACCACTTCCATTCAACTTAATACTTACTAAGAGTCACAGACAAGACAAAAATGGCAACCAAACAGCTAGTCATTAATGGCAAACGTGAAAATTGTTAGACTCTGAAACAAACATTATCAGATTTACAAACTGAATTTGGCAAAAGTACAGAATACAAGAACATGCACACATCGTATTTCTAAACTCTTGCCCCAAACAATTGAAACTGAACTCTTAAAAAACTACAGAAGCTGTAGATACTGAGGGATGAATTCAACATAAAACAAAAAATATATAAAACTTTACAGTGAAATCTTAAAGACCAATGCTCAAAAATTTAAAGACCTATATGAAGAAATAAACTTTATTTTGTCATTAATAGGAAAATTCAATATTGTCAGTTTTCTTCAAATTGCTTCACCAATTCAAGCCAAATCCAGTAAGATTGCAGTATGCTTTCTGTGGCTCAGAAGGGCCCAAACAACTCTGTAAAACGAAGTTGGCAGAACAAGGCAACTTATTTCAAGAGTTAGTATGTAACTAATGCCTAAAACACTATGCTTGTGACATCCAGGCAGATAAAAACCAGTCCACAGGAAAGAACATAGGCATAAAATCATATATAGGCAAGTTTTTTAAGGCAACTTATTTTTGACAAAGCCACATGACTAATTAATGAAAACATTTTTTTAGCAAATATTGCTAGAAAAACTGATGTCCATATCTAAAATAAAAATTTTCAATCCATGTTCTCAACCTCTGTTTTGTGGGACTCTTGACTTTTGTCTCTTCTTCCTGCTTCTCATACTGTAGTCTTCCTCTATATTGCTTTCACTATCTTTCCCCCATTTCCTTCTAGGTTTTTGGGGTGTGCATGTGTGCGTGCGTGTGTATGTTAATGTAACAAAATGGAGAGGTTCTGAAAAAAAATTTAATCCCAAATGGAGAAGAGACTTAAGTATTAATGAAATAAAATGGAAAATGAAGACCCCCATACTCGGGAGACCCTTCCTCAAGCCTCCGGAAATCGTGACCACCCAAAGATCACAAGAAACCATACCTGGATGCAATCAGCAGAGGCTTTATTAGAGAAGTAAGCTGGTGGTCAAAACGACAAGCTCTTTAGCTCCAAGAGCAGGGTTTTGGCCCCAATGGTGGGTTAAAGGGTCTTTTATAGCATGGGGTGGGGGGAGGAAGGCATTTTACACATGAATGGTTGCATTTTCGCGAGCTTACACACGATTGGTTGTTTTACAAATTTTGAACATAGCACTGGGAAGACCAAGGGAGGGGTAACCAAGAACAGTGGAACATTTCAGAGAATCTAGCCCAAATGATCTAGAGTCATGTGAAAATCACTGCACACTCATTCTTCTCCAAAATGTGGGGTTTTTTCCATGTTATTGTGTCCTATCCTGCCATCTACCAACTATTTCAGATTAACTATCTTCCGGCTATAGCTCCACCTAGGTGGCAGCATCTTTATCTGTAGTCAGGAATGCCTTCCTGCCTTGGGCCTCTCCCACCATAGGTGGAAGAGGCTTGAGGAACGTAATCCAGCAAGTGTCCTTCACCTGGAATGTGAAGGCCTAAAATCTTATTTTCAGTTCCGCGTTCTATAAGGCAAAAAATCTACACATATTTCATAAAATGGCCTTTATAATTTTTCACTCTACAAAAGCATAACTGGAATGAAAACTCTTAGAAAACAGAAAAAAAATCATTTTACTTTAGGTTAGGAAAGGCTTAAATAGAATAAACTAAACCATCCATAAAAGAAAAGGTTAACTACAATGGCGTTTACACTGCTGTTCTTCACAGGTACTGTATAGAAAACGGAAGGTAATGGAAAAGTTATGCAAGCTACTGATTAATAAAGGACATGTGCAGAATGAAGCCTGACAAAATCCAAAAGTAAACCAGTATCATAGAAACATGGACGAAATAAACTACATGTGATTGCTATTCTTGGTTGTCAACTTGACTAAACCTGGAGTTAATGAAAACCCAAGCTGCAGGGTATACCTGTAAGGGATTTTTATTGATTAATTCATTGGAGGTAGGAAGACCTACCCTATATCTCGAAATCTTGAAGTCAAAAGACCTAACTTCTAGTGGCGTCCTATATGAAGGACACAGAGGAACGGACACATGCTTTTTGCCTGCTTGCCCTCATTCTCAAGGGCAAGTTCTTGTATCTTGCTGAGGCATTCCTTCACTGGCATTACAGAACCTACTCCTTCAGGATTCTCAGGTGTGCACAGGATCAGCTGACACAGGAGCCTCTTAGACTGAACTGCTAAGGAATTCTTGCACTTCTTGTCTGGAGACAACCATTGTTAGACTAACTGAACCTAGGCTGTGGTCATTTGAATGAAAATGGCCTCATAGACTCAAAGGGAATGCCATTATTTGAAAGAAGGGTGTGTGGCCTTGTTGGAGAAAAGGGTGTCACTAGGGATGGGATTCAAGATTTCAAATATACAAGCCAGGTCTGTCTGTGTCTCTATGTGTGTCTCTCTATGTCTCTGTGTTGTCTGTGTCCCTCCACCTCCCCTTCTCCATCCCCCTACTACCCCCCCCTCCGCTGCCTGCCAATCCAGATGTACAACTCTTCTTTTTTTCTCCAGTATTATGTCTGCCTTCATGCCACCATGCTTCCTGCCATGATAATAGACTAAACCTTTGAATCTTTAAGCCGGGCCCAATTACATGTTTTCCTTTATAAGAGTTGCCTCTATCAAAGTGTATTTTAACAGCAATAGAAATCCTATGACAACAGTGTATAAGCTACTCCAATAATAAAGATGATTGATAGAAAGATAGATAGATAGATAGATAGATATGATAGATCGATAGATAGAGTAGGCACTGATTCATTCTATAAATTCTCTTCCTCTAAAGAACCCTGACTATAATATACCAGTCATGGTGGTGTAAAACTTTAATCTCAGCACTTGGGAGGCAGAGACAGGCAGACTTCTAGCTGGAGCCTAGCTTGGTCTAGCCAGTAAAACCCTGTCTCAAAAAAACAAAAGGAAGAGAAAGAGAACAACAACTGGCAAAAGGCACACTGAAAATGTTCCTAACAGATACCAAACAGAAATATGAATTAAAACCACAATTAAATTATCACTTCACACCCACTAAACAATAAAATGCACTGAGAAGTCTCTGGAGGAACTGAAATTTTCATATCCTGGTGGTGGCAAGACGGTGCAACCACTGTGGAAAAGAGGCTGCAGTTTCTCAATTAGTTAAACATATGCCTAACATATGATTCAGGCATTCTTAACAATGGGCCCCAAGAGAAATAAAAGCATATGTCTGCACAAAAACGTGCAGAAGTGATCATAGCAACTTTATAACACCCCCAAACACAAATGCCCACTACAGATTTTTAATTACCATATAGCATGATGATACTAAGCAAACAGTGGGGAAAAGAACATCGATACACATGTAAATAACTTAAAAACTTCTGCTTAGTATAATAGAACAGAAGACCTCCCTGAGTCCATTTATGTAAAATTCTAAAGATACAAGCAAATCTATAGGGACAGCAAATGACTTGCTTCTGGGGGAAGGAAAAGCAAAGGGCAGGAGGGCATTCCTAGGAATAACAGGCTTCTACCTCGATTGTAGTAGTGGCTTCAAGTGTGTGTGTGTATGTGTGTGTGTGTGTGTGTGTGTGTGTGTGTGTGAGAGAGAGAGAGAGAGAGAGAGAGAGAGAGAGAACACAAAACACTGTATTCTTTAAATACAGGCAATTTATGTCATAATGAAATAAAAAGTTGGAAAGGTCAAGATATGTGTCAGAACACAATGTATTTGTACAAAAAATAAGGCATGTATGGTAATGTGCAAATCAGTAATTTTTAAAAATGTGAAAAACTAAAAACATTTACACCTAAGCAACTGAACTGTGAATCAAGGAGAAACACATACTACATTTTCAATTATTTTTAAAATGCACATAATATTACTTTTTTTTACAACTATTTACTTGTAAGAAAGCATAAGTGCTTATAAATAATTGTGCAACCAACAAAAGTATTTAACCATTTAAAAGTATTAATAGAAAATGATTTAAAAAATTTTAACTTTACAAACTTTTATATTCAACAACTTTTTAGAATAAGTAGTGAACAGTTGTATACAGTTTTCTAGTAACAGACCACAAAGCCATTAGTTAACTCATTTTTGTAACTTATCCCTTAGTAGTGGATAGACCACAGAGTTATTATTAGTTCACTCATTTTGACAAAGTGTCTTGCATCATTTATTCTTTTATATAGTTCACAAAAGAAATTATCTGGATAACTACACGACTGTCAATAAAACTAAATGTTCTACACAATATGAACTCAAAAAATAACTTAAATATTAAAACATGGACATCTAGATCACTATCAAACAGAAAACATAGTAACATCTCCCAACCTATTCTGAACCATCATGTACACAATTTTTTAAGATCCAGGAAAAATACTCAAGGTCAACCTCACTAAACCAGGAACACTTATAGTTCTCCTAAGGTATTTATATTTGTGGGGTTTTATATTTATACTTATAATTAAGGTTGAGAGACAGAAGTAATCCTATTATAGGCTTGGGCATGAGTTAAAAGACAAAGAATATAATATGTTCTAACAAGGCAGAAAGGCTTGCAACCAAGTATCTGTAATGCACCAAGACATTAAAAGGTCTATGCCTTCAAGGAAGCACCAGATGGTGGGCATGGAGTCAATTGTAAAGGCTGAGCAGTTTTTCTACCCAAGAAGTGAGTGAAAACCTACTACACACAAGAAAGCTCTTTAGTAACTCAAGATGAAAGTACTTAAAGCAACTGTGTTCTTCTTTGATGTCATGACACCAACATGATTCATTCCTAACACACACATCTCACTTAAAGAGTCAAACTGTCTTAAACTAACAAAGCTACCACTACTTAAAGAGGTTTGAAATAAAATCAGATTATCAAGTAATTAACATACCATAGTCATTAACATTATCCAACTGTACAGTTGTTTATAGACTCTGACTTTACAAATGAAACAAAACATTTTATGCTTGAGTTTTGTTGTCAAGGATAACTTAAAATTTTCCACTCTTTACAAGGGTACTATATTCAACTTTACTTTCAAACATCATCTCCTACCTTCACACCAACAGCAACCTCAGTGACAATTCTGTAAAGGAAAAAATAAAAGTGTCAACCTCTTATTCTCTTAATGATCTCTGCTTAACTGTTAAACTTTTAAGATCTTTCATAAGTTCTCCAGACCCTGGCAATACAGTTAGAAAACAAACACACAGATGCTTAGTGATACTTTTTTAAACTTTTAACTGGATTTTTTTCTTCAGAAATAACTTTAAAACATGAGATGTTTCAGTTTATGTTCATTTTAAGAACCTTTAACAGCAAGATGAAGATCCAGAAACATTATGCTTGTATACTAACATCAGCAACGTAACTCAAGTTCTTTGGTAACCTAAACAGAATCTGGGAATTGCAAAATCATCTGGAGAATTCAGAACGTGTCTGAGTCTCATTTCATGTGGAAAATATCCCATTAAGGTAATTTGTGGCAATGATTTTTAAAGTCTGTTACCTTTTTATTATCTCTTTTAAAACATCAGATAACTCTAGACTGATAACGTACTGAATAGACTCAATTTTTAATTTTCGACTCTTCAAATCCACTCGTTTTAATAAAGGTTCACGTGAACTGAGTCTCTTTCGGTGCCCCGGTCTCTGAACAATGAGTTGAACTGGGTCGTTTGAGATGTGGAGTTAACACGGGCGCGACATTAGTACTCTTTTTTTTTTTTTTTCCTCCTCACAGCTCTCATCTCATCCAGCATCCTATCTTCACGCCCAGCCTCTCCAAGATGCAAGACGACTCTGATCCATGTTTCATGTTTGCTTGAGGTTTTTTTTTTTGTTTGTTTGTTTTTGTTTTTCATTTGTTCTCCAGAAACTAACCAAAGTAGAGGGGGTGGGGAAGACAGCCCGGTGTGGATTATCTGTTGTCCCTGCCTTGCATGGCTTGGTGGCCTTTGCCCATGTGACTGATGCTACCTCCAACACTTCATGGGGTTTTGTTTTGTTTACGGTGTAATTTCTGGGCCCTGTGGGCCAAAGCCTTGAATTTTTTTTTTTGTGTTGTTGTAAAGGCATTTCGATGGCCTCCCGCCCCCGCTCCCAGACTCTGATGAAAACAAAGGAGTGTGACATGTGCCCTCCTCCCTCCCGCCGCCACGCGCCCTCCCCTTCCCCGCAGCTCCCACTCGGCGCTCCCGCCGCGGTGTTTCGGGCGAGGCCGGGGATGGCGGGCCTCGGGCTTCGCGCTCCGCACAGGCCTCCCCGGCTTGGCCCGCTCGCGCCCGCGCCGCCGCCACCGCCGCCACCGCCGCCGCCGCCGCCACCCCAGGGTTCGGGTCTCCCCGCGGCGTCGACATGGCTCCCGAGGGGGCAGGGCCGCACTGGGCTTCCCGCCCCATCCCCCGCAGTCAGGCCGCACCGAGTCCCCACAGAAGCCCCGAGGCCTCCCCGGCCTCCCAGCCGCGGCTGCGGTTCGCGCCGGTCCCCGGAGCCGCTGAGGGAAGCCCGGGGAGGGGTGTGTGTGATGGGGCGGGGGTTGGGTAACGGCGGCGCGGCCTGGGAGGGGCCGCTGGAGCCTGGCTCCCCGACCCGGCCCCGACCCAGGCCGCGGCCCCGCCGGCCTCGTCTCCCTCCCTCATCTCCTCACGGGCTCCGGTACCTACCCGTCCATTGCCGAACCGGACAAAGCTTCGCTCCCAAGAACCGAGCCACGCAGCCAGCGAGCCACACAAGCGGCGAGAAAATGGCGGCCAGGGCCCGACGGAAATTGCCGAAGGTGCCGGAGCGCACGGGGCAGCGCGCGGCGGCGGAAAGAGCCGAGCGCGCGGGCGCCCGGCGGCGGGAGACGAGCGGCGGGGCACAGGGACCGGGGGAGTGGGCGCCTCCGCCGTTGGCTGCCTCCGCCTGCCCGCGCGCTTGCTCCCGCCCTCTGAGACGTGCCTGCTGCAGTGGCTGGCTGGGCGTCCTGGGTTCCTTTCCGTGGGCGGTACGAGTGGGACAGCCTGCAGCCTGCACCGTGTTTGCCTCAGGCTGGCCCGGACTGCAACCCTGCTCTCAGGCCGCTTCCACTTTGCCCTCCAGCCTCAAGCTGCATCACCTCCACCCACAAAGACCAATCCCAGGCCCAGCCCGGTGACCCTTCACCCCCTCGGCCCTAGAGAAAAGACTTGCTAGCTGCATCCTAGCTCACGTTTACAAACTGTCCATCCTCAAAGAGCTTACCCCACTGGACAAGACCCATTGCTTAGTAAAATATAACACCACCTCCTAAATAAGGACTGCCTATCAGATTGGTGTTTGCTTCCAAACCTGAAATCAATCAGGACAGTGGAAGAAAGGTGATTCTCATTCCCATTGGTAATTACTGTGCATCTGTTAGGGGAAAAAAAAAAAAAAAAACCATGTATTCCAAGATCCCTACATGGGAATGGCCACACGCTGAGCGTGGTGGCAGAAAGTGTTCCTGTATTCCGTATTCCGATATTTGGGGATATGGAATTGGGGAGGACAGTTGAGTTAGCATTAGTTTCAGAGGATGAAAATGTTAAACGGCAGAGACAAAATCACTTTTTTTCCATAGGACTCAAGGTCTTAATATCATAGTACACGTTTTTTGGTTTCCTTTAATGTATTTGTATCATAGCCTCAACAAGGTTTCCTTTGGGGAAATGTTCCCGGCAGGCCGCTAATTGCCGGCACTACCTCCGCCAACACTTACCAACTGTGTCTGTCCAGGTGTTCTCCATGCTTCTTCCAGATCTGCCACATCTCCTTCAGGAAACCTCTTGCCCATACCACCTGGAATTTCACTTCATTAAATGGTAGATTGTATATTATTTTTAAATGATAGGTCAGAACCTGGCCACAGCTACTCCAGAGGATGAAGTGTAGAGTGAAAAATTATAAAGGCCATTTTATGAGATATGTGTAGATTTTTCGCCTTACAGAACTCGGAACTGAAAATAAGAGTTCAGGCCTTCACATTCCAGGTGAAGGACACTTGCTGGATTACATTCCCCAAGCCTCGCCCAAGGCAGGAAGGCATTCCTGACTACAGATAAAGATGCTACCACCTAGGTGGGGCCATAGCCCTATAGCCGGAAAAAAGTAATGATAGTAATCTGAAATGGCAGGATAGGACACAATAGCATGGTGAAAACCACATTTTTGAGAAGAATGAGTGTGCAGAGTGATCTCACATGACTCTAGATCATTTGGGCTAGATTCTCTGAAATGTTCCACTGTTCTTGGTTACCCCTCCCTTGGTCTTACCAGTGCTATGTTCAAAATTTGTAAAACAACCAATCATGTGTAAGCGCGCGAAAATGCCTTCCTCCCCCCACCCCATGCTATAAAAGACCCTTTAACCCACCACTCGGGGCCAAAACCCTGCTCTTGGAGCTAAAGAGCTTGTCGTTTTGACCGCCGACTCCTCCCCTAATAAACCTCTGCTGACTGCATCCAGGTATGGTTTCTTGTGATTTTTGGGTGGCCGAAATGGCCTAAGACTTGAGGAAGGGTCTCCGGAGTTTGGAGCTCTTCATTAGCAACTTAGAGAGTCCCTGACCCTGTTTCAAAAGCAGTCAAGAACAACCACATGGACACTGTTGCTATGAGAACTTTTAAAAGCCACCACCTGGTCAGATATTCTTGATTTGCCTCAGGGATTGTCGATTCTTTTTAAAAATCTAATTTCTTATAACACCTGACTTCTATCTATACTATTGACTTAAGATACATAAAGGACCCATTATCATTTCCATTGATAATAGTTTTTCATGGGTTGTGGTTTTGTTCACATACTTTCAAACCAACAATTAAATCTGTATGCTCCCAAAGGGAGGATGGGAATGCAGGACTCATTCTCCATATTCTTCACATTGGCTCAATCAACACTGATAATTGGTTCTTGCTTTATCTCAGGGAAGACAATCTGTGTCAAGAGGAACAGAGCTACTTCTGTCAAGTGTCAGATGTTCACTAAAACACATTCTTTGTTTTTCTTTCTAATAAAGCATAAGAGCAAACACACAGCACAGTCAATATGCTGGCTTATGTAAGTCAACACTTCGTAGAAAATATGTGAGGTAGTTCCCAAGGCAAGACACATAAAGTACCAGATTTTAAAATGTAGTAAAGAAATAAGGGTGGAAACTCTAAGTTGGGAATGATACTAATGTCTCAGCACACAGAAGTAGACTCCCCTGGACATGTACCTAAGGTTTCTGTTTCAGCCATTTGTTCAGTAGTAAACTGTGACTGGGAAATATTAAGTGTAAAATCTACAAATAATTTATAAATTTAAAATCTTGCGCCATTCCAAGTAAAGCATAATGAAATCTTCTCCATCTCACTCTCGAATGAAGACATGAGTCATCTCTGTGTTCAGTGTATCAAGGCCAAATATGGTGTCTTCCAGTTAGCTTATTCACTGCACATATATCTTTCTTCAGCTGAACTATCATGGTGTCTCAGGGTTTGTGTGTGCAGGAGTTCCTTAGTTTACTCCCAAAGCACAAAAGCAGTGCTTCTGGCAATTCATATGCCAAGAAATTGTCATATGTCAAGAAATTGAAAACTGCTTTCTTAGAGGTGAACAAGCAACAAAGTATTTTAAGACAGGAAACATTATCTCCTAACTTTCCTTAGTGTATTTTTTTACAGTGGTTCTGTTATTATTATTATTATTATTTATTATTATTATTGTTAATCTCTGGCTATGTCTAATATACTAGTAGTGTGAGGTTAACTTATGATATATTGTTTACAGAAGATGGGCACACAAAACAAAATAACAGATACAGAGGTAGGTACCACCTGCAATTGTAGGCAGCTGGTAGCAGGATAAGACTATTTATTCACTGGGTGCTATATACCTCAAAACCACATCCATGAAAACCTGTTTTCACCTTTGAGATGTTCCATGTGTTAGCTACATGACCCTGGACATGGTCAGCACAACCCAAGGATGAAGTATTCTTTCATGAAAATGAGACTAAAAGTAATGTCATCATCCAAATGACTTGTCCAAATGACTTGACTGGCCGAAGCAGATGCTTAAGAAACAGCGCTGATATCACCTTGATCGTTGTTTGGTTAGTGCTGTTCTTGTCAATGATACTATTCTCTGCAGAAGAAACAGGCCACACTTTTGGCTTTTGGAACTTTCATGGCAGCCCGTATCCATATAGATACATCTCTACAGAGATTCTTCACAAAGGTTAAACATGTCAGTAACGAAATTAGATTGGCCCTTGTACAGATGAATAAAGCAGGGGAAATGTCACCGGCAAATTTGTAAAGTCCCACCCACATGTCAATCTGTGTGATTGTATGAGTTAACCATGGGCTGGATTATTAAACAGTAGAGGACAGCCAACCCTTGTAAATGCTGACAGAATTCAATTCATGTTTATGGACTCCTAACCAAATAGGGCAATAAAAAGTGAAATGGCTGGACAGTATACTTTTCATACCCAGATTTTCTTTCTGTACAGTGATTTGTTCTTTTCCATCTGAATGGTAACTGTTTTGACCTTTCACAGAGAATGTTTCACTTATGTGAACAATCGTTAAATCTAAATTTCAGCCTAAGCTAAGCCAAAATGAGGTCTAATACACATGCAATAAAAATAGGCAATGGGACCATGTTGACAACAGTAGCATTTTGTTCTTAGTCTGCTTAGAGTACTGGGGGGCATCAGTTAACTTTTCAGCATGACAAGAGAAATAATAATGTGCCAATTAGATAATATTTTATTTTTGAAGAGGTAATATGAACTCAGTGTAGAGAAAGGAAAATTCAAACCCTGTCAAAGCATATGCATACTCCCTGGAAAAGGGAAACAATTAGAAACAGGAGGCAGGTACTAGGTTGCTGGGCACCAGGCATGGGAATGTAAAATAGATGTAAAGGCACAATGTTCCTTTATAACATGAAGGAAATTATTACTAACTGCAATGTGGTAAAGGTTTTAGAATTTTCCAAATATACCTAAACTCAATTGAAACCTTGCACTTACGACTTCAGAGCATGTGGACTCTGTACCAGTGAATCTATAAGAGAAGAAAGAACATATATTCTAGGGCCCTGCTCTCAATCACAGGTTCCATATCTCTTAGCCGCCTGCCTTTCCACTTTACCGCATACGTTTTCAGATATGTTCTAATACCTGTATCAACATTGTGATGGTTGATTTACCTGTCAACTGGACACAGTCTAGAACCATCTGGAAATAGAATCTCAGTGAGGAATTGTCTATAGCAAATTGGCCTGTGGCCATGTCTATGGGGGATTGACTCCATCACATTAATTGAGTGGGAAAGGATGCAGCCCACTGTGGGCAGGATCATTACCTGGGGTTGGACCTTGGACTGTCTGAGAGTACAGTGAAGCAAGTAGTGAACATACATGCTTCCATTGTCCCTCTGCTCTGACCATGGATGAACTAGCTGCTTCACATTCCTGGTCCCTCGACATCATACCAATGATGGACTATGCAGTGGTTTGAATGAGTACAGCCCCCATAAGGCTCATATATTTGAATATTTGTTCCTCAATTGGAAGAACTGTTGGGAAGCATTAAGAGGTTTGGCCTTGTTAGAGGAGGTGTGTCCCTGGAGGTAGGCTCTGCGGCCCTGTCTTACTCTCTGCCTCTTGTTTGTGGGTCAGATACAAGGTCTCAGCTACTGCTATAGTGCTATGTCTGCCTGCCTCTACATGGGCTCATCCTCTTGAACCTGTAAACAAGGATTAAATGCTTCCTTTTATACAAGTTGTCTTGGTCGCATCTCTTCACAGCAATAGAACAGTGACTCAGAGTGTCACCTGGAGTTGTAAGAGGAATAAACCCTTCCTCCCTGACAGTTGCTTCCGACATTATTTTATCACAGCAACTGGAACCTAAACTAGGATGAAAACGTTTGTCTGTCTGTCTGTCTGTCTGTTTGTTTGTTTTACTCAACGGTGATAATCATTATGTAGTCAGTATTATTTTGTAACTTAAAAATATGTGTCTTTGAGATCCAAGAGATTAAAAGTACACATTATAGAGCTTAGACTTGTCTTTTGCTTGCTACATGGCTATGTATTCCACCAAGTAAATTATACTTTATTTAACTAGACATACTGACAAATCCTTAGATGGCCTTTATGTTAATTGTGTAAACAATTTTGCAATTAATTTTATTGTTTCTAAGTCACTACATCTGCTAGATGACTGCTATAAATAACAGAACTAAGTAAAGTGTTTTTAATTCTAAAAGATGCTACTAAATTGCCCTACATGGGACTTAAGACCTTGGAGAAAGATTAGCAATTGCTGTTGTAATTAAGTAATTGTCAAAGGCCACCAAGAGAGTGCTCAGCAGGTAAAGGTGCTTGCCATCAAGTCTGAGAAGTCATGGGATCCACCTCGACAACTCCTATAAGTTGTCAGGTGGCCATGGTGTACACACACACACACACACACACACCATAGTAGATAAATAAAAATACTATTTAAAGGTAAACGTATAAAAACAACAATCAAATAGAAAAATGAGCAAAGCACTTGAATAGGATTATTTAAATTTTATACAAAATAAAAAAAAAAAAAAGAGCACAGATATAGTCATTCTTACTGAACAAGTCCCAGGAACATTGTTCTAGGATGCTTTGTTTTAAGCCCTCAAGACAGTCAAGCACAAAACTGAATCCTGAGGTAAAAAGAGTCTCTTCCATGTTGTCGCTGACACTTAAAGACAGAATGAACTTGCTTCTGGGACTGTAGAGATGGCTCAGCAGTTAAAAGCACAGCCTGTATCACTCCTTCAGAGAACCTGGGTTTGGTTCTCAGTACCCATGCTCAATGGCTCACAGCTGCATGTAACTCTAATTTCAGGGAAGCTGACATCTCTGGCCTCTGAGAGCACCTGCATCTGCCTGCACACTCACCCACACATAGATGTAATGCTAAATAAAAATCTTAAATAATCCCTCTAGATGCCTTAAAGGTAAAACAAAACAGAACAGACAAATAAACTTTTTCCATACACACTTAGCTCTTTTGTGATGATGTGTCTTTCAATACACAGGAAAGAAGGAAATACAGGTTCCTGAGAACCTGAGATTTCATATGTGAGCCAGGATGTGGGTGAGAGAAGCCCCTGGTCCTAGCTACGAACAAGGCCCTATGTTCCTGTGGAGCCAGAAAGCAAAAGCTGCCGCAAAGGATCTCTAGGGAAAACACAGAGATACATAGATCCATTGAACTGAGCTGTAAGGTACTTGGCGTGCTTAGGAAAAGAAGCAAAAGTATATGGGATTTGTAAAAGTTTAACATGTATTTATTTATCCTGTATTGTATGTGTCTAAGTATGGGAACTTTCACCACATGTGTGGAGTTCAGAGGACAACTTGCAAGAGTCAGTTCTCTTTTTTCACTGTGTGGATTCTAAAGGTCAACTCAGGTCATCAGGCTCAGAGGGAAGTGTCTCTAACAGCTGAGCCATCCTTTCCACACCAGATTTTTTAAAAATACATAATAACTAAAAATTTAATGAAATATCATTATAGTGTACTCAAATTAAGATTGTGAAACAATTTTGTAGAGAATAGTAGAGGTGTGTGTGTGTGTGTGTGTGTGCCCACACGTGCACTCCAGTGTACTAGGGCTAGGGTTAAAGTTTGCATCTTCCAAAGTAGAAAGTCAATAGGTAGTTTGTGTACAATCCATAGCTGAGAAAATGTCAGATGAACATGTAAGCCAAGCTAAGGACTAAAGGAGCCAGAGAAAAGTGAACATTTTGAGAATAGTCACTTCTATCTGGGTCATGGAACTTGGGGATGAGGAAGGGTATAGTTTGAGTCCCATTTACTTCCTGACAGGTCATCCAGAACTATTTGCTTTCAAAGCCATGTGAATGTTTTATGTTGATGAAAATAAGCTTTGCATTGGAAAAGAGAAGGGACTAGGTTGTAGAGAGCCAAGTATGGTTTTAGTGCACCATTGCCTCATTTGTATTTAGCTGCAAGGACTGCTTGTCTGCATGCTTACTGAAGGAAATTTCAGCAAAGATGGCCGTCCTTCCTGTATTGTGCGCATAATAAAGATTATTCCTGGAAGAGCAGACAATACCTTTGATTGGAAATGAGTCTTTCAGAATGATAACACTTACAGACTCAAACTAGGGGTGAGATAGAAGATAAGAAACACATGGAAAAGTAAAAGAGGGATGGGGAGGTTAAATACAAAAGAAACAACATCATTTCACTATAAACCATGAATTAAAATATAAAATCCATATCATAATATATGTAGCTTTGTGCAAACAGCCATACAAACGGAAGCTAAGGACAAGCAATTTGCAAGCAAAAAAAAAATCATGTAATAATTTAAATTATTAAATTAAATGGTTCATAGTAAGAAAGAGTAAGGCTTCCACACTAAATTCTTTTATAACTTTACAAAGAAAGGAACCAGTTTTCATCACCATGTAAGGTAGCCAGCAGGAGTTTCCTGGTCTGTTGAGCATGCTTTCTTTATGTCCTGCATCCAACGTGAATGGTGCTTCAGCAGTAGGGTTTTATTACCTAGTTATGGTGGGCAATCAAGAGCAATGGCAATAGCCTATGTTGTTTGTGTGACTCTGGCTCCTGGAGGGAAAAGACATCAGTGGTCTCACGTAGCACTGGTCCTATTGGTGTGATAGTGGCATGAATGTTTTGGTGATAACGAATTACTTTCTGGCTGGATAAAAAGCCTATTCTATATGAGGACTGTCGTGCCCCAAATTGTAAACATGGTGAAACGCGACTGGAGAGATCATAGAACCTAAGGAGGAAACTTGCTATTTATTGTTTTGCTAACTGGTCATGCTTTCAAACTCCCAGCATGGCTTGGGAGAGGACCCTTAAGACTCTACTTTTGAAATGAGGAGCTATGGAAAGTTGATGGCTGCTGAAAGAATAAGAGGCACTCTCCTTTAGGGACATGGCCAATAGCGGGTTGCCAGTGCACCAGTGGATGGCCCCACCTCCATGTTCATCTAGGCATCATCAACTGCACTCAAAAGGTTATTAATAACAACAACAAAAAGGAAAGACATGAATGAGGTTGCTGTAGCCGCCCACGGCCACAAGTCAACTGGGTTCACCTGAAAGGGGGGCTGGGAATGACAGGGGCTGGAGGGCGAGAAGAGATGAAGCCAAGACAAAGTTCTCTGATCAAGGCTCAAAGCTTTAATGTTCAGCTCTCAATTTAAAGGGGAAGACCCAGCCCACAACCCCTCCTGGTTTCAGATGGGTGGGATAATCCATAGTCGTTCCAGGTCACAGTCAGAGATGTCTCAAGGCAAGGCCAGGGACAGTTCTGCTTCTGTGTTCCGGGCAGCCAAGGTGGGTAACTCCACTTAGATCCTATCACTTGACCTTGTTGTGGTAAACAAGGTCTCTCAGTCCTGCTCATGGGGGGGTGTGTGTGTGGAGAGTACAGGTTGCGAGACACACAAGACGGGTACCCACCGTAGTAGGACCTGGAAGGAGGTAGTGGTGGATGGATATGATCAAAACATAGTGGATACATGCATGAAAGTTTCATAGACTGAATAACAAATGTTACCATAGAAAGGGAACCACATTGCAAATGGAAGTAATTAGCCTCTTCCAATTCTGTTACTCTTTTGTGCTTTTAAAGAACTTTCTTAATAATGGGAAGGATGAAGTAAGAAATGAGGGTTGAAAATACTCTCAGTGTAGTTGTCCTTAACTGTTTCATAATAGATGCTCTGTTGAAACACTCTTCCCTCAATCTGTGTTTCCCGCCCCACCTCCATTTTTAACTATAGGGATTTTTTTTTTTTAAGAAAAGAAAGGGAATTAATAATTGGAACCTCATAAAACTGAAAAGCTTCTGTAAGATAAAGGACACTGTCATCAGGACAAAATGACAGCCTACAGATGGGAAAAAGATCTTCACTAATCCGACATCTGATAGAGGGCTAATATCTAAAATGTTTTAAGAACTTAAGAAAGCTAAACACTGACAATCCAAAAATCCCAATTAAAAATGGGGTGCAGAGCTAAACAGAGAATTCTCAACAGAGGAATCTTGAATGGTCAAAAAGCACCTAAAGAAATGTTCAATCCCCTTAGTCATCAGGGAAATGCAAATCAAAATAACTCTGAGGTGCCACCTTAAAACATTCAGAATGGCTAAGATCAAAAATTCAAAGGACAGCATATGCTGGTGAGGTTGTGGAGCAAGGAGAACACTCCTCCACTGCAGGTGGAAATGCAAACTTGAACAATCACTCCAGAAATCAATTTGGTGGTTTTTCAGAAGACTGAGAATAGTTCTACCTCAGACTCAGTTATATCACTCCTAGGCATATACCCAAAAGATGCTGCACCATCCCATAAAGACACAGTTATGTTCATAGCAGCTTTATTTGCAATAGCTAGAAACTGGAAACAACCTAGAAGTCTCTTAACTGAAAAAAGGATACAGAAAATTCGGTATATTTAGACAGTGGATTGCTACTCAGCCATTAAACAAGGTCATTATAGATTTCTCAAGCAAATGGATAAAACTAGAAAATACCATCCTGAGAAGGTAACCCAGACCCCAAAGACATGCATGGTATGTGCTCACTTATAAGTGGATATTAGTCATAAAGAACAGTATAACCATGCTATGATCAACAGACCCAAGGAAACCAAAAAACAAGGAGGGCATGAGGAAGGATGTTTAAATCTTTCTCAGAAGAGGAAACAAAATAGATATCTGAGAATGATGGAAGGAGGGAACTGAGTGGAAGAGTAAATGGGGAGGGGCGTGGGGAGGAGCAGGGGAGATCATATGTAGGGAGAACAGGGGAGAGAAAAGGGAGATTGGCTGGGGAAGGACAATCCCTAGGACATGCCAGAGACCAAGCATAACTGTCCTCTGTGAGGCTCCACGCAGCAGCCAATGGAAAGAGATGGTGAGACTCACACCCAAACATTAGATGGAGCTCAGAGAGTCTTACAGAAGAATTGGGAGAAATTCCGAGGACAAGAACTCCACGGGAGGACCAACAGAGTCAACTAACCTGGACCGTGGAGGCTCCCAGAAACTGAATCACCAACCAAAAAGCGAGCATGGGCTGGACCTAGGTCCCCTGCACATATTTAGCAGATGAGCAGCTTGGTCTTAATATGGGTTCCCCAGCAACTGGAGCAGGGGCTGTTCCTGAGCCTGTTGCCTGGCTGGCTGCCTGTGATCCTGAACCCCTAAATGGACAGCCTTTTCTGGCCTCAGTGGGAGAGAATGTGTCCAGTCCCACAGCAACTTGATATGTGTGAAGGTGGGGGGAGAGGTTGACACCCAGAGGGTGCTTCTGCTTCTCAAAAGAGAAGGGGAAGAGGGAAGGGGGTGGGGGGACTTTCATGGTGTGGTACTGGGAAGAGTGGAAGGGCTGATATTAGGTTATAAAGGGAATAAACAAATAAATGTAATAAAAAAAGAAAGGGAATGTGATTTTGTTCTTATTGAATATTTACAATAAATAGCATTAAGCAGATTTTCAAGTGACAGATGACTTAGACTGCAAGTCATTTTGCATACTCAATTCCCCAGACTCATATCCTAGAGGAAGAGAACAGGTTCCTACAAGTTGTCCTCTGACTTCTAGTATGCTGCAGCATTGTCTCCCTAAAAGTTAAATATAAGTAAAAGCAAAACGACATAAAATACTAGGGCAGCAAGATAGCAAAGTTGAAAAAAATGATTACCTACAAGCCTAATGTATTATTTTTCTGTTGCTATGATAAAATACCATGACCAAAAGCAACTTATAGGCAAGTTTCTTTTTGCCTTACAGTTCCAGAAGGAAATCCATAATGGTGTGGGAGGCATGGCAGCAGGCATTTGGAACAGGAAGCTGAGAGATCATATCAACAGCCAGCACAACAGGAGAAAGAGTGACTTAGAAGTGAGCTAAGATTATGAAATTTTAGCCCATTCCTAATAATCTACTTCCTCTAGCAAGGCTAAAGGTCCCTTAACCTCTCAAGCAGTGTCACCAAACAGAGAGCAACTATGCAAATACATGAACCTGTGGGGAACATTTTTCTTTTAAGTCATCACATCTGATGACCTGAGGTTCATCTCCTGCACCTAAAGGTTGGAGGGAGGTGATTGACTCCTTAAAACTGTTCTCTGAAACCACACACACACACACACACACACACACACATGCAAATACATTTAATTAAAAAAAGAACCTGCTGTGTTAAGTGTTCTACATATAAGGAGATGCATGACCACAACAATATCCATAAAGAAACCATGAGACACTGACGTAAAGCAATTAAAATTTTCGATCTTGTTAATGAAATTAATGTACTCAACTAAAGGCAACACAGTCTCATTGGCTTCTATTCAGAGTTTGCTGATGGTTTGTGTGAATTAAAATAAGCATTGAGGAAGTAAATAGTATTTATGTCCAGATGACTGGGGAAGGTGTTATGGTTGTACTTTCATTCCATCCTGACCATGTGGAGTAGTCACATGATTTGGGTGTATTTGACCTTCTTTTACAGCTCTAGGATAAAAGTTCACTCATCAAAGCAATGTTTCCCAGCTGTCCTCATAGTTTCTGGTAAGATCCAAAGTCAGTCTAAGCTCCATCCAAGATTGCTTCAGAGATAATAGATCAATAACCCTGCAATTTATATTTGATGATGGTACAAATGTATTCATCGGAAGCATGGAGTTCTGATGGGCACCAGTCACCATGTAGAGTGTAGAGTGTAAAGCCTACAGGAAGACAGAAAACAGTCTTTCACCTCAGCCATCTCTTCTCCCTAAGACCAGAGGACATCATTTTAGAACACTCGGCCATCTCGGTTCTCTGTGTTGACTCCTGACATGGAACTGGTCCTCATCTGAGTAGAAGCGACAACCCTGACAGAGGTTTATAAGCTAGTAGGAGCTGTTCTCTTGTCTGCTCCCTGACCTCATGCCTTGCAATCGTCTTGTCCGTTCGTCCCTCACTAGAGCATCGGCCCCCTCTACTATCCCTGATGTGGTTGGCATGCAAGATCCTGTCTCCATTTAGGGTGTTAGCTAAGCTGTTCCGCTCTCCCTCAAATATTTCTTGCCTCTCTGACAGATAATGCCTTCATTTCCCAGTCCTTATTCAAATCCCCAATTCTCAGAGGGATGCCCAGCTCATCTTATCAGGATCCCACTCTGGCCTTCCTACAGCTCCATTGTCCTCCTTATGTCTGTCTCGATCAAAAGAATTCAGAGGAGACACAGAGCATTGAGAAAAACATAGAGTCTATTTTTAGTGAAGTGGGGCATGAGAGCGGGCGATGGCCCGAGAGACCTTTGCATCAACCTATATTTTTAGGGTAGGCTTTAAGCTTACCTAAAGTTTCTGAAACTTTAGAGTTTTCCTGAAAGTGTTTCCCTGCCCAGGTGATTGACAGGACCTTTTGGATTAACTCTTTTTTTTTTTTTTTTTTTTGGTTTTTCAAGACAAGGTTTCTCTGTATAGCCTTGGCTGTCCTGGAACTCACTCTGTAGACCAGGCTGGCCTCGAACTCAGAAATCTGCCTGCCTCTGCCTCCCAAGTGCTGGGATTAAAGGTGTGAGCCACCACTGCCTGGCCTCTGGATTAACTCTTAAGGGAAGGGAGTGATATGGTTTGTTGTTGTTTTGGTTCTTTGTTTGTTTGTTTTGCTTTTAGGGGGTTTTGTCCATTACCAGAAAGCAACCAACTAGATAGCAAATTTATATTCTTTGGGGTAGTTTAGAACTTGTCATGTTTTTAAGAAAGACCAGAGATATTTTAGAATCTCTTCTTTGAGCGGCAGTCTAAGCCTTGCAGTTTCAGTTTCTGTTTTTACCAGCTGGTGATGATGGAGAAACTTTCAACCTGCTAACCAATTTCAATCTGATTGGCTAACTAACAACCATCCAACAAATACACCGCCGTTTTTAGTATTACTTCTCAAAGCACATGGTAATATTATAGTGTATTTCATAACATTTGTTGTTTGGTTTCTACCTCCCTTTTCTGTAATATAAGACATCTGGTAAACAGTTCCCTAAGCCTTTATGGATGCACGAAGGTGTATTAGCACTGTTCTGAACACTAAATCTGATGTGAGTCACGGTGGGTGATTCTTCTAGAACTTTATACATTGGCAGTCAGAATATGTTTGTAGACACTTGATAGCAAACTACCTACTAAAAAATAATGAAGGATGAGCCATCCATGACATCCTAAGAAGGTTTGAAGGAATTGGTGATCTTTACCCTTGGGAAAACCAGAGAACAGATCAGTTATCTTCACTTCAAATAAACAAGGAGTTGCCATATAAAAAGAGGAATTAGGCATATTATATCCTTTTGTTCTACAAAGCAGAGTGGATCAAAGTTACAGAAAGGCACATTTCAGCTGAGCAGAGTAACCGACTTTCTAAGCATAAAGTTGCCCCATACTGGAACAAATTGCCTCCCAATTTAGTCAGCTCTCTGTTAGTGTGGTGTGCAAGCAGGGGCTGAGTGTGCCCTCCATTGAGACAGAAGGCACCTCTGCACTGGGCAATGGCTTGGACTTGGTGACCTGTCCTCTAGAATGAGTTATAAAGCATTTTGCTGTGACCATTTGTGGGCTATCCATAAACAAATGCCCTCCCTATGTGGTCTCTCTTTCCCAGTTCCTAAACCGTCTTCATATAGAGTCTTTCCACTGTGCCAGTGGTGCTTCAGGAGCAGAGTCCTCCTGGCCATGGTTGGTTAGATCAGGAATCAGCAACATTCTAAAGCTTGTCAGTCCAAGTCTCCATCCAGCCCTACAAATTCATAGGGAGTAAAAGACTCTGGTTCTCTGAGGAGATAAGAAAGATGACCTAATGCAGAAGTGATAGCCAGCCATTTCAAACATGTATGAGGAGAGGCAGCTACTTCTTTAGAAGGATCAGCTGAATGAAGCCAGCACAGATTGATGAGCACCTGGGATCTGAGGGATGGAGGGACACTTCCTGCCTGGATTACCACACCCTAATTCTGGCATTTGCTAAGGCCCACTGATACTGGTACTTGGAGGAGCATTTTTTTTTTCCTTCTTCCCTCCCTGCCGCCCTATCTCATCCTCTGCATTCAGCCTTCCCATGTCTCCCCTTCTCAACCATCTCCCCTTCTCCCTTTTCCTTAGGTTAATCAGTTACTTCTCTCAGGTGGACCCAAGCGTCATAAACCATAAACATTTTATTTAGATTTTCAGCTCTACTTATTTGTGTTTAATTATCTGAATTCATAAAATCTTGTTATTTATGTAAAGAGGTTACAACTAGCATCCTTGCTCAGCGCTACTTGGAATTAGATACTACAAATTACAAAATAAGTGACATACTGTCTCCTGAAATGTTTCCCTGGCCTTGCCACCACTGCTGTCCTGTTAGCCCCCAAGGCCAAGTTCTAATGAATATCGGATATCACCAATGTGCCATGCACTCTTGTTTTTCTAAAGGAATTATTACATCCTCTCACTCTGAGGGGTGGTGTTTGTTCCTTATTCCTGCTCCTCACCGCTCCCTGGCCCTTCTGTCTTTTCAGCTTGAGGTACTGGTAGTAGTAGTAGCAGTGTTGACTGTGACAAAGAAACATTATGGAACAAAAAGAGACACTGCTTTTTAAAATCAGGTATGGTAGATGCTGCATGCCTTTATTCCCAGCATTTAACTGGGTCTCTGTGAACCTGATTTACATATCAAGTTCCAGGATAAGCAGGGCTTCACAGTGAAACCCCAGTCTCAAAAACAATTGTAACTCTCAATTGGATACAAAGTAATGGGTTTTATCTTGGCATTTTTACCTGTGCTTTGTTCTCTTTACCCTCCTCTTCCCCCTCCCTTGCTCCCTTCTCCTCTCCCTGCTTTCTGCTAATCCCCCTTCCTCCTCACACAATCCTCTTCTGATTTCAGCCAATCACATGTACTTTATTTCCACTCCCACCTGCATATGATTATGAGTTTTCTCCCCGATCACCCTTCTTCTAGATTTTTGGAAACATATATATATGTATTTGTGTGTGTGTGTGTGTGTGTGTGTGTGTGATAGTATGTGTACATATGTGCAAGAGCCCACGGAGACCAGAAGAGAGCATTTAACTCAGGCCACAGACAGTCAACACAGACTCCAGTTGCAGCAGGACCGTGGACCCACACATGGTCCTTGGCGGCAGCCTAGGTCAAGACCTCACCATGGCGGCTTCATATCTCTTGGTTCCTCCCCACCACCAAGTACTCAGTTCCAGCTTTCTCCACAGGGTACAAGGCTCTCGGATTCTTTTTCTCTTCCATCTCTCCACAGTGTATTCCATGGCAGGCAGGCGCTTGGCTATCTTCTCGGACTGTCCAGGCAGGCATGTGTCTCTTTTCTTGATTTAATTTCACTAAACCATATGTGTTTAGAATGGAAAAATGGTGTTACCTTCAGGAAGGGGCGCCTCCCTGGAAGACTTGGGTTATTGTCCCTAGGCCTTGAAGTTTTATAGCTGAGTCTACTTCTGACTCACTCTGTTGTTTGAGTGTGGGTACAATGTGACTACCATGTCCTGCTTCTGTGACAAGCTGCTCTTGTGCCATGTTTTCTCTACCTAATGTTGGGCCTTCCCATTCATTGTGGACATTCCTCCAGGAACTCTGAGTCAAAGTGAACCCTTTCCCCTTAAGTTGCTTATTTCAGGATATCTGTCTCATCTAGAGAAGAGGAGCTAACACACATGTCACATTTAAATCACAACACACATTTGCAAAAATTAAATGTTAAAATAAAGCCATCGTTAAAATTTCACAACACTCAGATTTTATAATAAGTTAGAATGATGATATTTTGTTATTATTTGAGGCAGAACTGGACTTGAATAAAATTTAATTTTTTTTTGCCACATAATTCTTTGCTTACAGTTAGTACAATTTATTTCTCACCAGCATGTTTAGAATAATGCAGAATATAAACTGTTTCTAAGTACTTTCAACAACTTCAAGTACTTCACAAGCAGGGGATTTAAATACAATTGATATACTAATTATAATTAATTTATGGATAATTATTATCTATCCATTAAATCATTCCCTTAAGGATTTGTATTCATTAATATGTTGTTTGTTAGCTATACAAGTTTAAGTTGCTTAAGTCTTAAATTATCAAGCTGAGATTATGAACTATTTTCTGCCTTTTATCTTTGTCAAATGAACTAGGGCACTTTTCTTTTTCCTCCTACATGACTGTTAGACTTTGGATCTCGAGTATCATTTAGAAGTCCATGTTTTGGAAGCTTTGTCTCCAGGGTGCTGCTATTGGGAAGTAGCTGAACTCTTGGGAGGGAGAGTTTCATGTAAGTAGTTAGGTCATTGGGGGCATGTCCTTCATGGGACAGGAGGAACGCGATTCTTTCTTTCTCCTCTCCTTTCTAGCCATCACAAGTCAAACATCTTTGTATCACTGCATGTTCCTTAACGTTCTATTTTGCCTTTTCATTGTTTCAACGCATCAGAACCAAGTGATCATGCACCAACATAAACGTTTTCTTTATTTAATCTGTTCACTTTGGGTGCTTTATCAGAGTAACAAAAATCTGAACCACACAGTGATTTTGTATTTAGTTAACCTCCCCCTTCTCCACTCAATGCTACTAAGCATGCTGATAGCATGTACCTACAGATAGATACAAGGGGTAAGTCTTAAAGATGTAATTGCTCACAAAAGCATAGGTTCTCTCTGTAGCCTCTGATAGATTCCCAGATTCAAAGATCTCTAAACCATGCCCAATATATTTTTTCCTCTAGCCACAGTTTGGAATGTTTCCTTAAAAAGGAAATACATGGTGGCTCTGCTTTGCTAATATATTAAGTACACATTTAGCTTAAATACTGCTTAGGCCAGCAACTAGATTTGATGGTGACAAATTTGATGAGCATTTTCTATATAATATCCTGGACCCACCAACAGAGGCCTGAGAGCCAGCCTGTACTTATATGGGGCAGATGGCTGCATCTGCGGGCAGAGGGTTTTTATGATAGTGGCTTTCTTTGCTGGTCCAGTCCCAGCAGTCTGTGGTGCTTCAGAATGAATATATATTTCTGGTCATACAGTCTCTCTCAGGAAATGTTCATATACTATCACAGTGCTCTGATGTTTGAAAATGTCATGCTCCTGTTATATGAAAATGACAGTTACTGAATTGTGCTTCAAGTTGTTTATTTAGAAGCAATAAAAGGTCAGGGATCCAGTCAGTCTTTCTCTTCAGTCTTTCTCAGAAAAGGTAACAGATGCCCTTGAGAAGGGGGACTGAGAAAACTGTGTCTCCTAGTGACTGCTTCATAAGTGTGTAAGGCCTGTATAAGGAGGTCAGGAGACACAGAGAGGGATCTTTGAATTGTGTCATTGGGAAGCTGCAGGGAGGTGGGGGGGGGGACAAGGTATCATCCTAATTTTGAGGTAAACATTATAAGAAGCATTGCTGCCTGAGCCTGCGGGCTCACGTCCTTGCTATCAACCCTGTCTTCCTGGGTCTGTCTCTTGCAGGTTTACTCTGCATATGAAGTTCAATCCTTTGTCTGTTTACATGAATGAATCAATAGTCCCTAAATATTCATGAGGCTGTCCACAATGTGTGTTCATGTGTGTGTGCACACCTGTGTGCAGGTGTCTGTGTGCACATACATACTCAGGGAGACCAGAGGAGGAAGTTGGGTGTCCTGTTCTGCCATTCTTTCTCTTGTCCCTTATAGATAGGACTTCTCATGGACTCTGGAGCTTGCTGCTTTCCAGGTAGGCTGACAACTCCCCCCCCTCCCCCACTATGGTCCTCTTGTCTCATCATCTTCCCTCCAATGCCCTCTGTTTTATGTGAGTACTGAGGATCTGAACTCAGGTCATATTTGCACTGCAAGCTTTATTACCCACAGAGGCATCTCCCCTCAACACCCCCATTCCCTGTTCTCACACTCTTCAGAATAATAACGCAGAGGAATCCTGAGCAATGTTAGACTTTTGCCATCTCTTTTTCTCCCTTTGTCTTCCTGATTTGTATGCCCTGTCCTCTCCCTGTTGAACAAAACACATTTTCTCACGTTTCTCTTGCAAATCATTTTAGTGAGACATGGTTTGGGAGCCTTTAGAATCAACTCTAAGAAATAAAGCTTGGAATAACATTGCACCTTGTTTCTCTCAGGAGGAGCTCTCCTGGGTAACACCCCCTTAAATGACAGGACGATTACAGACAAGCTCTTTAAAAAAAAAAAAAGAATCTCGCCCCCTTTTGGTATGAGGAAAATGTTGGTTTAACCTAACTGGAAGCTTTTGACTGGTGCTCAGAGAAACTCTGAAATCCTATCCTCTCACGTCAATCACACAAACCCCAACTATGCTTCCACTAATAGTTTCCCTTCCTGTACTTGGAAAGTCATGTGCCATTAAAGGAAAGTGTCCCAGCCTCATAGCAGATGCTGGTGTCTGTGAATGATTGGTTATATTTAATGTACAATGCCACCTCTCTCTTACATATCATTTTGTTGACAAATGGCTTTTTGAGCTGTTATCATCAACTCCAAGAAATAATGCTTTCAAATAATGCTGGACTTTTTAGAGGGGTTGTTATAGACACTGTTCCTTTCATCTGTAAGAATATGGAGAAGTTTATAAAAGATAGGATATT
Source organism: Arvicanthis niloticus (assembly GCF_011762505.2). Taxonomy (NCBI): domain Eukaryota; kingdom Metazoa; phylum Chordata; class Mammalia; order Rodentia; family Muridae; genus Arvicanthis; species Arvicanthis niloticus. The sequence goes on from NC_047661.1 coordinate 97,604,268, forward strand.
TTTGCCACTAGAGAATAACTAATATCCAATTCTGCACATGTTAAGATGAAAAAACACAAACAGTGAGGAACTTTGGAAAATGGAAAGAAAAAGTGTTTTCATGTATTGGACAAGTGGTACAGAAATGACAAAAGTGAAAAAGAAATGGAGGCAAGCCCCATGAGCCCTCTAGCCTCACATCTGAAGGCATTTGGGGGACTGTCATGAGGAGAGAGTTAGGCAAAGCAGAAACAAGATGGCAGAGACCCGATTCTGCTGAAGCTATGGTACCTTAAGTATGAAGCACTGGTAACTGGAAGGGAAAGGAATAGAGAGATGCTCCAGACACCACCAAAAGTGACCTCTGACTCTGTTGGTGCCCAGTGAACTGTACATGTATAGGGTGAAACTTTACAAGACCAGTAGGTGGGAACAAACACAGAGACCCACAGCAAGACATTATACACAGAGAAAGCCTGGAACACACAGCTCTAAATTTGTCTCCATCAAATTCTTCTCTTCAGAGCTCACAAAACTTTGCAGAAGAGAAGTTATGAGCTAGTCATGGGAAAAGTCTAGCTTAATGTCTAGGCATTTATTGATTAATAATAAGCCTTGAGTCATTATTAAGGAATTGGGGTGCAGGTGAAAAAACCTGCAGTTACAACATACAATGTAAAAATTGTCATGCCTGAAATTCAATATAAAATTGAAGGACACCCAAACAAGCAGAAAATGAGTCTCATTAGAAGTATATACATCAATTATAGAGATGATGGCTTTTATTTTATTTTTGAAACAAGGTCTCATAGTCCAAACTGGCCTCAAACTTACTGTGGAGCCAAGTGTGTCAATCCTCCTGCCTCCATGTTCCTAGTGCTGAAAATACAGGCTTATATGACTACAACCAGGTATATGCAGCTGAATCCAGGATTCTGTGCAAGGTAGGCAAATACTCTACCAACTGAGCTCACCCAAAGCCTGAGATGATGGAGCTTAGCAGATATTTTAGATATTATATAATATGCTCAAAACTTTAAAAGAAAAGCATAAAGATCATAAAGCATCAAAACCATGAGATCAGGACTAGAAATCACAAAGCATTATTGTAGGGCTGAAGATGTAATTGAGTGAGAGCTTTTGCATAGACTGCATGAAGCCTTGGATTTGAGACCTGCCGATATGAAAGAAGATAACATTCTTATAGCATTTTATTACATAAAATTAAATGTACAGTTGGCTTTGCTTATTAAATAACATGGAACTTCCAAAGTTTGGAAAGACATATCTGAATTTTCCAAGTTGCTAGATAGGCTTATTGGAATGCAGAAGTGTCAAAAGTAATCCCAGAGAGCTGTGGCCTGGCTCTCTGGACTGGAAGAGCCTTGTGGAATCCCAAGAATGTCCTGCTTTTTGGGGAAAGCTATGGGGGCTCCAAAACTCACCAGATTGGAACCCTGCCCAACCACCCATCCTATATGGATACATCCACTCCCACAGATGGTAGACCTGGGACAGCTGGCAAAGTCTAGCATAGCAGCCCTCTGAGAGGCTCTACCAAGCAGCTAAGACAGATGCATATACCCACAGACAAACATTGGATGGAGGCTGGGGACTCCTGCAAGAATTAGGAGAAGGATTAAAGGCCCTCAAAGAGATGGCAACTCCACAGGAATACCAACAGTATCAACTAACCTGAACTCCTGGGAGCTTCCAGAGACTGATCCACCAACCAAAGAGCATACAGAGGCTGGTCCAAGGCCCCCAACACATATGTAGCAGAAAGCTGCCACCTCTGGCCTCAGTGGAAGAGGATGAACCTAATCCTGCAGAGACTTGATTCTCAGGGTAGGGGAACAGGGGTGGGGGTGGGGGAAGCTGACCTCTCAGAGGCAAAGTGGAGGGGAAATGGGGGGGAACTGTAAGGGGTGACCAGAAGGTGGAGCAACATTTGGGATGGAAGAAAAAAAGAGAGGAAAGAAGGAAAGAAGGAAGGAAGGAAGGAAGGAAGGAAGGAAGGAAGGAAGGAAGAAGATAATCTGGAATAAGATTTAGGGAGACATTGCAGTGGACAAGAGCTTAGTTTCTGAGAGTAGGAGAACCTGAGTTTGAATATTTGGCACCTATGTAAAAGCTATACAAGGCTATGCATGTCTGTGACCTCATCACTGGGGGAAGGAAACAAACAGATCCTGAATTTGGATGAAAAAGCAGAACCAACTCCATGCTGTCCACTAGAAACACCCTGTAAATATAATAGAAGTAGAAGAAAGGAAAGTAGCTGTTGGAAATGGCAGAAGATAATGTTCTATTTGTTTAGTTTTTGGTATAGGATTCAAATTCAAGGGCCTTGCACATTCTTAACAGGTGCTCTACACTGAGCCATACCTCTAGACATTAAAGAGACAGTGCTATCTTTTAACAATCTATTTTCTTTTTCCAAGTAAAATGAAATTGTAACACTCTAGAGAGTCTTAGCTACTGGGACCACCTGAGTGAATCATGTGAAGATGGAGATGGTTGCAAATGCAAAAGCATGAGGAGTTTATTGCTCCAGCATGCTGGGGTCTTGCTACATCTAAAAGGAGAGATGACCCTGGGGCAGCTTGGTCAACAAGCTTTTAAACAGTTTCCAGTGGCAGAATAAAGAAACAGCAACTAGGCATAATATGATTGGCAGAACAATGTGACTTTTAAACTGATTGGTCCTTAGGTTGGTCTGCCCTGAGGAATGTGTCTACTGATCTGGGGCTTCCCTTATCTGCAGGTGGTCAACAGTCCCTGTCTCCCCACCCCCCCACCCACCCCACCCCCTGCTGCCCTTACCATGTGGTCTTCCTGAGGGATGCAACTCAGTCTCTCCCTTCGAGAGGCGAGTGGTGCCCACATGCTCTAAGGACTTTTCCCTTCTGGGAAGGGAGGAGATCTGGTGGAATTTTCAAAAGGCTATGAGATGACCTCTTCAAAATTATATAAAGCACCACCAATAATAAGTCATAGTTCAATTACCTTCTCATTTGTAAGCAAATTATTACTCATAGAAATAAGAATTTTTCCCATTTTTCTAGAATTAAAGTGATAGTAAACATTCCCATATGTCACTGCTAATTTTAATAATACAAGATGCAATTCTGACCCTTTCTTTGACTGCTAAAATACATTTTAACAGTCTATTTTTAACCTGCAATTTTCAAGAGATGTGTTTGCCTGGTATCCTATCTTCAATGCATTGTTATTTAATGTCTTTCAAAGCTCTGGCCAGAGGAAAGGTATTTTGAAGAACTGACTGAAAGCAATCTCATCTATTTCTTTGCATGATGTAAAATCTATTCTTGTGTTGTGACATCTGAGGGTATACATCTCTGAACCATATCATGTTTATCTTCCAATCTACTGTTGGTTTATCTTCAAGTGCATCTGTGGGTTATTCATAGAGTGACTATACACCCTGGTTTGTCTTGGACAATTCTAACTCCCACTGGAATTATCCTTAGTGTCCTTACTCCCCCAACTGTCACAATTTTGGCCTAAATTGTGTGGCCAACTTAGTTATAAATGAGTTCTCTCTCTACTATATGCTTTTTTTTTTTCTTTTCTACATTGTTGACTTTCTCTTGTGTTCTTTGCTAACCTGTTGAGGTTTGTATATTGCCATGTCTCTTAGAAACAGCAGGTGTCAATTTTTCACAGTTTAGAGGCTGGAAGACCAAGGTACTGTTGCATTCAGTATGTGAGGACCTGCTTCCAAGTTTGTAAATGGTGCCCTATAATTGTGTCTTCGCGTGGAAGCAGGGTGAAAGCACTCGGACATTTCTTCTGAAGAGCAGTGTATTCTGTACAGGAACAGTTTTGCTAGAAGGGAGAGGGAGACTCCTGAAACTGAGAAAAGAAGCAAAACCTCACATGTCTGAGAAAGGAGAAACTTGGAAGGCTGTCCAAGGCTCATCCCCAGATTTACAGAAGTAGACCTTGGCTGGAGGATACTGAGCATCCACCAGCAGCAAGGACATCTTGGGACCCATGATTCGGCCTGCAAGCTGTCTAGAGTACTCCATGGTTGTGCCTTTCATGAGCCTTACCCCTTGGTGAGGTGGACTCTTCAGCTAATTTAGAGCCATTCGCATTTCTCTGAGTCCTCACTTCTACTCTTGTTAGGAACTCCCATAGAGCTCATTGCTTCTCAAGGTTGCACGTTGGCTTATCATGGATTCTCTTTTTGAAATAAATGGACTATTCTCTGTCTATGTCTCTGTTTCTCTCTCTCTCTCTCTCTCTCTCTCTCTCTCTCTCTCTCTCTCTCTCTCTCGTGTGTGTGTATGTGTGTAAAAGTAGTAATCTGATTCACAAGGTCACATGACTTTCTTACAAGACAACCCTTTGACTACTATCATGTTGGGAATTAAGATTAACATAGAACTCCAAGAGGAAGGCATTCAATAAATAATGTGCTCACTATGTACGTGAGGAAAAAGTGCTATAAATGTTATTTTAGAAAGAAAATAGAAACTTTCATATCATCTGTTCAGCCTTACAAAATATTCCTACCTATTTTACTAAGATTTTAGTAAAACGACTAGATAACTTGAAATGAAATGATTTTAAGAGTAGGGGGAGTCTTGGGCAGTCTACCTTGTCATAAAGACAAAAGACCTGAGACCAAAGGTTCATATGTCTAACCATAGTCATTCTGCTAGAAAGGAACAACAGAGGGATTTTCAGTCCAAAGCTATGCCATTTCGTGAACTACCGGTTAGTCATCTTTTGTACCTTCCCCCCACCATGAGCAAGCCTGAGAGACCTTGTTTACCACAACAAGGTCAAGTAACACAGGATCTAGGTGGAGTTACCCACCTTGGCTGCCCAGAACACAGAAGCAGAACTGCCCCTGGGCTTGCCTTGAGACATCTCCGGCTGTGACCTGGACTATGGATTATCCCACCCATCTGAAACCAGGAGGGGTTGTGGGTTGGGTCTTCCCCTTTAAATTGAGAGCTGAACATTAAAGCTTGGGGCCTTGATCAGAGAACTTTGTCTTGGCCTCATCTCTTCTCGCCCTCCTTCCCCTTTCATTCCCAGCCCTCCTTTCAGGTGAACCCAGTTGACTTGTGGCCACGGGTGGCTACAATCTTTCAGTATTTACACTTAAGGCAAATGTTATCGCCTGTCAATATGTGTACAGGCTAACCATTATCCAGTACTGAGTGGTCATAGGTAACCAGCAACTGCCATCATGCAACCCCTGTACAGTTCTTCTACAGTTGTTAAAGCAGTGAAAGCATCAGCACTGGCCAACAGGAGCTTTGTAAGGCATAAGTATACATGTAATCCCCACCCTGCAGGAGACCAAAGTCTGGCTGCAAAAATCAGTCCATCATTGTATCAGTTGGAATTATGGAGGGTGTGCTAGGAAGGAAAGCATACTTAAGCCACACAACAGAGAGAGATTTTGTTAGTTCATAGAAAAAAGATATCTGAGAGAAGTCACTTCGGGCCTGTGAGGTAGCCTCTCCTGTATCCATTCCTCTTCTGGTGTGACTTTGCAGTGCCTGCTCTCAGGACTCCAAGTCCATTTCAGTCTCATTTGTAGCTTGGCTTTTGTGGTGATTGCTTTGGTTAGCAGAATTTGGCAGAAGTAATGGTCTAGGGTAAAAAGTGTCCTGTACACACCTGAGACTACTGCTGAAGCCCTGCCATTGTCATGGAAACAGGTATAGTCCAGCCTGCTAGGCAGAGACAGACACGTTGTATTCCTGTGCTGCCTACTGGTTGAAAGGAGGAATGCTAGATGATATTAGACTGGATTCCATGTGCAATATCCAGGTAGGACATCATAGCTGCAGAGGCTCTTGCATGTGTTCTCGCCCTGCTTGTCTGGATGGCGTTCTCTCAGCTATTTGTTATGCTATGTGTTATGTGTTATTTTACTTGTTTTGTGTTATTTGTTATATGCTGGCACATACCCTTCCTCTTCCTACTCTTCAGCCAGCTCTCATGTCAACTAATCACCCACAAAGACTTTCCCAAGGTTTGCCAGGATCTTTGTGAGGAGGAGCAAGAAAAATGTAACAGCGACCTAATTACTAACATGTCCCCACCACCCACCTCAGGAACTTCCTACACGGTACTTTTTCCCTCGCCTTGTTCATAGTGATCTCAGGACTTTGGTTACAGCCATTGAATAAAAGTTCTATTTCTTTCGTAGGGTTGACTGGATCAGTTAAGATCATCCACTCATCCTCCAACAAATCCTGGTGGCTAAGTCATGTTGTATGCTTCCACAGGTGAACAGGAACAGTGCGAGATTTGGATCACGTGTGGTCAGTCTGCAAAGTGAAACTCTGTAGTATTTGCTATGTAGGAGAGCAAGAGGGCTCATGAAAGTTAACAAAAACAATATTTTAAGAAATGAAAGTTATATTCTCAATGAGATGTTTTACTCATAATTACTGCAGGTTTTCAAACGTGACATCTATCTTAAAGCTCGCTGTGTGTGCTACAAGCAAGACAGTACTTTGCAAATGACAGAAGATGCTCACTATTTTTCCAATAGAAAGGATATATACATTGGCTCATGGAACTAATGGCAAGGTGAGCAAGACACGGACTCAGAAGCTGCAAATCTGTCTGGGGGCCCCAGATATTGTGTTTACCTGCCAACCTCTTTTCTCTTCTGTTTTGGCCTTGTTCAGTTCTGAAGTACACTGTCGTAATTCAACAACTCTAGACAAAAAGTAAAGTCCAAGAAAAACCCAAGATTGATTTTGATCTGGCCAACCTTGGACCACATTGCTACTCTAAAGCTAATTGCTGGTGGGCTGGGCTCTCAATGGAGGTACTGCACGCCTGCCCAGCACCAGGTCACCTGCACATCCAGTTATTACTTCTGGAAGAGAAAGAGAAGCAAACCTAGAAAATAAACAAAGAATGGACTCCATTGGTCTACCTAGCTTCTTTATTCATTTAAATAATAGATATGTGAAAATCCCTAATAGGCCTGGGTTTGCTATCAAGCCAGGATTTGAATGATAAAATTGAGAGAAACATGAAGGAACATAAGACAGATCTCATGCAGTACACAGACAACCATGGAAATTCTCCCTGAGGCCTGATAGCATCCTAAGGGATGAATGTAGTAGGCAAGGTACAGGGGCCATCACCACAGGAACAAAGGAGACTTCAGAATATCTCTGTGCATTTGCAAGTGGAGAAAAGGAAAAAAGAAAACAAAGCACCATTATCTCCCTCTGATCTCTCAGATTTATCACTTTGCCCTTTAAAGCCCAAATCTGAATTACTTGATATTTACATTGAATAGTTCCTTAGCAACCATCTCAGGTATATAGAGAATGGTACAAAACTGATTTAATAGAGCTGGAAATTAAATATCTCAGCCGTTTCAAAATATTATTATATAAACATATTTCAAGAAAGTTTTTTTTTTGTTGTTGTTGCAATGGAATTATACGTACGACTATGCAACATTCTTCAGATGACCAGCAATGTTCTTTAGTGACTTTCTTTAAGATAGTAAAGAATTCCAATCCTCTTAGCAAATATCAACCTGCTAATGCATAGTGATTCCATTGCAATGGCCAGTTACCACAGCAGAGTCGGGAAGGATGCTTCAGTGGGGATCAATGGTCAGACAAGGTTTTAGGCATTTGGGAAGCTCTGTAAAGCTAGAAGACTGGTGATTTGGAACATTAAGGTTCATGAGAGAAACTTGGGGACAGACACGGGTCAGAAAAAGGGGGGTTTGAACAACTCTTCAGCAGGTGGTACTGCTAATGGGTCTCTTTGGCTTTTTAGAGGAGATGGGAAATTATTAGCCTGCAGAGAGACAGCAAGCCAGAGCTGTGGCCTACAAAGTGCTACAGTCGAATAAAGCTAGGAAGCCTACAGGGAGATCTCAGGGAATGCTTAAGTTAGCATCTCATGAGATGCTAAAATAAAAACACGTAGTCACATTACAGAGGAATAAAATTGTGACATGTGATACAACATGGAGAAATATTGGAAACATCAGACTTAATAAAATCCTAAGATAGAAAATCATATACTGTGTGAGTTTATTTATATGGATACTCTGAATAAGTCAAGAGATTAAAGAAATAAAAATAGCAGTTACTACAGGCTAGCAAAACAAAGTCAAAGGCTATTTTTAAAAGGTAAAGAGTTAAGTTTCATTTGTTTTTATTTTTCTTAAGTGCATATGCATGTGTATGATGTGTGTGTATGTTTGCGAGGCACATACATCTGCATATGTAGTTGATATCATTTATATGAGTTCTGGGGATCCGAACTCTAGTTCTTTTGCTTGCACAGAAAGCAGATGTACTGTGATTATATGTTTGAGGGGTTTCTTGGCCTCAGGCTAGACAGGGAAAAGAAGAGAAGAAAGGAGCCAGGGACAAAGGTCCTTAAGGCCCTACCTCAGTGACTGTTACAAATTCCTGAAGTTTCCAGAATAACCCAGCATCACAGTTACAGCCAGCCATTTAACACACAAACTTATGGTGTGTGTAAAACGTTTTATATTTAAAACATAACAAATGAGGAAATGCCTCAAGTCAATGTTAAGAAAACAAACAAAAATGTATGAATTTTAATTCCCAAGGCTTAGTGTTTATATATCGTTGCTATGGTGTACTTTTAATTCTCTTTTAAAGGTTTATTTATTTTTATTTTATGAGTACAAGTGTTGTGTGTGCTTAGTCCCCATAGAGGTCAGAGGAGGGCATCAGGTTCTATGAACTGTGATGATAGACTGTTCTGAACAGCCATGTGGGTACCTGGACTAGAAACCAGGTCCACTGGAACAGTAACAAGGGCTCTTAATTGTTGAGCCACTACTCCAGCCCCACCCTAGTACAAAATTTGTACATCCTATTTGAAAGAACATAATTAGGAGGAATATTTTTTAAATCCTAATTTTTAAAATTAAAAAAAATAATAAAAAAAAATCTATTTGAGACTAGAGCAATGATGGTTTTGTCCCTGGTGGTATTCTAAAAATTGTGGATTACTTTTTACGTGTATTTGAGTTTTGAAATAATAATACGATTTTGTTCCATTGGTATTTTATTTTATTTTTTTTAAACTATTTATTTATTATATGTAAGTACACTGTTGCTGTCTTCAGACACCCCATAAGAGGGCATCAGATCTCATTACAGATGGTTGTGAGCCACCATGTGGTTGCTGGGATTTGAACTCATGACCTCCGGAAGAGCAGTCAATGCTCTTAACCACTGAGCCATCTCACCAGCCCTCCATTGGTATTTTAATGTCTCATAATTGCTCCTTTGGTTGTAATGTCTTCCTGCAGTCTATCACAATATTATGATTGTTCTGGTACATAACTCTGATACTGTTATTGCTTGTCCCAAACCCATCAATGGCTCTACTGTGCTCAGAATAATACCCACATCTTCAGCTTTGATGTCAAGTACCTCTGTAGTTCACCCTATTTCTCACCTCATTTTATTGCTTCAGCCTTACCTTGGTCATTGGTGAACTCTATCTTCCAGAAGGTCAGTTATTCTCTCAATATATTTCTATCTTCTGATGTCTCTGTCAAATGTGTCTTTTCTCCCATAATTAATTTCTTCAAAGTTTTCATCTTTGAAGATAATAGAATACCTTTTCAATTTTTGTCGGTTTTCTTTTACTAAAATGTCCTGTGATAAATATCATTGTAGCCCAACACATATACATAAATTTTTTTTATAAAAGAAAAAATCCAAGAAAGAAAGCAGCCTTTCTCTTACTTTGGGAGGTAGGTGTGCTTATCTTCTTTTTATTTAGTATTCTATTCTATACTATTTATGTCTTTAAAACAAGAATGCAGAGCTCTATCCTGTTAAATTGTCTCTCGGCCCAATTATGACTAGCTAGTCTCTATGTGTAAACATAGCTGCAGTGCTTGCCCAAAGGCCACCTGCTGTAAGAGACTTAATCCTGCATCTCCTTTTCACCTCACTTCTGATGCACTTTAACACAGAACTCTACATGATGATCCTGATTTGCGGTCACTTTAGAGTTTTCATAGACTATAAACTCTTTGAGGGGAATATGAGTAGTGCTTAATTTTAAGTACTCTGGCATCTGGAACATATTAGAGTCTTATAAGAAGTTAGTCAAATGAAAGAAACTTGGTATTAATTATCTCAAATCATCACCTAGATGTTCACCCAATGGATCCTAAGAGATCCTTCCCTTTTTCTTGAGCTACATACGGCTTTAGAATACAACAATGATGAGACCATTCACTGGAGGATACTCTACCATCTGTAATCAATTTATGATGTTATTAAGTAATTGCTAAGGTACTCCCCAGTTCCTAGAAATACCCTTAGTTCAGATACCATTATCTCTTTCCCTAAACCCCTACATCAGAGTAGCAATAAAGACCTATGAAGAAAAATCACCTCCTGGTCAAGAGTATGGCAAGACTTGCTTAGGTGCAGCCTTTACATCCTAGTTGGGTCAGGGCAATCGCCTGGCCAAGGGACTATTCCTAAGAAATTGAACTTTCTTTAACCCATGCTAAAAAAACAGGTAGAATACTTATTTCTTTAGTAAGGTACTGTACTTTTTCTCCTCCTGCCCAGCCCGCAGCATAGTCCCAGTGAGCAACCATCTGGTTCAGCTGGATCTTCCTGCCTTTCTGAGATCTGAGTCAGAAAGGTACAAATTTCTCTGTTTCTTTTTCTGTATCTTTCATTTGGATACTTCCAGAGCTTAAGGATGCTTTGTCTGTTGCTTTGGGGTAAACCAGCTAGTTTTATGTCAACTTGACATAAGCTAGAGTCACTGGAGAGAAGAGATCCTCGGTTGAAAAAAAAAAAAGAGAGAGAGAGAGAGAAATGCCTCTATAGGATTGGGAAGCATAGGACATTTTCTTATTTCTTGATTGACATGAGAGGAGCCATCCCATTGTGGGTGGTTCCATCCTTGGGCAGGTGATCCTGGGTTCTATTAGAATGTGGGCTGAGCAAACCATGAGGAGCAAGCCAGTAAGCAGCACTCCTCCATGACCTCCTGAATCAGCTCCTGCCTCTAGGTTCCTGCCCAGCATAAGCTCCTGCCTTGGTTTCCATCAGCGGACTGTGGTTCAAGATATATAAGCTAAATTAACCCCTTCTTCCTCAAGTTGCCTTGGCCATGATGTTTTACCAGAGCAATAGTAAGCCGTGTGTGTGGCTTCCATGATGGCTTTAATAAGACGGCTTTTCCCTCTTCTCTCCTCCATTCCCCTCCCCCAAGGCAGCTAATGAGATTTACAGCATTCTGGCCTGGGAGATTTTCTTTTAAAGTCTAAAGAAATTATCCATGTGCTTCTGTTCTGAGTCCATTCTTACATTCTTTTATTAATGACACTAAGAACCCCTAGACTCCAATTTCCCCTGCATTTCTAGGACCTCGTGCATACTAAGTAAGTGCTTGACCACCACATAGCATCCTTATCTCTTTCTTCTTATTATTTTGAGACACAGGGTGCACTTGAACTTGGTTTGCAGCCCAGACAGGTTTCTATTGTGTAATCCTTCTGCATCAGGCTCCTGAATATCTGGTATTATAGGTCTACACCACTGGATCTGACTTTTTTCTACATTAGTTACTTAGGAGTTAGTGATTTTATAGTACTTATGAATCTGACATGATATAGGAAGAGGCTGGGAAACCCGATCTCGGTTTCATGGTATCTAGGAGTGGTCCTGAAACAGTAGTCTCATCAGAACAAAATAATCAAAGCTAGGGTAATGAAGAGGGAAAAAGGAAGCAAGCTGCTCTACGAGGATGAACATTTCCCCAGAAAACCAGCCTTCTGTACCATAAAAACATCCAAAGGGGGGAAATCCTTTAAATAGTGTGTTTTTTTTTTTTTAACTTCAAAGAGGATACCCAGGACATGCAACTGTTTTTTAACATGAAAATCTTCAAAGAATATATTTCCCATGCAATACTTAAAATTCTCAAAGGGGGCTCCTTCGGGAGGCAAACCCTTTGAAGGTGAAATCTCTTCAATCATGTGAGTTTTTTCAAAGAGAAAACCTTTTTCAAATTTTCTTTAAGCCAGGGACATTTTAAAGAAGGAATTATTTCAGAAATGAGGAAGAGAAACACGGTCTTTTCAGTGGCCTATGCTTTATTGGACTTCTCCAAATAGAAGCCATAGAAACAAGGAAAACAAGTTATTGCTAATAATTAGAATATGGTTCAGTTTAGAAACAAAATAGAAAATGTTTGTCAGCCCTATTCACAATGTACTTCATTTTAAGATTGTAAAAATACGTAAATGCTTTAAAATTGTTAGATATTTGTATATATAATTACAGTAATGGAAGCCACACTTTGTCTTTCCAGGATCCACTTTTTACTTGAAAAGGAAAGCAGGCATGAACTTATTACGTGTGATTCATTTTAACTGCTAGATATTTTACTTAACCTCTGGTGAAATCACACTGGCAGTGTCTTGTCAACACTCATCAGTAAGCTTAGTTTTGTCAGGTCCTACAACTCCTAAAAGAAAACTTAGCAGGTACATTGAGTCAGATCCAATGTCTTCAGGTTCCAGTTCTCTTGTGAGTACCTAATGTACTGCTGTGGCATGGCTACCCAGTCACCTGTTTAAATGGTCACTTAAAAAATGCTTCTTACCATTATTGTATGTCTGATACTGGCCCCCATGTCATCCCTCATGAAGTCAATATAATAATAGTGAATACAGGCCACCAAATGGTTATTTTATTTCTCTTCTCTGGGTGCTACTACTATCAAGGACAAAAGAATCTTAGTCTGATAGTTTTCCCAGATTCTTCAGTTAGTCTTTGTCTCTCTCTCTCTACTTAGGAGGCTCCTGATGGATCTTTATATATCTAGAATATGCTTCCAGTAGTCTGATAATCAAACACACTATCAGGATTCTCAAACCCATGCAACTGAAACCTGGCATATATTTAAAAAAGTGTGTGTGTGTGTGTGTGTGTGTGTGTGTGAGAGAGAGAGAGAGAGAGAGAGAGAGAGAGAGAGAGAGAGAGAGAGAGAGAAAGGAAGGAAGGTAGGTTTCAGTACCTGTGGAAGATGGAGGAGATGGAGGATGGTATTAGATCCTCTGGCGTTACAGAGCCTTGTGAACCTCCCAATGTGAGTTCCCTTAAGCATTGAGCTGTCTCTCTAGACCAACATCTTCTTCTTCTTCTTTTTTTTTTTTTTAAGTCTTACAGATGTCTAGGTAGTATCGCTTAACAGATCACACTAGAGGACCATTGTTGATGTTTTTGCATTGTTGAAGACAGTTATAGTGACTTCACATAATGTTTTCTGTTTTACCAACCAATTTCCAATGTTTTCAATGTTATTGTAGCTTTTGTGTTTTTACATTGAACACTCTTCTAGGTGTTCTTTCAAACACGATTTTCTTGTTATTTTATATTATTTATCATATAATATACATATTATTATAATACTTATTTATGTTAATGAAATAACAAAACAACTCATGAAATGTGTCTGATAATACATATAAAAAAGTTATATAAGAAAAACCGCCTGTCTGAAGCATGGCTGTGAGTGTAATAACAGCTAACCAGGAGGAAAATGCAGAAACTCAGGCATATAATCATATCCTTGAGAGATGCTTAAGCATAAGAAATACCATTTTTTTTACAAAAAAATCTTTAATTAATTTAATTTCCTTTGACCTCTACTTAAAGGGGATTTTTAAAAAAAAGATCTCTTAACATAATGTGCTTTGTATTTCACAAAATCAAGCATGACTTACCATCAAGATATACTTTAGATGTGCTGAGAAAAATCCTAGCCTCTGAGAAATAATGATGATGACTACAGATTCAGTTGACATGCCTTTAACAAATTGCATCATTTTTAGATGCATTTCAGAAGTAGGAACCACATAGGCCAAAGGACAAGCAGGCCGTGTTTCTCTTGATGTTGTCTTCCTTCTCTCTTTAAGCATCTTTCTACATCTCCAATACAGGAAACATCATATAGAAACCTAGTTGAAGGGCTACTTTGAGATCATTATGCTCTACTACCTTCCCAATTCCACTAAAAAGTCTACAATATTAAATTGAATTATCTCTCTTTCCCTCTATTTCTTCCTCCTCATTCTCTCTATATAAATATACATACATAGATATGTTTATATATGCACATACCATTAATTCTAGTATATAATCTATTCTAGCTATTATGAGAATTCTCTAAAGGCTTACATGATCCACAAATTCTAGACTTTCTCTTGAATTGAACTATTTGTGATCTTTAGGGCCAGTTGGGGAACAGAAACTAAGATGGGATTAGAAGTGCAAGGGATGTATTGGGGAAAGTATTTGTGGAAGGCATAGGGGAAAGAACCTAAGGACCTGGAAACAGCATTCTCACACACTGTGTAGTATAGGCCAGGTACCCAGGAGGGAGAAGAGGAAGAAGGAGTCAGAAAGGAGCTGTGCAGACTGAAGCCCAGTTAGTTTAGGTTCAGGCAACAGAATCCTTATGAAAATGTCATTCATTTAAATAGCGCCCTACCTTATTGCACAAGCTCATTGCCCTAAACATGTAGTACATTTTCACAAGCCCACTAACAAACCTTCATAGACCACCTCAGTGGCTGCAGGAAATGCTGCTTTTTGATGTCTCTGTCTAAAATGTCTTGCACTGACCCAACTTTAAATGATGAATCTTTTACTAGTGCACTAATGACAAATCAATAATTCAAAAGATCAATAGTAGTGAGGAATGACATTATTGTCCACAAAATACATCAGGACAAGTTCATATTGCTTTGGCTACATGAATTTGGGACCCGTTGTGGCTCTGTGAGACTTTTTTAAAACAAACAAACAAACAAACAAACAAACAAAGCAAAACAGAAATCACCTTCAAAACACCAAAAGGTGAAACCCTCTAAATAGACTATGGCCTTTGGATAACTGTGATGCACACTGCAGGCTCATCAGCTGAAGCAAACGTACCATTGTAGTGGGGCAGGGAATAAAAAGGACATAATGCATATGTGGGGAAATGAGGTACATTCTCTTAATTTTGTTGTGAATCTAAAGCTGCTAAAAAGCAATCTTAAAACTAAGTAAGTAACATGATATCATTGTCCCTTTTAGTAGAGGTGAAAGGAAAGAATAATTGGTAATGGGTACTTTGGAGATGGTTACGTGATGTAGTCTACATGCTGGGAATTTTCAAGTATATACTAAAGAAATTGGAAAATCAATGTCACTTTTGAGATCCTTTACTAGATTATTCTTTATTCAATGTTCCAATTTTTTAAAACACGATTTCTTTTATTTTTTAATTATGTGTATGTGTCTCTCTTTGTGTCTGTACGTGTAGGAATGAACATGAGAGTATACTGTTGGGGAAGGTTCAAAGAAGATGCAAGATCCCTAGGAGATAGAGTTGCATGTGGTTGGGAGCATAAAATTGCTACTCAATTGAAGAATAGCCTATCAATTTTATATGCTCATACATACAAATACTGAATAGTCCATTCCCAGAATTAATATAACAGACACACAAATGTATAAAATGATATTTTTTCACTTTTAAGGGTAATTTATCATGCAAGCTTTTTCAGTGTCTGCTTACAGAGAAATGATAAATTATGGCTTGCTTATAAATTGCTCTATAAACTCACTGTTATTGGCAACTCAACTTGTAAGCCTGTTAGAGGAAGGTGTGTGTGTGTGTGTATCTATCTATCTATCTATCTATCTATCTATCTATCTATCTATCCTCTTGAGATACAAATATAGGTAAAGGCTGAGGGTGGAATAATAATTTCTTAAGGTACATTTCTGAATGAAACCAGTAATGGTCAATGGAAAGAAATAATCTAATGTATACATGAATATACATGAATGAAGTAGCCTTATTTGTTATTCTGCAAATGCTCAGTTTTCTCCGTTAGCTCTATAGAAATAACATATTTTCATTTATGCTGCAAACAGACTCAGACCCCAAGAAGTAGTATATCCTTTTATTCATCATTCCAGTAATGTCAATCTTTTGGATGAGAAGGACATTTTCAGGTGGTTTTATCTCTGATTAGCTTGGGCTCCTGAATAGGGCACAGATCTGAGCCACCACACCAGACCCGAATACTGAAGAAGCTGTTCCAGACGACCTTCTGATTCTCATTCAAACTAGTAATAATGATAGGAAAGATTGTGATTGAGTAACACTAAGTCATTTTAGCTATTGAAACAAATAAGCATTTAAATACATTTATAATTTCATTTATGTATCTTTGCTTTTTGACATTCTTTATTCTTCAGTTCAATTAAGAAACACTATAAAATTTAAGTCAGATAATTCATTGTTTTCACAATATATGCTTTTAATTTATAGTAACACATTATTTTTGAGCCATATGAATCAAAGACTAATTTCTCCATTTACTACTTTAGTCGGGGTATCACCAGGGTACTAGGAAATTTACCAATTTTATAGGACTGTTTATTTAGGTATTATACAACTTGTTGATCTACAAGTTACCATTATATCGCTTAAAGATGTTGTATACCAGATATTCTGAAATTTAGAGGATATTGACAGAGGCAAGGCTGAAAACTTGAAAGTGA
The DNA here is from genome assembly GCF_011762505.2 of Arvicanthis niloticus. NCBI lineage: Eukaryota > Metazoa > Chordata > Mammalia > Rodentia > Muridae > Arvicanthis > Arvicanthis niloticus. Next base: position 97,620,869 of record NC_047661.1, read on the forward strand.
CCCCAATTATATTTCTATCCAATTCTTCCTTTCTTTTTCTCTCCCACCCCATTTGCTATATTAATTGGTCTACAGGTTATTGCCATTATCTCTGGTTCCTCATGCTGTGACAAAACACCATGACCAAAAGCAGCAACTTGGAGAGGACAGCTGATTTTATCTTGCACCTCCAGGTAGCAAAGAGTCTATCATGGAGGGCAGTGAAAGCAGAAGCCCAAAGAAGGAACCTAGAGGTAGGAACTGAAGCAGAGGCCATGGGGTGGGCTAGGAAGGAGCTGCTTCTTGTTTGCTTCCCATGGCTTTCTCAGCTTGCTTTCTTATATACCTCAGGATCACCAGGGGTGGCACCACTATGAGTGAGATGAGTTATCTCACACTAATCAAGAAAATGATCAACAAACTTGCCCACAGGAGCACAGTCTTATAGAAGCATTTTCTCAATGATGATTCCTTTTTCCTAGGTAACGCTTGCTTTTCTCAACTTTCCAACAGGCCAACCAAAGCAATTATAATTTCAAATATTAATAATATTTTTTCTTGATTATCACTTTTCAATAGTCTTTGAGTTTCCTTCATTACAATGTGAAGAATAAAGTCCCTTTTACATGTCTTCCTCGTGCTCCTAATGTTGTCTCCCGAATTCTGACATTCTAATATTATCCATTACAAGAAATTATTTGAGTCATTTTATAAATAAAAATTAGGATTTTTGTGATTTTGACAATACATTGACTCAAAATTATAATCTAAAATGATAGTATTTATATCTAATTATAGAACATGAGACATCACAATATAAGCTCTGTGATTTACCAGTATAAAAAAAACATACTCATATATGATTAAAATTACTCCTCCAAATAGAATGTTCTAACATTATGTCAAATATGATTTACTGAAAATTATTGAATTGTGACCCTCCCCCCAGTTTAGAACAAATGGCTTTCATATAGAGCTTTTTGTGTTTTCTTGAGTTCATCATTGATTTCTCTTTTCTATATTGGTAAAATAGATTGACATCCCAGAGTCATATTTTTATTGAAATGATACTGCTTTTTAATTTGTGTGTGTGTGTGTGTGTGTGTGTGTGTGTGTGTGTGTGTGTATCTGAGTGCAAGCATGTGCATGCCACACCACAGGTATGCAGGCCAGTAGACGATTTCTGGGATTTGATTCTCACTCTATAGTGGGATCCAGGATCAAACTCAGGTTGTGAGGCTTTCAGAGAAAGCACTTTTGTGTGCCAAGCCATCTAGCATGCAGAGACGCTTCTGTCACAGATGGGCTGTTTGTCAGGCATGCGTCACATACTTCTAAAGATTTATTTTTATTTATATGAGTACACTGCAGCTGTCTTCAGACACACACTAGAAGAGTGCATTGGATCCCATTACAGATGGTTGAGAGCAACCATGTGGTTGGTGGGAATTGAACTCAGGACTTCTGGAAGAGCACTCAGTGCTCTTGACCACTGAGGCATCTCCCAGCCCTGCGTCACATACTTCTAATCCAACAGAGGAGGCATTCTTGTAGGTTTGCATCAAGTTGACAGCTGAAGTTAACTGTGACTTCCTGTCCTAAATCAATTTTTCACGTATAAGTGGTATCGATCTTATTTTAGACATTATTTATGTTACTGTTGTTACATTTTCTAGAATTATTTTATCATTTTCTTTATGCCAGCACTTGGTTTTATGTAGTGTCTCTTTAATTCTTCAAGTGTGTTCTGAAATTTTTAACAATATTTTAGATTCCTGAGGACTTTTTGTTTTCTAATTTTTTTTTCACTTTGAAAACAGCTTGATTATATGAATTGTTATGAAGGTAACAGCCCCTTGAATCTTTTTAAGGGATATTATTAGGTATCTACTAAATAATTTTTCTGACTTAGTTTGCTTCCCATAGCGTTAATTGTTCTGTTTGATTGTCTTAGCTGCTGTACTTGGTGTTGTGTATCTACCTCAAGTGTCTTGTTTTTCTTCCTTCTCATTCTATTAATGAATGGAAGGCCAAGAGAATTAACATAAGGGACTTGCATGGATTTCTTCCAATAAAACATTAGTGGTAAAGAGGACAGACATGGAGTTAAAGTCCTTGCCAAGCCCCTTGAAATCTGTGAGGACATTGGCTAACCCCTTCACTATTTCTGAACCTTGTCTGTAAAATTATGCCTACCTTGTGGAGTTGTCCTAAGAAGGCGAGAGATTAATATTTAAAGACAAGTTCTATGCAATGGTTAACACCAAACACTTGGCCAATCTGTTTCTAAATAGTTTTCTTCCTCGCATCTGACAAGACATCTGTGGTTTTTCAGTACACAACTATGGCTATTTCAATTTGGATGAATGAGAGCAGAGAAAAAACAGAGTAGAGAGATACGGGCTAGAAGGAACACATTGATTTCTCCGGGGGCACTGTTTCTCAACGTTCCTAATGCTTCAACACTTCAATACAGTTACTCACATTGTGTTGACCCCCAAACACAAAATTATTTTCATTGCTATTTCATAACTGTAATCTGGATTTTGTTATGAGCTATACTGTAAACATTTGTGTTTCTGATGGCCTTAGGCAACCTCTGCAAAAGGGTCATTCAACCTGCAAAGGGTTTGAGACCCACAGCTTGAGAACCTCTGCTCAAGAGTGTTTTTCTTGGACAAAGCTGTCTTTCCCATCTCTTCTCTTTCTTAGAGCTAAACTCTCTGTTTCCATTCTCTTTGCTGTAGAGTTTTCTATTACAAAGTCTGGATATTTTCAAGAGGACTCACTGATAACTCTCTTATTTTAATTTTGGGGCAAAAATGTAATTTTTTCTGTATGGGCCACATAAATGTGTGTGTGTGTGTGTGTGTGTGTGTGTATGTCTGTCTGTCCATTATGTGAAGTACTATATAGACAATGTTTTGTAAGGAACTTTGCTTCCGCTTATAGCTTCACTAGTCCATATGATAACTCCAAGTTTGTAAACTTACAAGATGATTAAAACTCCTTGTGATTTACATTCTTTTCCATGTTCATTCATTGTTCAGCATCCTGGACAGTGTCCTTGCTATGTAAGTTGCATTAATTCTAAGTGACATGTCAGGTATGGTTGAGGACACAAAAGTTAAAGGACACAGGAGGGACAGATAATAAAAATATGAAGGATAAGGCAAGTAGTTCAATGATACAATGCTTTCCTTCTCTGGAGGAGACCACAAGCAAGACCCTAGCAACACACACACACACACACACACACACACACACACACACACGTTGGGATAAGACAGACAAAGTTCTCCAATAACATTTTCCATAATCATAAGGGCACTGAAAAAAATTAAGCATGAAAATTAAACATGGTAGGACCATAGATAGAGAAAAGAACGAGATTTTAGAGTCTTTTTTGATTGAGCATTTATTATTACATAGAATTGAATCTAATTGGAGCTAGAATTTATGTAGAAAGGAGAGTTAGGAGGCCATTTCAGGTATCCTAAGGAAACATGACAGAACATTCTTGAGCCACAAGAATGTTAACTCCATGAGAACAGGCCTCACTGCTGTTACCTTATACAGGAGACAGGTTGTCTTGTACTAGGTGCTCAGTATACATTGCACTATGAATGTGTGGAGGACTAGGGCAATATATAGACCAATCATCAAAATATTTGTATCTCTCTTCCAAAAATTCATATATATGGAGACATATCTTAACAATAGAATCTTTGGAGCTAAGTAGGTTGTGAAGGCTCTGAATGTTTTGCCCTAATTTTAAACCACCACCACGATGACCACCACCACCACCACCACAACAACAATAACAATAATAACAACAACACCTGAAGTAACTGTATGCCCCATCCATCATGTAAGGATCCAGAGAAGAGGTACCATCTGTGAGAAACCAGCTCCCATAACACAGACTTTAATGTAAGCTACCTCATTCATGACAATGTTGCTGTACCAGTCCAAATGGATCACGATATAGTCCTAAAGGAGAAACAAACTGGGTGTTTCAGAGAGAGAACCATAAGGTAGCATTAGAAGGACGGAGAATAAGAAGGATGGGCAGTGTAGCAATGTAGGGAATTTGGAGTGTTTTAGCTAAGCTCGGACAGCTAAGTCTGTGAGGCTTATTCCTCAGAAGTACAGGTTTTATTCTGATTGTAATGGGAAACTGTTGGCGAAGGGGAAATGAATCAAGTAGGGCCACAGTCTGATTCATATTTGAAAGATTACCCTGCTGTGCGGCAACTGGGCTGATAGGGTGTAGAATAAAAGTAAGAGAAAGAGTTAAGAATTCTAAGAGGTCTGATAAGGAAGGGTGGCAGCTTATACACGTTACACACAGGATATAAGGAAGACTATGGTTAGGACTATGGTCTTTACTGATCTTACAGAGCTTGACTCAGGTGTAGTTGTCTTTTGCTGTTTTGTGGGTTCTTTCTTCCACCATTATTCACCCCTTTCTTCTACCCTGTCAATCCTCTAACACTAGATAGGTGAGGGGAAAAAAAAAGGATACAGGGGAAAGGTTAGAGATCCCTAAATAAAATCAAGGATTGGAAAGGAGGTGATGGTATTTTAGACTACTTCCTGATGATTAGGAAGTCCAGTTCCTTGGAGGGCAAGTTTAATCTTTGCTGTCAGGATATATATTTCTTCTTGTTGTTTCTTCTTTGTGCGTGACTACTTAACAAATTGCAACCAACAATATCCAACAACCCACCCTGCCTCTGGGGGCCCTATCATTTATATATCCTCTGAAAAGCCCCCAGAATCCCAAACATCCCACAATCTCAGAAACTATCTGCAGCTGGCAAAGTTATGCCCCTAGTAAAGCACAAAGCAAATCATAGTCAGCTGCTGTGGGCAATCTGAAACAGCCCTATATCCCACACTTGGAGTTAAAATGTAAACACATTTTTATAATATTTGTGTTCTTTAAAGAAACCAAGAACTCCAAAATTGTCACTATACTAGGGATTATAGGAGATAGGAGAGAACTGAGATTGAGTTGGAGGGCCTGGGGGGGGGAAGAGATGTATGATATATTGTTTCAGTAGTTGGTATAAAAAACGATAAAGTGTATAAACATCTAGAGAAACCAGTTTTGGTGTAAGTATATATAAGTTTTGATGTGAGTATATCTAAGTAGCCTATCAAGGCTACTTAGATATGAAGTTTAAAGTAGGCATGCTGCATAGTATCAGAAGTTAAAGCAGACAAGAGCAGTTAAAAAACTTGGCTGTTGATATTAGGGTGATATGAAAGAGTTGAGAATTACCCAAGAAGTAGGGTATGTAAATGAGAAGTCAAGAAACTAACATTGAAGGCTCATTTATATTAGAGAGGCAAAGTATGTCCTCTTTAGATCTTTGCCTAATTTCCATGAAGATACTAGGTGGTATGCTAGGTGATAAGTACCTTCCAAGTAATCTCACCCACCACCTGTCATGAGACAATGAATGCTTTATCCTGGAAATTTACCCAAATTTCCCATCTTAACTGCCGTGTGTGCTCACTGTGATGTCTTTCTATTTGAATATAAAGAAAGCTATATATATATATATATATATGATATATTATATATCATATATATCTGATATATATCTATATATATGATCTATCTATCTATCTATCTATCTATCTATCTCATGTCCCCAGCTTATGTTGCTATCTGATGAAGGTAGAAACAATAAGAAATGAGTCCTATTGGTGGGTATTGTTTTTGGATTGAAATGTACAAAACTGTAGGCGTGAGCAAGTATTGGGTGAACAGATGCTTAGTGAATAGGTATGGGATGAACAGGTACAGGTTAGGGTAGTGTTTCTATCCTGAGCTACCTGCTGTCGGGCTGTGTTGGGCTTCACTGAACCTGCCGTCATGCTATGGAGTTACACTTCACCCTTTGAAGTAAATTCTTCATAGAACCATACCTTGAAAAGCCACCCCCACCCCAGACACACAGCACAAAGCAGCATGAGGATTCCCAGCCTATCCACCTTGCAATCTGGCCTTGGTATCCAGTACCATTCTTAATTCCTCTAATCAGCTATCTTGGCTTCAACAGACAGGGCCAGCATCAGTGACTTGCTGTAGAAAAAGAAGCAATAATACCCAGAGCACAGACAAAATTCACAGATTATCTATTATTAGTAAAGTATTGTGAGAATAGCAGATGAAAGACAGGATGAGCTCACATAAGTTTGTTATGGGAAAGATGCTGCTATATATATATGAGCCTATAGATGTCTGTGCATATATATGCATGAGGGATTTGTCAGAGAAAGGAAGTAAAGTCTGAAATGATAAATTCAATACTTCGGGGGAATCTGACACTGTCACTCTTTGCTGACACATACTGGAAATCTTTAACTGGTTAGACATTTGTTTTTTAAGCCACTGACAAGGTATGGGAATTAATACATAATAGGTATATGATGGCTTATTATTGCTTTCAGTTTAGCAGAACAAACAGAAGAAAATTTGGGGTTGTCATTGTGATATTCAGAGTTCTTCCCCTAATTCTTTTATATTGTTTCCTTTTTTTCCACAGACAGTGTTTTATTCAGTTTTGTTTTAAATTAAAATTGGGCTTTTTATGTGGACCCTGAGAAGAACAAGTAATGCATCATGGATGGTTTCAGTTATGTCATTAGAAACATTCACAACCCACGCCAACTGTGGCAGACACTGTTCTTATTCACAGTGCATTTATTGCATATGATTTTTGGTTCTTAATAGAAAAGTACCAGGCTATCATTTTAAGAGCAGCTGGAAAATTAGGGGCATTGGGTGCTTTAAGAAAAGGGTGTTTTCCTTTGTTTTTGGAAAGCAAAGCTACAGCCATTAGTTTAGATTCCAATATTGACATAGAGAACAAAACACTAAAATATTCACATTGCAAATATGTATTGCTTATAAAGTCAGCTTTGGTACTTCAGTACAATATTCTCTGAGTTTATCAAAGTATCACACACGTGCACGCGTGCACACATACAAATATATTAATTAGATCTCATAGGATCCATTTAAGGAAACTAGTATGTTAATGTACATTTTTATGTTGGAATAAGAAAAAGATTACAAGACAAGTTAGTGACAGAACAGGATTAAATTTCTCATTCATATTTTTTTTAAAGATATGGATTCCCATAGATAGTACAGATTCTAAGAGACATCTAGAAGTTAACTGATCTAGACTATTTTCCAACTTTCTAATTGATCATACAATTAGACACTAAAATTTGGCACTGAAATCATGGTGTATAGTTAGTCTGACATAGATGTCTAGCTTAGTTACTTTTCTTTTGCTGAGAAGACCAAGGAAACTTATAGAAAATAAAGAGTTCACTGAGGGATTACAGTTTCTGAGGGGGAGTTTATGACCAACATGGTATGGAGAATGGCAGCAGGCAGGTAGGGATGGCACTGGAGCAGTAGCTGAGCGCTAACATATGATCTACAAGCATGAGATAGACAGACAGACAGATAGACAGACAGGCAGACACACAGACACACACACACACACGGGGGGTGGGGAGAAACACACAGAGAGAAACAGAGAGAGGGATGGAGGATGGAGGGAGGGAAGGGAGAAGGAGGAGGAAGAGGAGGAGGAGGAAGGATGACATGGGCTTTTAAAATCACAGAGCCCACTGATACTGCCACACCTCTTCCAACAAGATCAGTGGCCCTAATTCTTGCAAAAACAGTTCCAACAAGAGAACCAAGCACTCAAATCTAAGGGAGACATTCTCATTCAAACAACTACAGTGTCTCTTACTAAATTTTAACCTTTCATTCTATAATGAGTTTTTGAAATGATTCATAAAGTTTTAATGTATATGGAACATTCACCAGAAGCCAGCCTCATCCTAATCTCCTATAGTGGTGATTTTCATAATCTGATAATATACTTTCATATGCAAACGTTTATTTTTCTAGGAGAGAATATATTCACTGGGCTAATTTTTATGTGGCCACCGGTCTTACAGAACAGCTGACATAGAATCTTGTGGCTTGCTCTTGAGATGCACACAATGGATCTAAAACCTCAGAGAACCCTGTGGAAACTCCCACTGGCAACAACATGCCTTGGTTATTTTCTTTGCAAGAGAAAAACAATATAATAAACCTATTCATGGATGATTTTTTTTTTGGGGGGGGAGGCATGAAGAAATGTCTCTTCACTCTAGATAGGACACCAAAGAGACTACAAGCATGGTATGTTACTGGAGAAATTGGGGTTCCGTCTTCTGAATTTTTATTTGGCTTAATAAAAGAATTTAGAAATGTATCCAGAAGGAAGTTTGGAGGCAATGTTATTAGCATTTGTGAGAAAAACATCAAAGAGGCAAGTTGTAATCTCACCAGCTCCAGAGGGGAGACACAGACAAGAGACAGAAGACATCAGGCCATTTGAGAGGAAAAAAACACAGACAGATCTAGCAGCGGAAGTCGGGAAGAAGCCACATGGAAGAAGTGTGAAGTGGAGGCTTCAGAGGCGTGAGAAAGGTCCGAGTGTCAGGGAAAGCATGCCCAGGATTTGACCAGCCTCCAAAAGACAGAGAAAAGAAGGCATATTCTTCTGAGTATCTCAGAAAGGAGGCAGGCTTAGGGAAACTATATGACAGAGGTTTTTTTTTCTTTTTTTCTTTTTTTTTCTTTTTTATTAGATATTTTATTTACACTTCAGATGCCATCCCCTTTCCCCATTCCCCCCCCCTTAGAAAACCCCTATCCCATGCCCCCTTTTCCTTTTTGCATTTATACATTTTTTTAAAATAATGTTAATCATAAGAGTTATAAGTTTGGAATTGTTCAATCAGAGGTGTAACCCACTGACCGACCTATATATAACAACTATCTTTGACTGGTGGAGATACATGAATATCTGCCTCCCTGTCTCCCCCCTCTTTCTCTCTTTAATCACCTAGCTTCTCCTATCCTTCTTCTCCTCCTCTTCTTACTCCTTTTCTTCCTCTCAGTACTCCTCCCACCTTAGCTCCTCCTACACATCACCCTTCCTGTTAAAAGGAAACTTTTCTCTCAAAATACAATTAGAGCATAATTATGCCAATTTGTACCAGTGAGGTACAAGATAGTCCTAATACCCAGTCCATCATTTTGTTGACTAACCAGCACCTATGACAGAGGTTTCTTAATCAGTGTGTTCTAGCAAAGAATGGGATCTTTCTCCAAGTGGAGAAAGTTCTTGTCATGTATGTATGTATGTATGTATGTATGTATGTATGTATGATCTACCTATCTCTAGATGATAGCTAGCTAGCTAGCTAGAGTCTTAGGGTCTTACTGCTGTGAACAGACACCACGACCAATGAAAGTCTTATAAAAGACAACATTTAATTGGGGCTGGCTGTCAGGTTCAGAGGTTCAGTTTATTATCATCAAGGTGGGAGCATGGCAGCATTCAGACAGACATGGTGCAGGAGGAGCTAAGAGTTCTACATCTTCATCTGCATACTGCTAGCAGAATACTGGCTTCCAGGCAGCCAGAATGAGAGTCTTGTAGCCTACACCCACAGTGACACCTATTCCAACAGGGCCACAAACAAATAGTGCTACTTTCTGGGCTGGGCATATACAAACCATCATAGATAGATAGATAGATAGATAGATAGATAGATAGATAGATAGATAGATAGATATTCTGAGAAGAGTATGTTACCTCATTGAGGGGATACTCATTCCTCCCATCTTGTTAGCATGGCTTTTAGTGAATCAGCCTTTCTGAGTTCTCTTGGCCAGGCCTGGCCAAGAGAAACAAACAGAAACAAACAGTTAAGGGAGGAGAAAACAGTATATAATGTTCCAGTTGTTGGAGGAGATTGGAATATCACGTCTCCAATATGGACCAGAGGTGAACTAGAAATGGGGCTCCAAATCAATCATGAATGAGGAGTTCATCCTCTGTGGCCTCGAAGGTTACTCTAACAAGTGCATTCAAGTCTATTCTAAGGATTCAACACATTTATTGAAGTTATAGAAGACTGTGAGTAAGAGATTACTCACAGGCTTACTTGTGACTCAAAGGCACCCATCAAGGTAACAACATGGATGTAGATGTAGATTGGAGCTCTTTGCATGACTTGCAGCCTGCTGTGTCTGTCAGAGTCCTTCCCTTTCGCAACTGTCTGTTGCTTTTATGCCCTTATGAATTTTGCAACTTTGTAAGATTCCTGTTTTATTGGCTTCCTGCATCTTATAAGCTTCATTTACTTCCTGAGTTTTATGAAGCTCCTTCCTTCTTTGAGTAGTAAATGTTTCCATTCCGGAGAAATACCCTGAATTTACGTATTTAAAAGTCATTGGAATTTAATGTTCCACTTCTTCACACTTACCTCAGGGGAATTTAACCCTTTCAAGGACATGCAGGCCTGTGGAAAAGATGATTTTAGGGAATGGCCTTTGCTTGATCCAGAGGTGTGTGTGTGTGTGTATAGAAACAAATATTTTTTTTCACTGTAGTTCCTGATCAGTGAATTCAATTCAACAGCACAAAGAAAATCTTAAAATTTTACTCAAGTAATACATCAAGCAAATTGGCATCTGTGTAGACATCGGGGTGTTCTATCACAATGACACTATTCCTGAAGATTATGAACAAACATCTACCCACCTTAGATATCTAAAGTAAGGATACCACTAAAATCCAACTTGGAAAACCAGTCAACTTATTGTAGTTACTTATGGAATATGGGTGAGGGGTTACTTACAGAAGTAGAAAGAAGTCAGACAGCTCTATCACCAGAAGCCTAACCCAATATGGGTGACAGCTCAGGAAAACTGGAAACTTGGAGCTCACATCACAATTTGAAAATAACTTGATAGGTTGAAGAGTGTCTCTTCTATGTAGCTCAGCTAATTAGAGTAAATGAGCTCTATGGTTCTTACTGTTCATATATAATTGGGAAAGGAGGAGCCTGGTGAATCTGGCCGGTTTCAGGAACTTCCTGAAGCTGTTGTGTTGTTTACTTCCTGAACCCTGATGAGTCCCCTACAGGATGGAATGCTGAACCTCCCTAAAAGAACATCTTAAGGAGCTGCCCTCTAACTTAAGGAGCTCCTCTCTAAATTGGAATGTTTTATCTGGGAACAAATTGCTGCATAATACTGTGAAATAAGTGGAATTATCATTCAAGGCTTGAGTTTAACAAGAAAGAAAGGGACCATTCATTTGTTTATTCATTCACATATGTATTTGAGCCACAAGGAATTACACCTATGGTTTTGTGCAGGCTAGATAAGACCTCCTTAATTGAGAGAATACTCTCACATCCTCTTCTCTCTGCCCCCCTCCCCCCACGCTGCTCTTTTGTTAAACTCTATTTTGAGATAGCATCTCACCAAATTTCTTAGGTTGGCTCTGAACATGTGATCTTTCTGTCTCAGCCTTCCAAGCAGATGGTGTTCCAGTTGTGTCTCACCCTATCTGGCAGTGGATTAGTCTTTGGGAGAGAAGCAATCAACTGTGTAGCTGCTGAGAAGCATAGCAGAAAGCAGGAAGGCTGCTTTTATTCATTTATTCAAACACAGTTGCTGGACACTAGAATGTGCTGGCTACCACAGTAGATGCTGGCAGTTAGTGGAGAAGATGACAGGATCTATCCGTAGTCTCCTTAGCACAGACCACAGAGAAGGCAAAAGCAATCAAAAATACCCATGCATCTCAAGTGCATATGAGTAAGTCAAGTGAATTAATGAATTTAAAATGTGACCATCCTACTGTGATAAAATGTTAAATACGATTCATGAGATCTCTTCGAAATGTATTAATTATGAGCAATATTATAAGCTTACAACATACTTATAATCGTGGAATCATGATATATAGATAAATATTAAAAATGGGTTTTGAAGTGCTTTTGAAAATGAAAGCTATAATATAGTATTAAGATGTTAGAGACATAAACCTTAAATGGAAATAACAGTTTTTTGCTACTATTTCAGGATTGCATAAATGTGTGCTAAATTATATGTGTATTTTCATGCATAAGGATATAAGCTGCAACAAAAGAGAAATAGACATCAGAGTGGGATATTTCTGTCCCGTTTTAATTTTTAAAAACATGAAACTAAAGAGAATAACTTAAAAGTATTCTCCCCTTAAACTAGATCCTCTGATGTTTTAATATTTTGCTTTTACTAGCAAAACCACATTGCTCTTTCAAAAAATATGTGTGTGTTTGCCCAAAACACTATGGGGAAACTGAAATTTGGTGTGTGCATGTTTGAATATGCGTGTGTGTGTGTGTGTGTGTGTGTGTGTGTGTGTGTGTGTCTGTGTGCCTGTGAAGACAAGGAGCAAAGAAAGGAGGGAGACTAAAATTCAAAGGCTGGAATATAAAACAGAAGTGAGGTGAGCAAAGCACTTTTGACTCATGGTCATGTCTTGTCTTGAATTCATTATGTAGCTAAGGATGAGCTGGAACTTCTGATCCTCCTGCCTCTACCTCCTGAGTGGTAGGATCACAGGTGTGTACCACCCCTCCTGGTTTATGTGTTTGCCAGGCATGGAACCCAGGGCTTTGTGCAAGCTAGACAAATACTTTACCAGCTGAGCTGCGTCCCCAGCTGGACTCCCACTAGTTTCTGTACACAGCACACTGTTAGCAGATTTCTTCTGGATACGTTTAAAGTCTATTGCTTGTTTTGGATTTTGTAGAGACAGAAAACGAAAAGATATTTTTGTCTGTGGTTGAATATTCTTATGTAGTATAATGCAATCAATAATTCTTCTCTTTTAAAAAAATTACATATGTGTTTTTATGGAGGCACTGAAACATCTGGATGTTTTTTTTTTCCCTCCCTGCAGCAGCCTCATCAACACCCTGGGAAGAGGAGACTGAATGCCTATTGACTCTGATTTTGAGAAACAAGCACTTATGGCGGCTGTTACCTCATTGTCCTGATATCTGATTCTGTTTCTTTCCTTCTTTCTTTCCATTCCAGTGTTTCTTTTCCTACAGTTGCCTGCCTGCCATCTCCTCCTATCCCCTTTGCATACTTCTAGCCCTGCAGTATGATCTTTAAGAAATTATTCTGCAAAACGTTTACCACTTGAGAACCACTTGTAATGCCTTAGGGACCCTCGTCAAATCCAATATAAAATGTAACAGACATAGACAGCCTTCTATACACAGCAGTGTATACAGTGCACAAGTGTAATTCCTTTAAATTGATGTTGACTTTAGTAGAAGAGGTAATATATTTGTCAAATATACTTCATCTACTTTAAAGGGTAGAAAATTAAAATACCTAGCACCCTAACTGTGGTTGCAGACTGGCTCATCCAGAAGACACAGTTGTAATCAGAAATAATATTAATTTATATTAGTGGGGGAGGGAACTGCTCAGAAGAGAAACCCAGTGAGAAGATAGCATATCAGTCTTCTGCTTTCTTTATTCCCCTGTATAGATATGATACATGGTAGTATGGTAGTTAGTGTGCAAATAAAAGGAAAAAATCTTTATGTTAAGTACACACAGCAAAAAGATGGAATTACCTCAGATGATGGTATTTTAAAGACACCACAGACTCTGCACTTATGTCAGAAAAACAAATTCCTGATGCTGATGTAGAATTAAGTAGCCAGTTGATGGCGTCTGCTCTTCAGCTCTCCTGAGGAGGATCCTAAGAGCACAATAGCCAGGCAGTTGTGAGAAGAAGAGCTACTTACAGCACAAAGGAGATGTAACACTGATGTCTTCATTCTTGAAAAGAAAATGGGTTTCACTTCATGTCTTCCAACCCAAGAATTATTCTACATGTGTATTCTAGCATTTGAGAGAACAAAGCACAGACCTGAAAGTAAATACTACACAATAAAGATTGTCTAGGGTTCTGGAAAGATCCAAAGTGATGGTCACATGTGATGAGGGAGACAGAGCAAGAAAATTCAAGGATACTACATGAGAAAGGATGCTATAGAGATCCCTAGAAAAGTTACATTAAGGCTCTTTGTATCTGTAGCCACTGTGAAGGATATAAAACATAGCCTAAAGCTTGGTAATTTGTAATGTTTCTATGTCACATCTTATAAGACCTATCTTGTGCATTGATTCTTCTCTTCTTAGCTTGCTAGTCTTAAGAATGCTACGAAAACAGCAAGTCAAAGACTGGCTGGGCCATAGTTCAGAGATTTCTAGTAATGAGAAGAAAAGCTAGCCAGGATGTTGTAGAGAACCACCAGGCCGTGGGTGGAATAGTTTCCCCGCAGAGGTTATTAAGGTGAAACAAAGGAAAACCACTCAGACACACGAGGAAAGCTTCCAGATAGAGCTCTCCTCTCTCTGGGAGTATGTTATGTAGGCATCTAGAGCTAAAGCCATCATCTAGAAGGAATGGTGGGTCTTCTCACCTCAAGGAACCCAGTTTAGAAACTCCGTCATGGACATGCCTTTAGGTTTGTTTCCATGGTGACTCTAAGTCTCATCAAGTTCACAATAATGGATTGTGATCCATAATCAGGATGACTATGTCAGGGCACTCAGAGCACAAAAGCTTCATTTTTGTTGCATTGAGGGGGCAGTAGAAAGTGACTCCTGTTTTCAGGCAGGTTCTTGTCTGTCTTCCCTGTAAAAAGAGAGTGGGCAGATAGCAAAGAAAAAACAAGGGTACCTTTGATTTTGTTGGGAGGGCAAAGATTCTTGCACCCATAGGTCACTAGGGAAACCGGGAATGTTAATCACATATGGTTCTCTCTTCAAAGGAGAAAATATCTGTTTTCCACCAGAAAACAGATATTAATGACCCTGTGACACTTTCTCTCTATAGAGCCAGACCTTACCCAAATCCTCTACAATATTTATTCTAGATTTCCCTTCCTAGATCTTTAGATTTAGCTTTGTTTTTGAGTCAATAGAACCATTTTTTTTTTTTTTTTTTTTTTAGGGAAATCTCTAAGTAATTTCTAGCCCAAAGGACTTCTATGCTGTCTACCTGACTGAGACCACAACCAAATCCATCCCTAGGCCCTTAAGCTAATACTTGTAGCCTATCTCTAGGACCCAACTTCTTGGAAGAACTGCCAAAAAGTTAGCATTACTTTTGACTATAGTGGTGACAGCAGGCTAGCTGCTCCTTTTCCAGCCTAGTCCTGCTTGGAACTCTGGCTGCCAGAAGGCAGGACCTCAAGGCAGCTTCCTTGATGTTTGTGCCTCAGTTTCCCACCAGGGAGCTTAGAACAGGACCATTTGTCTCTGTCAGGAAGCTCCTTATTGGAGGAGATGCTCCACGTTAGGGCCCATCTATCCTCTCAACAAGATCATTCTTATTTCTCCCTATGAAGATCTTAATGAACAAGCTGCCTTGCCATGCAGTTCTAAAGACATTACCATGTGCCATGTATCATCCTATGAAGAAGAGACCCTGGACCTTCATGGCACCAGTAGTCTCTACTGGAGGTACAGATACCTGATTCCCATTATCCTTCTAGCGCCATTTGTTTTGCTTCTTTGCTCAGTCTTTTGCTTACTCACTTGTAAATCTCTATATTTCTTGAATGTGGCAATGCCTTCTATGGGCCAGACATAATGCTAAGTATGAATGTCTTACTCTGTTTAACAGAGCTGTCAATCCTATGAATGCATGGTTTTATTTCCATCTTTTTTTAAAAAAAAACTGAAATGCACGAGAATTAATTATCCAAGATCTCAAAATTAGAAAATAGAAGAGTCGAGATCTAAACCCAGATGTGATTCAATTTAAAGTGCCAACTCTGTCCATTAGGTAGAAAACGTTTTCCATTTCCAGAATCCAAAACTCAGATTAGGTTCATTTAAAGTGATCGTGAAGCAGGGTGTAGTATTATAAAACCTGTACACAGGAGGTGTGGGGAGGGGGGAAGGGATAGAAAAGCAAAGGAATAAAATGGTAATTGATAGACCCAAGGGCATGGGTAACTAAAGGACCTCATATCCCTTATCCAAGGGTTCAAGGACCCCAGGAATCTTTTTTTCATGTTTCTTATAAAGGATTATAATTCACAAAGAGATAGTCCTGTACAAAATAGATTTTCTGCCCAATGACTCAGCTTTCAATGTAAATTGGTAAAGACACGAATGACATGTCCACATGTCTTCTGGTATGACAGTCCCAAAGTGTGGTTTCATTTGATAGTGAAAACGAATAAATTACTGTGGTGGTTTCAATGAGAATGGCCCCCAGAGGCTCAGATACTTGAAGGCTTGGATCCTACTTGGTAGTACTGTTTCGAAAGGATTAAGAGGTGTGGTCTTGTTGAAGGAGCTGTGTCACTTGGAGTAGGTTTTGGGGTTTCAGAAGGCTTTTGGAATTCCCACTGTGGACTCTATCTCCTGCTTAGAGATCAAGATTTGAGCTCTCAGCTGTCCCTGTCACCAAGCCTTTGCTCCATCATCATGAACTCTAACCCTCCCAAACCATAAGCTTAACTGAATGTTTTATTTTATAAGTTGTTTTTATGACAGAAATAGAAGCGTAGCTAATATACACCTACACTTACTGGCTACAACGTGTATGCCTCCTGGAAGTAGGTCATTGCTTAAACAGGCAAATAGTAGGAGTGGATTCTACAACAATTATCATTTTTAAAAATCTCTACCCTCCTACATCAAGCAGTATAATGTTTTATCCAAAAACAAAAACAAAGTGTGGAAAAGCCATTGAGGAAGGGGAAATAAGTAAAGCGCTTATTATTCAAGTAAGAGGACCTGAGTTAGGATTCCCAATGGACTCATAAGAATGGGGTACAGGAAACCACATCTATAATCCCAGCAATGGGGAGTGATACACAGAAAGACAGCTATAGCTTATTGGCCAATCAGTCTACCTAAATCAATGAGCTCCAGGTTCAGTGAGAGTCTTTGTTTCAATAATAATAAGGTAGAGAGTGGTAGATGAAGACACCCAATGTCAGCCTCTGGTCTCCCCTGCACATGTACAGATACCTGCACACACCTGCACACACACACATGCATACACACACACACACACACACACACACACACACCAATCAACAATCAACATTTTTTGAAGCCTCAAGAAAAATTATGAGAAGAATAATCTAGAAGTCTACAATTATCTCTTGTGTCACAGGGAGACCAAAGGGTACAGGAAAGAAAGTCAGGACTAGACACCACATCCTTATGTTCAAAGCCTTAAGTTTGAAGTTCAGTTTTAACTGTTCAACTGTTCAAGTGTTTCATAAATGATTTGTGTTAAGTAAATACTTACAAATGTTTAAGATATTAATTAGTAACAGGGTGGCAGTGTAATCTCACTGGCTACCACTCCCCTTTTTAAAACTATCTTGGGTATTCCAAATTACTACTAATAAATATTTCTCTTTCTCCAAGAGCTTGGCAATCATGATGTCTCAATGGAAGATTTTATTTTGAGCCTTTTAATTAATATAGTTGAGGGTACTAAAAATAATTTAGGATGTCAACTGCAAGGGAAGAAACTGTAAGATTAGATGCTATGATGTGTGTGTATGTGTGTGTTTGCCTCACCACATTTCCTTTCTCCAGAAGCAAAATTATTGAGAACTATTTTGAGTTCTGTATAACCTTTCAGGATTAGGAATAACTAAGGAAGGAAAAACTTGTGAAAAGGAACTGGTCCATCTGAAATCCTGACCAATCAGATCTTCTAACACAAAGCAAATAACCAGGGAGGGACAAAGACGGGTTCTCCTATCAAATCCATTCTACTTCAGCTGAAGCAACAGCTCGCATACAGCTTTAGTGGAGGGTGTACCTTACATATAAGACTACAATGTACAGTTTAGATCTGTTTTGGCTCAAACACGGAAGCCCAACTTTGCCACCTTTGATCACAGTGGAAATGTTTTCTCAGAAGATAGTATCCTGCAAAAATTACTGTGGACCCTTGTCTAACTGAAGTCTGGTTCCAGTCTTTTGCATTAAAAATCCATTTTGCAATCAATTCAAATCACAAAATCGTTTTTGCTATTTTGTTTTCGGAATATCTGCCAAGAAAGTAGGGCCAACTGCAGTAATGCATTTTCCATGTTGGAATCTTCATTATTTAAGCTGCACATAACTCGGGAGATGATAACGTCCCAGGGATAAGAGAGCACACAGCACCGTGCTTTCTTTAAATGCTCTGGAAGGCGCCGAATGCCGAGTCTCACAGGCTAAGCATCATAGCTTCTTTCCCTTGCCTCAAGCAAGTCTTTGGGACGCTACACATCACAACACAGCTTTTCTTCATTCATTTTAATAGGTAGCGAGGAGTTTGGAATTTCTTAGGTTCAGGAACCGATACAGTCTGACTCTGACCTTTCTCAGTGTGTTAAATGCCCTCCAGCCCTCTGCACTCGAGTGTGGCAAGTAGAGCTGAATTCTCATCAATCTCGCGGAGGAAGGCAATACATCTGATCTACTGAATAGTTTCGAGCCACTGCTTCAATAATTCAGAATATGTAGTTGCAGTCCACTTGCTGCAAGAGCAGCTGCATCAGTGTCTAGAATCTGGGATGTTGAATATTCATTCAAGATCTGATCCTTGCCTTCCACATCACCAATATCCAATTTCCTTATGCCCTTGCCTTAATCTTTAATTTACAAGAAGGATGGAAAATTTTAACAAATGTTCTGCAGGACCAAAAAAAAAAGTTATCTAGAGAGATTGTGACCTTTCTTTCTACTTCAGCTTTAGAGGAGTTTACTCTTAGCTGTCAGGGGAAGCGTTTTGAAATCCTGAGTAGAGGCCAATCGTATTTCCAATATGCTAAAACATATGGAAAAATTCTCATCTGCAAGGTATCAAATGTAACACATCCCACTGCAAAAAATAATTTTTAAAATTTATTTATTTAAATTTAAAGGACTTTAAAATAATTTTTAAAAGAGAATTAATAAGGTTATAATTTTCAGATTTCAAGAATTTTCAGTGTGAAAATTTGTTTTTTGGTGTGTGTGTGTGTGTACATGTATGACAATGCCTTCATAGGTGAGGGGAAAGCCTCAACAGGCTCTCCTGGAGCTGGCGTCATAGGTGACTGTGAGCTGACAGATGTGGATGCTGGGAAGCAAACCTGGGTCCTCTACAACTGGTATAAGAGGTCCTAAGTGCCGAACCATGCATGTCTCAGCCCCACAGATTTTGTGTTTGAAAAAAAAAAAAAAAAAAAAAAAAGAGGGACCAGAACTTCAGATTCCAAAGAGCTTATTAATATAAATGATTACAAATAACAAAACCCAGCTAATTAGAGTCAAAATTATGATCTTTGTCTTTAACCTTACAAAATGAAACTTGATTTTTAGTGTGTGTGTCTAGGGCCTCTAGTTTAATCTCCAACAAAGCCTCCAATATTAACTTCAAATCTTCTTACTCCATCCTTTTGTTTCCAAAGCAATTTCCAGGCCTTAATTTCCCCCATGAGTTATTTTTATCCTGTTAGTTTTAAAATCATGGTTTCTAAAACACAGTATGTGCAATAGGCTATGAGCACGGGCTAAATCAAACCGGAAGCTGCCCCGCTGTTTTCTGTTGTGCCTTTTCTGTCCATTATCTTCTGGTAGTCGAGAGAGCTTCACCAGTAGATTTTCACAGGTAGTAAGATACATCACTTAGAGATCTAGATTCCTCACAAATCTGTTGTACTATGGATTTCAATATTAGTCTCTATGCTTAGTTTCTATTTAGAATTAGTGTGGCTATGCATACAGATTTGAGCTTGCCGAATGTGAAAGTAACTTCATGCTCCAGTCAGATGATTCGTGTATATGTATGTGTGTGTGCTTCTGGAAGATGGGTGTCTTTCTTAGTCAGTTTTTAATCTTATTACAGTTTTTCTTTTGAGATAGACTTACTTTATTGCCCTGGCTTGTCTGGAACTAGATACATACACCAAGTCTGGCTTCAAACTCATAGAAACTTTCATGCCTCTACTTCCCAAGCAATGGAATTAAAAGCATGTGTCACCATACCCAGTTAGAGTATATTTGTGTGTGTGTGTGTGTGTGTGTGTGTGTGTGTGTGTGTGTGTGTATGTATGTGAATATATATGCATGTAAGAGCGTTCATGTAGAAGTCAAAGAACAGCTTGTGGGAGTCTGTTCTCTTCTATCATATGGGGCTGAGAACTCGGGTCCTCAGGATTGGTGGCAAGCACCTTCTGAGCTACATTAGTATTTTGAGGCAGGGTCTCTCACTGAATCCAGAGCTCACTGAATGGCTGGACTGGCTGGACAGTGAGTCTCCAGGGAGTAGATCTGTCTCTGTCTTTCTGAGTTCGATCTTACAGAAGCCTGCTGTCTGGCTTTTCAGTAGATTTTGGGGGATCTAAACTCAGATTCTCCTGCTTGTGTAACACTTTGCCAACTGAGCCATCTCCTTGAGCACACATAAACAATTAAACAAAAAAACCTTATTTTGAAATAAGACTGACAAGAGGTTGCAAAGACAGTGTGAAGATTTTCTGCATTCCTTTATCCAGCCAGCCCTTTTCAATATCTTCTTATGTAAGCATATTAAAGGATCAAACTGCCAGGCAATGGTGGCACATGCCTTTAATCCCAGCACTTGTGAGGCAGAGGCAGGTGGATTTCTGAGTTTGAGACCAGCCTGGTCTACAGAGTGAGTTCCAGTACAGCCAGGGCTATAGAGAAAAACCCTGGCTTGAAAAACCATATAAACAAACAAACAAACAAACAAAGGATCAAACCAGGACCTTTGTCACTGTTGTACTATTTAGTTAATAGAGTCTCTTTTGATTTCACTAGTTCCTAAGAATGGATACCTTTTTTCTTCTGATTTTGTGTATGGTTCTATGAATTATATCACACATATATAGATTTGTGTAACTCCTTCTGGATAAGGATACAGGATTAATCTGTTACCATAGTGAACTTCCTCATGTTAACAATTGTCTTTCTTAGTCTTGTCCTCTGATAACCACTTTATCTCCATGCTTTTCCTGCTCCTCTGAATGTCATATGAGTGGAATCCGTGTGATGCAACATTTTGAGATTAGCTTCTTTTATATAAGACAATGTCCTGGAGCTCTATCTATGTTATATTCATAGCTTTTTTTTTCTTATTGGTAAAAAATTCTCATCATAAGTGCAGTTTATTTCCTAACAGAGAGGCCGCTTACAGTTTGGAGCTATTGAAAATAGAGTTGACATAAATATTCACATTTTTGTGGTGTCAGTCTTCATTTGTATGTAACAAATATGCAGGACTGTAGCTAGTGTATTTTAGAGTTAGTGTATACTTAACTGAATGAAAAGCCGCCTGTTTCTCAAAGGGTTTAACTATTCTACATTCTCCTTCCTGTGATGATATCTACCACAGTTCTTTATCTTGGCCTGAATGTTGCATTATTGGTATTTTCCTTTTAATCCTGTAATAGGTGTATAATGGAAGCTCATCTTGACTTTATTTTATATTTACCTAATGGCTAACGTTATTAAAGGTCTTTTATAAGCTACTTATATCTTCGGGTCCTGTTAGGACAATTGTCTAGCCACTCCTTTTATCAATTTTCAAACTGGGTTCTCTGTTCTTCCACTACAGGGACCAGAGAATGCTTTAAATTGACTCACACAAGTGAGCCCCTTGGCAGATATATGATTTGCAAATAGATTTTCAGGTCACTGGTTCATCTCATCATCATTGGACTAAGGCCATGTAGCAAAGGTCTGATGTTCTTTTCATTTACTCTCAGGATCTTATCTCAAACTCTGCATCTAACTCGAGGTCACACAGATTTTCAACTAAAGTTCTGTAGTTTTTCATTTTACACTTTATTTATTACCAAGCTAATAGCCCCAGAAAAAGTGAGACTTTGATCCAGATTTTCTTTGTCCTCTTTATATCCCACCATTATGACAACATTGATTGGAAACATGATCTTTTCTCCATTGAATCATGTTTGCATCTGAGATATCAGGTACACACACTTGTGTGGGTGCACTTCTGGTTTCTCAATGTTGCTGGATTGATTCCTGTGTTATTCTAACTCCTGTAACACATTCAACACTTTTATCAATATTGTTGATATAATTTTCTTTATTTGTAACATTTTATGTAAACACCTAATAAGTGGCCTTGTCATGTATATTTCTATACAGTCTGTTAAGAAATAAGTCGCCTATTCTGGTGTTAGATGTGTGTGGGCCTCATTTTCTTTAAAGAAATACCCAGCATGCATTACTTAACATCACAATACTCAGTCTTGGTGACACTCAGTACAGCATGTGTGTGTGTGTGTGATGGAAGGAAGCTCTCTCTCTTCTCCCCTTTCTTTCCATCATTTGTTGATCATTCAAAAATTAAAGCATGTACTTATTAGTAGTACTGTGGCGAGCAGTGAGAAATGCTGTTTTGAGATCTTAATGTGAATGTCTACATGTGATTCTTCAAATGCAGCATTTTCTGCCTGAGATGACCATACCCACCAACAGAGCACATGTGTTGTCACACTCTCAAAAGATTTCCAGACTGTAAGTCTGCCATTCTAGAGGGTAGTATGACCAGAGAGCCCTGCTTTGTAATTTTCTACTTTTTAAAAAAAAGTGATACAGATGCATTAATTTCAGAATATCATTCTATATTTCTCAACAGATTGGCAATCCAGTATTTATCTGTTACTGACATGACATATAGTGTTTATGATTAATCCACAGTATTACTATAAAATATACATATTTTCTATGCAGTCACTATAATAAGTCTCTAATTGAGGGTGGAAAGTGCTTTTAAAAAACAGATAATGGAACTGGCTATTGCAGTCAAGCATTCGAGACATTTTGTCAGCAATTTAATATTACCCATATTACTTATAATCCTCAAGAACAGGGACTATGAAAGGGGCCCATGGAACTTTAAAACAATATCTTCATAAAACAAAAAAGGGAAAGTTATATTCCTGTATACTATAAATTTATCTAAATCATGCTCTCTTTATTTTATAGTTTAAAAATTAATTTGGATGCCAAAGAACTTTCTTCTGAGTATCTATGATACCCTACAACTAGGCATATTTATGCCTAGATGAAAGGAAGAATCCACTTACTTGCATATGACAGGATCCCGATCAGTTATTTAATATGGGGAAGAGGGCATGTTTGTGTTTTTTTTTTTTTTTTTTTTTTTTTTCTGTAGGATGCTGAAGGAGCATGGTGGCTGCCAGAATGATGGGTGAGACATGCTGATGCCAGGACAAACAATGATGCTGACCTGTGATCTTGCCGAGTGCCCTGGTAATGATGACTGGGAAGCTGTATTGGACATATGTTCCTGACTCACCTTTGTTTGCCTATATTCCAAATGGGACAAGCTGCCTTGCCTCAAGTTTTTAGACTCTGTGGAACAGAGACTCAAAAAGAGAAGTTATAATGACTCTTGTATTTTTCTTAAATGTAACCAGTTATTCAAATTCAATCATGGACTGATCTAGAAATCAATCCAATATTGAAAATAACAGTCTTCATTTGGAAGGCTGGTTCTGGCATTTTCAGAGACATATTTGGAAGTTAGCTGCAGTTCTCTATGATGTTAGGTTAGCAAGAGATAAAGTTGGGATAGGACCTGGATTTCAAATAAGTGTTAGTACATGTGTTAAGGCTCTTTTAATTGTCAAGTTAAAATTACTTTTGTTTCTTCTACAGTATTTAATGTAAGTTGCATTGATTGTATACTTTTTAATTGTGTTAGTGTGTTGAAACCTGGCATGTCTGTTATGAAGGTCTATCAACCAGCTTTTATTTTATTCCTCTGAGTATTACAGAACCTTGGTCTTCTGAAGAAAGCTTGCAGGTACCAGAATAAGTGAGTCAGGCTTTAAGCAGAAGAAAGAGGGTAGTAGGCTTGATTATTGCTGGTATAACAGCTTTAATTACATTAATTGCTAGCACCACTGCTTCTACAATTGCTTTGACACAAGAAGTTAAGATAGCTACTTTTGTTAATCATTTAGGAAAAAAAATGTTACTAATGTGTTGAGTATACAAGAGGATCTAGATAGGCATTTAGAACAATGGATTGATGCTCTTTATCCTATTCAAATTATTGGAAGGAGGTTCAAAGTTTAAGAGTAAGGAGCCATCTTGATTGTCATGCCAAATACCGTTGGATTTGTATTACTTCTAAAATGTACAAAGATAGTCATTATAATTTTAAAAAGTTTAAAGACACTTGCAGTATATTTGGCATAATTCTAGCACCTCTCTGGATTTTTTAACCTTGCATAGTGAGCTTATGAATTTAAAGAATGCTGCTCTGCTGAGCATTGATGTGGCAGATACTGCTGATAAAATTACTCATGGCCTGAGGTCAGTTTTTCTATATTGGTCAAACTTCAAGAATGGCATATATAGCTTTATCATACTAGCCCTTTTTGTTCTAGGAACTCTTTTATTCTTACCCATCTTGTTAAAGCTTGTCTTTAACAACATCAACATGTTGGCAGCCAAAGTACATGGCTTGAAACAGAAAATAGATCCCTAGACAGTTATTAATTTACCAGGCTGGCAAGCCAAGAATGGGTAAGATTCTGCACAGAGCCTTACCAACCTAAGACATAAGTGCATTGCTTTTGAATCTATATTCCACGATGGGTAAGGAAGGCATTCTTGTCAGAATGACCTAAGACAGTCTCAATCTTGTTAATGAAATAAAAAAGGGGGAAAGGTAGAGACCTTTTGGGGCTGCTTGGCAAGAATCTGACATTGGCCAGAAACAAGGAAATGGGCTAGAACAAGAAGTAATTTCAGGCAGAAATCTAAATCTTAGGCTAGAACAAAGAAGTAGGCTTCAGACATGAAAATGACTTTGGGCTAGGACAGGGAAGTAGGTTCAGATATTTTGGTCATCCTGATAAGACCTTAGATATAGTGATCATGGGAGTGATCACAGAACTTTGTTTATTGCCTTGTTTGTTCTTTGACTATTTGTGTTTATTGTCTTGCTTGTTTCTTGACTATTTGCATCTATTGTATTGCTAGTTCCTCAACCTAGAACTGACCTTAATACTTGCATGTAATTAAAATGGTATAAAAGCAAAAAAGAGGATGGGGAATTTGATAGAGGGTTTCTGGGGTGTGTGTGGGGGGGGTTGGGCAAGACATGAGGAAAGGGGGTAACATCTGAAATGTAATTTAGTATCCAATAAAAAAATGTTTCCTGATAAATATAACTCATGTGAAAAAAAATGTTAAGCAAAATCCCAAAGTCAAAAGCTCAGGAACATGGCTGGAATCTTCCTATGCATTTAGACAACACTATGATCACAGCATGAAAAGTCAAAACAATAAAAGTATAAGAAAAATAAAAAAACAGAACATGTTCTAGAACTCTGTATTTCACTATCTTAAATAATAAACCAAATTCCTGAAAACAGAGACAATTAACAATATCATAACCCTGTACTTATTTCTATCTTTGTATCAAGAACTTTCATTAAAACCTACCATTAAACAAGTGTGACTTAAACACATTGTGTACACCTGCAGAATAGTTAAGAATTCTTTCTTCCTCCCTCTCTCTCCCTTTCTCCCTTTCTCCCTTTCTCCCTTTCTCCCTTTCTCCCTTTCTCCCTTTCTCCCTTTCTCCCTTTCTCCCTTTCTCCCTCCCTCCCTCCCTCCCTCCCTCTCTTCCTTCTTTTCTTCTATGTTTGTGTCTGCATGTATGTATTTGTATGAGTCTATGAAAACTTCTGGGTGCCATTGGAGGCAGAAGGGGTCATTGGATACCCTGGAGCTGGAGTTACAGGTAGTTGTAAGTTGCCCAGTGTGAGGTCCAGACCCAGGTCCTCCTGCAGAACAGTAAGCACTCTTAACTTCAGAACAATATTTCCAGGCCCATATTTAAGGAGTTTTAAAATTAGTATTTCTAGTTATAACCTTTAAAATAAAATATAAATTAAATACAATACATTCAAAATTTTTTTTCAAAGAGCACAGGACATTTAGAAACATTTGAAAACCTTTATAAAATATAGTGGTAATTTTATAGTAGTAACACATTAAAATGATTGAGTTAGCTGTTTTGTGACAAAAGCTATGGCCCTATCTTTAAATGATGAATAGACCAACTTTTTTTTTTTAGATATTAGTATTAGTAAAAACCATCCCTATGGCACTTGGCACGAAGAACATCCATGTGGCATTCACAATTTCAGAATAAAGCTACCATACTGCCACTGTTTCAGAGAAGCACTTTTTATCTATTACAATGTTATAATTATGGATTTAATCCCTAGGTGAATGACAACATCACCCTGTTCAATATTCTCACACACTTACTGGCAACTTGAGGGCTCAAAGAATGCTTTATTTTATTGTCATTGACCCTCATTCAAACATTAGTATAACTAGAATTATCATCTTTTATATTACACAAACTGGTGGGACTGCTTATATTTGCAGTGTTCTGTGACACCCTCATACCACTCAGCTCCTCATTGTGATGAAATTAGTGAGCGTGGCTTCTCCCCTGAAAAAACTCAAGAGCAGAAGACTGCTACCAAGCTTGATGACCTGAGTTCAATCTCTGGAACCTTCATGATGAAAGGAAAGAATCACCTTCTGATCTGTGCGTGCGCGCGAGCGTGCACACACACACTCACACGCGCACACACGTTGCACATATACACAGAGACATACACACATGCATGCACATATGCTGCACACACACAGTGTGAAATAAAAAATGCAAAGCATTAAGAAATAGATGTGAAAACACATTTTTCAGTGTTTGTAAAATCTGTGCTTTTGTGACTCAACTGGCTACAAAGCATTATTTTTTGTATGACTGGTCATTTGCATTTTTTGTACTTAATATGTAATTGTAGGCACCTCTTACCTTGGTTCTAGAGGGAATTCATGCTAGTTAAGAGAAAGTAAAACATTTCACCGTATAATGTGAATGACCCAGAATTCACTGCTGCCCAAGGCTGGTATTTAATTTACATAACAGACACTCTGACAGACTCTCAACATTTTCAGGGGAGAATTTCATAGAAAACACCAAAGCTTCCCACTCAGAGCACTTGGTATGCATTGTATAGCTGCTATTGTCTGAACTGACTATAAAAAATCAACAAAATAAAACCAATCCTTATGATTTATAGTCTGTTAAAAATACACAACACAAGAGACACTGTATGGTGATTATGCCATGAATTCTGAGAAACCTGAAGGACAGTGCTCTGATGCAGATTAGATTGAGCTAAGACGAGATCTTTACTCTGATTTTCGTGCTATACTGTGCAGTTGTGAAATATGGCACTAGAAAAAAATGGATTCCTATTAATTCTCATTAAAAAGCGATTGATGGGAAGAAGCCTTATGTTATGGCTCAGAAGGTGATTTGAGATAATTCATGGATTTCAATCATCCCATGCGCTCTCTCTGCTATTATAGAAAATTATCTCTAACATTATCTACATGTACATTATATTTGTTTCTTTGACAGTTAATTTAACCAATAGCAGAGGTGTATTTAACTTATTATCCCTATTAGGGTGAAGGATGGGAGAGAAAAGGAGAAGAGAGGGAAGCGAGCTGATGGTTACTGAACACTTTCTGCACCAGGGAAGTTTCTACCTCATAAATCAGGCCACTCTCACAAGAGCTTAGAGGGATCACTTTTTATCAAAAATCTTTACACTAAAAAACCCCCCAGAGTCCTGAAGATGTTCTGGTGTAGATCTGGGATATTCCCTTAAGACCCAAATGCCAAGAGCTTGGTGCTATTGGGAAGCTGTGAGGCCTTTAAGAAGCCAGGCTTAGAGAGACATCTATGTTTTCAGATGGAGACCCTAACAGGAAATTGTGGGACCTGGTCTCTACCTCTCTCTTTTATGTTCTGTGTTGAGGGTGAAGATGCTTTTCACAGACTTCTGCTGTGATGTTCTGTACAATCACAAGTACAAAATGAGTCCTCCAGTGTGTGAACCAGATAAGCATTTTCTTTTAACAAAAGTGAATTGTTTGGGGTGTTACAGCAATGGAAAGCCAGCTAACACTCAGACACTGTGGCTGGGCTAACACTTCAGTTCTTCAGAACCCTGCCCTTAGAAGACATCCCATGCTTGGGTAATATCCTCCATGTCACGTTAAAAACTTACTGATTATTTTAGCTCTCTATATATGGGTGTTTTGTGGGCATGCACGTCTGACTAAAGGTTTTTGACCTTCAGAAAAACTGGAGTTACGTATCATTCATTGTTTGTGAGCTGCCCATGCAGGGGGTGCTGAGAATGAAAACCCAACTCTAAATTTAAATTTGAATGAAGGTGTGTTTCTAAAGTTTAAGGCCAGAAACAGACACCTACTTTGTTTTCCTCCATCTACAATGCCACACTGAAAATCTTTCTTTATTTGACACAGAGGCAGAGAGACTGGGGATGGTGTGGGGGTGGAGGTTGGAGAAGAAAGACCCCTTACAGCTACACACGGCTTTTCTTCTTTGGATTTCAAACCCACATAACCTTGTTGAAATCAGAGTCCTGTCTCTTACAGGTCCTGTTTTCTGAGAAAGCTGGGAATTTCTGAGTTCTTTTGTTCTTCCTTCAAGCCCTCCATCACATGTTAAAGAATCTTCCAAACCTTCTATAGTTGTTTTCCAGGGAGGATTCCAGAGTGGGGGACATCCAAACAATTTTCCCCTTCTTTACGCCTTTCTACTCATGTCTGAATGTCCCAATATTCTAGAATCCCAGGGTACCTGCA
Source organism: Arvicanthis niloticus (assembly GCF_011762505.2). Taxonomy (NCBI): domain Eukaryota; kingdom Metazoa; phylum Chordata; class Mammalia; order Rodentia; family Muridae; genus Arvicanthis; species Arvicanthis niloticus. The sequence continues at coordinate 97,649,568 of NC_047661.1, forward strand.
CTGCTGGCCTAGCTTTTAATCAGTTTCAATGAAAGCCCATGCCCTTTCCATTATACAAGGCTGTATCTCCCAATCAAAGGTTATCTGTAAGTCTCTGGGTAAAGAACCAAGACTTGCTCGGATAGATCCTTGCCTCCAGGCTTTTCAAATCATGTCTTAAGTCCTTTAGGCCACGGGCTATAAACATGAAATAAAATACTTGTCAAAGCCTCTCCTGATCTTTTCTTCCTCAGACCCTGAGCACAAGAACAGAAAGTGTGTGGTATCTATACACAGCTGTTCCTTGGTTTACCCTTCTTCCTTTCTACTGTGGATATTCAGTAAGTACTAAGTATGCACTAGGCACTGAGCAGCTAATGAGACAGTTCCTGCCTGGAGATGCAGAGGGCAGGCAGGTAATGGGTCAAACACTGTGTGGAACCATTGAGAAAGGGGAGATCAAGCACACACAGTGGAAAGCAGAGGTTCTGTGAGCAGCTTGGAGAAGGGGTTAAAGGATAAGCAGAGTATGCCCAAACCCAGGAGACATTATTGCCAAGCCTTCCTATGGGTAGGAGTCTGCTGTCTTGTCTATAGCCATTCCTGCGGGAACTTCAGAAAAAGGTGAGAAGTTTTTTGATGGGCATGATTATCTTGACTTGTTTTTGCAATCGATTCTTTTGGTCACAGTGGCTGGTACTCAGATGTTTTAGGATTAGTCGTATGACTTGAATTGCTATGACTATTTATCACCATGGCCAGAATCTGAAAAATAATCTGACCGTGGCTGTGTATTACCTATGTAAAGACGATAAAGCCGCACATGCTATCACACACTGTGTCAGCACCAGAGAAGCTGACCCAGGAAATGGCAAGCTTGAAGCCAACCTATATAGCCAGATTCTCTCTCAGCTCCTTATCAAGACTAAACAAACCAAACCCAAGGGATAGATTGACCTGATCTCCACAATGCAAGCTATCCAATGAGTCTATTACAGGTTTCTATACAGAGCCACAGACCTGTCACAAGGTTCATGCATTACAGACAAAGGACTTGGTCAGGTGCTGCATAGAAACTACCTTGAGATGTATGTGCCACTGGACTATTTCTGTTGCAGCCTGCAAGACAGCCATGTTGATGCTATGCACAAATCGGGATGGTAGAGCACAGATGAATCAAATCTTTTCACTAAAACAAATGCAACCCTCCCAGTCCTTCTAGCTAGTGTTATCTGTACTATAGTGGATAACTGAGCAAACTTGGCCTCTGTCCTATAGGGAGCTACAATCTGCTTCAGTACTCTCTAATAGTCCAGAATGATGTCAGCCACGGTGTGTCCTGATACACTGAATCACCACACTGTTCTTCCCAAGAAAATGAAAATGGTCCTCCTAAGAAAATAATTATATTGTTAAGGACACAGGCTATATTAAATTTTTAAAAAATTAAATTCAAACTAAGCAGGAATTCCAGTACTGAGAGTGGGGAGTAGATGCTGGTTTCTACCACTACTCAAGAAACTAATTGCAGTTAATACATGCTGGACAAAGGGAAATCCTGTTTCTCCAGTGCAGTGTCGCTTGGTATACCAACCGCACTCCAGATGACCAACACAGAGAAAATCCCACTCCACTTTTTTTTTTTTTTTTTGTTGTTGTTGTTGTTGTTTTTTGTTTTATTGGGTTGTTAGGGTTTCTTTCTTTCTTTTTCTTTCTTTCAAGGAAGAAAGAACATGAAGTTGAGTGGATCTGGAGGTGGGGAGAATCTGGGAGGAGTTGGGGAAGAGAAAAACATACTAAAAATATATATGAAAATTATTAAAAATACTAAATTTGTATTAATAATTTATTATAATATAATATATAATTTATAATATAGAATTGCACATGCACATAAACACACATATAGATATGTATATGTAGTGGCGGGGCATGTGCCATGACACATGTGTGAAGACCAGAGGACAGCTTTTGTGGCCTTGGTTTTCTCCTATTATTTTGATGTGAGTTCTGGGCATCAAACTTAGGGTGCCAAGCCCCTTCACCTGCGGGGCCATCTTACTGGCCCTGGCACTATGTTTTAACTTTGTTACCTTACCTCAAAATGTTTGACTAAAAACCAATGTGTAGGACAGAGAGAGGACTCCGCAGTTAAGAGCACCTGGGGTTTTCCCATGTTATCTGGGTTCCATGACTAGTAGTACCTGTGTCCTGTGCCTCACCACTGCCTATGACTTCAGTTCCAGGGGATCTGACGCCCTCTTCTGGATCCCATGAGCACTGCATGAAGGTAGTACTCATGCACTCAGGCCAAAGAGCAAAGTCTGGCCACCTTACGCTGTTCTGTTCTATCGGGTCCACAACATATGGTATTCTTGTCTGCACTTCACAGGCACACCAGACAATAATATGGATGTAGGTACCCTGTGTTCCAGTCAAGTGGACTTGCAAAATTAACCATCACAAGGATATGCCAAAAACCAAAATATTTTTAATTAGTCTTTCCATTATGACCATTAAGAAACAATTGCGAATTCCCACAAAAACCCTGGTGGGTGTACGTGTGCACACATGCATGTATAAGCTGACTCTAAATTTTAATTTGAAATGCAAATTGCCAATAGCAATGATAATTATGAAAAAGAGCAAAGTTAATGACCTTACACTATCATATATGAAGATTTATTATAAAGTTATACCAATTAAAAACAGCGCAGAACTGGTACAAGAATAGAACAGACAGATGGAACAGAATGTGGAAGTCAGCAAAAGACTCACGTATGTACAGCCACTTTTTGTTTTCCTGTAGTAAAGACGCTTCTATAGCACACTGAGGAAAAGGTAATGATTTCAGGAAGAGGGCCTGAGCTAATTTATATTCATGTAGATGAAAATGAATTGAAACCTCTATCTTATGTCACATGTAAATTTCAGATGGATCCTAGACTGAAGTGTAAGGAATAAAGAATTAAAATCTGCCCAGGAGAGATGGCTCAGCAGTTAAGAACTTGCTCTTTTTCCAGAGGATCTGAGTTAGATGCCTAGCGTTCACATCAGGCTGCCCACAGCTCCCTTTAACCTTTCAGTTCCAGAGGATTCGATGCCCTCTTTCGGCCTCTTTGGATACTTCTCTCTCTCTCTCTCTCTCTCTCTCTCTCTCTCTCTCTCTTCCTCCCCCCCCCCCCGGCACACATATACACACACATGACTTCTCTAAAACAGAAATTAAGTCTCATAAAAAAATTTTGGAGGAATGACTTCATCCCTTCACTGAAGGCAATACTTTATTTAAAGAAAGCAACAACAAAAAAAGTACTGGCAGAGAGAGAGAGAGAGAGAGAGAGAGAGAGAGAGAGAGAGAGAGAGAGAGAGATATTAACTCCTGAAATTGAAATTTCTACCTACTAAGACAAGCTTAAATGAATAAAGTCAACAATGAGGTGATACTTTCGGTGCATGCATCTGAAAAACAAAGCAATCTACACCAAGAACAGATCATGAATTTCTAAAATTCAAATGTTGAAAGTATGGATGATCTACTTGAACAAGCATTTTACAAAATAGATGATACAGATAGAGCACAAGTTTATAGTGTGTGTGTGTGTGTGTGTGTGTGTGTGTGTGTGTGTGTGTGTGTTACACCAAGTTATTAGGGAGATGCAAATGAAGACCACAGAGACTTGAGGTCTACATAAAAAGAAAAGGACTTGCCTTGTATGCAAGAGGGATTAGTTATAGCCCATACCACTACACACAAACAAGATCTTTAAAACCAACTACTGAAACCCAAGAGTATTTACTCTCATACCCACAAACATAGAGAAGCTAACCACTGTTGACATAGTAGTAAATATTGGTGTGAATATGGGAAAACTGGACCTCTCAGCCTGTGCTGGAGGGACAGTAAATCAGCTGTGCTACTTGCAAAAACTGACAGTGTCTACTACAACTAAACACATACTTACCAGGCAACATGCCAGTTTGAATCCCACATATGTGGCTGGTAGAAATAAGTTCAAATATGCACCTAAAACACACCAAGAACATTCCTACTGCTTTGTTAACAATTGGTAAGTCTCATGAAAAATCTAAATTCCCATGGTAGATAGTGCTATATTCAATGAAACACTGTAGTAATAGAAATTAATATGCTGTAGGTACAATAATGTAGAACAGTGTAGTAGACATTTGGGTGAATATAAATTTAGCCACAAAAGATTTTGTATATATACATATATATGTGTATACACACACACACACACACACACACACACATATATATATATCACAGAAATCTGATCTGGAAGGGAGACTGAGTTTTCAGGGGATATTGGCTGGGCAAGGACACAGGGTCTTCTGTCCTACTTGAAACGGGCTACACTTTGATCAGGGTAATGGTTATCAGAATGCACACCTATTTTACAATTCAACCTGAATTGATTTATTTCAGATGCCTTAAACTTGCAATTAGAAGAAGGAAGAGTGACAGGATGTGGAGATAAAGAGGGGCAGGAGGTGGGAGAGGAGGAGAAAGAGGAGGAACATAGAGAGGCACCGGAGGGGTGGAGAATATGAAGAGAAGCAGAACTAGACAGAATTGTGTAAAAGCTCATGAGTTCAAATGCAAACAAGTTACAGTTATGAGAATACAGATATTTTTAACGTAATCAGGTCAAATGGCTCTTTTCAAACTGACATCTATAAGAAGAGTAAAATTTAATAGGGATATTGAATTTAAAAAGATAAGGTCATAGAATATATTCTAAGTTTTATTAATATATTACAGAATGAATGAGTTACTTGAATGGTAGTGCTTAAATAACACTGGCATGTAATTTTAATGCACTCTCTTTAAATGAATTTGTTTTTCCAGATGCTTAAGACTGTTTACTTTACATCCAAATCTAACTATCCATATTTACTTAAGCTCTCCATATAATAATTTGCTGGCAGTTACATTAAATATTTGTACTTGAATGTTTGAAAATAAACAGTAAATGTTTCTTCCTATGAAGTGAATATTACAGACCTGCAAGAAGGGTCAAAGAGCTTCCATTACGAGCCTGAAACCCTGAGTTCAATCTTCACAGTAGAAGGAAGGAACCACCTGTTGAACGTTGTTCTATGACCCCCATAAACATGCCATAACACTTGTGTGCCCACCTACACCCACATACCATATACACACAATAATAATTTTTTTTAAAAAGGAAGCGAATATTACACATTGGTATTTTGTTGTTGTTGTTTTCTTTCTTTGATGTGAGTTGTGGCTGACTTTTCTCTTTCTTCTGATCAGTCCTGTTATTCTTAGAACATCGTCTCTGGCTTTTCTCCATCTCCAGCTGCGAGAGACCAGTGAGACTGTGGGACTGCTCAGTCACCTCCATAGCCTCCCGGGTCATTGATTTCTTATAATAAATCACCTTGCCCCTAACACCAACATATAATACATATATTGGCCCTGTTTCCTAAACAACGCAGACTTGTACAATCTGTCGGCGAGTTAAAGTGGTAATTAGTACTTGTAACAGAGACGAATGATAGGAATGATACGAATACAAGACTGTCTCTGCAGGCTTGGTAATGACTACTGTGACCAACATCCATAGCCTTTCCTTTCTAGAAGAGATGTAAAGCTCTTTGAAACATTAAATATTAATTACTCCAAGATACTTTTGTTATTCATGATCATTTCCCCATTGCCTCATCGCCCTGCTTAACTAAGGGTGACTTGACCAGTTCATGGCAGTTGGATTATGTTTATTTTAATATGATAATTAAAATTAAATATAAATAAGTCAAATTTTTATATATAGCAACATTACACTGCCATTAATATACTTGAGAAAAGGTATAATTATCAGTGTCGCTAATGTGCCTTGGTTTTAAGTAATGGACTTCAAATGTATATAAAAAGTGGTTAGGAGAAAGATCCTAATAAAGTAAATTCTAGTGTCCTAATATAGTAGGATTCAAACATTACAGGACTATGCTCATTTTTGGAGACATCAGATCATCTTTAGGGAAGTTTACATTTTTAGCATGTACAAGATCAGGAAAATCAAATTAAACACAAGTGTTGTTTAGTTTTAGGAAAAAGCTGCAACTTTGGGATATCTAAGTTTTTAGGTCACCTAATGATTGCGGCTGTAACTTATCACATTTAACATATTTAAATATTAATTAATTTTATCAGAGAAAAAAGTATTAAAAATAGAAAATTGGGAGCAAACTGGTTAAGGCCCTTGTCACCAAGCTTGAGTTCAACCCCTGGAACCTAATGGTAGGAGGAGAGACCTGACTCTGCAAATTATGACCTCCACGTGTGCATGTCCGTGGCCTCCCAATAAATAAATACATACAGATAATTAAAATCACAAATTTCTTCAAGAGCACTCAGCTTGGCCACAAGGGGAAACATATGTGAATATAGATTTTATACAGAGTTACTAAGACCGTGTGTATCGTGTGCTGCCTTTGTTTGTTTGTTTGTTTGTTTGGTTTTTCAGTAAAGACACTTGCCTGCTATTTTAACCTAAAATTCTCATTTTTTGTTGAGAACATAGATTAGCTCCTAAAGCCCATGTTGAAAAGGATATTTGAAAATACCAGGAGAACACAGACTGCTTAGAAGAATGATTATCATGTGCTAAATTTAGGTCTTATGGAGGAAGCGCTCGAGCCAAGAGAACAGGAGAATATTTACAGAATGAAGACGACATAGGAGACAAATGTAGGGGTGATGCAGTGTGACACTGGGGCAAAGGCTGCAGGAAAGTATAAAGCTAATGTGATACATAATGATACACAATGCTGGGTGTGGCAAATGTATAAATGGATGGAAACTGAGAAGCCATGGGTCCCCATAGGTATCAGTTCATCCCAAGGCTGACTAGAGAATACATACAAGGAGATGCTCCAGGTCCACAGTAAGAAGAGGTTAACTAATTGGGAAAGTCAATCACAGTTCTTCATCTTTTCTATGTGTGCATATGTTCAGGTGTCTGTGGGCCACAGTGCCCTGGTGGAGGCCAGAGGACAACCTGTGCTTTCTCTTCTGCCTTGTGGGTTCTGGGGCTCAAACTTTGGTTACTGAACTTAGCAGCAAGCATCCCCACCTGCTGAGCCACCTCAACATCCCTTAGTAAAAGTCCATAATGTGACAAACCTGAGAATGATAACCCATAAGGACTTACTCACGGAGGCTGTGGGATAAGGATGGAAACAGGTTTTGAGATGAAAAAGAAGTGAAATATAAACACAAGTGTGTGTGGTCCTAAACGTCTTGACAATGTTTATTTAAAATCTTTGAAATGTACATTTTGAACAGTCAGCATAGAGAAGTGCTGCTTTATCTGTGGGAGATAAGTGATATTCTTAGACACCTTACCCCTGCCCCCAGTGGCTGGTATCAGTAAATCCTGTATGCACTGTTTTCTTTTTTTTTTTCCTGAATATTTACTTTGATAGAATACAATTTGTAAATGAGGTACAGTAAAAGGCTAGAGATAATAGCCAATAAAATTCGGATAATTAAAATAACACTATAATAAAATTAATGTGGGTGTAGTCTTTCCTCCTTTAAAATTCGTTAGTCTTTCTTGTCCAGTCTTTTGGTGATGATTTGAGAGATACAAAAGCTATATGAAGAGACAGAGAGAGCCAAAGGGTGGAGTCATTGTGATCCAGTGTTAGATACTATGTAAGGGATACTTGAATGCACTACTGCCATACTGTGGCAGTTGATCCAGTCACAGAGATGGTGCCTGAGTGACTAATGGAGTGGTGGTAATGCATACAGCTTAGATCCACAGGAAAAAGGGTGCACTCATTCCCCAGTGCTATGGAGTGAGGAAGGTAAGATATGATCAGGCTGCTGTGAAAGGGGGCAACTTAAATCCTATGCGCTAACCTCTCCTGGAATTTGTCCCTCAGTTTTGTTGGGTTGTGGCTGAAACGGAGGAGGGTACAGCTGTGGTGGTGGTGTATGGCCGCAGTAGGTTGGAATAATGTTTATTCTTAGATGTTTACGTACATGCGCGGGTGATGCCTACATATTTGCACTATCAAGGAAAACTCCCTGGCGTTCTGATGTTAACAGAACAGGCAGCAAGCATGCTTCTCACAGGCCATTTGTCTAAACTGTTGTTACAACAGAGTTTTCCAGCCATGGAACTGAACTGTAAAGGAATAGGACATGACCTAGTAGTTATACATGAATAATCACTTTCAAAATGCGGAGGAAAAATTACAAATTCATTCACTAAGAATAGCAGTTGTTGAGCCCCTGGAGAAACTGGTGCCTGATGAATCCACGGTGAGGCAATGGTTAGGGAGAAGGGAAGAATGACAGCACAAGTTGTCCAGCAATCCATGGAGAAAGAAACCAAAGGTCTTACTTTCCAATTTACTCTCTTTTTAAAAATTACACAGTTAGCAGAGTTACCGGGAATTATTCATGCATTTTATTAAAAAAGTTTTCTTTTCCAAATGAAAAATGCCCGATTGTTTTAATTTCAAAGATTTCAACGTCTTTTATAGACATCCAAACCTAATTACTGGTGAGACTCTTGGCCAAATGTTGGATAATAGGAAATCACATCTCTGCTTTACAAATTGAGAAATTGAAAATCAATAACTTGTTCTGAGCCACCTACTGACTGGAGCCATTCAGATTTTATTTTGTTGAACGGAGCAAAGAGTAGGACACAATTCTTTAATGGAGAGATTTAGATTTCAATGGCATCCAGTCTCCTGTGGGCTCCATGGTAACGAGAGGGGCTGTGCAGACTATCCAATGAATTGCCAAGACATTTGATAGACAAGATGCCAAGCCAATCAGTGTTGAATCCTGAACACTTTTGGCTTGAAATTTAAGCTATCAGAGTAAGTCCCTTAGTGGAATCCCTCACTGTTTCCTTCCTTCATTCTTTTTTCTTCTCTCATTCCCATAACACCTCTCTCTCTCTCTCTCTCTCTCTCTCTCTCTCTCTCTCTCTCTGTACATATACAATAGCCAATGTATATCACTTAAAAAGTAAACTTATCAGAACCCTGCCCCCTCCTGCACAGACTCTTTCCCGTTTGCTTCTGGATAAAATTCTGGAGGTCAGCTGGCATGTTCTTCTCCACACAATGCAATGGTAAGTAAGCAGAATAAGAAGACTGAGAGCCACCCCATAGAATAGACTCTTGTGTGGTCCACTGTTCAGTTCTGCACACATCTTCATTCATCAATGTGTTCCTCCGTTCAGCTGTTACAGTGGCTTTCATAGCAAATGGCAGTGTGTGTGTGTGTGTGTGTGTGTGTGTGTGTGTGTGTGTGTGTGACTTCACTGAGGGAAGGGGCTACAAATTTATGCCAAGACTGAGGACCACTTAAAGAGGTCCTGTTCTCATTGGGGCTTAGGGTGGGGCTCACAGAAGCACTGGCAAGCCCCACAGCAAAGTAAAATAAGTACAGATGTCCAGAATAAGACTAATCAGAGAGCATGCTGCTCAATGTTTGTCAGATCTGGAAAGAATGTCTAGTTTAATTAGAAATTAAATAGAGCTTTTGCGCAAGTGAAGCGGATATGGGGTGAAGTGGTAGAAGGGGTATAAAGTCCTTTCAGACTAAAACATAGTTAATTCCAATGTGTATTCTTGGTCTTTGCCTTTTTAGATTAAGTATTTGGAGGACAAAGACCCCGACTTAAGCAACTTTATATCCTTCACAATATCTAGTCCAGGACACTGGGTCTAGTAGTTATTGCATAAATGGGTATATTTTCAATAATTGAACTCCCAATGACTTGAGCACCTACCATGCTCACAAACGTGAATACACTCTCCACCACTAATAGGATATTGCATTTTAGAAGAATAATACTTTTTGTTCACTTGGGTCTTAGAGATTAATAGCTCTGATTCTGTGCAAGAGCCTCTTTATCAGCAAAAGGCTTTTGTTACATTTCTAACTTGAAATAAATTACCTGAAATTTCAATTTGTCTTGAATTCTCCTGCTTTCTGTGGAGGTCACATTCTGTCACCCTTGAACAGTGGCAGCTTTGACAGAACCTGTCTCAGTAAGAAAAGGTGGCATCATCACCGAGATAGGATCGTGTGCTCCATCCTGAGGCTTGGGGTCCCTGTCACTCCCATCCCACGGGGAGAAATGATGGTCATACTTCCCTGAGTCCTTCAGAAACAAGAGCACTGTCCAACTCCCTCTGTATCACACAGTAACAACCTCAAAATTAAAAGACAGGCATGCATAGAAAATGACAGATGTGAATAACTCCTAATTAGGAAAACTTTCATAATTTTTCAGAAAAAAAGACTCTAAATCACCCATCTTTTACCACTGAAAAGTAGTTGATTACAAGGTTTCAAACAGTGACCATGTGTTCTCATTGAAAAAATGTTCTTCGTAGGCAACAATGTGTCAAGCTGTTTTTCCCATGTTATACCTAAAAATAGTTTGAAGTGTGAAGACATAACTAAAAAAATAACCTATTACCTTATATTTAGTTGTACAAAGTGTGTGTTTAAATTAATGTTTTTACACAAAGAAAAACAAAAAAACCACAATGCTAATCTTTCTGACTGGGAGAGATTGTCCTTTCTGTGTGGCTACTCATATCTTAGAGGCTGAAGTGTCCCAGATCTTGCCATGTCTCTGACAACTATAGAACCCCACCTTTCATCTGATTGGTTCTCCGTAGGAAGTAATCCTCCTTTTCCTTCATCCCCAGACACAGAGATACTAGACACCTGCCTTATAGTTCTTCAGCAGGCTAACGCAATTCATACCTGCTGTTCCTAAACTGAGCATCCTGCCCTGCTTTTAAAATGTAATTTTATTCATTATTTTTGTGTGTGCTGGTATATGGATGTTGCATAAGTCCACATAGATGTGGTGCACGTATGCAGAGGCCAGAGAAAAATGCTGAGTGTGCTACTCTACCATTGTCAGGATTAGTCCCTTGAGACAGGCTCAGCAAGCCTGGACAGACCTCCTGTTAGAGCAGCTCCCTCCTCCCCCACAAAACACACCAGTGCTGGAGGTATAAGTGTTTTTGTGGATGCTGGGGATTTGAAATCAGGTCATCCTAGTTGTGCTCTGCACACTTTCTACAGCCTGCTGCTGTGACTTCAATAAGGACTGTAACCCAGACTTTCCCATGCCCTTGTTTCTGAGCTGCTGTACTTCTCACTTGGCCCTGTGTAGTGTTTGATGCTAAACTTCTTCGTTTCATTTTATGGCTGTACCTCAGTGGCTATCTCATAAATGGTGCATAACATTTGATGCAGAGGAAGGCTTAAGATGGGAAATGGTGGGTGTTTGTCATGGCTTCTGTTATTTCTCTTGGGGAAAAATAGTTACTGTCTTATTTTGGGTTTTACTGCTATGACAGACACCATGACCAAGGCAACTCTTAAAAGGATAACATTTAGTTGGAGCTGGCTTACAGGTTCAGAGTTTCAGTCCATTGTTATCAAGGCAGGAGCACGGCAGCATCTAGGCAGACATGTCACAGGAGGAGCCAAGAGCTCTACATCTTGTTCCAAGGCAAACAGAAGACTGATTTCCAGGCAGTTAGGAGGAGGGTATCTCAAAGCCCAACAAGGCTGCACCTTTTAATAGTGCCACTCCCTGGGCCAAGCATAGTCAAACCAGCACAGTTACTGTTGCTGTTTGGGATGCAAGCAATACATTCCAGTGACATTTAAATTAGGTAATTTGATGTCAGAAAATGATAGGAGTTATGAGTCCTCAGTTTTTCTTTGCTGGATTCTCTTCAGACCGGTGTTTACGCCATTTTGGATCCCACAGACAAATGACCCTTGCTTTGTAGCGATTTCTTCTATATTGAGACATTCTCTCCTAGATAGAAGGCTCACGAGGTTCACAGAACTCACAGGAAACTCACAAGTCTCCGGAGGCCCTTCCCTGTTTTATATAAGTAACAGTTTCTGGGGAGGTAGAGACTGATGGATCACAGCCTAGAAGTACAATGTATAGCTTTCCTGTGTTGGGAAGGGCTTGTGGGTAATCACCTGTGCCGGGGAGGGCTTGTGGGTAATCAGCTGTGCTGGGGAGGGCTTGCGAGGCTGGGGAGGACTTGTGGGTGATGTGCTGCTGGGTGATCTTGTAAGTAACTCATCACTGATGTTCTGAAGTCACTCATCATTCATTTACTTCACTCATGTGAAGTCACGTCTCACCCAGGCGCTTGTAACCTCCCCTCACTTACTGTCCTGTAACTAATCCCTGTAAACACATTGGGTGGACTTATTGATTTGGCTGTTGCTGTCTGCTCTATCTGCGATGAATCGAAAGACTTTAGGAGGAGCAACACTGCCCCTTCACTGCCTGATCATTCGTACAACACTGAGTGCTTCACATGAGGTCAGTTGTGTTTTCTCTCTCTTCACTTTCATCTGCTTTGATTGTTTACACGCTTTTCATTTAATAAGTGGCATAAAGAAATGGGAAGCATTTGAACTTTGACACCGAATCTGATTTGTAATTTATTTTATACTCAGTCATGGCTCTAATGATGAGATGTTCAGAGATGTTTGTGAATGGGATGGGATACATGTTAACTGTCCATTATGGCGAGGATTCCTAACTTTCCTGAGAATGGACTTTTCAATTGTAGAATAGGATTACTAGTTACAATTAACATTTATTAAGTGTTTATGGGTACTACAAGTTAAATTTGTGCTACCTGATTTTATCTCTACTATAACCTCATAAATATTGCTGATGGGGTTTAGAATATGCTACCCCAAATCTGACCCCTGGGCATTTGAGAAATAGCAGGAAGGCCCTCCTCAAATCTCTCTCAATTCCTTCTTACCCATAACAGGCCATAAAACCTAGAAGACAGTTTTCTGATATTCCCTGAATCTGCCTCTTACTGGACAAGTGCCACCCCTGTACCCAGAGGGAAGGAACACTGTCTCTGGAGGTTGAAGGTCAAGGACATAGAGAAGAATCTGAACAATGAAAAACCTTCCAAGTTCCTTCCAGTTTAGTACCATTGTGTTAGCATTAGGGTTGAAAATAAACCTCACCTGCTGTGAGTGAAGCATGGCAGGTAAACCAAGTAGGCTTGCAGCTGGGTATGAGAGCTCCAAACTGATCAGATAAGAGGAAGGACCGGGCTCTGGAATAGAGGGCAAGGTCATCTTTATCCACTGTGGTCTTTAACACCCTTGATATATATATCTTAAGGTCATGTAAACAGTGATATATATATATATATATATGAAAAAATAAACAAGGGCTAGATACATTTCACCAAGGCTATTCAGCTAATCAGTATAATGAGAACTAGAAGTCAGATCTAACTTTTTCCAAATGATGGATTGTGGTGCACTCTCAGCAGAGTCAGCAGAGTACAGCTACCCAAAGAGGACTCTTTTTTTTTTCCCCTCCAAGTCAAGTGGTTGTCTTTGAAGATTTTAAGTTAGCAGAATTGGCTGACAGGTAAATATTTGCTTTTTGAAGGTGTTTTTGGCAATTCTGATGGCCACCTAAGATTGAGAACAACACATTGCCTTCAAATACATTATATGTTGCCTAAGGAAAAATGTGGGCTTAGAATCTGATAAAAGCTATTTCACAAATTTAAATCTTTTTCTTTCTTTCTTTCTTTCTTTCTTTCTTTCTTTCTTTCTTCCTTCCTTCCTTCCTTCCTTCCTTCCTTCTTTCCTTCCTTCCTCCCTTCTTTCCTCCCTCCCTCCCTTCCTTCCTTCCTTTCATTCTTTTTTCTTCTTTTTAGAAAAATGAGAATAAACAAAGTAAAAATTGAAAAACACATGTTAAAAAATTGATTCATGTTTAAACTAAAACCATATGACATATATTTGTCAGAATGCTGGGTTAGAGCAAAAGATGTAATTTATTTCAGCACCATCTTTTAATTTTTGTTTTCAGCAAATAGATTGCAAGCTTCTTAAAGCTGGAATGGCCTCTTGTTCATGTAAGCTCATACCACCACCCAGTGTAACACTAGCACTCCTGTATTCTTCGGACCAATGCCAGCTGTACCTCTGATCAGGAGGATCAGGAGACATCCATTACCTGGTGCTGTGAACACCCCACATGGGCACACAGGAGGGTCCTCTCCTTGTGGAACCCAAGCCAAATGACTTTGCTAAAATCTGTCTTCTGGTATCACTGTTTACATGACCTTGAGAACTTGGAACCTGTTCTTCCAATCCTTCTTTGCACAAACAAACAGACAACTCCATACCCTGATATAGTCTCCTCTTAACCTCAGCAAAGCACTGTAACCTCAAGATTCATCACTGATGAAATCTCTATTATATAATAATGCTAGGTCAAGACCTTTCCCAGTGAAAAAAGGTTCCATGTTTTCTTCTGACTAAAGCCCACAGCTCTTTTTTCTCATATTATGCTTTGTAGCGTAGAGGTGTCATCCCATGTGTTCCGATCACCCCACCCATGAAATTCAAGCTGATCATAAAGACCAGTGGAATCTCTACCTGGCCTGAGTTTGAGAATCCAGGCGGTGGCTTTTGTACATGGGGGTGTGAGTACGATTCTCACACCCTATGCTGCATTCTAATGTATAGCATTCATTCTAACTTTCTTTTTTAAAAATATAGCTACAGTTTTTATTATCACTTTATGGTTATTTGGTTCTTTGGCCTTGACCTTGATGTTAATGTCTTAGATTGTGCTTCCTGTTTGTTTAAGTGTTACATAACCTTATTCATTGACTTTTTTTGAATTAAATAAAACTCAGAGACTTTTTCTATATCCTTAGGTCACTTAGTCTATTTGTTGTTAGAACTTTGTTTTTTTTTTTTTTTTAATATTTTGTTTTATTTGTTTTTTGAGAATTTTATACACACATACACTATATTTTGATCACATTCACTGACTTTCCCCCTAATTTTCCCCAAACTTTACATGTTTCCACTGCAGACTGAATTTTTTTCTTGTGTTATTTATTTATTTTTGAATTTTTCAAGACAGGGTGGTCCTGGCTGTCTTAGAACTTGCTACAAAGACATGATTGACCTCAAGCTCCCAGAGATCCACCTGCCTTTCTTGTTTTGTTTTCTTTTTCTTTTCTTTCTTTTTTTTTTTTTTTTTTTTTTTGGCTTGTTTTTTTGTTTTTGTTTTTGTTTTGTTTTGTTTGTTTGTTTGTTTTTCGAGACAGGGTTTCGCTGTGTAGTCCTGGCTGTCCTGGAACTCACTCTGTAGACCAGGCTGGCCTAGAACTCAGAAATCCAATCCGACTGCCTCTGCCTCCCAGGTGCTGAGATTAAAGGCATGAGTCTCCACTACCTGCTGCCTTTCTTTTCAAATGCTGGGACTAAAGGTGCTTACTACCACTCCTGGCTAGGTCAAATTAACTTAAATATATATGGGAATGTACATATAGTGAATAGGACAATTGCTAATTGTTTTCTTTTCCTTAATTCTTTCTTAAAACCACACTTTCTCAATATAGGACTATACTCCAGCTTTCTGTTTTACATTAAATGGCACAAATAAAACATAGGAAAACACATTCCCATGAAAGTATTGATTATTAAAGTCTTGGGCACAACACTAAATTCAATTACATGAATACCTCGTTATTCACAGAGTAACTTTTAAATAATATTAGTCAAAGAAAAATATTGAATAATGACCATATTTTTGTTCTTATTATAATAAACACTAATGAAGTTCCTTGGGAAACTATTGCCTAATTTACTTTGTTATGAGCGATAATTAACTTTCTTTATGGCCAACATTAGCTCTGATTGGTTAATCAATCCAAATGATTGGCAGGAAAAAAAAAGGTACTGAAACTTAAGAAGGAAGAGTCAAGGAAATCAATCTTGTCACTGAGTAGTTAACGTTAAAACTTCTTTAAATCATATGACATGAAATAATGCATAAAAAGTCATTCAGTAATTAGTTAAAAGTTTACTTAATTTTAATTAATGAAATATTGCAGATTTCTTTAGAAAAGATGTAGCATTCGATTGTTCAACTTTTGAAAAACCTTTTCTCCTGAACATCTTACAAAATAATCTATATAATAAAAAGAAATGGGTATTCATGGTCCGGAGTCAGAACTGCCAAAAAGACTCCTCAGAGGGTGTGTATGCATTAAAATGTGGAAAAGCCTCTTAAAATTCATACAGAGCGTCGATTGACACAATTGCTTAAAACTTAAAATACAATGGGTAGATCCAAATCTCTGGAAGCAACAAAAGATTGTGTCAAAATATGCTGACAACAGTGTGTTAATGGCTTTCATCCTCCTCAATATTTTCTACAAACCAAAAAATATTTCCGATTTCTTTCTGAGAAGATTTTTTTTTTTGAATCTTGACCTAATTTGCTGGCATGATTTAAGAATGTAAAAAGTTGCTCTTTCTATCTCTGACTCGTTGAATTCATCACTCAGTGCTCGACAAGACCATGGACAGGAGGCAGAAGTAGTCCCAGCTAAATGAAAGTGACTGCTGTACCAGGCCTGTGGAGGATTTGCAAATCAAGCCAGATTCTCACCATGGCAATGTCTAGAGAAATAGAGTGTATATGGAATGTCTGACTAAGTGCTAGTGTTTTGTGGGAAAAAAAATGATATGACATTGTTTGCTTTGGATACAAAGTCTTTTCTCTCTCTATTATTTTTTTTTAATTAGCCTATTTAATGCATGGGAGACTGCCATATTCCTTCACTTAATGCTGTATTCTCTATAATGATTTCTGATTACCAAAATGCATAGCGCACACATGCTAATCAGGGCCCTTTTCACAACAAGTGAGGATGCTGAGTGCCTCCTACGAGTTTAATCACAGTGTGTGATTCACAGGGTAATGGGTCATAATTGCCCCCCACCAAGTTGTCTTGAGGGTCCTACTTCGTTTTATTGCCACTGGACCTTATCAAGCACTGAAATCCATCACAGTTGCCTTGAAGGTGGTAACCGATCCCTACGGGCATAATTACTCCCAAATAAAGATGCCCAAGAAAGGTGAAAGGTTGTATTTGTCTTCTCCCCAGTTTTATAATAGATTAAAAAATGAATAGCGGTATTTACACAATTTTCTATTACCGTTCACTTTTCTTGTACCTTGAGAAGCAAGCTGATTGCTATCTCCCCAGGTAATTAAATTTAGCTGGTAGCTTATGTACAGACACATTATAAAACCTCTTATTTCTCTTAGCTGTCGACAACCTGGGGTTCATTTTCTCTTTGATACCTGGGGATTTATACATATAAATCACTGTCACTTTAGAGAAGAGCAGGCTTCATCATTTTCTTTTTAAATCGAAATCTGGAAAATGCCGAACTTTTCACATCACCCCTGCAGAAGGTTAGGAACAAGGAGTCCAGCTGTGTCGCCTGGAGAACTGTGGCACATGGCCACCTAGACCGTAGTATTTCAATGATTCTTTCCCCCGTAAGCAACTTTGTTCCATTGATGCTTGCACATGGTTAGTTGATGCCGTAAATTATTTTATCAAGATGATGTGTTTTGTAATTAGAGAAATTAGGTTGTGAGGGCTGAGCATCTAGCTTGACACCGAGAGTCTTTGGTTAGCATGCACAAGGCCTTGGTTTTATTCACCTGTACTACAAACAAAACCCAGAACAGACTAGGTGAGACTAAACTGTTTGTAAAAGAAAAATTGCCATGCTCGTTTGATGAATTATGTGTCCATCATTTTATGTTTATGAAGAGCAATAATAAAAAATTTTAAAAAGTTCTACTTTCAAACATCTTAATTGTGGGGGCCTTAGAGATAACACAAATAGGTAAAAGTAAATTAAAGTCAATAAAGTAGGAATGGAAGATTGATGAGCAGGAGTGGGAGGAGAACATAAGTCCATACAATGAGCGTGAATGAATTACCACAGATGGAGCAAATGCTCAGAGGATAATTTCCAAGACCATTCCCTCATAGAAAAACTTGCCACATTTATTCTGTGTTATGTGTACTTGAATATCTTGGTGTGTGAGTGTGTGTGCTTCTGTGTGTATGTAGAGGCCAGATGCTGATATCTGATGACTTTCATAATTAAGTACTATCTTTTGTTTTGAGACAGGGGCGCTCATTAAACCTGGAGCTTGACAGTTTGCCTAGAATGCCTGGCCAAGACGCCCCAGGTTTCTCTTGTTTCCATCTCCCTGGCACTGAGATTGGCCAGGTCCTTGTACCCACTTAAAAAAAAATATGGAGTCTGGAGAACTTCATGCTTCTGCAGCAAGAAATTTACTGGCTGAGCCACATTAACAGCCCCTCATTCTATTTAAAAAATTTGCTTATAACTGAGAAATATCAGGATTGAACTAGCTTTTAATATTTTCTTGGTTTCTTTCCTCTTTCTATCTCTTTGTTTCTTTCCATCTCTTTGTTTTTCTCTCTCTCTCTCTCTCTCTCTCTCTCTCTCTCTCTCTCTGTCTGTCTGTCTGTCTGTCTGTCTGTCTGTCTGTCTTTTTATTATCAAGATTGTTCCTGATAATTGCTCAAAAAATTGCACCTAGACTTTCCATAAGACCTAAGAGTTCTAGTCCTAATAACATACCTATGGAGGTTAATTTTGACTGTCTATTTGGTTGCACAGAGAGGCATCTAGATTACTAACATACCCTTCTGGGTGTGTTTGCAAGGGTATTTCCAGGAATGGTTATCCCAGAGGGAAAGTGACCATTTTGGATGTTCAGCATGAATTTGTAGACTGAGGACCCAGATATAATGAAAAGGGGTTAAATTAGGAGAAAGTTGTAAAGTATGCAAACATCCCTCTACTCTTTCTGTTTTCTATCCAACACAGTATGTGTTTCTGTGCTTCAGTCCACATTTCTCCTTGCCACCAGGAGTAAACAATCTTTCTTCCCTTAACTTTTTAAATCAGATGTTCTGTCATAGTGACAAAAAACCTAACTAACAGAATAGGTTCAATACCATGCTGGTAGAAGCCCATTTACAACTAAAGGATTACAGGATATACACAATGGAATATTATTTAGTCATCAAAGAAAATGAAACACCATTGCCTGAAAACATGAATAAGTCCAAGCAGCCAGACATGTCAGGTCACATATAGTGTGATTCCATTTAAGAAATAGCAAGACCAAGTAAGCAAAACCTAGAGGCAGAAGGCCAATTGCAAGCTTCAGAGCTGAAGAAAGCAACACATATGGAGCGGGTTAGTTAGTTTTCTGTCTCTTCAACAAAATCAGAAATAATGTAGAAAGAATGTCTTAGGGTTTTACTGCTGTGAACAGACACCGTGATCAAGGCAACTCATGGACAACATTTAATTGTGGCTAGCTTACAGATTCAGAGGCTCAGTTCATTATTATCAAGCTAGGATCATGGTAGCGTCCAGTCAGGCATGGTGCAGACAGAGAGTTCTACATCTTCATCTGAAGCTCACTAGAAGACTAGCTTCCAGGCATCTAGGACTAGGATGAGGGTATTAAAGCCCACACTCATAGTAACACATCTAACCTAACAAGGTCACACCTCCTAATAGTGCCACTCTCTGGGCCAAGGATACACAAACCATCACAATGAGCAAAGGTTTTTGAATTTCAAGGGTTTAATCTATGGTCAGTTGGTTTCATTGGGGCCTATGAAGAGGACAGTGTGTGAAAGAGCAAAAGCTCTTCTTTCTGTTCCTTATGGTGGCTTGGAGATAGCAAGAGTAAGTGAAAGAAGGAGGGAGAGAGTGTAGGGGTGAGCTTTGAGACTCTTCTCCTAGCTTTCTGGAAGTCATTCTTCTCCTGTTTACCTTTGGAACAAGATGCAGAACTTTCAGCTCCTCCTGTACTTTGCCTGCCTGGACACTGACATGCTCCTGCTTTGATGATAATGGACTGAACCTCTGAACCTGTAACCAGCCCCAGTTAAATGTTGTCCTTATAAGAGTTGCCTTGGTCATGTGTCTCTTCACAGCAATGGAAACCCTAACTAAACCCATATGGGCCATTCTTATTCAAACCACCACAAAGGAATACTTAGAATTCAACCATAGGAGTGAGAGCCACACCAATCTGTGGATATAAGGTAAAATGCAGTTAGGAATGATTAACTGTCCTTGTTAGTAAAGTGGTAACGTAAGGTTCTCTTTCAAGATTCATGACTTCTAGAGTCCTGGGAAGTTAGAAAGGTTTCTGGTACCAGGTATATCTTCCTCCTATGGAATGGGCCTTAAGTCCAAGTAGAGATGTCAGTTATCACCAATATATGAGTGCCACTATTTCACCCTCAGGGATAGCTTGACAGACTGGTAGCTGTGGTTCCTAGGCATCTTAGCTGGGTAGAACTATTGTTTGTTTCCATCCATTGTCAGCTTACATAGCACATTGTGGTACTATGAACGCAAGTCCTCAGGGGAGGGGTTTTCCGGTCAGACTGTTTAAGCAGCATCTTAGTGGGAAACTAGGAATATAGTGAAGAGGCAGAGCTGCAGAAGCCTTGTGGACATCTTACCATGATTACACTCTCTTCCTGGTCTCTCAATAAAAAGGTCCTTGAGACAAAATGAGTTTTTTTTTTTTCAGAGGGTTATGGAAAGGAGGTTCTAGGAACTCAGTTGTTGTTGCTAATTTAAATCAAATGTAATATTGAATTGGTTTGTTCAAAACATTTTAAATACATGCAGGGGGAAATCATGATGTCTTAAAAAACATTTTAAAATAGCATGTTTCTTGTTAAATACTAAAAATTACCATCATTTTGCTGATTGTAGAACATCAAACACAAGATAAAATAATTTTAGATTTCCACAATAGATCTTTCAGCGTACCCTTAAAACATCCACATATTCTAAAATAATTAAACACAAGTACTTGGAGAAATTTTTTTTCTAGGTCATTTAGGGAGTATTCCCTGAGTTGCTTTAAAATAAAAATAATAAAAGAAACTTAATGTGTATTGTAATTACTCAGAACACAGTAGAAGAAAGCTCCAGAAAATTCTTTCACAGTTGAACTAAACTGTTTAACACATGGAATGTCTAATTGACAATTCTGTATGAAAGTGTAAATTTGTCAAGGAAGGATACACAACAAGTTTCTTTTTCTTTCGTTCGTTCCTTTTTTTTTTTTTTTTTTTTTAACATCTCAGCAAGTGCTGTTGTGATTTGGATCTATTACTTCTGAATATTGCATGAAGCTGACAAGCACTTGTCATTTAAAGACCACATGGAGGCATTTAGTTTTCCATTTAGACATAATAACACATTATGCAAATCAGGCTGCAAAGGAGAGCTGGAGGCTGACATGAAATAAACTGTCAAACGCAAGTTCTAATAAATGAACATTTCTTTATAGATTGTCTTAATTTGGGGAGTTAAAAAAAATATGCCTGGCTGTGGTGAATAAGAGACCTTAGTGTGGTGTTTTGCAGACACTTCAGTGATTGACTTGACAATCACATTCCAGCCCTCTAATTATATCAAAAAGTTTGGTTCAGGGAGAACTCTCAAAACTGAAATTTTCAAAAAAAAAAAAATTATAAATAAATTGCATCCCTCCATATTCATGGTTTAGAAACACTGAGTGTGATTTATTCTTACATGGTTACCCACTTCACAATTTGTGCTGCCCTATCAGATGTCTAATTTTTTTTTTTTTTACTTTTTACGTGTGCATATGTCTGTGTGTGTAGTGTATGTGTACGTTAGAGTGTATGTGCTTGTGTGTGCATGGAAGTGTAGGCAAATGTGTGTGCATGTGCTTGGAGGTCAGAGGGTGTTTTCCTTTATCTCACCTTGGTTTTGAGTCGTGGTCTCTCATTGACCTTGAATCTGAAGCTTGCCAGTGTGCTAGGCTGGCTGGTCAATGATCTCCACGTACACCCATGTCTCTGCCCTACCATCCCTGCTTGTCAATCCTCAAAGAGCTACAGTTCCAGAAGCCCACCACCCACTTTTATGTAGATGCTGGTGACAAATTCAGGTCCTCGTGACTGCAGCAGCAGGCACTTTACGCATTAGACTATCTTTCTAGCTTAGTTATTTTATTTTTATCTACAGCAGATGAAAATTCAAAATGTTTTTCACGGTTATGATTTTGATTGCACAGGGTTTCTCAAAGAACACAACCAAATGTCCAAGAGCCCTATTAAACTGACCTATTCCTGGAAATCATTTTTTAAAAATGTATTTCCTGATCTCAAGAAAGATCTGCTGAGTCAGGAATGCAGGAAGTTAAAGGCCTATGAATTTGCACTTTTAAAAAGCAGTGGAGTAATTATTATGCACAATAGGCGTTAAGAATATTTGGATGATGTGATCCTTGAAGGTCTGTGACAAGTACAACTTTAAGATGGCTGAAGCTGGCATTTGCATTTCACATCAGGTACAGCAAGAAGTTGGGGGCTGAGTCATTTTGGGTGACTCTGGCCCTGAATGCATTACTGGATACTCGGTGAGACTTTGTTCTGCATTTCTCATTTTGTGGGAGAGACCCCAGTGAAGTAATAAGAAAAATAAAACCAGACAGAATCAGGACAATAAACAGAACCATGACAGTGGCTTCTAGAGTCAGACCTGCTAAGGGAGAGAAGGTAAGAAATGGAAAAATCCCACTGGGAAAGTGACAGAGGACAGAGGTGGTGTTGTTTAGCCTGTTCTTTCCATCTAGAACTCTGTCCAGAGCCTTATTTATTTATTTTAACAACATTACACATGTGCACATGGTATTGTGGTCATATTCACCCTTGACCTTCTCTTCCAGACACCTACTGACCCCTTTTTTCCCTTCAGCTAGCCCTCCTACTTTTTTGTCTGTTTTTAACTCACAGAGTTTAAGATTATTTGTATGAATATGGTTGTGGGTCTATTTACCATGGGCAACTGAAAACAAAACAAAACAAAACAAAACAAACCACCCATCCCTAGGTAGCTATTAACTACCTACCAATAATTCCTCAGAGAGAGCTGGGGCCTCTCGAGCCCCTCAAGGCACTTCCCTACCTATAACTAACTGTTGAAAAAGTCTTTTCCTGTGCAGGGACAGTGAGGGAGCCACAGGTACCATAGTGATTATAATAATAGCAACCCATACCCAGGAAAGAGTTTTATAATATTTCTTATTATTCTCTAACTCTTACAATGTTTCTGCATCCCTCTGGGCCTTCAGGGGTTGTAGGGAGGTATATAGATGTCCTGTTTAGAATTGTGTACTCAATAATTACTTAGTCTTACCACTTATGAATTATCACACATTTTTTAAAAAGAGGCATCTATAACCAAGGCTGAGAGCAGCCCTAGTCTAGAGTATCTACATACATATCCAGAAACTGGTTTGATTACATGCCCACTTAGAAAAACAAACGTAAGTAGCAGATTCTTTTCTAGAGCCTGTGGCTTTCCCAGCCATGGAATTTTGACTACTAGGTTTGCGACACTAAGCAAACATTCCATCCAAGGAAGCAGGCCCTTAATCAACCAGAAAGCAGTTGGTTGCTCCCCAAACAGTTGTGCCACTAGTGCACGAGAGTCCACACTATGCCTGGTAGGTTAATATTGTAGTATTCAGGTGCCACATCTTAGTAAGAACATTCATGAATTCCCCTACCTCCCCCTTCCCCCTAGCAGCCATCTTTGTGCTTTCTGCCAGTATGAATGTTAGTCAGCACAAAGGAAGTTTCCAGTGCTGCTCCAGCTTGATTTCTCTGTTTCCTATAACCAAAGTGTGCAGTGTCTTTGGTAATAAGGTCTTATCATCAAGTTCTGGAGGGCAACCAAGAACAGTTGCAATCATTTTTATTGTTTTGAAAACTTCTGTGGTTTCCTGGCCAACAACTTCATAGGGTGGTATCCTGCTGAGCTTGGCACTGGCGTGTTTATTTTAAAACCTATGGTTTCAGGGAACAATATTAACCACATATGTGGAGTATAATTCTTAGTTTTGGTCAGTCCCTTCCAAAACTGTAATCTTGCCTCTACCCCACTCCTAGTCCTGTTTCTTTTTGTTTTGGGTTTTTTTTTTTTTTTTTTTGGAGGTTTTTGTTTGTTTGTTTGTTTGTTTTTCAATTCATAGAGAGGCAGGAAAGTTTGCCTTCATCTAACTATTAAAATTATTCAATAGAAAGGACATTAGCCTGGGGTAGGTCTGGTCTCTCAATTCCTATGTGAGAAAACTGAGATTCAAATCAGTGAAGACATTACATTCTCAGATAATGAAATTTTAGCAGAACCAGGAAGAAACCATCAACAAACCTCTCTACAGGCATCAGTGAAATTCTCTCAATGAGGCTGCAGCTCCACTATAAACAGCCTCACATTTTTCTCTCCCTCTTGAACTCAGTTGTCCCACAACAACCTTTCCATTGGACCCTCAGGATGAGCCTCTGAGCTGAGTCTTGTTTAGAACTGTTTGATTTAGGAATCACTGCCCACTCAAACTCTTTCTGATTTCTACATATCACAGCATATCTCCCAATGTCTCTCAAACTTCTTCTTAGGACTTACTCAGATGTTCATTGGAAACAATCACCCAGCTGCTTTCTGCTTCAGAAAGGCATGTTCTCCAAAATGCCGCTCACACTTTGCATGCGACAAGTAACTGGAAGTCTTCAAGGTGTCTCTCACTGATAGAGGTGAAAAGCTTTGGCCACCATAAGGAACAACTCTCCTAGAATACTCACATTTAAAACTATACAGTGGGGAAAGATGAGAGCAACTATTGTACACAGACTGAGTTTTATGTGAACCTGGGTCACAACTAAAGTCTAGAATGAAGGTCTAACATCGTTATTTGTCCATGGGCCTTCCGTCTACTGGTGGTATTTATATCAAATAAATTTATGTAACCCCCCACATCTTTTTCTGTACTAGGTAACTCAGCACCACTGACCTAGATATTCAGTCCATCTCATAAAGCCTTTTTCAGAGAACTCCCTTCAAATTGGTTTACAGCTAATTATGAGCTCTACATCATTCTCATAATCCCAAGAAATACAGAAACTAACCCAAGTGTTACCTTTTAAGATTAGTAGTTTTGGTTCTAAAGGAAATGTTTTTCAAGAACACAAGACTTAAGTAAGACCAGTTTATTATAGTTGGCTTAATAAAACAACTGTGTCTGAATAACATAATGCTATATATATATTTTTTATTCTGAGTAAGTTCATGGGTCAAGTAAGATAATATTATGTTTAATATGAGTTTAAGATCATAAGCCATTTAAACTCAACCTAAGAATATGTAAATGTACAAAAAACCCACAACAGAAACAAACATGTGACTTGTTCTGTATCAGGCGTAGTGGCAAAGTAAAAGAAAAGTTCATTTTTTCATAATTCAGTAACATTCTAATCTAACACATGTGCTGTAGAAATAGTCGAGAAATAACTTGAAAGGTTGATTAGCTTTCTCTGATGTTTTAGGAAATTTTTATGAGCAATTTATATAATTGAGAATATACATGTTAACTTAATGTTAATGAAACATAAGTTTTATACGGGGACTTTGCAATGTGAATTGTTTTATTATAGCTGCCTGAAGACACTTTTCAAAATATTTTTTCATAACTTGCAGCTTTTGAACATTTGACATATGCTAAGTTACTAACTCAAACATCCATTAATCACTTCAAAGCAAGGTAAAGTACTGGAACACTGATTACTAAGCATTGCTTTATTTGTGACCTCTTGTTTTTACCATCTATGGAGAGACTAAATATATTTGAATCTGATAATGATTCATGAGAACATCTCTATTTTTTGCTACATTGTCATGACAAAGCATAAATGTATGAAATTTAAATGTTGTTATAGTAACAAACACTTCAAGACTGTTGCAGAATTCTGAAATTTGACAGCCAGGTCACTGTGACCAGCATCTGTGTTTTCTGTTAAAACAAAACATGTTAATGGTTAAAAAGTGTAGTCAAGAACCATCTATAAAAGCACCAAAGGCAGTAAAGTAAGTAACATTCAAAGTCTATGTGCTATGAAGAATATGGTTTTGTTGAGGGAAAAAGAAAGAAGCAATCTTTGCAAACAAGTGTTCCAGAATGAGAAAGCTAATATTGGACAAATACTAATGGAAACAAAAAGTTATAGAAGGTTTATGTAAAAGAAACCTTATCTTCTGTGATCAAACCCAAGACTGGGTACATTTATTTATAAGATTGTTCTTGACAAAGTTTTCTTGGATTATTGGTCTGCTCGTAATAAGATATTGTAAAAGTTCTTTCTTTCCTTTTTGATTAATCTACCTTGGAAAGAGGCAAAGGTTTGTGTCTTATCAGAATAATTTCCTGTGCTTTTTATTAACCTTTATCAGTACTGTAACTATCTAAGTACACTTTTGGAACAAGGAGCTAAGAGCCTTTATAGCACATCACCTTCTGCAGCTGCTTGGAACTCTTTTCTTTTTCCTTTGTTTAAATAGCAGCTAAGGATTGTTTCTCAGTGACCCATGATCTTGCTAAGTCAAATTCAGACTTCTGACATTTTTGCTATATAGCTTTTCTTAAAACCCATTCTTACACAAATTTCTAACTTCAAAATGATGTTCCACTTCTCAAGACCTCAAAAGATTTGGTGTTTCATCTTATGAAAAGAGAAACAAAGAAGAAATTATCCCATTTTTTAGATGTGTTAAACTGTGTAGGAAACTTTGTCAAATAAAATGTGTACGTCTTCCCTGTTCCAGGTCTTCAGTTTAATGTTTTTCATGCAGTTATTTTATCCAGTTTGGACTTTTCATAAAGTTTCCAGGCTCTTCAATGTTCTAATATTACTAGTCATAATTTTAGTTATTAATTTTAAACATAACCCAAATTCTGTGTCAAATAAATATGTTCACTGAGTTTCATTAGATTTTAACTATAGTCATAGTCTATTACCACCAATCTTGCTTTACCCTGATACTTCTATGAAAGTGTTTGTAACCAGCAGTAGGTCAGAGAGCTTTCTTTTCAACACACAGGGACTATATCTAGTAAATGATTTCAGGAAGTCCCATTGCCAGAGCCAGACAGAAACTGTCCAGGCCTTGCTGGATTATACAAAGGGCCCTGTGGCATTCCCGTACTCAACAGAGAAGATTCTCCACATTTGATATCTGAGCAAAGTTCTGAGCCTCACCATCAATATCTGTCCACCCAACCTTGCCATCTCCTGCCTAACTTCTTGTTAAGTTGGTTAATTAAGAATGCCCACACTTGATATCCTTCCCCTTTGTAATTTTCCACCTACTGACCTTCCCCTCAGTAGTTTTATATGTTTCATGGACTGTGTTGCATTCTGGTTGTAATTGTGCCAAATCCCTCTCCTTTATTATCTTGTCACTACTACACTAGTCTAGAATAGGGTCCTTCTTACTGGCTTAACAAATGCTAGGGTATTTTTTCTTTGTGTAGACTATATTCCTATATAAATTCCAAATTCCTGTGAACAAGACAAGTTAGGAAACATTGACAAGATGTCTTGGCCAATAAAGGTGTTTATTGCCAATCTGGAAAGCCTGAGTTAGAGCCATGGAACCCATCTGGTAGAAGGAAAAAATTGACTCCTGCAAGTTGTCCTCTGATCCCCGAATGCCACATGTGTCTCTGCATGCATCTCACACCATCTCAAGCTAGATAACTACTGAATTGCTCAATCGATCAATCAATCAATAGATATATAGATAAATAAAAACTGTAGAAGCAAACTGCCCCATTTAAAGTTTTTTTTCCTTTCATTTCAGTGAAAGCCAATTCTTCTTTGTACTGCTATGAATCGAATTAGAAAAGCTGCTAACTCACAGATTCACATGCTGTATTTTAAAACCATGCATGCTCAGGTTACCCTGTTTTTTATATTTAATAGGGTGGAGAGAAACAAGTCATTTATCAAACTTATGAAGCTCCAACTAAATAGTTAGGGAGAGTTTCTAAAGAAGATATATATATATATATATATATATATATATATATATATATATATATATATATATTCATGTCCTGAAGCCAGAAATTTCCCATTTAAAAACAATGTCTATGCTCTTTCCTCCTTGATTGTATTGTTCCTTAGTGGAACTTGCCCAATAAAAGGCCTGAAGAGTAAACACATGGCAAGCAATTGTGATCATTCTTCCTCTGCCCTGGCCAAAGCATATTAGATGATATTGATTCGCCAGCTCCTTCTTCACAGGAGTTGCTTAATTAAATGCTTAGTACTGTCTTTGGAGATGAGTTTAGCTCAATAGTTATTCAGTGTTCTAATTTTAGAAGCCCTCCTCACTATGATTATAATTTTGGTAACAAGAATTAAATGTTGATGTCTTAAAGTGAAGTCCTCTTCCCTGTCTGTTCTATCTTATTCTTTCCTGGAGCAAAAGTGTTGCAAATTCAAATCTGAGCCCAATCACAAAGGCTTTATTTTGCTTTGTTTTAACCTTGAACAGAAAAAAAACTGTTGTGGTTATTTGTTTGTTTTGCTTTTTGAGACAGGGTCTCAGTGTAGTTCTGGCTGGCCTTGACTTCATAGAGATCTGCCTGTCTCTCCAAGTGTCCATCTAAAATTTTATTTACATTTTTGGTTTATATGTATGAGTGTTTTTTTTTTTTCTACATTTATGTCTGTACCCTGATGGGCTCCTGGTGCCCGTGGATACCAGAAGAAGTCATCAGATCCCTTGGCACTCGGGCTATAGGATGTTGTGAGCAGCCATCTGGGTGCTGGGCATAGAACCCGGGTCCTCTGTGAGATCAGCTAGTATCCTTAATCACTGAACCATCTTTCCAGCTATTCTATGTGTGATTTTTCTAGGTGTCCTTCCTTCTTTATAAAGTTTGTTGGGAGCAAATTCAAAATTATTATTTCTGCAAGCTTTGAAGTATCTAAAATGTACATTTGCAAAAGTCCTGTTTTGAAGACTAGAGAGATACGATTCTTTATTGGAATGTTATTTTGTCTTTATGAGAGGAAAGGACAGTGTTAAAGGTGTGTTCTGCTGGATTTCCTGATCCAACTCTGGGATGACTCCGGCAGTTTAAACAGCAGGCAGTCAGAATAGTTACAGGTTTTTCCTTGTTTTCTTTTTCAAGAAAATAACAGACCCATTCTTATGGAGGAAAGGGGTTTGAAAATCGCAGGGTTACAATTCATTTTTAATCTTAGTATAAACTTTCATGGTCTTGCAGCTGGATTATCCCCGGGTATGTATGTGGACTTCTATTTTTTTATTTCTGTACATGTGTATGTGTGCATGTCTGTGTATTTGTCTTGTCTGTACACATGTACATTTGTGCAAATGTGTGCTAGTGTGTGCAAATGTGTGTGTGTGTGTGAGAGAGACAGAGACAGAGACAGAGACAGAGAGAGAGAGAGAGAGAGAGAGAGAGAGAGAGAGAGAGAGAGAGAGAGAATGCGTGTGTGTATGCGCAAGCATCTGAAAGCAAGAAGACAAACTTGGGTGTTGTTTGTCAGAAGCCATCCACCACCCCCTTTTTTTTTGACATAAAGTCTTGTGCTGGTTTGGAGGTTGCCAAATATGCTAGGCTAGTTAGCCACCAAGCCCCAGATCCATCTGCTGTGGCTGGTCTCCCTAATGCTAGGATTACCAGTGCATGCCACCATGCCCGGCACTTTTTAATATGGGGTCTGGGGATTAAGCTTAGTTCTTTATGCTTGTAAGTCAAAAAGCATTTTACCAACTGAGCCATCTCCCCAGTCCAGTGAATATTATTTTAAAAGTAGACTAAACATTTCAAATACTGATCTTTTAGGTTAAAAATAAAATACACATGAACTTTTGAATATCATGATAACTTCTGTCTTAAGTTGTACAGTTACAAGGTCACTCACTGTCTGGATAGTAATTAGACACACACAGCCTTTCTCTTTGAGCAGTTGATGTTTTAAAAATGTCTCTTTGGAGGTGATTTGAAGAATGAAGGTACACTTGAACAGCCAAACAAACACACCAAGAAACAAACAAAACAAAAACAATGAAAAAACAGCAACAATTTTTCAAAATTATTAGTTATTACTTTCTTTACTATTTGGTCCTGTAAAAGTACACGTGCCCCAGGGCATCTGAAAACAAAGTTCCTTTCTTGGTGGGGATCTGCTCTGCTCTGTGGTGCTGATAGAGCCCTGCGCGTCATGCTCAGCCAGACAGTGTGTTGTCTCCACTTCAGTTCAAAGCAAGCAGGGTCTCTTGGGTGCTCACTCAGCTCCTATTGCAGGCTCCCATTTATTTTGACATAACAGTGCACTTCAAACTAGATAATCTTCTGATCAGGAAAAGAAAAGGAAAGCTAGTTCTTTTTCTTTATAAAACAACCTTTTCTTTGAAGACACAGTTCAGTAAACCCAATAAATTTTGAGGCAGCATGACTTTTCAATAGTTGGGGCCTATAATAAAAATAAAGAGAAAAAAAAGTCTTTGTAAGATGCTTTGGATACAGGGTCCCCCTTTGATACCTTTAGAGAAACTGTTCTGTACTACAAAAACTTGATTACAGCAGTCTATGTGCATTTTAGTAATATCAGAGAACTTTTTCACACACACACACACACACACACACACACACACACACACACTCACACATTTAGATATAGACAGTATCATTAATATATATGTTTATACACACACACACACACACACATATGCACTTATAGATAAATATTATCATCATCACTGGGAGTCAATTTTCTCTTTGCACTGTGGGGTCCCAGCGTGGAACTCACATCATCCAGGTGTCTTTACAAGCCCTTTATCCACAGAGCCATCTCCTGTGCCAGAATTTCGGGTTTTAAGCCATGTATATGGAAAACAAAGAACAGAAAACAAAATGTGTTGCTGAGATGTTTAAAATAAAACTTCAGCATGATCGTGTTGTTTATTAAGTAGGAGGCACTAAGAAATTTCATGTCAGAAATCTGAAGGGGGGCAGGGCCTCATGGAGCCCATTCTGGCCTCAAACTGGCTGAAGCTAAGCATAAGCTTGTTTGATTTTCTACCACCTCCAGAATGCTAGGCTCAGCACTGAACTCAGAGATGTTTTATTCTCAGCGAGGTCTCTACCAACTGGGCTGCAACAATAGCTACAGGATTGACTTTCCAAGTGCAACTAGAAACTAGAAACGAAGTTTCAGGAATATGACTCAGTCTGCGGTGGATACGATGCTCTTCGATGATACTGCTGGGATCTTTAATTTTTTTTTTAATTTTTAAATTTTTTTATTAGATATTTTATTTACACTTCAGATGCCATCCCCTTTCCCCATTCCCCCACCCCTTAGAAAACCCCTATCCCATGTCCCCTTTTCCTTTTTGCATTTATACATTGTTTTAAAATAATGTTAATTATAAGCATTATAAGTTTGGAATTGTTCAATCAGAGGTGTAACCCACTTACCGACCTAGATATAACAACTATCTTTGACTGGTGGAGATACATGAATATCTGCCTCCCTGTCTCCCCCCTCTTTCTCTCTTTCATCACCTAGCTTCTCCTCTCCTTCTTCTTCTCCTCTTCTTACTCCTTTTCTTCCTCTCAGTACTCCTCCTACACATCACCCTTCCTGTTAAAATGAAACTTTTCTCTCAAAATACAATTAGAGCATAATTATGCCAATTTGTACCAGTGAGGTACAAGATAGTCCTAATACCCCGTCCATCCTTTTGTTGACTAACCAGCACCTCTGTCATCTATCCTAACTAAAACATTTAGTTCTAAACCTGGCTTTAGGATGAATGTCAGCTGACGACCATCCACTCAAGTCTTTTCTCTTACTGTAAATAGCTATAAGTTTTCAACCTCATCAGAAATCCAGAATGACTGAGTTAACTATAATTGTGGGAAGCACAAAGCATAGCTTCTAAAACTTAGCCAATTTATAGAGACCTCTGAACACCTGAAAAGCCCCTATACTACTAAACGTTGGAGCATCAAATCTTCAGCCTTCTGGCCCAGAATCATCTGACAGACCTTGGTGATGCAGGATTATTAAGGACTGATTACTCTGTCTAGGCAGATATAATCAGTCAACTATTCTGCATGTGTGTCCTTTTCTGGACAGTAATTTGTCTGTAGATGGAGAGAGGCAATTCTTGCCTAGTGGCTGTTACCACACAACTGGAGTAACTCCAAGGATGCTCAATTTCTTCTTAGAATCCACGACAGGAAGCTATCAGGAGCAGACAGGTCTCTAATCAATATGAACATTAATATATAAATATATGTAGAGTCAGTTCTATGGACTTTTGATGTTTTGAAAACCAACTATCCATGTAAGGTAACCTGGACTGTTGTCTGTTCACTCCTTTCAGCTATTTCTAAGTAAAATATGGAAAACACCCTAACAATAAACTCAAAGCCATGAATTTTCTATAGTCCCTTAACTCATAGGTTAACCATCCCAAATCAGTTAAAAAAGTTAAAAAAGGGCTGGGTCTAGGCATTCTATTCCTAAATGTGTTATACAGGCACAATGCCCATGAGTGTATCAATATTCATCTCATTTTTATATTAATAAGAGGCTCGTACCAATGAAAACCTTAAGTTTGAGGTCAAAGTAAATTTTGTACCATTTAAGAAATTATAACTTCATCTTGATAATAATTATACAGATTTCTACCAATAGGTTATGGCTATGCAATAAGTCCTAGCTAATCCCCCCTGTTCCAACAAAACCACTACTTGTCCCTAGAAAGACAGACCATTATTAACCACATTAGTCCCCAAGCTCAGGGAATAGGGGCGCTGACTCTTCTTTAACTTCTTCAAGCTGATTAAGGGCATTGAGATTTTAGCAGAGGGGTGGGGGGAAGAGTAAGTTGATAAGCCTCTGATGCTGTGTCTTCACTGAATCCAGATGGAATTCCAGGACATCAGAGGTTTGGGCAGGTCTGCTCAGGATGCTTGCTTGATGAGTAGATACACCAAGGCTGTGTATTCTGCAATATACAATTCTCAGAACAAGTTTTAGTATCAAGAGAAAAAAAAAATTTCCCACCCCCAGGGGGCTGACATTTTTTTTAAAGATGTTAGTTCTGAAGACTTTTTTTCCCCCGCTTGTTAAAATTGGTTGTAGTATTTACGTTTCAGATTTTATCCTCTTAGCCTACTTCCTCCCACCACCCAGAAACCTCCCATCCCATCCCCCTCCTCATGCTTCTATGAGGCAGTGACCACACCTACCCCCCCTCACTATCCCCTCCCTGCCCTCACATTGCCCCCACCCCCCACTGTGTGTTCATTTTTTTTTTTTTAATGGGACCAAGAAACTCCTCTCCCACCTATGTCCAACAAGGCCATCCTCCCCTACATATACCTCTGGAGTCTTGGGTCCCTCCCTATGTGTTCCCAGGCTGGTGGTTTAGACCCTGGGGGGCTCTGGTTGTTTGGTATTGTTGCTTTCCACCTGGGGTCAATAACCCTTTCTGCTCCTTCAGTCCTCTCACTAAGTTCTCCATTGGGAAACCCCTGATCATATCAGTGGTTAATTGTGAACATTGTCCTCTGAGTGTGTTAGTCTTTGGCTGACCTCTAAGGAGACAGCTATATCATGTTCCTCACATTATGCACTTCCAGCCATCCACAACAGTGTTTAGATTAGGTGGCTGTACATGGGTTGAATATCCAGGTGGAATGGTCTCCTGATGGCCCCTCCTTCAGTTTCTGTCCCATGTTTTGTTTCCATATTTGCTCCCTTGAGCATTTTTGTTTCTTGTTCTAAGTAGAACTGAGGCATCCCCTCTTGGTCTTCCTTCTCCATGAGCTTCATGTGGTCTGTGGGTTGAGTCTTCGCTAATCCAAGCTTTTGGGCTAACGTCCGTGGAGATATGTTTGTGTAACTATCTTCTTTTGGGGTTTTTGGAAGATTACTTTCTTGCTTTTTCTAGGTTGTAGTTTCCCTCCTTGTGTTGGAGTTTTCCACCAATTATTCTTTGAAGTGCTGGATTTGTGTTGAGATACTGTGTAAATTTGGATTTGTCATGGAATATTTTGGTTTCTCCATCAATAATGATTGACAGTTTTGCTGGGTATAGTAGTCTGGGCTGGCATTTGTGTTCTCTTAGGGTCTGTATGATATCGGTCCAGGATCTTCTGGCTTTTATGGTCTCTGGTGAGAAGTCTGGTGTAATTCTTATAGGTCTGCCTTTATATGTTACTTTGCCTTTTTCCCTTACTGCTTTTAGTATTTTTTCTTTGTTTTGTACATTTGATGTTTTGACTATTATATGTTGGGAAGTATTTCTTTTCTGGTTTAAACTATTTGGAGTTCTGTAAGCTTCTTGTATATTTATGGACATCTCTTTCTTTAGGTTAGGGAAGTTTTCCTCTATAATTTTGTTGAGGATATTTACTGGTCCTTTTAGTTGGGAATCTTCCCCCTCATCTATACCTATTATCCTTAGGTTTGGCTTTCTCATTGTGTCTTGGATTTCTTGTATATTTTGGGTTAGTAGCTTTTTGTATTTTGCATTTTCTTTGACAGTTGTGTCAATGTTTTCCATGGTATCTTCTGCACATGAGATTCTCTCTTCCATCTCTTGTATTCTGTTGGTGATACTTGTGTCTATGACTCCTGATCCTTTTAGGTTTTCTATCTCCAGGGTATTGTCCCTTTGTGATTTCTTTATTGTTTCTACTTCCATTTTTAGATCCTGCATGGTTCTGTTTAATTCCTTTTCCCGTTTGGTTGCATTTTCTTGCAATTCCTTAAGGGATTTTTGTGTTTCCTCTTTAAGGGTTTCTATCTGTCTACCAGTGCTCTCCTTAAGTTCTTTGAGAGTGTTATTTATGTCTTTCTTAAAGCCCTCTATCATCATCATGAGAAGTGATTTTAATTCTGATTCCTGCTTTTCTGGTGTGATGGGGTGTTCAGGGCTTGCTCTGATGGGGGAGCTGGGTTCTGATGATGCCATGTAACTTTGGTTTCTGTTGCTTACATTCTTGCTCTTGTCTTTTGCCATCTGGTTAACTCTAGTGCTGCCTGTACTTGCTGTCTCTGACTGAAGCCTGTCTTTCTAGTTATCTAGCTTGTGTCTGATCTCCTAGGGGTCCAGATGTCTCTGTGATCTTTTCCAGCTGCACTGATTACAGTGGTACCTCTAGGATGCCTCAGGATATGGTGCCTCCAAGGTAGTAGTCCAGCTAGGTGTCTGCTGTTCTGGGTGCAG
Organism: Arvicanthis niloticus; assembly: GCF_011762505.2. Taxonomy (NCBI): domain Eukaryota; kingdom Metazoa; phylum Chordata; class Mammalia; order Rodentia; family Muridae; genus Arvicanthis; species Arvicanthis niloticus. The sequence continues at coordinate 97,684,672 of NC_047661.1, forward strand.
TCTCTCCTCTAGAATATCTCAGGATATGTTGTCTGAAGCTCTGAGTTCATTTGTTCTTCTGTGGCTCTGGATTGAGTGGACCTTCCAGTATGTCTCAGGTGGAATCCGGGGTCCACACAACAGCAGACCTGGCAGAGGTCTGATCTAGGCCTCAGATCTGAGAACTAGTTTCTAAGACACTGTCCAAGTTAGAGCACCTGGGATCCCTGCTTCCTCTGGGTTCTTGGAGGTTGGGGACAGAGCTGCCACCCAAGATCTGCTCAGTACTCTGGCCCAGACTGGAAGGAACCAGTGTTCCGGGCCGGGAGTGACTTCCTGGGTCCTTTTGGTTCCCAATTACTCATGGTTTAGGGCGGGCCCTGCTGTCTGCTTACCTAAGATACTGCCTGAGTTCGAGCGCTTGGGATCCCCACTTCCTCTGGGTTCTTGGATGTTGGGGGCAGAGCTGCCACCCAAGATCTGCTCAGTGCTCTGGCCCAGACCGGAAGGGTACTGCTGGGATCTTATTCTATGTTGTTATGGTGTGTGTGTGTGTGTGTGTGTGTGTGTGTCTGCGTGTGTACCAGTGATTCCCTTCTCCTGATGTCAAGCAAGTGAAGTTCATTAAAAATTATGTAAACCTATCTTCATTTATATTTATAGACCTGTCTTAGTTTGGGTTTTATTGCTATGAAGAGACGCCATGATCATCACAACTGTTATAAAGGAAAACATTTAATTGGAGCTGGCTTATACTTTCAAAGCTTTATCCCATTGTCATTGTGGCAGGAGACATGGCTAAGTGCAGGTAGGTATGGTACTGGCGAAGGATCTGAGAGTTCTACATCTTGATCCCAAAATAGAGGAGACTGTGTGTCACACTGGATGTAGCTTGAGAATAGGAGACCTTAAAACCCATCCTTACAGTGTCACCCTTCTTCCAACAATGCCACACCTACTCCAACAAGGCCATAGCTCTTAAAAGTGCCGCTCCCTATGAATCAAGCATTCAAACACATGAATCCATGGGGGCTTTACCTATTCCAAATACCACAAGTCCCATGTACAAAATGCTTATCAATAGATTCATGATTCTTGAATGCCCTCAAAGAAACCATCAAATAACCCATCTACATTTAACAGAAACATCGCAAGTTCTCTGTATACTCCTAGATGGTAAATGTGAAATTGTTATCTAAGATTCAGCAGAAATTCCAGAGTTTATAGTGATTTTTATTTTATTGCAGTCTTAAGAATTCTGTAAAATAGATAAGGCAGTTTCTGTAATCTGCACTGTATGAAGAAAATAAGCAGTAGGTAAGATTTACTGAAGTCAACTGTAAACCATATGTTTGTTTTGTGCACTGACTTGTTTATTCCTCTCCAAGCACTGTGAACTGAGCATTGTTCTGATTTACAGATTTAAAAAATGACATCACAAGGTTGTGTATATTCCCAATGTTGCATACCTAGAAATATTGGATCTTGGGCTGGAGGGATTACTCAGCAGTGAAAAACCCATACTACTCTTCTGGAGGACCAGAATTTGGTTCCCATCACCCTACTTGGGTGACTCAGAACTTCCTGAAACTTCAGCTCCAGAGCACCAGGCACCACCTTCTGGCCTCTGGGAGAAGTAGAGTCACGTGCACATATCACCACATAGACACATTTAATTAAAAATAAAACCTTCAAAAGATGTTAGAGCTGAGATTCAAGTTGAATATCAATACTTACTGGATCATTTTGAAAATGTGAAACCTACAGCATAGAAAAGATGGGTCACTATGCTTACTTCGATCAAAAGCCTGGTAAAAAGGCCAGAGACATAGAGAGATAGATCAGGGGTAAAAATCTGATGACATGAGTTCTACTCCTGAGCTAATATGATGCAAAGAGAGAAGATGCAAAGAGAGAAGGTGTACACTGACCTCCACATACTTTAAATAAATAAATAAATAAATAATAAACAAATAATGAAATCCTGGTAAGGAATAATGGAGAAATTAAAATTACATCCATATGGAGTGGGTTTGGAAGCGGTATGAAACAATGGATAACACATCTGATTCCCAGAATAAAAAAATTCACTCTAAATTATAACTCTTAGCCATTTTATCACTATCTATACTTTAAGCTGTTTTCTCACTTTTGATTTGATATTGGATGTTTAAGGTGATGTGTTGCTTAATGCAAGCTACAACATAGAAATGATACATCTTTGACATCTTTCTCCTGTCATAGGATTCTGAATGCATTTTTCTATTTTGTAGCCTTCCTGTGTATAGATGAATGGCTAATGTTCAGAATATTCAAAGAAGTTAGGAAAATTTATGATACATTGTATACAGAAATGTTTCATAGTCACTAAGGTAGTGTTTTCAAAATTTATCAGTTGAAACCTCTGAACATCTCTCTATAGTCCTAAGTGTGGGGATATCTGGGGAAGGAAGATGGCTATACTTAAGTAATCTTGGTAAGGTTTGCCAGATGAAGTTGGTATTTTTCTTAACTTGATGAGGGGCTTCCTATACATACATTACAAGCTGTCTCACATGAGGGGAACTTTTCATGCTGTGGCAATTCCTGAGAGTGATGGAATAGAACAGTTTTTCTCTTTCTTTCCATCTGAATAATTCATTTGAATATTAATTGGGGGGGTGCAGGATTTTCATACCACTGTGGTCAACTAATAACTGGGATTTTTTTCTCCTTTACATGACCAAAGTTAGATGAACTCTGCCCTTAATATTCATCTATACTAAATATATACCCAACTTGAGATCATTATTCTTGTTGTTGAGTTTTTTTTTTTTTTTCCCAAAATAGATTGAATAACCCAGTGTATTATTGTGGTGAGTTTTGGCTACACTGCTTTGTGCTTCCGGAAGTTCACATGGGTACACTTGCCCAGGAGCTATTTTTGGATCTGGGGATAACACACACACACACATTATCTTATTTTTTAAGTGTCTTGGCTACCTCAAAGGCTGGCACTCCTAAACCTTCTCTGCTACCCTAGGTCCAATTGGGGAAGTGGCCATTGCCACCCACCCAAAATTCTCACATTGTTTGTAGGCTATCTCTCTTATAGCTTTCCTTTTCTGTCTCCCATTGCATCCTGGTGATTCTCCATGGTTCTCCTCTGCATCCTACCCCAACTCTCAGTGTACCGCCCTGTGCCCAGCCATTAGCCATTGGCATCTTTATTGACCAATCTAAAACCAATTGGAGACAAGGGCCATCAGCATCTAGACACACAGATTCCTGATTAAATCAAAGCCATAGAAACAATCTCCAACAATGTATTGATTGTTATTTGCAGATTTGTGTCAGTTGTAAATTTGTACAGTAGCTCTTAAAGTTGGTTGTTAAAAAAAATAAAACCGAGAAATTTGGCTGGAGAGATAGCTTAGTGGTTAAGAACACGTGCTGCTTTGCCAGAGGATCTAGGTTCCAAGCCTAGTACCTGATGGATGGCTCAAAGCTGTCTGTAGCTCCAGCTCCAGGTGACCTTAAGGCCTCCTCTGGCCTCCTTGAACATCGGGCACACATACATGATACACTAACATATGTGCAGATAAATATTCATGCACATAAAACTGAACAAACAATACAAAGAATGAGTCAAGTAAGTCTGAATGTGAAAATTCACAGCAGTTTTGTGTCAGAAGAGTCCTCAGAAATAACACCTACTTATGGTCTTTGGATGTCAGTGTCTCCTTTTTGAGGTTTTTGACAGTCCGATTACATAGTCAAGCTCATATACAGGTTTTGAATGAAATGTACATAGATTCAAATCCTGGCCCTGTCCCATTGGCTACAGAGATACTTTTGAGCCTCGGTCTCTTTCACTAAAGAATGGGAACAATACCACCAATGTCAAGGAACTAGACAAAGACTGAATTCTGATTTATTTAAATAAATAAACATGCACAAACACATGTATGCTGCATATGCAACCCATAAATAGTATGTAATCAATATCCCCTAAAGTAGTGCCTGATTCAAAGTGAGGGGTAGCTGCTATTAATATTATGTGGGATAAATATTGAAAGAAATTGATCAATATATGTACCCCTATACCAGACTTTTTTTTTTTTTTTTTTTTTTTTTTTTTACCAAATACAAAAAGGTCTCCCTTATTTGCTTAGTTTACTTTACAGACCATGGATTGATTATTGATTGACATTTATCTTTTAGTCTAGAGTACAATTTTGTTTTAATCTATTTGTGTTTTTCAGTTTGTTAAACCTTTGGCTGTTTTGTTTCTATAGGTAATAACATTGCCAGAAACAATGCTCTTTTTAAACCCAGCTTAGATGGATCTTAAGCATTGCCTGGCATTGACAGGACCCAAGAAGAAAATCAACAGTCAGCTGAGAAAAGTCATTAGTTTCCTTTGGCAGCTGCTTTCCACAGTTACTCACACACTTGGGGAATCTCAGCCCTTTTGATGCTGAGGCAGGAGGATAGATTCTTTGAGCTTAGGAGCCCAAGGCCTGTAAAGCCACACAATAAACCACAGCTAAAGACACACACAGAGACACACACACACACACAGACACACACACACAGACAAACAACAATAAAAAATATAGAATACTGAGGAAAAACTGGCTAGAAGTTCTTGGCGGGAGCTGTGAAGTAAAAAGAAAAATATCGAGATTTTCTTAAAAGCAAAAAAGAGAATTATAAAAATAATTGGGGCTCTGGTATTTAATAAGTAATTCTGCCCAATGTTATGATTTGTTGTGGATGAGAAGTTAATGTGATATTAAAGATTAATTTTAGGTAAAATGAGATTTTATTGCTTTTGAGTAATGAAGAAATACCTAAGGGTGTTCATGTAATTCCTGGAAAGTGTGACTAAGTTTCTTCCAAGGTTTAAGTTTATAAGTTGGTTTCCCTAACCAACATTTTAATTACCTTTCCATAGTTTCTAAACTAATGTTGGCTCTAAGATGTCTAACAACCCTAAGGAAATAACTCCTACTTTTCTGTATGTGCTTTCACATTTTCCCTTTTAGACTTCAGGAATAAGATTCAGTAATTTTAAAACTCAGTGACTCGGCATAGAATACCACTGGCATTATTAACTTTCAAATCAATGAAGAGAGGAGAGGAATATTTGAACCAAAGAGCTAATGGCTGTTTTCTTTAACCTGTGATTAGAATAACTAAATTGTGTGGGCTTTTCATTTGACACCAAAAGTAAAACCAAGAGACCGATTCTTTTTTCTTATTCTTCTTCAACTTCTGAAAAAGGATATCTTTGGCAGATGTGTAGCTGGTTTCAATTTTATTCTTGTTTTTAACTAGATATTATTCATGGCAAAAATAGTATATTTCTTTTAATCTAACTTTTTTCTTCTTTGTTGGTTATGGCAATAGATTCACTATACATTGAATTTCAGAGCAGGGATAATCCCTTTTTGATGGGCATTGCATTAAAAAAAGTAAGACAATTCTCTGCAGGAGTATGGGTGAGCTGCCCAGGAGAGCTGGCTCTACCATTCACCTGCCATGAGGTGGCTTGGGTGCAGGGGAGATGCCCTCTTCCGGAATCTCACCACCTGGAGCACTTGGAAGAACAGACCAAGAGGTCATGAGAAGGGAAGAGCTGTCCCAGTCCCAGGCTGCAGAACTCACCTGAGAACCAGAGTAGAGCTGGCCCTGATGGCGAAGGCACAGGTGAGAAGCCTGGAGGGAGGGAGAGAGAGAGAGAGAGAGAGAGAGAGAGAGAGAGAGAGAGAGAGAGAGAGAGAGAGACAAAGTGAGTTGACTCTTGTTTCTTGCCAGCTGCAGCATTAGGTGAGTTACCTAGGGCAGTGCTGCAGATCTTCTGGTGGAGGTGTGGTTCAGGAGACCTGGTGGGCTGACTAACTCAGCTAGCTCCAAACCCAGATACAGGGCCTCCTCCCAATCTGCTTCATTTATGAACTGCTGGAGCATGTGAACGGGCCAAACTTGCAGATCCAAAGCTTCAGGATTTTCATGACTCAGGACAACAACAGAATAGCCAAGAGAAGTCCTGGTGAGAATCCAGTATTGATAGTGTAACAGAAGCCAGAGACCTCAAACAGACCAATGACTCATTGCCCTGAACATTTGCAAGATGTGTGGACAAAAGGGTACACTGTGGGACACACTGTGACACACTACAGCTTCCACAATGAGATGTTTTCTAGGCTTTGCTCTATTTTTTTTTAATTTTTAATTTTTATTTTGGGGGGTAGACCTCAAGGGCTGAGGGTGGATATGAAGATATGGGGAGATGAGAGGAACTGGGGTGCACGATGTGAAACTCACAAAGAATTAATAACACATTAACAATAGAAAACGAACAGGCTCCTAGGGGATAATAATGAAGTAAAATACAACATAAGATAAAACAAAAACCAATACAAACAGAAGAAGAAAAAAAAGCACAAGAAAAGGCACAAGAAACAGAGGTCTACTTGTTTACACATACTTAGGAATCCCAGTAAAACAGGGAACTGGAGGCCATAATATATGTGCAGGGGGCCTGGTACAGCCCTGCACAGGCCTTGCTAATTTTCATCCATTTATTGTTGATTAACTGCATAATCTCAAGGTAATAGAAGAATGTAGTTTTCTATCATCAAGGGTATTTTCCCCCAAGTTAAAGAAAAACAAACAAACAAATAACAACAGCAACAAACCCCCCAAATCTACCCAATAATTGTTTGAACGCACAATACCTTTTTCCCAAGATGGCTGGCCGAGCTCCACCTCTCCCTCGCATTAGAATGCCCGGAGCACAGAGAAGAAGAGGCAAAAAAAAGTTTGTATTTTCTATTGTCTCATATAGACTTATCTGGGTGCTAACACATAATGCTGTCCCTCACACTTTATCACATGGTCATGTCTAGAAGCAATGTGGTTTATCCCATGAAGCCATGTAGACTGATGCAAGCCAAGGAAGGCTTTGTGACTGAGGAAGAAAGGGGGTTTGTACTGGAGAAAGAGATAAAACCCACTTAACAGGGGAAGTGGAAGGGTAGTGTTTTAGTTTTCTCCTTTCCAAAGTTACAGCAAGGCCTCCAGCTCCTCTGGTCTGGGTTGTAAGGTTCACCCTCACCCCCATATTCTAGCAAGCCACTGTGTTTGGCTTTAAGTGTTTCAGGCTCTGCTACTTCACATTGGTTTTGCCATCTATTTAAGAATTTCAGTTATATCATCTACCACAGCCATTGGGAATAGTCTCACTTAGACACTGATCAAACTCATGAAACAAACTGTAGAGGTTGATATTTCTGCCTTAATAAATATTTGTTCTAGAAAAATAAATAATGATGATGATGATGACGGTGATGATGACGACAACAACAATCATGGGTGCTCACCTCTTTACCATGAAGACCAGAGTTCAGATCCCCAGCAGCTGTGTAAAAAGCTGGGCCCAGCAGTGTGTGTTCCTGTAACCCCATCATATATAGAGGGGCCACTGGAGTTCTTTGTCCAGCCGTCCTGACTGAATGAGTGAGCTTTCCCTTACAGTGAGGACTTGTCTCCGAAAAAAGGGGAGGGGGAAGCAGCTGAGGAAGACACCAAATGTGTGTGGGAACCTGTGCACACACACAAATAGACACACACACACACACATACACACCTGTGTACACACATATACATCTATGTACACACATATAAAATGGAAAATTTAAGAAGGGAGGCAACCTAACCTCTATGTGAAGATCAATCATCCATGCACCAGGTAAAACTAAATAGCACCCAAGTGCCCTGAGCTCCTTAGCGGAATACCAATGAGACCTAAGACTGAACGTAGCAGCAGCATCTAGTACTGGCAGAACAGGAGCCCCGCTTCGAGCTCGCGTTGAAAGACACAGCCCAGATACACACAGAGAGCCAGGCGCGGGCTTGTGGATATTGCCGTTGCTTTTAGGAGGCTTTTCCTCCCTAATATGATGATTTAAAAGCAGATGTGATCTCCCAAACATGGCTCTGCTTTCTACCACCCAGCTACTTTGCTCCTTTGTGATTTTGAATGAATTATTGATAAGAAATACTTCAAAGGTGAGCACACACACACACACACACACACACACAATTCTTCTTGGCTTAGCATTTATGAAACAATGATGTTGATGAAGGGAAGAAAGAAAACCACTGTCAATATTTCTCTGAGACTAAACAATAACAAAGTGCCTTCAGGATCCATTTTAATGAGAAATACGAGTGGGGCTCCATGGAAATCTGGGGACAGGCAGTGCACACTAGCAAATTAATTACAGCTTGGCAGCCAGGCAAATGCATGAGGCTTGTGGTGGCACAGAAAATAAATATTCTTTTAATCAGCGATCTGGCCTCTTTTTCTCAAAGGTAACATTCAAGCTTAAACGCGCAAGACACATATATTTTAAAAGGGATTTCAAAACAAGGGATTTGCCTGGCTTTGGTGATTGCTATTTTCAGGTTAGTGTTTGCACGAGATTTCCGCCATGTAAGGCACAACTGATCCCCTCGCCTTGTCGGTGGTCAGAGAACAGGGCTATCATTACCGACAGCCTTTTCTCTAAGCCTGGCTCTGATCTGAGCTGGAGCAGGCATTGACTTTCATCAGGGCTTTCTGGATCGATGATTCGGATGGTTCTTGGATAGCTATGCCGAGTTCCCCCACACTGTTTGCAAGTCAAAGCTGCATCTCCTCCCCCAGGTGGAATTTCTCAGTTCAAGGATTCACTTTTCAGTGGCCTCCAGCTCCCGAGGTTGGCAGCTGAAGGGACAGCCGCTGTTCGTGCAAGGAGTCTTCAAAGGGGCCTGCGATAAGAGACTCTGGGATTTTAACGGCATAATGAATTAATTCACAAACTCGCTGAGCACAAATGATAACTTTGCTACATTTTCAGTTGCAGTTAGGAGGGGGGTTGTATTGTTTTCCAGGAGAAAGGTGTTAGTCCATATTCGTATAATGTAATGTGCAGCACGCTGGTGTCTTTGCGGGTGGGGGTGGGGGCAAGTTTGTTTCTGGATGTGTGAATTTGCCCATAACCAACCCCTGAAATGGATGCAAATTAAAATGAGAGATTTCTGTGATACAAGGTAGCACTCAGCATAGCCTTCAGGCCTGCATCCCTAAGCGGGGCCTGGCAGAGCCCCAACAATCATTTTGCCCTCACTCTTATCCCAGAGCAGCGCAACCCACCCTTGTCGAAACATATCCCCGACTTTTATTATTTTTGGAGTCTGTCCAGTCTCAACGCACAATCTTCATTTTGTACTTTACCTCTTGCAACTATTTCAGTGACTGCCTTTAAAGCGAACAAACACAAGTCAACTTGTAATTTCTGGGTTCGTTATGCACAGGAACTATTCCTATCTTTACATATTATTTCTGATGCTCTCCCCGAATAGTCCTTCCATTAGAAGAAAGACAATTTAATATTTCAGGAGACAAGGTTCAGAAACAAAAATGCCCAGTTTTCAGGGTTTGATTGGCATTATCTACCGAATTGTTAAAACGGGTGTTTATATGTTAATAGATGAGTCTGTAGGCTAGTGCCTTTAAAAAAATCATTTGCCAATTTTTTCCTCTTTTACATTGTTAAACTATGAAAAATAATCAACAAACCCTTTTTGCCACTCTGTAGAATGCCCAGATAAATAAAAGTTATACATAGGTAATTCTAAAAGATACCATTTGATGATATTAGAGGTGATAGACAAAAATGATAAGCTTTCTTTCCGATGACTGACTTACACTGAAATGATATATTCATTTGATACAATGAATATTCAATGTAATTTAATAAATATTCATTGGACACCTGTGCTTGGCCCCAGGGATATTAAGATGAGAAAGATTCAGTATTGGTTACTTACTGTGGTAGAGTGTTTTGTTCTTAAATATTCCCTCCCCTTCCTATAAGAGGATTACACCTCTCCACCTGTGGCCGTGTACCTTCTAGTATGTTCTTCAAAGGAACGTAAACTTTTCTCTGATTGGTGAGGTGACACATGCCACACCTGAGTAATATTTTTAAATGGCATTGCCTGTTTTCCTCAACTGTTTTCAAATACATGAGGAGGAGGAGAAGGCTCGGGAGAAAGGTACAGCTCTGAACCCCCTAAATAATTCTAATCCTAATCTGAGTCCTGGAGAGGAAAGGCTGAGAGAGTCACAGCAGCTGAAAGAACTGCAGGTGGGTCATGCTTATTAACTGTCTGCTATTTTTAGGTCAGAAGTTGCTTTTCTACAATGATGAATCCACTCACAATGCTTTGACTACACTCAAGTCCCTACAGTCATTCTAAGGAATTTAAAGTTCTGATGGGCCATCCAGAAGCACGAACAACATTTATTTTTAAGCAATCCTGAGATTTAAGCAATCATTAAGATTCAACTATAAACTGATTTTTAAAAATTATCTTAACATCATAATAAGGCTAGAATAAGACCACTACCAGAACTTTTTAACCAAATTTGAAGAAAGCTTAATTAAATACTGGCCAGGACAATTGACACTGGACAGACCCATACCCAGGAGTCTCAGAGTATGGCACTAAATTACATTAGTCAGAGGCTTGACAGGCTACATACTTTCTGCCTTTGTCAATCGGGATATACATCCAAAAAGCATACATCCTGACATACTTCCCACTTATATACCTCTGGCCTATATGTGATCAAGCACACATTCCATGCAGTTGGGGCAACCAAGTTTGTTAACAGAAGGTAAAACACAAGGCCTGCTACCATATGGGAAATACAGGTCCTAGCTGCTTTAGCTGCTACCAGATTCCAAGGGAGTTATCTGTCCTCGGGCAAGTAAGGTTTACAGATTAGAAGTATTTTTGTTTCATAGGTCTTTTAAGCACAGTAATTTAGCCATCACAGAGAATTAATTTTAGAGAATTAACTGTGATCCCGACTCTATGGTGTGTTTGATGCAAACCCATTGTTAAGACATAGATCTGATAGAAGTAGAGGTTTCTGAGGCTGGAGAGATGGGTCAGCAGTTAAGGGACTTGGGTTCAATTCACAGCACCCACATCAAGAAGCTCACAACCACCTGTAACTTCAGCTCCAGGGGACGAAAATGAACCTTTACAATAATTTAGAAATGTCTCCCTTGGTAGGTCCAGACTTTGAGGTGTTCAAAATGAAAAGATAGCCCACAGGACCAGAGTTCTAACTTACTTTCTCCATGATAGAAATGATATCAAGTCATGTCCACATTTGGCCTTTGGTATACCTTTACACTCATGATTGAGGGATTTCTTACCACATGGACAGACCCCTGGATCCTGGGCTGGTGGTTTACATGGTGATGTTTCTAGGAGTAAAGGTCAAATCCCCCTGTAAAGACATTTCAGCAAAGGGAGTTGCAACATAACCTCCTTTCTTTAGGAAAAACCTATGAACCAAGAATCATATCCGATTAAAAACAAAATTGTTGGACTCTAAGGGAAATGCTCTCCATAGCTCTTAATGGATTCCCCCACCCACAAGGAGCATACAGGCTTTTGAAATGTTAAGTTTAAGTCGGTGTTGTGGGTGTCATTGCCTTCTGCCTTTTTGCAGATGGACAGTTGGTTTCACTGGAAGGGGCACAGAAAAAAATGGCCTTCATAGAAGCTTCAGAACATTTGATAGTAGTGACTAATTATGTTCTTTGTTTCCCCAGAGTAGTATTGTTATTTGTTTACAGGCTCTTTGGTGGGTTGGGGGAGGGCTCTTCTGGAATGGCTGATCACAGAAGTGCCTCAAGGTATGGGCCATTGGCTGAGGCAAGAGAAAATGGAGAGAGAGGTTCAGAAATCTTTTGCTAAGTCTAACAAAATTAGGAAATAGCAAAACCAAGGAGGAAAAGAGGAAGACAGGAAAGGGAAAAAATTAAGATGATAATGAAACATGCATGAAGCTGTATGTAAAACTACATATAAAAGAACATGGGTGGCAAAGACTGCTTTGCAAATTAACAAAAAACTCATGGTATTCAAATGAGGCCCCCAAACTATATGTCTATCCTTAGTGCACTGGTGGTGTTTGAGCTACTGAACTTTCTCTCTAGGGCTACTCCCCTCCCCTGAAAGTGTTGTGTCTTAATGAACTGGCCCTTCCTATTTCTATGGCAACTGCTTAATTTTTTTGTCCTGGGACACAATAATCTGAGTTTTTTCCAGCAATGCAGAGTGAACTGGGATATGTGCAAATACCGTTGCAGACTTTCTTAGTGTTTTAATGGACTTTCTTCTGTGCTAGGATCTTGTGTTTTGGTTCCAGAGCATTAGGTGTATAGACAACCAAGAGTCAACAAATCAAGGACGATTTATTAAAGGAAAGGAAAGATCTAGGTGGCCCAATGAAGACTGAAAAGTTATTTTCTGAAGAAGAGGCTGTATCTGGGGATTTTAAAGAGTTTAAGTGGGCTCTGATTGGCTTTAGGTGAGAATTAAAGGCCAATCAGGAGAGAGCCTGATAATCTAAGGGTGGGTTCTCAAGTAGGTCTACAGTTGGGTCCACTGCATAGGGAATCTTTTGTGCATTGTATGGAAGCTTCATCTGTCAGTAAAAAAGCCTATGGCCGATGAGCTGAGATAGGAATTAGAAGGTGGGATATCCAGAAGAGGGAGAGATGATTCTGGGAAATAGGCTGGAGGATTTACCTGGGAACAATGATGGAGAAGGTCATGTGAAACTGAAGACCATGTAACCATCTATGTGGCATTCTTACAATAGGGTACATAGGATATTAAGTTATGAACTAGTTGGGGAACAGGGCCAAGCAATTATTTATATATAAGAATTTACAAAGTCATTATTTCTGGGGATAAAGTGGCCAGATAGAAAAAATACTAGGTTACTGATGACAAGAATGACTGTCTTCCTTCTTACCCACAATGCTACAGAAGAAGATAGTAAAATGAGATGAGGAGGAGATCAAGATACAGAGAACAGGATAAATGGTGTTTCCCTACTGAGTCTTCATGCTATCTTTTCTGGCAGCTTCTTCACCACCATGGGGCTCCTCCCACTTCCATCAACATCATGAAGACATGATGACACGTTCTGAGCTCCGGGATACACACACACACACACACACACACACACACACACACACACACACAGTCTGAGTCACATTTTATCCAAATGTCTGAAGATGGGGTCTTTCCCCGTGTCTCTGCATACAGGAGACTTTCATGTACATAGTGAAGTTTGAGAGCCAAAAGGTTAGGACCTAGTGTCTTCTTTCAGCTTGTCCCTGGGCAAGGCTAGCACTTCTCAACACATCTGTATTAAGAATAATACAGATGCTTGTTTTGGATGTAGACATCAAAAACAGGAGGAAGCTGGTTCACTGCAAGCTTTCCAATGGAGATTTTAAGATAAAAGTTTAAGAAAAAATTTACACAGAAGCTTTGAACAACTAAACAAACAAACAAACAAACAAACAAACAATTTGCTGCCTTGCATGTTCAGATGACCTTAGAGAAGGCACTTTAACTGAAGGCTCACCAGAGAAAGGTAAAAGTCAAGGCCCCCTTCCCATACTGCTGGTGTCAGGCACCACCAGTACACTACTTCATTTCTCTGGGTTCCTTTCCTTGGCATAGCATTTTCCTTTTACTCAAGCTCCTTCTTATACGCTCTTCTTGAACATTTTAAAGCAGATATTGAGGTTTTGAGATGAAAACCTTCTTACACCATTTGCAATGATACAAGCGTTCGTCAAGGGGAGCGAGCTAGAACCAGCGAGACGCTCAGCGGTGCCTTGGAGGAGGACAGGTTTGCTTGAAGAAACATAATGATGGGAGTTCACATTCCTGGGGGAGGCTCAGCAAGAAAACATCATTTCAAATGTGTAGCGGATAAATCACTCAAATTTACAGAGAGTGTAAATCCTCCTCCTTTTTTGCCTGCAAGTTATGTAGGCTATGAATTATTTTATTGAGCAGTGTTAAGTGCAATTCTGTTGGAAAAATGAAGAACTTATTAATTATCTTAAGTTTGAAGTAATTAAGCCAGGCACTGTCAGGCTGACACAGTTTTCTCAGCAGGAGGCAGGGTTCTTTCAGCCGAGTGAAGGAGTTTTTTTTTCCAGCCCCATATGCTGGGGTACAGGTGAGCCAGTTAGTAAATATGTGGCACCTTTTAATTACACCGCCCTGCAAGCTGTAGCTTGCCTTGTGATTCCTTGATCCTATGTTGCTCTCTTGGGAAAGGTGACATGGGAGAATAACCTTAGGAAGGGAGGAGGAGGAAAGCAAAGTGGGTCTATAAAGAGCTGGAAAATCCCAAGGTAGTGGTAGGTCTGTTTCCCTATGTCAGGCCCTACTATGACCTGACCCCATACACTGGAGAAGGGGGTCCTACCTTTGCTGGCTGAGCTGATCCAAGGATGTTGAGAGCTAAGCTGCAGGCGTAGTTCAGTGACTGAGCATGCATTCACCCGGGGTGAATTCCCCAGCACTGCTTAACGAATTTACCAAGATGGCATTTCTGGAAGAAGCAATTTAGTAGCAGGCCCATCTGGGCAGAGAGCAGGAAAGACTGAAAAGGTTCTCTTCCCTTCTGGGCTTTCTCTGCCAGCTGGATCAGCTGCCTCACTCTGGGTTCTAGCTTCATAATGCTAGAATTCTTGAGCTTCATAATGAGTTCTTCAGCTCACAGCTGCTTATGAGAAGAACAAGGGTAGTGAAGTGGTGTTGGTGACATCACTGGACGGAACACACTGGGTTCCTTGTCCTGTGTTCTCTCTTTCTCCTTTCTGGCCACCATGCCCCTAGCACCATGGCAGACTGAAACTGTGAGTGAACATAAGTCCTTTTTCTTCTAAGGCAGCAATTCTCAACCTGCGAGTCATGCCCCTTTGGGGGTTGTCTTAGTTAGGGTTTTATTGCTGTGAAGGGACATAATGAACATAGCAATTCTTATAAAGGACAATGTTTAATTGGGGCTGGCTTCAGAGGTTTAGTGTATTATCATGGGAGGAAGCATGGCAGTCTACAGCCCAACATGGTGCTAGAGATGGAGCCCAGAGTTCTACATCTTGATCTGAATGCAGTAAGAAGCAACTGTGCCAACTAGGTGTAGCTTGAGCATAGGAGACCTCTAAACCTGGCTGCACGGTGACACACTTCCTCCAACAAGGACACACCTACTCCAACAAGTTCACACCTCCTAATAGTGTCATCCCTATGGGCCAAGCATTCAAGACATGAGAGTATGGGGGCCAGTCCTACTTAAGGCAATACAGGGTTCAAATGCTTTCACAGGGGTTGCCTAAGACCATCAGAAAGCACAGATATTTATATTACAATTTATAGTTAAGAAATAGCAATAAAATAATTTTATGGTTTGGGGTCACTATAACATGAGGATCTATATTAAAGGATTGCAGCATTAGGAAGGTCAAGAACCAGTGTCCTAAAGTGTTGAGGTCAAGGGTTTATCACGAGATGAGAAAAGCATGTCCAGCTTCCTAACCATTCTTTCCCTCATGCTCTTAAGGATAGAACAAACTTGTTTTGGCAACCACATCCAAGGTCCCATATAACGACTATTCCATATGTAATACCAGCCTCAGAAACTGCCATTCTTCTCATATCCCTATGCAAGTCTTCATCTTGGGTGATCTGTCAGTTTTGGGGTAATTACCCTTCCTGGGCCTCAAAATTTACTTGTTCTGACTTTATGTCTTCTGCCAAGTACTAGCTAACTCATTTAGCAATGACATTTGTGATGTTGAGAATATGGAGAAGTAGGTAGAGTTCAGGCCTTCTGTGGTTGAGGCCTCAGGTTCAGTCCTTGGCACAGTCAGATATTAGAGGGTACAATGACATCCTGAGGATGCCTTCTGGGGCATCTCAAGGTAATCTTGCTTGGGGGCAGAGAACAATGAAGAAGAGGACAGGAATTGGGTAAGGGAGGAAAGGACTCAAGTAGGGTTTGAAGATTTATGTTCCTGGGGACCTCTGAGGCTTAAAGACTAAAAGGAACAGTAGGTTAGTTATTTTGTTGTTTCTGTTGCTTATCACCATTTTTGTGATAAAACACCTTGACCATAGGCAACCTGAGGAAATATCTTAGAGTTTCTATTGCTGCAATGTAACACCATGACCAAAAAGCAAGTTGGGAAGGAAAGGTTTTATTTGGCTCACACTTTCACATTGATGCTCATCCCTGAAGAAGTCAGGACAGGAACTCACACAGGAACTCACACTCCTGGAGGTAGCAGCTGATACAGAGGGCATGGAGGGGTGCTGCTTACAGACTCACTGCTCATGGCTTCCTCAGCCTGCTCTTTTATAGAACCCAGGACCACCAGCCCAGGGATGGCACCACCCACCATGGGCTGGGTTCTCCCTCCTCGATCACTAGTTGAGAAAATGCCTTACAGCTGGATCTTATGGAGGCATTTCCTCAGCTGAGGCTCCTTCCTCCCTGCCAACTCTAGATTGGGTCAAGTTGATACACAAAACCAGCCAGTACAGGAAGCAAGAGATTTTAGCTTAGAGTTTCAAAAGGAGAAGAGTCCATCACAACAGAGTGAACTCATGACAACAAGGGGCAGGCATGACAGCAGGCACAGGAAATAGAGTTCACATCCTCAATTGCAAGAACAAAGTGGGGGTGTCATGAGGTTTTAAACTCTCAAAGCCCACCTCAAGTGACATACTTCCTCAGGAGGGGTGCCTCTCCTAAATCTCCCCAAACATCACCCTAACTGAGATCAAATGTTCAGATATCCAAGCCTGTGGGAAACATTTCTCATCCAAACCACCACAGGGGTCTAAGGAGTAATGGGAGCAGCTGACTGTGATACTCAGTGTGGTGGTTTGAATAGTGTGGTGGTTGGCCCCCATAGACACATGTGTTTGAATACTTGGCTCTTAGGGCACGGCACCGTTAGGAGGAGTGGCCTTTTTGGAGTAAGATGTATCCTTGTTGGAGGAAGCGTGTCATGGTTGGGGTGGACTTCAAGGTCTCAGATGTTCAAGGTAGGCCTAGTGTTACTTTCACTTCTGCTGCCTGAAAATCAAGATGTAGAACCCAGCTGCTTCTCCAGCACCATATCTGCCTATATATTGCCATGGTTCCCATCATAAAAATAGTTCATAACAAGAGCAATTAAAGAAACAATTAATCAAAGAGCTAAAGGGAATCAAAAGCCAGGCATTTCCAAGATAGGGATGGTGAGGATGCACTGGGAGAGAAGGCATCATTTGGTCCTCCAGGAAACAGCTCTGTGAAGCTGTCATCTTTTACCCTAATGAAAACGAAGCCATGGGCTTGTGATTATAGACTCCTATTGATTTCCAGTGTTCACCAGGCATATTCAAATCCCTAGGGCTCTGGGCACTTGTAGACTCTTATTAGTCTTATAGTAAGGAAACTATGATTGTCTAATTGGCTTGGTGTAGTAACAAGAGGATTCGTCTTACTTTCAGTTTAGTCCTTTGTTTCAGTGTCTTTATTATATTTGTTATCCTCTATTTGAAAGTTCAACTACTTATGTATGTAACTGTGGAGACACAACACACACACACACACACACACACACACACACACGTTTAACGCTGGTCTGCTCACAGAAGATCTCAAAGACCAGTCAATTGTTTTTATGATTTTTGGAGGCAGTTCTACTATGAAGACCAAGCTGACCTAAGGCTCATGATCCTTCTTCTTCAGTCTCTGGAATGTCAGAATTATGCAGGTGTGAATCACCATGTGAATCTTGAAGTAAGTTCTAGTGAAGCTAAAGCTTACATGTGTTACACCTCTGCCCTCAACCAACCAACCAACCAACCAACCAACCAACCAACCAAGGAATCAAAACAACCCAACAGCAAGAAAAGCATAGCAGTATTCTGTTGTTCTGGGAGCACAGTGCATTGCTAGTCTGACATCCTTAGCTTGCTGTGACTGCAGTCTCTAGAATAACGCCCAGTTCACAATTACCTTCTAGCTGTTTCCATGCGCAATCTGCATTTGTGTAGTACTCTTTTTTTATACAGTAGAGGATACCGAAACAGACCGAGCTACAACCATAGAATCATCCAGAAACAACCCTTACAAATCAGTGTCAAAGTTCTTTTATTTTTCATCATATAATATCTGAGTGGCACTTTTATTTGAAAGGGCAAAAGGCTTTCCCTCTCAGTTTACTTAATCCTGCAGGATATGTGTGTGTGTGTGTGTGTGTGTGTGTATTCATATTCTTTAACTTACAAGTTCTCAGGCTATTAAATTAATAAATGAATCAATTAATCATTTGGATAAGGTCTAGGCTAAAACTTTATATGAAACCAGGGTTGTCTTGAACTCCTAATTTTCCTGCTTCTGCCTTGCAAGTGGGCTAATCTCTTCCTTATGGGACAAGAAAGTTGGTCCTGCATTTGAAGGACCTGCATTTGAAGACCTTGCCCTTCTAGGCCTCCTGCTGCAAACCCAGAGAACAGCACACACCTAGACCCAGCCTCCGCGTTTCCCCTGTCAGCTTGTGAGACGAGCTTGACAAATCTGCATACTTTCCATCTTACCTCTAAGTTTCATTCATACAGTCTTAGAAAAGATGTGGACCAAAACAAACAAACAAACAAACAAACAAAAGCAACAAGAAAAACAAAACAACCTGCCACAGTTCTGATAGAAACAAATGTAGCAACCTTGTAATCTTGAAGCCTGTGATTAAAGAAAGACAAACACAAATAAAGGCCTTTGGGTTTAGATGAAAGCACAAAATTATTTATTTGCTTCTGCCTATATTCCTTATTTTTACTTTCTGAGCACTCTACTGAGACTCGATTTCACCAGAGTCCCCAAGGTAATGGGACTTGGTGACTAATCCACTGAGCCATGCAAACCCCATCTGCTTATTCACTTTGACATTTTAATAATATCCCATTTGGACCTTTGCTTAATTTTACTCTGTGTGCTACATCTTAGTTTCAACATTTGAGTCAAAATAATTTATTATAATGAATACTATCAAATCTGAGTAATTAAAACACACAGAGAGATTTCATGGATCTCAGCTGTGTATAGCTGCGATGGGAAACAGACCTACTGAAATCCCCCAGTAGACCATCAAATTGCCCTCTTAATCATTGTTCATTGTGTGTTTTGCTTGGATTGAAGAAAAAAATGCCACTTCCCCCCCAAGTATGCCATGCTAAAAACATAAATAAAAGATTTAAAAATAAGCATCTTATTTTGTTCCTATCTTATTTTAAATGTCAGGTATGTGAAGTGAAGTGAGCTACCATATTCCAGAGATTCAGGATCTCTCTAAACGTCACTGTCAATGACAGAAGTGGTGTTAACTGCTGACGTACTTAATTTTATAAATATGTGATTTCTTTAAATGAAGATTGATGATGATTTAGAACTTATGTAAATAAATCACACATATTGTGACAGACGTGTAACACGCTGTGTGTGTTGCCCTGTGGGACTTGATTGTACTGAGCATATGTCACAGTCACAAGCTTATTAATTATTATTGATTAATTTATATATGCCTTCTCATCACACAGAACTATTATGAAGGGATATGGTCAAAAAGACTTCATTTAGGCTTAGATATACACCCAAAGACTCCGCTTAAATATTCAGTCACATCCTGGTAGGAAAGGAAGTACACAAGAATGTTTTGCTATAGCCTAGGCTTTGGAGAAGACACTTTTCATTTGGGTGAGAAACCAAATGAAAGCAAGTGATACTTCTGTTGTAGGATGTTAAGCTGCAAACGGAAAGTTACCAGCCTATAAAACCATGTCCAAATGCAAAAAGATTGAAGTCTCAGAACAGTCACAAGCAATGTATTTACTTTTTTTCTAAGCCACAGTATTATAAGAATCAGCCTGCTGAGGCTGCTCTAGTGAAATAAAGATCACAGCTTAAATTTATAGAGTGCTGTTCAAACATGACACCTTTTACATATGTTATCCCCTTTAGTTTAGTTGTTAACACTATGAAGACAGTGTCCTGCTTAACAGAAGTGGCTTATAAAGTTAGTGACTTGTGAAATGTCCTCAGTCTAGTAAGTAGGGAAGCAGATTCTTGGTGTGAAGATGTGACCCCAGGCCTAGTGATCTGGCTTTCATCACTGCCATGGATGACCAACATTGTATCCCATGCACAATTCATAGTTGATTCACTGATTTCCATCCTTATAAAGCAATACCAATGGTTGTGGTGTTAGTGACCATCCAGTGATTGATATAGGTCATATAGAAAGTCAATAAATTCCCTATGCCCAGTTCATTAGTTCTGCTATATTTTAATCTGTGCAGGAAAAAAAATGATTATGATGGCCAGTTTTATTTTTCAACTTGTCACAGTCTAGAGTTGCTACTAGGTGAGTCTCAGTGAGTGATTATCTAGGTAACTTTGGCCTGTGGTCTTTTCTGTAAAGGATTGTTTTGATTATGCTAATTTAAGTGGGAAGACCCACCTTCTGTGGGTGGCGTTATTCTCTAGACAGGGATCTTGAACTTCATAAAGATGGAGAAGGTAAGCTGAGTACCAGTAAGCATGCATTTATTTACTGCTCTCTGCTCTTGACTATGGATGTAACATGACTGGGGACTAGATTCTGATGCCTTAAATTCCTTGTAGTGATAGAGTGTAACCTTGTGAGTCAGATATGCCTTTCCTCCCTAACAGGCTTTGTTAAGGTATTTTATCACAGCAAAAGAAAAATAATCTAAGACAGTGAGTTAGATAGAAATTTTAGATTTTATTTAATATCTATCTATCTATCTATCTATCATCTATCTATCTTCTATCTATCTATCTATCATCTATTATTGAGACAGGATCTCACTATGTAGCATAACTCTGACTGTTTTGATACTTACTGTGTAGAGCAGGCTGTTCTGGAACTCAGGGATCTGCCTGCCTCTGCTTCCTAAGAGCCAGGACTGAAGTTATACATCACTATGCTTGGTAATGGTTGAGGTTTTATTCAGATAACATGATGAGTGAAGAAATAGTTCACCTGAAAAGAAGGATACAAGTTCTGGACTTGTGTAATCCAGGTTCAGATCATGAATCTTGTATAAGAAAGTTGAATTTGCACAAGTGATCTCTCTGAACTTTCTCTGAGTCTCCCTCTTCCTGTCCCTCTGTCTCTCGAATATTGTATTGCAGTGTACACATGTGTTTGTGTGGGAGATGTGCCTTTGTATGGAGGCCGGAGGTTGATGTTTTAATATTGTAGTCTATCTCCTCTACCTTATTGGCGGAATAGATTCCCCCACCTATCCTGGAGCCCACGAATTTGGCTAGGTTATCTGGTTAATGAGTTCCAGGGATTGGCTGTTGCCACACCCAGCTAGTATTACATAGATGTGTTGCCATCCCTTGGCTTTTATGTGTGTGCTGGCTTCTGAACTCAGGTCCTCAGGCTTGCATAGCCTACACATTACTGCCTAAGCCATCTCGAAAGCACCAAAGCAGTTTCTTGTAAAAGATGAAGTAAAACAAAATTATTGTAATACTATAAACATTTGATAATTGTCATTGTTATTAGTACAATTTGAACGCTATATTTAGTTACCATATTTAGTTCAACCAGAAAATTCTATTGACACGGTTTTAATATTTGAGTCATAGGTAAAGTATAAAGCCACTCTTAGCAATTTACTGAAAATGTAGAATGTTTAAAGGGCTGGATATTAATAATATTTCCTATGCAGTCTGGATAAGCACTAACGATTTGTATATAAAACTGTTCTTAAAAGAGAAGGAAATTATCAAGAATTTAAAGGTCACATATAAAATATAGCCGGAGGAACAAAGTAAGAACTCATTGCATTTAAGACTAGTTGGCATATCTCACAGTAAAAGTGGGGGAGTCAAGGTTATGTTTGATGATATCAACGTGTCAGTGGAAATTAAACTAAAATAAAAGCTATTAGTTGGGATCCAAGGCTGTATAAATAAGGTGTCACCTCTTAATATTGGGAAATGCCAATAGAAGAGTGTGCCATAATTAAATTGAAAAGAACAAGGAGAATAGCTGTGAGACTTCGGTGGAGTCTAGAGAGATTGCTCAGCCTGGAAGACACGTATTCCTCTTCAGAGGACCCAAGTTCAGTTCCCAGTACTGCCATGACATGGCACAATTGATGGTTATGCTGTGTCTAAGGGATCCAAAACCCTTTCTGATTTCTCAGGCCTCCTGTTCTGATCATACATGGACGCACACACACATTTAAAACTAAACATTATAAAAACCTATAAATTATGCGATAAAAGCCCAAGGGAACAGTATGTTTTGAATCTAGTGCTTAATAAGTGATTTATTAGAAGAGATCTCTTCCCACCCCCACCCCCACCCCCACCCCCCAACTAACTTTATTTCTTTGCATGGTGTTTAAGGGACTGATGAATCACTAAAATGACAGGGAAAATTACAAGAAATCATGAAATGGCATATTACTACCTATAAGATGAGAAAGATATGGGAAGTCTAGGAAGAAAACCCTGGGGAACAAGTTTCAAGGAAAAAGAAGTCTGCCTGGTCATAATGACAAGAGCAAGGACAGCAACCACAAAGACCTTGGAGAAATGACAAATATGAAAAAGAAAAAGAAAACATTGAAAAAGACAAGCATCTACAAATGAAATTCTGAAACCACCACAGGAAGCTTTTGGAATTCATCAGTTTCTTTTTTTAAATGTAGACAACCTGGGACAAGACTTGACAAATAGATTGTTAGGAATCAAAGAAACTCTGCTACACTCTCTCCACAGACAGTGGAAGTTTCGAAATACAAACGTTGCAAATCCAACTAAAGGTTTCAATGAAAGATCTAGAGAAAAGTTCACCTCTTGCAGAATCTTACAAACCCGAGAGAATGGAGCATTTTAAAGTCAATGGTGGTGATTCTTAGAGCCCTAGGTAACTTTATCATCTAACAAAAGTCAGAGATTGAATCAAATGTCTTGTAAGGATCTGAGGCATTGAGAACAAATCATCTTAGAGCATAAAGTACTTCAAAGAACTGTTAACACTTTTTAAAAAGTTATTATTATTATTATAGCGATTATGGGAGTGTTCACGTAATTGTGTTTAATGCCTTGCTTTCTCTTTGACTATTTGTGTTTATTGTATTGCTTGTTCTTTGACTATTTGCATCTATTGTATTGCTAGACTCTCAACCTAGAACTGACCTTAATACATGCATGTAATCAAAAGGGTATAAAAGGATAAATGAGGAGAGGGGATGGGATAGGGGCTTCTAGGGAGGGGAGATGGGGATAGGGAATGACATCTGTATTATAAATAAATAAAATACCCAATAAAATGATTTAAAAAATAACAAAGTTGCCTCTTAAAAATAATAATAATAATAATAATTATTATTATTATTATTATTATTATTATTATATCTTTTTTTTACAGTTCAGTTGTTATCCCCCTCCTGGTCCACCCTCCAACAGTTTCTCACCCCATTCCTCCTGCCCTGTCTCCAAGAGGATGTCCCCACCCCACCCCACCCCACCCCACCAGACCTCCCTACTCATTGAGGTCTCAAGTCTCTCCAGGGTTAGGAGCATCTTCTCTCACTGAGGCCAAACCAGGAAGTCCTCTGCTTGTATATGTGTCAGGGACCTCATATCAGCTAGTGTATGCTGCCTGTCTGGTGGCTCAGTATCTGAAAGTTCTCAGGGGTCCTAGTTAGTTGAGACTGCTGGTCTTCCAATAGGGTCACCCTCCTCCTCAGCTTCTTCCAGCCTTTACCACGGGGGTCCCTGGCTTCTGTCCATTGGTTGGGTGTAAGTATCTGCATCTGACTCTTTCAGATGCTTGTTGGGCTTCTTGGAGGGCAGCCATGCTAGGCTCCTGTCTGTAAGCACACTGTAGTGTCAGTAATAGTGTCAGGCCTTGGATCCTCCCCTTGATATGGATCCCAATTTGGTCACTGGATCTTCTTTCCCTCAGTCTCTTTTCCATTTTTGATCTCTAGTTGGAGGGAATCTATCACCTTATGCCCCAGATTTAGAAGATGCAGATACATTTCAAGCAAATGAGTTCACTCAGGAATTAGCACCAGATTAATGTCCAAAATAGATCATTGCCAGCTGATTGTTAGAAACCCAGAACTTGTTTTTCAGTGGTATAAAGATGATAAAAGCCTGTTAGCACATTATATTCAAGCTAAACTCATACATGCTTGCTAGCCTGTGTGTGATCATGAGGCAGAATGGACCATGAGGATAGACAATGAGCACATGACCAAAAGGAAAAAAAAAAATGCCCCGAGGACACACATGGACCAGAGCAACAGAGCATGGCTCAGTTGACAAGTAACATGGGGCCTATGGTTGGGATGTAGGTTAGAATAGCTCAGAAACTGCCCAGCATAGAGCCAACATCTTATTAATAAATGACAGTGCTTCTGTGTCTTCTATTCAGGAGCTATACCGGCTAGAGTGGGGCAAAAAACTCCCCATAAAATTACTTGTATATTTTCTCTTTTTTCTTTTTTCCTTACAGGTCCCTTGTGTATATATTATGGGTCTCAGTTTACTGTTTTTTATGGGATTCCTGGTTTCTGCTTCTTGTGTCTTATCTTGGACTTTTTTTTTCCCTCGTCCTTTTCCTCATTTTTCTCCAATTCAGATGTGTTGGTTTTCATTTTATCTAGTGAGAAAGGGGGTGGATCTGTGGAGAGAAAGCGGAGAGGAAATGGAGGAGTCGGGGTAGGAGAAACTGTAATCAGAATGTGTTTATTATTCAAGAAAAAAATCTGTTTTCAATAAAAGGGAAAATAAAATAAAAAGAACACTTGCTTACTGTTCATTTTTATAACTTGTTTGATGGTCAACCTTCTGCTAGGAATATAGTGTCCAGATCATAACTGCTCATAGGGCCTTTTTCTATATCAACAACCAGTTTGTTTGATACCAGCCAGATATTTATTAATTCAGTTCAATCAAATTCAATTCAGACTATTTATAATCAATGACAAAGCACTCGAGTTAAGAAGGTTTCAATCCCCACTTTAGATCTCAAGTCCTGTGCTACCTGAGTTTCAAACTGACTGGTGACAAATTGGAAGTTTCAGGACCTATCCCTCATGTTTGAGGTCTTGCTAGAATGGCTCAAGGAATTTGGGTCAATATTTTATTTACATTTTTTGGCATAATATAAACAATATAACCTGGGAACAACAAAGTGGCAGGGACTGGAAGTACCAAGCAAGGGACAGGAGAGTTAGAGCTTCCCTGTTTTTCCAGGAGCTTCAGCTTCTCAGTTACTTTGCTGTTCCCCCCCACCCCTCAGGAACTGTCCAAATCTACTTGGAGTTTATAGAGAGACTATTCTCCAGCCTTTCTCCCTCTCCTTTTCTTAGCGGATAGAATTGGGGGTTGAAAATGCCCCCCTTATGTCATCTTTACAGAGACCAGCTCCATCCTGAGGCTCCCTAGGGGCACCCTTTAAATCACCTCATTAGCAGAACTCAAGCATAATTGAAAGGGGGCTAGTTATGAACAAAAAAAGGAGACCATCTTACACATAATAAAATCCGAGAAATTTTAGGGCTCAATGCCAGTAACCTGAGACAGAGATCCAATGAATATATTTCTCTTTATAGTACAACTCCCAAGCTACTTGTCACAGTCCATTTTGTGTTTCTGTTTAAAAAATTACCCAAGGCTGGATACTTTATTTTAAAAAGAAGTTTATTTAGCCAGCAGTTTTGGGAGTTTAATATTTAATATTAATAACATGCCATCATTGTTTGCTTTGCTCTTGTGAAAGCCTTATGGAAGATGGCACTGCAATGGTGGTGTGTGTGTGTGTGTGTAATCCTTAGGCATAGAGGTTGTCAGAGAGGTGGTGAATTTGTCTTTATAATAGCTTATTCTCACACTAACTATAAGACATTAGCCCCTTCCACAGCTGATGTCACCTGACTGTGTCTCCAAAGGTTCCCCTACCCTTGCACCACTCTACTGGAACTATACCTAATGCACACAAAACTCTGTGGAACAAAGATCCAAACTGTGCTCTACATTGTAACTCTAGATACGTGTGGCCCGAGGTTTAATACTAAACCTGCAAAAAGCAAGGAGAAGGAATGATGTGGCTAGTTCATGGAATCAGCAGAGCTTTAGAGACAGATAGACCTAAAGTGGAAACTTGCTTTTGTTCATTTCTGATTTTTAGAATCAACTTATAAAGTCTTTCATAGACTTAGTTTCTTCTCAAAAACAGTGAAGTAACATAACAACCTTGCGGAATGTTTGTGAAGAATTGTATTAAATTATACAAAAGGCCTTCTTCAGCGAGGTATAGGAGAATGTCTGTAATTTCCTAACTATGACAGTCAGAGAATCCTGAGGTGGACCCCAGCCCAGCATAGATGGTGAGTTCACGGTTAGCCTGAGCTTTACAAGGAGAACCAGACTCTCAAGAAATGAATAACTAGTACAGTAGAGGCATTTGTTTGTTTGTTTGTTTGTTTGGTCTGGAGTTGAACAATTTGAAATATATTCATGTTGTATGAACACTCTAAGGAGAGGAAATTCTGCAGTAGTAACAACAGCCAGAAGTGTGTTCTGTTTGTTATATAACCACACTTATAACACAGGGTTTCCTTTTGGATTCTACAGGTTTATTGACACATAGGCTCAAATAATGCAACTCTGTCACCTGGGAATCAAAACATAATAATTTGCTTTGTTGTTAAATTCTATAGTAATACGGTATAGTTGCTTTCAAGACTTCAAGGTGGCAACCATCGAATGAATAGTTGGAAGAGGATGTTGGCAATTTTATTTTAGGATCCAGCTTATATACACCAGTTCCAGTAAACTGCCTGCCCATATATAGATGGGTTGATAAATGATAAGTCATCGCAGTAATGTCTCAGTGAAGGTAAAACATAGATGCTACTTTCATCTTGATGTCATTTGCTAAAGCTGGTGACTTTGGGCTTTGAACTTGTGGCCTCCTGGACTTGAGCAATGAGAAGTGTCTAAGCCTTGAGGTCAGTTGGGTGGTAAGTGTAATAAGGGCCATCAGCTGATAAAAGAGTGCCAGAGGTGCCCCTTCCATCTAATTGAAAGTCATTCATCCTCTCTTCCAGCTGCTAGAAATGAGTAGAGATTTGTCTTCAAGATAATCAGACCAAGTGAGAAAAAAAAAAAAGATTTTTTTCCTGAGAGCCTTCTGTGGCTAGTTCAAATGATTTGTTAGTCCATGGGGGGCTCAAAATACTTTGTAACTCTAACCTTCCCTAATCCATTTGGCCTCAGAAAAGGTAAGTTATCTTTGGAGAAAGGCATGCACCCTCACCCCAGACCTCAAAGTACAAAGAAATGATCTAATAAAAATAAGTATTTTGACAATAAAAATCTCAGGAGAAGAAAATATAGTACCATACAACATAAAACAGAGATAATGTAACACAGAACTAGACCCCCAAAGACTACAGACATTGGTACACAGAACAAATATAGCTACTGTGTTTAAAGAACTAAATTAAAAACTTAAAAAAATCTAGAAACAGCAAGGATTACTAACCATATATTTCATATATTGAAAAGAATCAAATAAATTTCTAAACTTGAGAAGTATAACATTGTGAATTGTTGTTTCTGTATTGCTTACTTTGTCATTGTGATAAAAAAAAAAAACATAACAAAAGCAACCTATGGAAGAGAGGGTTTATTTTGGCTTACTGTTCTAGAGGGACAACAGTCCATTGTGATGGGGAGACAAGGCTGAGAGCATCATTGTGGTAGCAGGAGCAGGTAGCTGCAAATATGCAAACACAAGCACAAAGCAGAGAGAGGAAACAAAGGGGCCAAGGAGGCCATGAAATCTCAAAGGCCTCCTCCCTGAGTGATCTATTTCCTATGGCAAGGCTATGAACTCCTAAACTTACCCCAAACAGAGGCACCACTAGGTACTAAGTGTTCAAATACCCCATTGGGCGCTTTTTTAATGCAAAGCACCACCATGGCTTCTCATAGCTTACTATGAATAAAAGTTATCTTATTTTTAAAACACATATTTCTCATCTCCATTCTCAAAGACAACTAATCATGGGAAGTAGAGGAAATAAAATGTAGCATAGGTCATATCTGATGAGAATCATAGTTAAGGTTTTTCAAATGTGACCAAAGATTCAATTAATAGATTTTAGGGCATTACTCAGAGGTCTCTAAAAGAAACATAATTGACAGATTGAATATATATATAACGGGTTTATTTGAATATCATATAGGCTGTGGTCTGCTAGTCCCAACAATGACTGTCTCCTGACAGACAGAAAGGCTAAGAATCCAGTACTTATTTACTTCATGAGGTTAGGTGTCTCAGTTGGTGGTCCGTCTACATTGGAATTTCAAGGAAGTAGGTTCTAATTCCAAGAAAGGGATGCCTCTGTTCAGAGTAGATGAACATGCCCGAGAGAGTTAGGACAAGCAGGCAAAAAGAAAGAGCTTCTTTCTTATAAGTCCTTTAATGTGACCTGCTACCAGAAGGTATGGTCCAGATTGAGGGTGGGTCTTTGCACCTCAAATGATCCAGTTAAGAAAATCCCTCACAGCTATGTGGAACTGTCAGTGTTTTAGCTGATGCCAGATGTGGTCAAGTTGATAATCAAGATTAGCTATCACAGAAGTCAAATAAATCCCAAGTGCAATAAGTTTGTGTTTGTTTGTTTTAAAGAGGAAACGTTTAGAAAATGGAAGGTAAGCCAAAGCCAACTTGGTTCACTCAGCTAACAAAGTATTTAATGTGTGTCTGTGTCCTAGGGCAATCAAGACTTTACAGAAGACAGACACATGAGGGCGCAGAGTGTGGCTTCTTCTCAGGATTTGGCATTGTGTACATTTTTTTTTTTTCCAAAAACTCTGAATAAACTTCAGGAATATTCAAACACCAAACAGGGAACAGGAAAGGGCATGCCTTTCTGGAAAGTTGATCTACAAACAGCTATATTGGAGAGTAGCTAAGAGGTGCTATGGGAGAACACTCATTTGTCTCTAAACCATTTGGAGTCAGAGGGAGAATCATATGTATTTGTCATAAGGGGAAGATCAATCCTTGGTGTAGCCGTGACTCAGGTGAATTGCCTGCATGTTGCTCCTTCTGTGTTCCTTTCCAACTGTATGAGTGATGGTGGTATATACTGCAGACTGATATTCAGAGTGGGGATTCCACTGCCCCCAGATTTACTGTGTGGTCAGATGCCATATTTTCCAAAGAAAAGTGAATTTCTTTATTTCATTGACATTTTCAGTAATAAATATTGAAACAGAAAAGATTTTCTATTAACTGTCACTTGGTGGGAAAATTTACATTAATGGGACATTCTATTCTCAGAGGCACTCTTGTGTTAACCTAGATTTTTTTATTTTAAATTGTACTTATTTTTGTATATCATCAAAGGACCAGAAAAAAAATGCATTAGTTGTAAAGAAGTGACAGCAACTGAAACTAGCAGGGTAGATTCTCTCTTTACCCATCCATTAATTTTAATAAACTAATTTTATGGCAGAATTAAATCTATTTTGGTGATCTCATGGGATAGTAACAATATTAATTACCTGGAACATGTATAACTCATCAAAAGGCATATTTTATTCATTTTTCCTAGATAAAGATCTATTTATAATCAGAAGTTTATTATTTATTAACATTTATAATTTCTGGGAATGTAAAAATAAATATTAAACTTATAAAGCTATGAGATTACAGTTGACACTAGCTTGACAGTTGACACTAGTTGACTTCCTTATGAAAAGCAGTTATAAAACTGAACTAAATATATGAGACAAATGTTAAAGTTTGGAGTTTGGTCAGCATAAGTACTACAACTTAAGGACAAGAAAATAAGAAATGAGCCTCCTCATTTACGAACTCTGGAATGCCTTGGGAGAGCGTAGTGACCTCACCACCTGAGGGAAACAGACCAACAGCTGGGTAGTAATGCTGGGTATCAAAGGAGTAAGGGTCTGGGAACTCTGCTGAGTCTGAGACTGACAAGTGCTTATGTGAGATCCACTGGGAATTTGTGGCTGGGGACTGGCTTTCTATATGTGTATGGTAGAACCACTTCATTCTCTAGGCTGTGAGACGGAGGTACAAACAGACACTTCTAAGTTTTTTTTTTGATGTGGCACCATACAAAAATCTGCTTGGAGAGCCCCAAAATTGAGTTACAAACACAATGAAAGAAAACAAACCATATATTTTAGGTAAGTTTGCAGTATAACTCATTAATAGTTGTCCTTGGCATATGTGGAGTATGGGCTGGACATGCTTGCTAGGGAGTAAGATGCTCTATGAGGAATGGAGTCTAGCAATGCAGGATTCTGATACTGAGAATGAGGTCCCTCTGTCTTGATAAATGCTTGAGCACCTGAGATGCAGAAAGCTATACTTTTGGAATAAAGATGATGATCTAAAATGACGTTTAATCTAGAGCCTTCCTCTAAAGATCTGAAATGGTCTTTCAACAAGATCTTCAGCAGAGACAGTTGGGGTGCTCTACCGGGTTGTGCGAATTACAACATCAAACCTGAGATTTCCCTAGTGCAGTTGTCAGCCAGCAGTAGAGCTATTTGCTAAAATTTTCAGAAGAATATAACAGAATTGCATCTTTACATACTAGCAATAACTTAACCTTCAATAAACCATTCCAGATCTGTGAAGAAACAAACTTGTAGGTAGGAATGAGCCATGAGAGGGACCATGCAACTCTCATGGGTGAGAAGGACATAGAGGTAGACAGACAGAAGACCTTGCCCTCAAGGGCTTTATTATTCTACAAGAAAGCCAGACATGGTTTTAAAAAGAATACCACTAAGAGTGGATAGAGTGAGCAACTGTGGGCTGGGACAGTTCAGGCTCAAGTCTACAGGGTGGATTTAAAACGTTCACAAAGTATTTGACATGAGTCTAAAGGGATCAGGGGAAATTTGCATGGTGTGGGAAGGAGGAATAGGAGCAGTTTCTGCCAAGTGTAAGATCACTCACAGCTGAGTGCCCAAGCCTGTGGTGGTTTGTTTAAGAACAGCCCCTTTGGGGCTAGAGAGATGGATCAGAGGTCACGAGCACTGAGCACCAACTATTCTTCCAGAGGACCTGGCTTCAACTCCCAGCATTCACATGGTGTCTCGTAACTGTTTATAGCTCCAGTTCCAGGAGATCTGCTGTTTTCTCCTGGCCTCTAGACACCACATATACATGTAGTAGACCGACACACGTTCAGGCTACATACCTATATGCATAACCTTCTACAAAGCAAATACACCAAATAGGTCTCTTCTGTAAAAGAGGGACAATAGTTTTAATCTATATCTCTTTGGTGCTCTTATAAGGATGAATAAAGTGGTCCAGGAATAGCCTCTGACTCATGATGAGCACTCAGTAATGCTGACTGTCACTTTGGCAGAGTAAGTGAGTACATTTTGGAAGAAGCCATGCAGTCTAGTGTGGCTATAGTATACACAAAGCAAAAGATTTCTGGCCAGCGAGTTGGCTCAGCAGGAAAGCCTGGTGACCTGAGTTTGATACCTGAGACCCACAGGATGGAAGGAGAAAACTGATTATAGCAGATCATCTGCCTCAAATAAATTAAAATGTAATAAAAATTGTAAAAAAAAAAATTGAAGCCTGATATGGGGGCCAAAGCTAAACAAAACAGAAGTGTGCAAGGCTCAGAAGTATGGCTACTCAATCATCTTAGTGCAAATCAGATTGTATGGAGTGCACTCTGGAGAGTCAAAACAAAAGCCAAGGGGGGCATCAAATGCATCATGGGAGTCCACAGGCTGAGGATGGGGTGAGAGCAGTTGTACTTTCCTAGCACATAAATGCCACTTCTCCACCTGAAAGGCTAATAGGCAAAATCCGGGTCACTATCCAAGCAGCTCAGAGTTCCATGACGCATAGGTGCAGGCAATAATTGCAGACAGGAAGTAAGGTCAACATAGACGAAAACTACTTCAGTAGGAAACAGATGAAACCTACCCTTGAGCTATGTTCAGAAATAATAGATATACATGGTCAGGGACGTAATAGCTAATAAACACAAGTACAAGTCCTATGTAAAACCCATGGTAGGTGGAAGAGCAATTAGAAGACTGGACGATCTCCTAAATTTACACATTGATGATAATTATCTGTTTTCACCTATTTTTTTCTAATGCCAAAGCCAAAGAACCTTACTAGCAGCCACAAACATTCAATTACAAGTGTTTCCATTGCCAATGTACATCCACACCTTTCTCTATCCATCAAACCTTGATTGAAAGCCACTGCAGTGCATCATGTCCCCAAACATTTGAAATTTGTCAAACAGCAGAGAAAATGAATCCGTGAGATACGGGCTTCCCTTAAAAAATGACTTGCTCAGATGTAGACACCATCTGGAGGAGGACCAGCCTCTCAACGCCCCCACTTGCTCATTCATCAACTCTGCTCCTTCTGCTATGGTGGATTAAAAAAGTGTGTCAATAAATGCAAAGAGTCTCAGCCTGTATTCTCGAGGAACTTCTCATCTTTGGTTACGAAGCTGCCTGTTTAAGACCCAAATGATCTAGTCTCTGTGTTCAAAATGCATAAATGCTATAGATAAAAACCAGATGCATCTATGAGGTCTCTTAACTGTGAAATAATAACTATGAAAACAAGAACCAACAGAGCCATGGTGGATTTTATTAATGTTGAATGATGGGTTTGCTTTTTTTGCTGCTAAAGTCTGTCTGTCTACCCAACCATCTATCATCTATCTATCTTCCTGTCTGTATATCACTTATCTTTCTGCAATGTGAGAGGAATTTCTAGGCTATACATTTATCAGGCTAATGTACACCTGCTAGGAGCCATTAAAGAGCAATGTTTAATACTCTGAATGTAGGGAGTTCTTCAATGTGGCTACATAGGACATTTCATCGAATCAATGGCTTTTTCTCACTGGGAAAACAATTTCAGTGGGAATTCATCTCGCAAAGTTTTCTCTATCCATCAAAAAGCCAAGACTAGTTATAAAGCTCTTTCCACTGCCACAATACTCAGAGACAGACAGTGAGAAGTGTAGCACACAGCCAGAAAGAGATGTAGCTATAAAGTGCAGCGCAGAATTCAAAACCATGTCAGAATTACTCGGGGCTCACGTTCTTCTTCTGTGCTTCTCTCTGCAGGAAAAATTGTGGCCTTTGAACTAAGAATGAAAAAAAGATTGAATGCAAGACACGAGATAAATTTTCTAATCTTTCTACCTTCTGTCTTCTTCGTCTTTAACATTTTGATCTTTAGGTGCATAGCTGAACTCTCCTGAGTGCATAACAAGAATGAAGAAGAGACTATCATGAAGTTGTGAACCTTCAAAGAAATGTATTTCCTTTTATAATTACATAATCCTTTGTAAATAGCAGTACATTTTTATATTCATTCTTTAGAAAAAGAATTCATCGACTTATACAAATGTTTGATTGATCCCATTCACAGTAATACTAGAGCAATAAAATGAATATTGATTGACAATTTAGTAGTACTTGCTTTATGTAGAAATAACTGGTACATGTGAAGTTCTGCCAGGTTGACCTTTGCCAAGCATTTTACAGTAATCCAGACAAAGAGGGGTTAAGACATGGCCTGCAAACTGAAAGCTGGCCAGCCATATCTCCAGATGTATTTGATGTTGGCATCACAGTGCTTAAAACCTGGATTGCCTTTGGAGTGGATATGTGCCCTGATTCTATTGTAGTCCCCTTTTCCTTCATTCTTACATGTTTTTATTCTATAGTTCTATGCTGTCTTCTTCACTAAATTTGATGGTAGGATTTGTTCATCTAAAGAATTTATTTGGGAAAAAAACTTAGTCAACATGTACAATTTGGTTGGGAAATTTCAGTGTCTTATTAAATCTCAGATACTGCGTGCTACTGCAGTAGAACAAAGCATGAAATGCTTTGTGTCTTAGTCACTATTGTATTGCTGTGAAGAGAAACCATGACCATAGCAACTTGAATAAAGGAAAACATTTCATTGGAGCTGGCTTACAGTTTCATAGGTTTAGTCTATTATCAGCATGATGGGAAGCATGGTGGCATACAGGCAGAGAGGGTGCTGAAAAATGAGCTGACAGCCCTACATCTGGCAGCAGGAAGAGAGAGACACTAAGTCTGGCATAAGCTTTTGAAACCTTAATGCCCATTCCACAGTGACACACTTCCTCCAAGGCTGTACCTCTGAACCCTTTCAAATGGTGCTACTCCCTAAACATTTAAATATTTGAACATATGGGGCCATTCACATTCAAATCACTACACAGTGTTTGGGCATCTAAACAGTTGATCTTTTAATTAATTAATTAATTAATTAGATTAGATTAGGTCTTCCAGATATCCTCCTCCTCCCCACACCTTCCTCTAGAAAAAAGCAGGCCTCCCAGGGACATCAACCAAAACCACAATGTAACAAGCTACAGTAAGACAAGGAACATATTATCACATCAAAGCTGGGCAAGGCAACCAAGTAGGAAGAAAGGGTCACATAATTAGGCAAAAAGTTTCAGGGACAGCCCCTGCTTCCACTGTTGAATTTTCATAAGAACATCAAGCTACTCAGTCATAACAAATACGTAGAGGACCTAGGTCAGACCCCTATGAATTCCCTAATCTTTCAATCCTAGGAGTCCCAGTCAGTTGATTCTGTGGTCTGCTTTCTTGTGGTATGTCCTTGACCACTCTGGTTCTTCCAGTCCTTCCACTCCTTAGGAGGACTCCCTGAGCTCCATTAATGTTTGGCTGTGGGTCTCTGCATCTGCTCCCATCAGATGCTGGATGAACTCTCTGGTTTATTAGATGATGTTTCTGCTAGGCTATAGTCCCTGGACACTCTGCAAGAAGGACAAATGGTAGGTTGAAGGTTTTGTGGCTAGGTTGGTGTTCCAATCCATCCAACTGAGGCCTTGCCTGGTTATAGAAGATGATCAGTTCAGACCCTGTGTCCCTGATTAGTCGAAGTCTTTGTTAGGATTACTCTCACAGGTTCTATGGAGTTTCCATTGAACAAGGCCTCCAAAATGTTAACCTATTTGTTCTTTGGTCAACAGTCACTTTCAATTTTCAGCTTTGATTCCATCTATCATTCTGTGTGGTCTTAACAAAGAAAATGTGGGTTTGAAAGATCCTGTAGGATACTCTTCCATTTCTGAAGATTCTCATCCTTTTTATTACCTTATATATTGTACAAAATAGAAAGCAGGTTCTACTTGGTGGCTTAGGCCAGCTTTGGACAGCCAAGCAGGATTATAGTTTCTAGGCCAGCGTGGACAACTTAATGAGACTCTCTCCGAGTAAAAATTAAAAAGATGGCTGTAGATAGTTTACTATTAAATCTCAGCATGTGCAAGGTCCTGAGTTCAATGTCCAGTTACTACCCATACACACAGACATGCCGAGAATGACCTGGCATGTTTAAGAATTTCCAAGCTTTTAAGAGTTCTTGTGTGTGTTGGAAGGATACAATGAAAGTTTGCTTATGGAATTAATTAATGATTGAATCACAGGAATGGGCTGAGCAAAGTGAAGAAATGATACGTGTGATGGGATGGGCTTGGTTGTTATTTTCACAACAAATTTGTTTTTATTGGTTTAGTGTCTCAAGCATGCCTCTGCTGCTAGACCCAGCATCATTTCCATATTATATTTGTAGATTCAGACATAAGTATAACCCATGAATATGAATAGCTAATAAAACATCTGGAGTCAGAGCAGTAGAATCTAGACTAGAATCCAATTTTCCCACTGTCTAGCCAGTCAGGTATTTGGCCTTTTCATCAACCCATTGTTAATGGGCTGTAAGCAATACAATGAGTCTGGGGAAATTGAGGATAGAGCACTAGAGAGAGCAAAATAGTCCTGGGCTCAGTGAGAGTGCAAATCATTTCATAGGCAGAAACTTAGAAAATAGAAACAAACACAAATAGGGCCCTGGTTCTGTAGGACAGGGGCTCAGAAGTGAAGACGATGCAGTTTTCTAGGCTTAGGGAGATCATACAGAGTCTTATGTATACTGAGCATATGGTTGGGATATAAAATGAACCCAAAGACTCATGTGTTGAAGTCTCCGGTCTCAACTTGGTGGGGCCTTTTAGAGATGTCTGGATCCTGATGATGTCCATCTTATCCATGAGTTAATCAACTGATGAGTTCATAGCTGAAGGGCCTATTGGATGTGGGGAGAAGCTGGCTACAGGAAGTACCTCACTATGGGTAGGTCTTCATCGTTGGCTCACTCACATGTCTTTCTTCTCCTCATTCTCTGACAAACTGTGCTACTTTGGTCTATTGCAGGCTCCCATATGGTGCTCTATCTCACCATGTATAAAACCAGAAAGATGGGGCTATGCAAAGGTGAACAGAGGCATCTGAGACCATGAGCCAAAGCAAATCTTTCTTCTCTAGAGTTTTTTCTCTTGCTGGTGAAAAGTTACTTAATATGGGCTTCCTTTGAGAGATTCCCAAATAAATTACTTTTGGAAATGGTTTGTTTTATTTATAATATTTTCTGTGACTGTATAAAGTCAACCAACAAACCAGCCTTGAATTTTAAAAAAATATGATACCTTAAAATTATTTGGAAAATAATTATACAACATTTCAAGTGATGGAAGGATATGGAGAACACATACATAATTACACATGCACTCACTGTCCAGAATCAACATATGGGGATATTTTGTCACAGTTGCTTTGGTTTTCTCATTTAAATAAATAAAAATTACAGTTTGTTTTTCAAAAAAGACTTATTTTTAACTATGTGTGTGTGTACATGAGTGCAGGTGCATGGCAGATCAGAAGTGTTGGATCCCCAAGATCTGGAATTACAGGCAGGTGTAAGCTGCCCCTAAATGGGTATTGGGCACCAAACTCGGGTCCTCTGCGAGAGTCCTATGTGCTCTTAACCATTGAGCCATCTCTCCAGCCCTGAAATTTCAATTCTAGTTGAAGCTTAAGACTTACTATGCTGTTGTTATTTTCTTCTGTCCATCCTGAGTACATTGGATATTCATTTTTCCTATTTCTGATATGGATACTAGAGGGTATTGTTTGTCATGATACACACATTTTTCTTTGTGGTTGCTATTTGCTGTACAGAGATTTAAAGTACTGGCACATGGTTCTAGGCTATGTAATAGGTAACCAAACAGCATTCTACTACAGAAAAGTGTCAAGGTTTGTGTATACATCCTCTCATGCTCCCATAAGTAATTTTCTTGCTCTATTATAAAAAAACATATTGCCATCATTGTCTCACCATGCATCACTGTGCACCTGAACAGAGTTTCTTAGGCCAGCTTGACCAAGGTTTGTGAAGCCTGATCTTCACTTGATGTAACTAAACTGTTCTTAATGTGTTTCCACTCTACAAAAAAATATTCCTACAACTACACCTTTTTTTCCCAGTGTTTAATGCTACCAGCATTTGAAACTTCTAATATTTCTGAAGTCATGTGGTATCTGACTATGGTTTGGTTTCAATGTCTCTGTTCACTGATGGGCTTTCATGTTGTCATGATATTAATTGGTTACCTGAATTTTCTTTTATGTAAAGTTGCTTTTTATCTTTTTCTATTTGTTTTTCTGTTACATGGCTTTCTTAGTGATTCAGGGGATTCGTACAGTCTGGTTTGTATTCCAGATAATATTTTAATGTTAGTGTGTGAAAGGAAACAATTCAAAAAGTCAGTAGGTCAAAAAGGTTATCATCCCCATTGGTGTTGAGACATCATGGGGCCATCATTTGGAAGATGAGATCCCCCTGTCCTTTTCCTTTTACATTTATTAATAGTTACTTCACATGTATGCGTATTTGTCTGCATGTATATATGTGTACCATGTGCATGCTTGGTTCCTCTGGAGTCCAGAAGTAGGTATCAGTTCATCCAGAACTGGAGTTACAGACAGTTGTGAACCCCATTGTAAGTGCTGCAAAATGAACCCAGGTCCTCTGGAAGAGCAGCCAGTGCTTTTACTACTTAGCTATCCCACCAGCTCTCTTTTGTGTGTTGACTTACTAATGAACCTAAATGAACTCCTTTCCTGGATGTAGAGAATAGTTGGTTGAAATTTCAGATGTTAGTTTCCTGTGATTACATTGAAATTTGTTTAGTCTGATATGAGTCAACCTTACCTAGTAGAAAGCTGAGCTAATAATAAATCAATGTTAATTGAAAATACTATTAAGTCAAAAAATGTCTTTACTGATAAGCATCAGGGCTCAGTAAGACAGACCACTGTAGAATAAGGACTGTTTCCCTTCAGGACTGCATGGCTGACTGGATTTGCAACGGTAGCTGACTCCTGATGACCGACATTAGGAAAGAGTAAATGTGGACTGATAAGGTCATAACCTCATCTTATCCCTACCAGTATCTGGGTTACCTGTCACAGCTGATGTGTTAGATCATGATTATATTCATGTCTTAAACTTTTATTGGTCTACAAAGATCTTCCATAATGAAGCATGCAATGATTACCCATTCAAAGTCATTACAGTCATAAAGATTGACAGTGGCGGCGATCTGCATATGGGCAGGGCTTGACCCATTTTCAAGCTGCAACGGGTCAGTGGGAGCTGAGACCTGGAGTCATTTGGCAAACAGGTAACAGTTTATGATGTCAGTTTCTGATTGCAGGTGATGACCTTACAGAGGCTGAATTGAGATAATTTTGGTGATTGCTTCTGGAGTGAAAAAAATATTATTATTTTTCCAGAGGCAGAGAAACACAGGGGCTTTCTATTTGCCAATTCTAGCCTACGTCTTAGACTAGTGTGGTAACATAAAGTCTTATAGCTCACATATGAGTCAGCCTGCCATAGAACCAAGCACCTAATACTAGTAACGAGAAGTACCATGACTTAGTATTACTCTGCCTTTTCCTAGATGTTCTTTCTACATACTTTCCTGGTTCTGTGCAATAACTAGAATATCCTAGTAACATAAGTTACCACTGAACCACAACTAATAGAGGAATCACCTAATTTACCTCATTAGGGCCCATTTATTGAATAATCACAGTACTATTATTATATTCCAGAAGTATATTTGCTTAAAATAAAAGTATTTTGGATTTATCAAATATTTGTTACTTTGTAACCTATTTCTTTATGTCATCTCAGAGGTGCACATGTCTTATAATCTCACAAATAGCTTAGCTCCTTGAGGGCCACAACTTAGCCCTTTGTTTCTCTCATACCTTCTACAAGAGCTCAGTAAACAGAAGCGGAATTAAACTGCTTCTGGGGCCCACAAAGTCCCAGTTCTTGAAGGATCCTTATACAACTGCAGGGGGAGGGGAGGAAGAAAGGCCAGAGTGTTCTTGGCATTGCCAAAGAGGAGATCAGAATGAAAATAGAAAGTATAGTGTTCCCCTTGAAGATCGTGTTCTCATCACTCCATTTCCAGAAAGCTATAACCGACCAGGAAAGAGGCCAAAAGCAAACAAGTTTTGGTTGACAGAAGGGCCGGAATGGTTTCCCAACAAGCACAAATAAAAGCGGCTAGCACTATGGCCTAACTTAGATACCTCTGGCTCGCGAGGAACACCTTCTTTGAAGCATACAGAAGGAAGATGCTGATAAACGCAAAGTGAGTGCTCTAAGACGGCCTCGTCTCTGATTGGATCATGCGGATCCTTACATGGGGCTGGCAGAGGAGCCTTGGCACAGATTGTCACATGCGGCTTTATCCACAGACTTAACTAGGAATGATCCCGTGTGAATCAGAGTACTGATTCTGCCTTGAAACACTCAGGCATAAAATAACAGCCACGATGGACTCGAACTAGATTACTTGCAGGTAACTTTGCCTTCAAATCTTTCTTGGAGCGGCCGGAAGTCTTTAGAAGTTTCCATTCAGACTGTACACTTTTGTCTACTTAGCCTGCCAAGTCAGCCCTGAGACATACTAAGATCTAGTTTCAGCATCTGCTCATTTCTTGTTCATCCTGCTAGAAATTATCCAGGTCAGCGACACTCATGTCAATGCCTGCCATTATATTTGATATTAGGAAGTCAATGCCCCAGCCATGGCTTTCTTTGGTTCATGTATGTCTTCAGTCACTTACCTTTATTCTTGCATGAAAGTCATAGAAAAGAACAGTATCTCTATCAAGGGGAAGCCCATAAAATTACAATTCATTCATCAAGTTTCTAAAATTCAGTAATTCAGTAAAAAATAAAAATAAAATAAAAAGGTTTGCAGTATCCAGGCAATCTCTACTCTGAGTCTTTCCTTTTTGTTCAAAACAGTGATTTTATTTATTTATTTATTTATTTATTTATTTATTTATTTATTTTTGTGCTTTGGGGTTGAGAGCCTCCATTTTAGGAACAGTGTTTAACTGCACTTTAAGGGTGGAGAAAGATTTTTTTGTGCTAGGGTGTACCTCTAAATGTTTGTCTGGTACCACTCAGACAAGCATCAGCTCAGACTGATGATGAATTACTTATTTCAGGGAGCAACAATGGTGTCACCCTATAAGTTTATTGGGATGAACTGAGACAGCCAGGGCAAATAGCTAAAATCACACCAGATGAAGAAAAGGGTATAGATTCCTCACCTGGATCCCATAAAGCAGCAGACACCTAATCCTATGATGGTACCTTCCCACCCACTGACCTTTTTTCATATACCCAATGTGTATATGAAGGACTGACAGACAGGAGTCCCGGTTATGCCCAAGGACTCAGCTCACTTTGGTGCCCCAGCTCACCTGTCTGGACCTCGATATGCTATTTCTGTTTGACCTGGTTGTGCCTTTTACCTTGTAGGTAGACTCAACTCTAACTTTTCTCTCTGCACCCCGACACTCCCAAATCACAACTGCTTCTTCTCTGGGTCTGATGCTCAGTTTGTAATCAATACAAACTCTTCCTATATTCTTTGACCCCACTTCTAAAACCTCTGAAATGTAGATGTAGCCTTGTTAACCTAGACTCATTCTTGTAAAACCCTTATATGAAAATTGATAGCTGCTTACTATATGTTGTATGATATGAAAGTTAATATTAGTAACCAAGATTCAAACAAACAAACAAACAAACAAACAAACAAAACCATATTAATCTTGGCCAGGTTAGGGAAGGAGATGACATTATCTGATAAGTTGCTGTCCTTAAAACTGCAATACCTTGTGAATTTCTTGTTATTCAGCAAATTTAACACTGTTAAAATAAGCATCCATGTTCATGTGTGGTTCTGATTTGGCACTCACCTAGACATACATTTCTGAAAGTTACAGGCCTAAGCAAGGGAACCCCAAAAGGGCTTAGATTTAGTTAAGATAGAAGTGATTCATTGTTTGCCCCAAGCACTGGGTGGCGATAGTGAAGGTCAGACGAGCCCTGAGCTGTTGGACTGCATACATGACTGTTTTAAATATGACTTTTTGTTACTGTTGTCTTTATGTTCAGTGAAGTGTGGAAGTAGTATGTTTAAGCCTTTATCATCATTAATAATCTTACACCAAAAGAATCGAGGTTAGCCCTATGCCTTCACAGCTCCATCATAACAACAATAATGCTAATTGTGATAATACATATTCATTGACAAGTATTAGGAGTTAAGTGCTCAATATAGAGTTTTCTCATTAAACTTCAAAACAAGCCTATGTTTTGTTTGTTTGTTTTTGGTTTTTCGAGGCAAGGTTTCTCTGTATAGCCTTGGCTGTCCTGGAACTCACTCTGTAGACCAGGCTGGTCTTGAACTCAGAAATCCTCCTGCCTCTGCCTCCCAAGTGCTGGGATTAAAGGCGTGTGCCGCCACCACTGCCCGGCTCAAGTCTATGTTTTTAATACTGTTGCGTGGTCATTTGAATGAGAGATGTTCTTCATAGGTTCATGTATTTGAACACTTGGTCCCGGAGATTGGTGCTATGTGGGGGTGTTGTTATTGAGGACTGGCTTCGAGGGTTTAGAGCATAACCCCACCTCCTGTGTTCTCTTTCCCTATCTACATAAGCAACCAGCTTCCTGCTGCTGCCTACATGCTATGCCGTGTCCACTTTTATGGACTTGAGCCCTCTGGACTATAAGTCAAAAGAAAGGCCTTTTCTTGCACTTGCTGTTGGTTATAGTATTTTTTGTCACAACAACAGAGCTAATACCTGTTGTTTCAAGTGTTTTACAGACACAGACACACAGAGCCTAACTTCCTTGCCCCTGGACCCATGCAGAGCACAGCCCTGATCTCTGCCCATGTGATTATGACTCCACGATATCTGCCACATCCTATTACTGTTTTTGAAGGCTGTAGGCTGTGTTTCCTGGTTATGTACCTGCCCCAGGAAAGACTGATGGTGCTCTACTCCCCAGGCCTTATTTCAGTATGTAAACCCGTTTCCTGACAAGATTACGCCTACTCTAACCAGAAGCTAAGCAAGTAAAGTTAATAAATCTACTTATGCCTATGAACATAGCCGGTCGAATGTGAAGGAGGCCAAGGCAGATTTAAAGTGATTGAAATGACACAAGGTGAAGCGGGTGAATTGCAAAAGCATGTGTAAACAGTCTTGCAGGAAGGAAGCAAGTTCAGCACCAATTCAATTTTTCACCACATGCAGAGGGAAAACAAGAGCAAGGGAGCAGAAGAGTCAAGGGTAATGAACAGCTTTATTACTTTTTTCCCCCCATTGTACTACTACATACAGGTTTCTGCAGCTATTTATTAACATGCGGCGGGGGGGGGGGGTGGTGTTTGTGTGAAAGTTACTGTTGGATGCTGATCCTAACATTCTGGGAGGCGCCTTGACACAATGCATAGAGAATGTGACTTGAAGTCAGATGATCACTGCGGACCAGCTTCTCTTCAGTACAGTCAGATCCAGAGGAGGACGGTTTAGAAATTGAAATTAAAGTCCTTTAACCAAGCAGGCTCAGTCCCTTCTGGATTAGTCAGTGACTCATTGATAAGACTCTTTGGGTGACTCAGGGGTTGGTGTATAGTTTCCAAACAAGCTATTCAATGTACATGTTATCCAGTTATGAGTAATGCAGAGACTTGACTGTTTAAGTAAACATACCTTAGTTGTCACCATCTTCCATTTAAACTTCGAGTAGTCTGGGTCTAAGTGCGTCATTGGTGATGTGTATTTGTAATGTGTATAGAACCAGGTCTATAGTTTTCTCCATATCCTTTTGTCATGATGAGGGCAGTCATGATTGCAGATCCTTGCAGATCGCACTGTATCTGTAAAGCGTTTGGTAGAGCCCCCAGCACATAGCAGCCTCTTCATGAACAACATTAAATATAATTATGTAAAGTGGCAATATGGTGCCAAGAACACAGAGGAGCTCAGTGCATATTGGCTGGGCTGAATAAATGAAAGCTGAGTAGCTTGTCCTCAAGCAGTGAGGTTGCTTTTTAGGTTCAGCTGTTGCTATTGTTGTTAGTGGGATTCTAACAA
Source organism: Arvicanthis niloticus (assembly GCF_011762505.2). Classification (NCBI taxonomy): domain Eukaryota; kingdom Metazoa; phylum Chordata; class Mammalia; order Rodentia; family Muridae; genus Arvicanthis; species Arvicanthis niloticus. The sequence continues at coordinate 97,728,092 of NC_047661.1, forward strand.
GTAGCCGATGCACCTGTGTTGCTCGTGAAGCTGTGCGGATGGAACATGTGTCAGCTTTTCAGGAGGTTCTTGCTGAATATGACTACAGCCTGGTATAGGTGTCTCCTGAGAAGCTCTACCAGAGCCTGACCAATACAGATACAGATGCCCGCAGCCAACCATTGGTCTGAGCATGGAGATACCAATGGAAGACTTAGGGGGAAAGGACTGAAGGAGCTTAAGGGGTTTGCAACCCTATAGGAAGAACAGCAATATCAAGTAACCAGATCCTCCACCTGGAGCTCCCAGGGACTAAACCACCAACCAAAGAGTACACATGGAAGGGCCCATGGCTCCAGCCGCAAATGTAGCAGAGGATGGCCTTGTTGGACATCAATGGGAGGAGAGGCCCTTGGTCCTGTGGAGGCTTGATGCCCCAGCATAGAGGGATGCTAGGGTGGTGAGGCGGGAGTGGGTGGGTGGGGGATCACCCTAATAGAGGCAGGGAGAAGTGATGGGATAGGGGGTTCGCAGAGGGGAAATCTGGAAGGGGGACAACATTTGAAATGTAAATAAATAAAATAAGCAAAAAATAAAATTAGTCTTTAAATCCTGACTATAGGTAGGTTGCCGACTGAAGCATTTCTAGATTGTGCCTTGGTTGCAGGTTATTCATTTATTCTTTAGGTAAGGGGCTACATGGGTTGTTTTTTTTTTTTTTTTTTTTTTTTTGTCAACCTGACATGATCTAGAGCACTTGGGAAGAAGGAATCTCAACTGAAGAATCGCCTCCTTCAGATTGATTTGGGACATGTCTGTGAGGTATTTTCTAGACTGGTAATTGCTGGAGAAGAGCCCAGCCCACTGTAGGTGATGCAACCACTGGCCGGGTGGTCCTGGGTTATATAAGATTGAAGCTAAGAAGCAAGCTAGTAAGCAGCAGCGGTCCTCCAGGGCGGTGGTCCTAAACCTTTCGGATGCTGCGTGTGACCCTTTAATACACTTCCCTCATGTTGTGCTAACCCCAACCACAAAATTATTTTTGTTGCTACTTCATAATTGTAATTTTGCTCTCATTATGAATCATAACATAAACACCTTTGGAGCTAGAGGTTTGTCCAATGGGTAGCGAGCCACAAGTTGAGAACCTCTTGTTTAGGGCATCTGGTTCAGTTCTTGCCCAAGTTGCCATGTGGAGCTACCCTGGCTTCCCTTCCTGGTAGACTATAACTTATAAGCTGAAATAAATGCTTAGGGCTCAAGTTGCTTTTGGTAGGTGTTTTATCACAACCACAGAAAAGCAAACTGGAACAGAAGTAGAATCAAATGATCAGTAAACTGAGCACAGTATTAATGATATTGATGCTTATACACTCTACTTATTAAACACGTAAGGCTGTTCTGCCGTTACACATATCCCTCCCCACCCCCACCAAGCCTAATAGTCTCTGTTGTGTTTTTTCAAACACACTTCTCGTTGTTTTCCAATTTTTAAACTTTGACAGGGATAGAGAGAAATGCATTAGAACTGTGGGAGAAGCCTTACTGTCTGGGTAACGGTGACTAACCTCTGTGTCACAGGGAGCATGCAGGGTTGTTGTTCCCAGGGCACATATGCCCTTTTGGTGAACACTGCTCAAATCTAGATCTTGTTTTTAACCATGAAGGAATTTGAGCAAATTATAAGAGCTTCTGAGTTCTCAAGAGAAATTGAAATCAGCAGACTGATGTGAAATTTACTAAATTCCAAGGTTGCCTCAAATGTTTTTGAAGCCTTCCGTGGATGAATAAAGGCTCTTCTTCAGTTGGCTATGACCCAGTGGTGTTTGTGATTGGAGTTTGGCATCCGTGAGACACTTGCCGGCTTTTCACTGGACTAAAGGAGAATACTAAGGCTGACACTAGAGGAACACAGTTTCTGCAAGTGTAATCTGAGCTCAGTGAAGTAGGGAGATGGCAGGACATGGCACGAGGCCCTGCACTTAGTAGCAGCTTGGGAAAGGTGTCAAGGAGAGCTATGTGGGTGCACTGGAGAGTTCCTGGAAACACACAGGACAAAGAGATCTGACTGCAGGAACAGGTGTGTAAGAAAGTCAGCATTCAGAGAGCAGGTATTTATCTGTAAGGTTTATATGTAGCAAGAGGCCTGGCAGCAGGACAACAGACAGGAGAAAGGAACTGAGAAGAGGAGGCAGACACTAACTAGAAGTGTAAGCTGAGGACTTGGTTTTCAGTGTGGAACCAATGTTGTGGAGAACAAATAGTATAGGGCTGGCAAGATAGATCAGTGGGCAAACATGCTTGTTTTGCATTTCTGGAGAACTGAGTTTGAGCCCCAGAACCCAGACAAAGCTGTAAGGAGACAATTGGCTCCACCCAGTTGTTCTCTGATGGACATCCTGACACATGTGCCCACACACGTCACACCTACACCCACTCACACAATAATAATAAAACAATCAAGAGCATGTTGTAGAGTTGCTCAGGTTCGGGAGCCAGGTCTATCACTCAGAAAAAACAAAGACTCAGTCCCCAAAGCCCAAAGTGGGGACGAGCATCTAAGAGAATAAGCATCTAAGATAATGAAGGCTCTAGAACAAACCAGAGCCCTGGCTAGACTTCAGCTATCACGCAGTGATCAGGAAAGCCCACATATATCAAATGTCTATTGTTACAGCAAGAGAACAACATTCTGTTGATAAGGTGTACAGAGAACCATGAATACAATCCATTTACACAGAAGGTGAACTTAGAGAGAGATGAGGCTTGGAGGAACAAACTGGAGTCTACCCAGGAAAAGTCCTTTCTTCAAATGCCTCCAAAGACGTGGTCCTTTTGAAAAGCAGAAGGTGCCTCATGACTGTATAATTCCTACTCACCATTTCAGCTGTCCTTTAGACCTTGCTCGGTAGCCTGGGGAGGCCTGTCAGATAATTTCTTTGCAAGAGAGGTCAATGCACTTCTTGGGAAAAGAATATACTTCAAATGAAGAGGAGGCAAAAATGGGTGGGTTGACTCAGCAAGGCAATCTAAGATATGTCAGAAGGCCAGGATCAGGGTGAAAACATTATATATTGATTGTCACGGGGAATTTGTCTTATTGGCGCTGTCCCAGGTCCCAACAGAATCATGATTTTGAACTTAAAATCCTTAATCCATTTCATCAAATACTCTGAGTGCTAGAAGATATTGGCAGGACCTTCCTACCTTGTGGGAGACACCAGTAGACTTGTGGCGTTTTGGAAGCTTGACTTGATGTTAGGAGTCAGAAACACTTCGTGGTGTGGTTCTGGGCCTTGCAGGTGAATGTTCCTACTTTGAAGGTGAGCACAGCTATAGCAGTTATGTTATAGCATAAGAAGGCCTTCTTATAGTGCCTCGAAACAGAGTTCTTATGTGTAAATAGATGATATATACTCTACTGACAGGAATAGTGAGATATAGCAGGACCGAGAGAAGATGGGGCTCCTGCTTGAGTGGGCAGGGTAAGGACCACAGATGATTACTGTTCCCAGACCCTTCTAGAAGCTTATAAGTTGTTAAGGCTTAGTAAACACTTAGGTTCTGTTGGGATGTGAAATACACATGCTCTTCTGCTGTCAGTCAAGAGAACTCAATGGATCCTTGTTACTGTGTTAGACCTGAGCTGTTGTTACAGCATTAATCGTACACTGAAAGTCAGTATCTTTAGGCTCTATGCACCATAGGATACAAATGCTAAGAAGCCAACCAGCCCATGCCATTTTTTACAACTTAAGAAAGAAACAAAATAATTGTATTTAAAGATCCGTAAGTAGATACAAAAGCCAGAAAAACATGGAAAGAAGAGTATTTTAGAAAGTCTGGTCCTGGCATCTACTGTTTGAGATGCTGGGTCTCACTGATCTCAGCAATAATAGCGCCTTCATTTAGAACCAGGAGTTGCAGGACCACAGGTGAAAGGGAAGGTGTAGGGAGTGAAGGATAGGCTCTTGTCTCGTTCTGATGTCTGTGCAGGAAATTAAATGGCTTGTTAAAAGGTTCATGTCAGGAAAGATGTGCTACATTCTTGAGAAATAACACTGCGTAAGAAGCATATTAATTCTTCCTCTGAAAGCCTTTTCTGGAAGAGGGTTTAGATCAAGAAAACAATCCCTCCCCTCAAATAAAGTATTGTGTATTGTTAGACAATTATATTATAAAAATTCACTCCCATATATAGGGTGTCTTTGGCAGACACTCATGGTCCCGTGGTCCCGTGTTTTTCATTGTAAGTGGCTGATATCAGTACTGACATCTTCCAGATGTCAGGAGCTTTGATTCCCCTCCCCCTGTGTTGCAAACGAGTTGGCATGGAAACAAGTCTTTGCTGGCAACATGACATATGATTCAAGGCAAAATGCATTTTAACACAGATGAATAGTTCAGGAATCTGCCTTTAACAAAAGTCATTTCGAGAGCTGTTTTGAATCTGCTGGTGTTTTGTGACAACTTTTTCAACTTAGATGGGGAAAAAAAATCAAAGCACTCCATGTTATGCAATGTAGTTATTGCTAAAATGGGAGTTCACTCAGCCACTGCAGAAAACCTTCAAGTTTACAAATGGACTTTAGCTACAAGGAACTGAAACAAAAAAACCTTGCTTAGTGAAAATTACCTACTTGTTTTAAAGAATGAACCTTCCTAAAACAAAACAAATAGAGGCTGGCAGTGTGCTGTTCAAACCAAGGGCTTGGATTATAATTATTCCAGAAGGTTTAAGTTTTTTTTTTTCCCTCAAGAGGACTATGGAGAAATAGGGAATAAACAGATTCTTTTTTATATTGTCTTGGGAGCTGCTATTGTTCACCTGTACAGACTTTCCATCAAAGGCTAGGAGCACAGAATATTCTAAATACTCTGAGTTTGTTTGTTTCTCTCAAACACCGGGGAGTTCAAGTATCCATTTATTTTTGGGCACAGAATGAAATCAGTTCCTCCCCAGTGTTCTGGCAGGACAATAGACTGCAAGATTTTAGGGAAGTGGGTTGTATGTGGAAAAGGCAGAAGCCATTGCTATAGCAGAGTTTGAACTTGAAACTTTTCAGACCTTCTTCTCCCATTTCTGGAAAGCCATGGCCACATGTTCCAGAATGAGGGCAGCTAGAGAGCATGAAGCCAACCCTAGGTTTAGCCTTAGTGACCATGGTAGCAGAGGCTTCAAAGCCAGTCCATGAAGACACATGCAATTGAGTGGAGAATAAAGGTTCTTATGTGTTTGCGAATGCATTGATGTTCTGAATTTGCAGAATTACATAGAAGGTTTGACCCTTATGCACAGTGGGTTGAATTATTTCTCTAAAAAGAAGGCTTGATGTCCAGGCAAGGGCATTCTGCATTAATGGTGTGCTGTGCGTGAGAGCAGGGGACACTGGGGAATGTACAGCTACCAGAGAGCAGACGAAAGGCTTGGCTGCCAACACTCTGGTGGGAAAGTCAGCTATAAAATGCCCACCTCAGCTCCTGAAAATGAAGACCTGAAAAATGAAGAAAATGACAAACGTTTGGTCACCAAGAGTATGCATGTAGGTGGTTGTTGAAGGCAGAACGATGGATTAATGAAAAAACATGGTAGCACGAAGCAAGAAATCCAGGAAGTCTGACCAAGGCCCTTCGGTACACAAAGTTCTTCTGTGTTCTTTACGAGTGAAGAAGTTCTTCCTAGTTCTATTTAAACATTACTAAATCTTGTACTTACTTGTTTGTATTTCTATCTTAAATTTCATTAATAAGAAAAATCCAAAAAAATACACACACACACACACACACACACACACACACATACATATATACATATATACATATATACATATATACATATATACATATATACATATATACATATATACATATATACATATATACATATATACATATATACATATATACATATATACATATATACATATACATATACATATACATATACATATACATATACATATACATATACATATATATATATGCCATACTCAGAACACCTCTCTCATCAGCCTTCTTATCCAGACTCTTCAGCATAGACATCCTGTGGGTCAGGGGAAATGAGGAAGTGTGAAATGATCGTTGCTATGAAGACGAAACAAGAACTGCTTTGGAGATGGCTAGATTAGCGCAATGCTTCCGCTCACGGGCCGTTATGTTTCTATGCTGAAAACACTAGGACTGCTTTTGTTGGGGCTGGAAAGATGGTTCACAGGGTAAGCAACTGTGTTGCTCTTCCCGAGGACAGAGGTTCAATTCACAGCCCCCCATATGGCAGCTCACAACTGTCGGTAACTCCAGTTCCAGGGGATCCAACATCCTCACAGAAACATACATGCAGGCAAACGCCAATGCACATAGAAAAATAAGTAAGTTAAATAAGTAAGTAAGTAAGAAAATAAATTAACTCATCGTTCTCACACAGCAGAAGTACCGATTCTGGTTTATACAGATACAGGCTGTGTAACTACAGGTCTAGCCACTTATTGCTGTGGGATTTACTTTCTGCATCTTTATGAGGTCTTCAACTGGATAGTTTCTTCCATGTCACCACATGAGAAGCCTGACTTCTCCTGTTCCCACATCTAAGGATGGGCCTACCATTTCTCTTTATCCTCTGTCTACCTTGGGTGCAAGTCACTTCTTTATTTTCTTTGGTAGGTTCTTCAGCTGACCCTCTTGTTAATGACATTGATAAAACGTGCATTTTTAGTCTGCAAGATGGCTTAGCGGGAACAGGTACTTGGCACCACGTCTGTCGGAAGGGGAGAGCCGAATCCCACAAGTTGTCCTCTGTCCTTCACATGAAGGGTTTGGCGCCATCGAGAGAGGAGTCTTAAATGTTTTCAGCATGGAAATGTGATGACTCCATTGTTTCTGCACGCTCACGCGAGTGCCAGCACACGAGTGTGCATGCACACACATGCACACACAGAGAATAAATGGCAAAACAAAACATTAATCTTACCATATCAACCTCCTAATTAGAATAGTCAGTGTTTTCCTAATGTGCACAGTTGGAATATAAACACTGTGCATAAGCTTTTCTAAACCAAAACACGGCTTACTTTTCTAGCCTTAATTCTTGGATTTCATAGTGGCTTCTACACTCAGTATATTTCTGTTCTAGAATGGGTGTAGATTGGGTTACAAATGCCCTAAATGCAGCATTTTACTGACTAAAATGCTTTGACATCTCGAGCTGCACTGATTCTAGGTGGCTGTAACACAGAGAGTCCTCCTTGTGTAGCTGGATTCTTCCTAACCATCCTCTGGGCCACTTCTTAAAGTTTTCCTTCTTGAAGAACAGCTCTTCAACATGTATGGATGGAGAAACCGCCCATTTCTATATACCCTTTCTACACTGCGGGACACACTACAGAGATATCACTTAACGAGTATGATGTGTGTACTATCTACATCTCTATGGTCAATGCATTACTGATTCTTCAGATACAGGAGTACAGAGAACAAAATCTCAGCATCCTCAGGGTCCTGGTTAGATTTAGTCGCTAATTAAATGAAGAGATGCTTGCAATAGAAGCACAATGATTAAGCTTACATTTCCCCAGTTACAGCAACAATTTGAATCAATTTGAGAAAGTATTTTCTACATGCAAAGGATTGTTTTCTAGGCTAACAAGATGGCTAAGCTTCTGCCTCCTCCTCTAAGACCATGCTAGTCTATCTCATTAACATATACATTGTGATGGAGGATTTCTTCTAGGCAGCTTGCCCTGTCTTTAATAGCATGCCACATTTGTGGCATATACTTAACGTCAGAAAGTCAGTCTTTACTGAACAATATAGTTATTATCATTATGTGTGATATACTGACATTTAAAATCATGTAACACGTAGCTTCCACAAACCAGATGGTCTACAAATATGTATTTTTACAGTGCCATATAATATATGATATACAATGATATAAGAAGATATATGATGATATATGATATATAATATATAATATATGTGTATATACATATACTTATGTATATACACACATATATGTGCCTTTGTGTGTGCGTGTGTATGTGAATGTGTGTGTGTGCACCCAAGTGAGGCAGGAAAGTATAAGATTGTACAGTCATAGAATCTGTGGTCTGAATACATGTATTACAACATCTATTGTGGCATCTCCTGCTAGTTCTTCCTGGACAAGTTATACAACCTCTCTATAACCCAGTTTTACCATTACCAATTAGTAATACAGTTGCTCTGGGGATTAAGTGAGTTGAGGTATTGGTGAATATATAGGAAAGTGCTTTTTCATACATAGTAAGTACTCAATAAAGTTGACTACTGCCAAGGTGTTCTTATTGTTTGCATTTCACAAATAAAGAAATAAAAATCCGAAAAGTTTAGCTTCCCAAGATGACATAGCCAGCCACACCCTCAGGTCAGACAAGCATCAAAGTCTTTGCCATTGACACTCTAATGTGCCCCTCTTTGCATAGAGGAGACTGCAGGTGAGTTGTTCAACTGGTAGCTTTCTTGATCCATCTTAAATTGGTAGTCCTTGCTTTATATTGTTGCCCTCATTTCATCCTATACAAAACAAAAGGATCCAACTACATTTATTTTATCATCAGCAGTTTCTAACAGTCAGGGCCACAAGTCAGTCTCTCTCTCTCTCTCTCTCTCTCTCTCTCTCTCTCTCTCTCTCTCTCCATATATATATATATGACTTCACTAGCTGTCACTGGACCTCAGTCTCCTTATCTTCCCAGTGGCAATGATAACTGTCTTAGTCAGGGTTCTCGAGAATCACAGAACTTATGAACTGCCTCTATGTATTAAGGGAATTTATTAGAATTATTTACAGAACTCAGTCCAACTAACCCAACAACGGGCAGCTATGAATAAGAAGTCCACGAATCCAGTCGCTCAGTCCCATGAGGCTGAGTGTCTCATCTGGTCTTCTTATAAGCTGGAATCCTGAAGAAGTAGCTTCCAACACATGTGCAGGCAAGTAAGTGCAAGACGGCAGAGAAAGAAATCTTCCTTCTTTTCTTGTCCTTATGTAGACCTCCAGCAGAAGGTATTGTCCAGATTAAAGATCTATGCCACCGTGCCTGGACCTAAGCTGTTACTTGCTTGGAACTTGCTCTGCCCCAGACTGGTCTTGAACTCAGAGATCGGCTTGCCTCTGTCTCCTGGGATTAGAGGTCTTGGCCTAAGCTTTTGGTAGCCACTATGCATCAAGAAATACCTGTGCCTTCTAGCCTCAATATCTGGGTCACAGGTGTGTCCTCCATTTCTGGGTTGTAGTCCATTTCAGATATAGTCAAGTTGACAACTGGGAATAGCCAGCACAATAACTATAGACAGGATTCCTGAGATGGCCTGGAGAAAATGCAAGGGCAGTTGCAAGTGATTGTAACACAGTAGTAGATGCTTTGAAAACAACCACCATACCCATACCCATAACGATTGATAGACTGCCACAGCACCAGGAAGTCTAGAAAATCTCTCTGCAATCTCACAGGGCAAAGAAAAGCTTTCTATGTGCCTGAGGGCCAGGCACAGTGAGCTACTGCTTAACATGTTTATTTATGAAAGTTCTTTATAGCATTTAGTGGCTGGATTGCAGCCTTGGGGCATCTAGAGCCCTGCTTCTCAGTGTTAATTTCTGAATGATGTGGCAAAATGGGCGCGCTCTCATCCCAGGTCACCATCTGCCCAGAGTGATTCCCTCTGCCTGCTGACTGTGAGCTCACAGTGCAGGAGGCCTGTCTTCGTCTTCCAGTTCTGTGCTGGAGAGGGATATCTCCCTGCCACGGAGGGGATACTGCCGTGAGTGATCTGAGTCCACACTGCTAAGGCAGAGCAGAAAATGATTTCTTATTAGCATTATCTGCAGCATTAATAATAGCAACAGCCATGAAGTAACAAAACAGTCTCTGCATTTGAAATATAGAAGAGAAGTAATTGGCCCAGAAAGACATTATCAGCTGGAATGTTCCATATTTGCTTGATTTACCATCTTCAAGCAGTTCAAGCAGCTTTGCCCAATAAACTTAAATGCCCAAACTGCCCAGCCTCCGCACGGGAACATCTTTTATATTCTTGTTTCTGTAGTCCCTAACACTCCTGCTGCAGAAATAAGAAATCAGAACAGACCCAATTTATTTTACTGATATTTGAAGGTAATTTTTCCCTTAATGAATGCATCTGTTTGGATGATAAACTGTCCATTAGCCAATGCTCAAGTGTTTTTATGCTCTCTGTTTTGATTACAGAGCTTTTAATGTAGTGCTGCCTCCACTCTCTGAGAATTTGCTCTGCAATCCAGTTATTCGCCCAAAAAAGAACAGATTGGGGGAAAAGCCATGCTGATTTTTTTCCTTCCCCAAGTACTTTAATTTATTAAATAATTGACCTAAACCTCATCAAGACGTATTTCTCTGCTTTGTGCTGGCCATATTAAGAGTTCATAAGTTCTGGAATGCCAATTAGATGTCACCGTTAGCATCCCCCGTGTACAAAGAGATAATGGCTCCATCCCAGACAGGATGCATAGCAACCAAGGCTAGGCTCTGTGTCTCTTCCCCCAAACAATCACTGGGATTTGCTGGATTCTACTTTTTGAAGGGGGTGGTATGACATTCACTTCCTGTCTCACACACGAGGGAATGTATTCAGTGTGGTGTGAGCAAAAGACACCATACAAAGAAGAGGATTAGTTACACAGTTGCTGTTTCTGTCACATTAGTAATGGGAATTACATGTCTAAATTTCCTCGTAGCAATGGCTCACAGTGGACACTGGGAGGATGTGAAAACCCAGGAGAGAATTCAGATAATATACAATGTGGTGACTATAGTTAATAATACAGTTAATAACAATTACTGGAAAAATGCAAAGCAGGGAGAAGATATGTTCTTTTGACAAGAACTAAAGCCATGTGAGCTGATGTCTGAGTTAATTAGCTGGATTTACTTCATCTGCAGTGGACATATACGTCAAAGCATTTGATGGCACAAGATTCATATCAACTTGTTTTATCAACTAAAATAATAAATTAAAATTCAAATAGTGAACAGTGTGGTCTCTGAGTCTTGTTGTACTTCAAGCTGCCTTTGGATATGAGCACATATTTCTCTTACATAAACACTCTATATTTCGACTTCCTGTCAGAATTGGTATATGTTTTGCTTCAGTGTGGGTTCAGCTTCCAACATGAGGAAACAGCATTTGACAGTGACATCCAGCTTCCCCGGACCTTCCTGGAGAAAACTACAGAACAACATTAAGCTGCTTTGACAAGCAGCTTTGCATTTCCTTAATATTTACTTGGCACTATCACTTAGCGCCCTGACCTGCTAAAGAAGTCATCTTCATGACACTAACTTGCATAAATAAAGGCCAAACAAACAAACTTTGTATCCCGAGCCATCCATCATTGGAATCCAATACGCTCCCCAATTGTGATAAAAATCACATGTTCTTACCACAGCTTTCTTTTTTGTCCAGCCACTGGTTTATACTTAAAAGGCTGCAGAATTCATCCCCATCCTCCCAAAGAAAAACCTCATTCATACCACACTCTCAGTTCTACACAACGGTGATGTTGGATAGAGCCCGTCAAGCCCGGTGTGTCAAGAGTAGAGAATCCTCAGCCAGCATCATAAAACTACAGGATACTCCATGGGCTTCATGGGGAAAGAGTCATATTTGCAGAATGTTAAAAAGACAACTTTAAATACCCAAGTGCTGGAATAACGTTTTGATAATTCTTTCACAGAAAAAAAAAATAACCATCATTCTTTTTTCATTTGGGTAAGCCAGTATTTATAATAAAGGCTTGCTTTTGTCCATCATTACCAGTCAAGGCATTGCTAAGAACATGGTGTATATTGTAGTTAAAACAACACACACACACACACACACACACCACTCTCTCTTCAGTATGCAAGATATGAATACTCCAGTGTGGAGAATCAAGTCCCACAGCCCACATGCATCAGTGGGGCTAATGCTGTCACAATGGGGCATGCTGCTACTCTCACAAGATGAGGCCCTCCTCCTCTGCCTTGGCTTGGTGCCAGGCCCTGAGAAAGGAGCAGGTGAACTTGTGGGTATTTCATTTCTGGCTTACATGCTTCAGGAATCTTGATCTTGTCATATATCAACATCATTCTGACAACATTCCTGTGTCCCTTTTCTTTTGGATGATTCTTCATGGGCAGTCATGAGGTATTCCACTTGATGTTGAAATGCATAAAAGTTCCAGGAGTGGGATTTAATAGGGTCAGTTAGAAATACTGTTTTTTTTTTTCACTTTTCACTTTTATAGTTCAGATGCACGTACACAGAAACCTCATTTAGTCAACCAAACCCCTGTTGGTGTATTAGTTACAGCAGAGAGCCTCAAAACGAGTTCTGAAAGGAAGAAAAAAAAAGAAAATTCTGTGAACCCAGAAAGACTGGAAACACATTGCTTCTGGTGACACAATGATGTCATACCAGTCATAATTTTATCATCTTTTCAGGTAGATAATGCAAAAACAAAAAATTGTTACGCATAGTAAAATAACAGGAAAAATAGTCCAAATAGATGACATGGAAAGCAAGTGAGAGGAATTCATATATTATCATAACATTTTAATTTGCCACAGGAATTCGTCTTCATCACACACAATGAGGAACTTTGTAACTATGGAAACACCGGTAAAGAAGAGAAACTAAATATCTGCATTCATTCCTTCGTTTTGGAGTGGGAAAACCTACAAAAAATGTGAGAGACTTCTTTTTTTGCACATTTTCAAGTTCCTATCACCTTGTATAGTACCTGGCATATAGTAGACGCTTCATAAATACTTATTCAGCACAGGAAAACATGAGAGAATTGATAGTCTCAAACTAACCTTGCAACCTCAAGGTGGGGATCGATATTCTTTAAAGGATATTCAATCTTGATAGACACCGAGGAAGTGACGAGTGGCTTACAATATGATTGTCATCTATGGTCCAGGCCTCAAGAAGGAAGTGTCTGAACAAGAGGTTAAAGGCAGGCAGGGTTTCAGGCATGTAAGCCACTTCAAGAATCTTACATTGTATTTGGTAAGCATACCTTCAGAATGTGGAATTTAGGGCAGCCTGGCTCAGAAAGAAACAGGACAGCTCATAAAATCCTTGGCTATCTTGATTCAGTGTTTACAGAGTCTGTACAGGTCTTTTCACCTCCTTACCCCAACCAGAGATTTAGCAGAAAGCTAGGAATGCCCAACTCCCTCCTTTTTGTCTGGATGTTAGGGTGAGCCTTTCCACCTAAATTAACCCAATCTAGATAATTCCTCATGGATGTACCCAGAGGCTAACTTAATCTGGATAATCTCTTATAGATATGCCCAGAGGCTCCCCCCCTTTCCCACAGATGATTCTTGATCTTGACAAGCTGACAATATTAGCCATCACACTGAACGTGTGAGAGGCTAGGTTGAATATCTGGCTAGGTTCCGTGATCTGCTATTATCTATGGCAAAGCCACAAATTTATATATTGGCATGCTGTGTTCATAATGACTGTTTTCAGACTTACGGCTTCTTGCTTGCCATTGTAAGAAGCTCTTACTGTCCCTGAAGAATGTTGAAACTATAATATGCAGCTTCAGAGTAAATGAGTAAAGAGATACTTCGATAATTATGGGCAGATTGCAGCTCTTCTATTTCAACAATTAGATTGTCCGTGTCTTAAAGTCAGTAATTTTTTTTAATTATTTATTTAATCAATATTTTCTGCAAGGACTTCAGTGGGACACTGGGCATTGGGCTCAGTGAGCATGAATCACCATGGTCCCTATCTTCAAGGAGCTTTTAGCCTGGAGGAAAAGACTGAGAGAAGGATCTTATATAAAATAGAGGGTTCTGAGCTGTACTGGGAACTTTAGCAGCACACAGGGGAAGGTAAAGCTGTACTTAGAGTTATCAGGAACCAGTGAGAGAAAAGCAACGTGTATAATCCAAGCCTGGAAAGATGACAAGGACGGAGGCAGGCTGACATGACCTTTACATACCTTCCCAGAACCCAGGATGGTACTCTATGTACATGTTCCTAAAGATTGATTGATTGATTGATTGATTATCTTGTTCATTTAAGGTTTTAAGTGCTTGCCACAGATTTATCTTTGTTGTAGCATTTGGATGCAATTCAGGGAGTGTGAGACTTTACCTCAGTAATCAAGCATTGTACCATATGGTTGAGGGGGACAAGCACATATATTGTTCTGTACACAAAAGGATGTAATGAATAGTCATATGCAGAGTATAGGCAGCAAGTTCTATAGGACACCAGGACAATGAATGACCAAAATGAGGTTGAGGGGCTGGAGAGATGACTCAGTGATTAAAAGCACTGACTACTCTTCTATAGGTCCTGAGTTCAATTTCCAGCCACCAAATGTTGGCTCGCAGCCATCTGAAATGGGACCTGGTGCCCTCTTCTGGTGTGTGTGAAGAGAGGAAAAGTGTACTCACATACACAAAATAAATAATAAGTCTTTGAAAGAAAGAAAAAGAGAGATAAATAAATAAATAAATAAATAAGTTGAGGTTGAAATGGAGACCTGGATTTGAGAAAAACACAGGTGAAAAAGATTTGAGATGGATTAGTGCACAGAACAAGTTGGTAGGGCAGGACTTAGTATTGGGAATGAATTTGGAACTGTACTAGGGGTTCTGCTTAGGGCCCATGTAGTGCTGAATTTGTACAGTTTATTTGTTTCTTTTTGAGGCAGGGTCTCATCCAGCCCAATTTGGCCTTCCCACATCGCTGAGGATGATTTTCAACTGTGGATCCTTACTAATTCTATCTCTTGAGTTACAGGCATGTGTCTCAAGACCATTTACACAGTACTAGGGCAATGGTTCTCAACCTGTTGGTCACAAACCCTTTGCCAATTCGATATCTCCAAAAATACTTACATTATGGTTCATAACAGTAGCAAAATTACAGTTATGAAACAGCAGCAGAAATAGTTTTATGGTTGGGAGTCACCACAACATGAGGAAGTGTATTCAAGGGTCACAGCATTAGATAGGTTGTAAACCACTGTGCTAAGGGTTCAAATTTGGGTCTTGTATATGCTAGGCCATTGTTCTGCCAACTGAGATACATCTTAGTCATTGAAATCCGGATTTGACTGATTTTTATAGACTTTTGCAGACTGCAGAGGAGGAAAAAAAAATGACAAAGACTTGCTAATCATCTGTCAGCAAGACAGCTCTCCCGGCTCTATCTTAAGTCCTTTCTCTTGATGGGACAACATTTTGCATAACAGCAGACCTCCAGGGGGCTTCTCACACAGATGGAAGTTATTCATTGCAAGCAGGTAGAAAAGAGATTTTAGTTGTTTGAGGCTGTCTGCTCTTCCTGTGTAGGGGAGATATGAAAGTCTCCTCAATCTGTCAAGCTTTCTACAGCACGATCACAATCACAAGCCACAAGTCAATATTCCAGCAGATTATCTGCCTTATTCTCAGTGCTGCTGAAAATGATAGAAAAGTCTGACGTACTAAGGATAAAGCCCAAGTCCAAAGATGTCAGCGAGTAAGTGCGGGATTGAGAACTCAGAGGAAGAGAGAACAGACTTGACTTGCAATAAATCCTAATGGATGGTCAAGTTAGAGGCAGAATCCTTTAACACAAAGAATGTATTTATACATTGGAATCCCTTTCATTGCCTATGCATGGGTCATCTTAGTTTGTGTTTCCCTCCTCTCATTCTCCCACAGATTTAGCACATGCTAGTCTGTCTGCCTGGATTGTTTACAGCCCCCTTTCCCCTCAGAACACCTTTGTCCATTGCCTGGTCTCTCCATAGTTTATCTTCATGGTTCAGCCTGGACACGATGCTTGCAGAAAGCCATTCATTGCTTTTTTTTTTAACGTGCCTATCATTTTATTTCATACCACCGGACACTTATCCTTCACGGCACTTGTTGAAATGTGTATTTTACACTCAGTGGCTCTGGATAGAGAGAGGATTTGATTTCATCCACCAACGTGTCCTAGACACCTCCATTATGTCTTGCGTAGAACATGCTCCAGTGCATGTCACTGAATGGGCACGTACTTCGGCTGCTGCACGTGAGGGTGGATGGCTGCCTTCCTCCAGAGTTTGAGGACAGCAATAATGATGAGGTGCCTTAGCTTGTGAGCAAGCCAACCCATAGACTAATGATCAAAAGGATGCCCTATCCTTTCCAGACAGCACAGATTTGTACTAGAATGGCATTTTGAATCTATCAGGCAGGGTTCAGGGAAGGATGCTGTGAGGAATTCAGTAGGGCTTTTGACTTTATGACACGAGTTTCCAAATCTTGTCGTTTCAGGGTTTCAAATATTTAATATTCCCAACCTTTATTTCACATATTAATACTGAAACATGACAGGATGGAAAATACACTGAATTACACATTCAGATTAGAAAATGTCAAAATTACCTACCAATTAGTAAATCAAAGAGAATTTTTGTAGCCAATTAGTATTCGCTTTTATAGTTTGTTTCATCAGAAAGGTAAAAGCAATCCTTACAGGAGGTTCGGTTGTGAATCTAGTCAAGATATCAGGACCATTAATTGGCTGTGTGGGGCTGCAGGATTTGTGTCCAAAGGACTCTTCTCTAACGTTGTAAATATTTTGGTTTTCAGTAGATGTTGCACACTGCTCACCACTCACACGATGTCAGAGCCTTAGCAGGCTCTCTAGTGGTGAGTGGTGGCTGCCTCTAGCAACTGCAGACTTTCTCAGCTTACCTAAAGGGGTATCAATCATTCTTCATTTTCAGCGTTCAGACTTGCTCATCAGTTAGTAACAACACTTCCTGCAGCCTTGAAAATTACTTCTGAATAAACACAGGGCCAGGACAACTACAGTGATTGACAGCTCTGTAGTCCTCCAGTGCTTTATGTCTCAGAACCAGTGTGTATGCAGATGTCTCCTCATTACCGATGTGTGGATGTCATTTAGTGTAGCTGCCTCTGAGAGAAGAATGCCATGGGTTAGTTTGTCATGAGTCTTAGCCGGGATATGGAGCCTGCCGCAGATGTTTTAGAGAGTTTTGTGTCAGGGTTGACATTGGAATGGGGGTGAAGGAGTTACTGCTGTCAGAGTACACCTCCCAAAATAGTGATATGGGAAAACTTTCTTTGTGGGTCACAGTTAACAAAAGCAGGGCTCCTTGCTGTAGGCCTCTTGAGATAAACACAGGTCTTTTTTTGTCCCATAAAGGATTAAGCATTCTACTCTCTGGGCCTGCAGCTATGTACAAAGATGGTTGTGAGCAAGGGTCAGGATATGACCATGGGTCAGCAGGGAGAAGGTAATAGATTAACTAATAAGTTGATTCCTGGAAGTAGGCAAGATCAGCTCGTGTGTTTTCTTTTTTTCCCAGGCACAGGATGGCATGAATCTGGCGAGTGCCTTTCTCACAAAGGCATAAGGAACGTTGTGGCTGGTTGGAGGGGACTATTTCTAGGAAAGGGAAGGTTTGTGAATCTTTCACTCTTTCTGTGGAAGCACTGGTCTTCTCTATCTGTGAATATGAGTCATCATATTTGCATAATAAAGAAAGCCAGTGGTGGCAATCCACTGTTTCTAACTGACCATATGTTGAATTTCACTGGCTGCTCCTGTTGCCTAAGGAGTCCATTTGGTATTCACTCAGATGGTGGTAGCAAGCCTATTGGCATGGAAGAATGATCATACTGTTCAACAGTGCAGAGCTAATGATCAAGCTCATAGCTCAGGCTCTGGGTTATTCACCCATTATCAGTTACAGTCAACACTAGCACAGCCTGAGGCCTAACAACCACTTACAAGGTATGATTATCCAAGCAGCGAAATCAGTAGGGCTACTACGTTCACGCTTAACCGCCCTCCCTACCCCCACTGGACTTTTAACTCTTTGAAAACTAGTAATGTGCTTTGTTTATCATTGTTTTATAGGAGAATAGATCAATTCATGGTCCAAGTAAGTAAATGATAAATAGTGCGTGGTTGAATAACAAGGTTTTCCCATTCTCTGGATCTCTTCTTCCCATCCTTTCCCTCCCTCTGCTTTGTATTCTGCATTCCTGCTCTCAGAGCAAGCTGAGTGGTACAGAGTGTCAGGTTTAGTATGTGTTAACTTCGATAAAACCCAAAGTCTCCAGTCACGGACTGTATAGGGATTTGAGTAGGTACCCTATTCTAGCCATTTGGGACAGGGGTAAAGATAACGTTAAAATAGGAGCAGCAAAGGATGGATAACTGTCGCTCTTGGAAACTACCAGGGCCATCACTCTTGCTGCTGCACTCTGAGTAACTGACTGAAGCCAAAGGCAAAATGATAACGTTCTAAAAAAAAGGTTAAAGTTGTGTCTGAATCAGATGCTACTGTAGCGTGAACTCCTAAAGAGGATTTGTTCATTAGTTCCTTTCTGATTATTGTAACCCCTCAAAATGGCAGGCACTGCCTCACCCATTGACAATGTGGAGTAAGGCAGGAGTTCTGTCAATGCGTCTGTAGGTCTAGCTGTGACAGATATGTAGATAGGTGCACTGCATTAACAAGTCAGTGGCTCAAAGGGACAAGAACATCACAAAGTAGAATTTATCATTTACTTTTTGACCCCCCTTATGTCTTCTGAGGCAAATGCTGGGTGAAGACCAAACCTCTTACTCAGGATGTTGTGTAACCAAGGACAAGAGTCGTTAGAGACCTTCCATGAGCTGAGAAGGTGGGCCATCCTATTGACAAGTGAGTATTGTCCAAAGCACTTGTTTTTATGAACTTGATTAAATGACCCCAAATCTTTAACTGGCCGAGCTTTGGTGAGTTCCTGAGATTAAGGCTTAACAAAAACTTCAGGGACAAAGGACAAAAGAACAGAAAGCAATGTACAAAGTCAATGAGACAGTCTGGAAAATACTGTAAGTGGACCTTCCCTAACATGATGGGAATAGAACAGAACCTTGTCCACGAGTCCCTTTTGGCTCTCTGTTGTCCACTTTTCTCTTTAGACCCCTTTCTTAAAAGAAGAAAATCCCAGCTCCAAAGGTTTGTGAGAATGAAGCCTGGAAGGCAGGCAGTGTCTCTAGAAGACAGAGAAAGCTGGTTCCTCAGGTAGGTTTTCTGGCTGTTACCAAGTATGTCTTGTTCCTCCCCCTCCTTCAGGCATCTTCTTTCTTTCCTAGCACAATGAGGATTTAAGAGAGATAGGATAAGATTTCTCTTCTAGGGCTGGGAGGCCAGAAAAAAAAGTTTTAGGTGGTTTTGGGTTTTATTTATTTATTTATTTTGCCTTTTTTGATGGAAGACGTTCATGGAAACTGATGTGATATTTTAGCTCTTTGGAGCTTTGCCTCATTAAAGAAGCTCCAACATTCTCTCCAACTTCCTGCACTTTTGGCTTCTAACACTTGCGCAAACACTGAGAACAAACAATCCCCCTGCCCCGCCCCCAAATCTATCTTAGCTAGCAGCTAGCATCTTTTTGGCCTCTTCCAGGGCTTTCTCCTAGGACTGAAGATTTATCTTGGCCTTACTTCAGACATTCCCCTCTGCTCTTCCACGGGCTGCGTTCTTCTCCAATGTTTCTTCCGAGCCTCCCTTGGTACTCATTAATTAACTGCTCCTCGCTGTGTGACTAAACGAGAGACGTTGTGTTTGGCTATAGAGAGGATTATGACATTTTGCAAACGTGCACACACAGAGAGAGAGAGAGAGAGAGAGAGAGAGAGAGAGAGAGAGAGAGAGAGAGAGAGAGAGAGAGAGAGAGAGAGAGCTGAAGAAATATCTTGGGTAACATATAGGCAAAGGAGGTAAACTTAGAGGGGAAAAAAACACCTCTTAAAACCTGTTGAAGCAAGTAACCAAAACAGAAAGGAGGGGGAATGGGTTGATTATTTGGTGACATTTACTTATTCCGACATGATATTTTAAAAGGCAAATACAGAAGCAGGAACTTGCTATTTAATTGAGGTTCAGGTATTTCAAAGCCTGCTTATCTCTCCAGCCCGTCTGGTGTTTCCATGGTGTCCCTTTTCCGCTTCTATTAGTCTGGAACGTGGGTAGCAAGCTGATGAACATTTTTAATGAGTAAATCCTTTTCTACACCAAATTTTATAGATAATTAAATCTGATTTATGGGGCAGGCTTCGGAGACAGTAAGAGAGGGAGGGAAGGAAGGAGAAAGGGGGAGGGGGCCAATTATTTGAGCTCTGAGTGGGCCCCGGCTGAGTGGGCTCTGCTTTGTGTGTGTAGCCTTCCCAGCAGGCACCCTGCTCTGCAGGGTTGGCAAAGCGGTTTGAAAGCATAATGAGCTTTGGGGATGGGCCTGGCCTTGGTTTTTGGTTTGTTTGTTTTGGGTTTTGCTGATTTGGTCTTAATTTTTGGGCAAGAAAGTTCTCTGGTTCCGGTTACAGAACCTGATCTTTATTCTGCACTCTCTTGGTTTTCAAGTTATGTCTAAAGCAAAGCCCTTACGCCAAGAAGTTTACGCATGTGAAACAATACATCTCAAGCATCGGCTTTGTAGCAGAACCATTCTAGAAGCTGGAGGGAGATTCAGCCATCAGCTATGAATGCAGTTCAGACTGCGTGTGTGGGGTGTGTGTGTGTGTGTGTGTGTGTGTGTGTGTGGTGTGAAGTAGATCCATTCAGTGGAAGAATATATGGACAAGGGGAAGTCTAAAAAAGATAAAAGAAAGGTGAAGTAGGTAGAAACTACATTTGCCATTTCACCATTTCACAGAGTTTTTATGTTAAAGACAGGGTTGGTTCTAAGGGTCATTGTCTATGACCACTTGTAGGACTGGTTAAAAGCCACCAAGTCAGTAATGATTTCTGGTGTGCAACACCCAGGGCGGTGCCTGGACCAGAGCCATGTGTGTTAATTGACCTTGAAGTGCTTTGTGAAGTTGTTGTTTGGTTACCTGCTCATTCCCTGAGGCCTTATAGGTCTCTGGTAGTTATTCTACGTTTTGATTTGCATCCATCAATAAAACAAAGATGACAGTGGTTTGAATCACCCATCCTGCACTACTGGGGATTGTTGCACCCATCAACACACATAAGACTTTATCATTCAAGCCTCCAAGTTTGACTCCGTTCTGAAGGAATATGTTCAACATGGGGCTTTAAAAAGCCAAGATCACTGCCACCATCAGCCATTATTATCACTGTCAATTATCATGAGTGACACATGTGTCGGATACTTTACATAAAAATTTAAAACACAATTAGTCCCATGAATAAGATACTAAATGGCACACTGCCAAGTTGTACCCTAACGCTTTGCTTCCATGACAACACTACGAGAAAACACACAGATCCATGGAAAGTTTATACCTTACTTTTTTTTTTTTTTTTTTTTTTTTTTTTTTTTGATCTAGAGCTATCTTGTTTCCTGACTAATAAATATCAGCAAATAATTTGTAAAAAAATATATATATATAAAGGCATACAGAAAATGAAAGTTTAATTCCTAGATGAAACTGCCAACGTCAGACTTCTGCTTTCCTGTGTCTGTGTACTATCGTGGGATGAAGATTCAGCACTGTACCAACTACCATAGCTTGGTCTCTTAATCCTACAGTCCATTCTCTTTTCATGTCTACCCACACAAGTCGACCTCTATATTTTAACAACTTTACTGTTCTTGCTGTAAGGTTGAACAATAGCTCAATCAATTTGTATTTAATATTTGTGTTATGGATTTAGGGTTAGTTCTTGTGGATGTTTATTAAAATGAACTACACTAACAAATCAGAATTCCCTGTTTTATTCTTTTTTATTTTCATGTCAAAGATAATATATATATATATATATATATATATATATATATATATATATATTTTCTACATAGAATATGTACATGTACAACCCCCAAGTCAACTGCCTATTTCCATTCCAATCATAAAACAAATAAAATCACTCCTTTAAAAAACCACCCTTGGATAGGCTATGTTATGTAAAAATATGCAAGCGAGGATGGTAGCCATTAGCAAAACTGACTTAAAAAATACTGTAAATTAAAAAAAAATCGTGGATCAAGCCATTATTACATTATTAAATCAGCGTCCCTTGAAGGAGGGAACCTAAGGACATAGTTCCTTTCTTAGAAAGGATGTTATTAAAATGTCCCTGTGGTTTATTGATTTCCTTAGTTCTGCTTCTTTAAGACTATGGGCGTTGCTAAGAGGACAGAAGCCAGTGCTAGGTACATTCTTGTCAAGATTGTGTTTGGAAATGGTAAGAGTATCACATGACTTTCTGATGATATCTCATTTTCACCAGGCACACCCGTCCTGCTCACTGTCTTCAGCTTAGCTCTCCTGAGGGGCTGCTTTAAGTTTCTTAGGAAGCACCTGGGATTGACACATAGGGGGTTTCCTTTCCCTAGATCAGTTACTGCTAGTATCTTGTTCTGCTGGGTTTAGGATTTGGTTCCTCTTTGCTTTGATCCTGTCACCTGGAATATGGAGCTTTTGAGGTTTGCCCCCATTCTTTGTTGAAATACCAGTTTTGAACTTCGGTATAGTCTTGTTCCAACTTTAAACTCTTTACTAGTTTCACTTGTTTGAACGCAAATGTAAAAGCCTAAAATGGTCTGCCAGGACCTGTGGAGACAGATAATTTAGGCTCCCTAAGAGACTGGGAAATCACACACAGAGTAAAGTGACTTGTTTGGAACCTTCACACAAAGGGGAATTAGACCTACATGTTTTATTTCCTGACTCTTCATTCTGCATCATCTCTGTGTGGCTCTATGACGCTTGAAGCATGACATGCTTCTCAAGGCTCAGGTTTCCTCTCTCGGGCCTGTCCCAACTGTGACCTCTGTACTAAGAAGTTTTAGCTGATGGAGGCTTAGTGGTCTCTCCCAATTATGCAATGAACTAGATCTAAGCAACAGTTTTCTATGTTGTCTATTTAATGGCACATTCTGTACTATGAGTTGGAAACTTTTCATCCTCTGACTAATGACCTGTCTATCTTTTGGGGCCTCTACTGTCTTGTGGGCAGACATATCTTAGGTGGTTATTTTCTTTTGGAAATATATTGAGATTCCTCAGCACCTTCATTCAGCTAACTGGGAAGTGGATTGTATATTATCATTATATATTATATGTTATATGCCATATGCTACATGCCGCACACCTTATACTCTATGCTATACTATATAGCCTATGCTATATAATATAATTTATAACTATAATAGATAATGTATAACTATATATGCATTACATATAATATATAATATATTACTATATAACATGTAATATAGTCTATAATGTATTACATTATCTATTATATATATTTGTAGAATTTGGTGGACAATTAGCATCATGAATGACAGAATCACATGATCTCTCTATGCTAAGATGGGTGTTTAATACTGTCTCAGTGTTTTTCCCTATTGCTGTTGTATAATACTCTGACAAACGCAAGTAATGGGAGAAAGGATTTGTTTCGTTCACACCTCAAGGTAGAGCTCATCATGGTTGGGTATTCAAGGTAGCCGGAGCTTGAAGCAGTTGGTTACAACGTTGTATCCATAACCAGGAAATGGAGAGGGATAATCAGTTCTCTTTCTCTATTCATATGGTCCAGGACCCTGGCAAGGAATGATGCGCCCCACAAGATGGATCTTTTCACATCAGTTATTACAATCAAGATAACATCCTCTACTGGCATGCCCAGAGTTCTTTACCCATGTGATTCCACACTTTGTCAAGCTGACAATCAACAGTAACCATTACAAATACTACAGGAGAACAGATAACCTAGATTTCATGGTCAGGTAGAGTATTATTGGAAACTGGTTTTATGCTCTTGCTAGCTGCATGGACTAGGACTATGTCAATATAACTCAGGTTATTCATTAGCAAAGCTGGAATAAGGAAGCTTGGTATGACACGTTGTTGTGATATTCAAGTAAGACAGTATGCCATGCATTCTCTTTTATGGGGACTGGCACTGTGCATCCCTGTAAATGCCACCATGAGTCCTTGTCTCTGTCTTTCTTCTTGTCAATTTCATGAGCCTCCACAAAAATTCTGTCTGAAGGAAGGCATGGGAGGGAGTTATAAAAGTCAAAACATATCAATTTTCTTTTCTCTCTTTTCTTTTTTTTTTTTTGTTTAAATCAAGAATTCTTGCTGAAGGTGTTACGTCATAAATGGACTCTTCACAAGCCAGTTGTAACAGTGGACTGAGCATGTATTCCTTGACGAGAAATATTTTGGTCTATTAGCAAGAAGAAAGATCAACTGAACATTAATCAAAGGCTTCATCATAAGTAGGCGTGTGCATATATCACAGAGGTTGCCAGAGAGAGGCTGGGTACAGTGCTTCATCCATTGCTTTGGTCTCAGCCTGCTGAAGTGCAGCCTCATGACTCTCTGTTCATGGGGCAATCTTCAAATATTCTTAAAAATCCATATGTGCTATTATTTTTAAAGAGGAGTTTATTTGATTTTATTTTACTTACATTTTCCCTTTTCTCCTAGGCAATTAATTTCTTGCTGGTACTGTGCCTAGAAACAGTAGGAGAAAATGAGTTGCTGGAAGTGTGTTTTTAAAATTAGCAATCATCTCGGAGACGTGTGCACTTAGTCAATGTGTTTATTTCTTGGTTATTGCCTGTTTTCTAAAAATACCTAGACACAGGCTATGTGTTTCTGGGTAATTCCCTGAGCATAATAAAGGCTGCCAGAATTTGCCATTTTGGGATTCTTACCATCACTTCTGGGAGTAAGCAAGGAGTAGATTTCATCCAGGTGGACTGTATCTCACCCCAGAAATCCTTCTCTGCTTCAAGTAAGTTGACAATCAAACTTTTTGGACAAAAATCAAGTTAGGACCTGAGGTGATAGATAAGACACAAAAGTGTTTGCTTTGTATGCATTTGCATCTAGGTTGGAATCCCAAGCACCCATGCAAAAACACAATGGGATGATACCCATCTATAATTCCAGTGTTTGGTAGCAGATGCCGAGATGTCAGAGACAGGTAGATCCCTGGAGGTCACTGGTCAGACAGTTATTGATTACTTGGTGAGTTTCTGATTTATTGAGAGATCCTGTCTAGAAAAATAAGATGGATAAACTGATTGAAGAAGACATCCAAGAACTACTTCTAGTTTCAATATGCATGTGCTCACACATATACATGCATATCTACACAAGTACATGTATAGAACACACACACGCACACACACACCAACTTTTATTTGAGATATAGCACCAAAAGAAAACTGAAAAAAAAAAAGGAAAAGAAGAGTAACCACACAAACTAACCAATACTCTTAGAAAGGTTTGAAAGGGAAGCCCCATTTAGAGCTCAGTAGTCACAAAAATAAAGGAGGTTTCACAGTGTGTAAATTCCCTGTCAGGGTGAAGAACTGTTATTTAGTTATTTGCCAGTGTGCCATTATATCAGCATATAATGGGACAGAGTTATCCAGGAAGCGGCAATCAGGGATGCAGGGCTAGAAAAATGTGAATGTGTGTGCCCATGGATGTGTGCGCACACACGTGTGTGTGTGTGTGTGTGTGTGTGTGTGTGTGAGTAATAAGGTCCAGCAAGCTCTCAACCACACATTGTCAGAATTCTCTTCCCTACTTTCTCCTTTTCCCTATGGCCCTTTACTCTATCTAGTATGCCTGGCGTAGCTTTAGAGATGCGATACTGTATCAGGAAATAGGAAGTATAAGTAGTGGGTCTCTGAGGAGCATTGTATTGGGTTTATAACCCATTTGGAAATGTAACCACAATTTCATTTCATCCCACAGACCCCCGTGGAGCAGTAACAATGGAGAGTCAGATGATTCACCTAATTTCTTTGATGTAAATTTAAAATTTCTCCTGACAGATTATGTCGGAGGACTGGGGCTTGAATACATCATCCTGAAGAATTTTTGCAGTTGCCCAGAAATGTGGGGCTAGAGAGAACAGATGCTTGGAATGCGGGTGACATTTCCAGGTTTTTATAGCCCTGGTACATAGCCCACTAACTGCAGCATGCTTCACACATGGAGAGGGATCGTTTGTCATCTTGATGCCAGGATGACACTCATAGCTTTAAATGAAATGGATTGCTTCTTCCTACAACCCTGTCCCACTCCCTGGCTTAGACAGTCAAGGTAGAGGCATGTCAGGTATTTAGTGGCCATCCTACTTATGCACAGAAGGCAGAGGGGTATTGGAATTTGCTTTATGGTAGAGGATAGCAAAGTCTTCAGATATGCTCAGGGCAGCAGGAAGTACAAGTTTCTTCCATGTTCAAGTAAGGCGTGATTTGTTTGGCAAGAGTGATCTCATTGTGACTCATATAAATAATAGTCATTAAAAGTGCATTTAAACTCTGAACAATTAACATTGAAACAGACAGTGCACACCTATACATACCATTCTCGCTATTTAAATGAAAGCATTTTTTCAGGGCAACTCAGAAACTTGCCAACACTGAAAATCTGGACAACTTCCCAGACAGTAGATACTTTGCATTTTGAATTGTAGACATTATAGCCATAAAAACTCCAGGGCAGGCTTCCTAGCTTTCAGGAAATTATTCTCTTGTGGCTTTACCTTTGAATGTCACCAAAGAATATGTTGAGATCAAAGTTGCTCTTTTTTTTTTTTTTTTTTCTACTGGATAAAGGAGAGTCGCTCAGGACATGGTGTGAATCTTTTCTAGTTCTTTGGAAACCTAATAGCAGGATTAGCCAATATCCAAATATCTATTGAGTGTCTCCTTGGAACAAACACATTGTTATCTTGGCCTCCATGCCAAAAGTGTTTGCTTGCATCGACTTTCCTGTTCTGTCAAAGGCAAGATGAATGATCTTTTTAGGAAAAGCTATAGTCCCTAGAATGCTCTCATTAAGATTTCTAGTTTCTTGGGGCTGGAGAGACAGATCAGTGGTTAAGAGCTGTACATATTGAACATTGCTTTGAGTCTGATTTCCAGCACCCACATCAGGTGGCCATCTGCATGCATGCACACATCTGCATGTGCAAACACGCACACACACAAACACACTTGCATATACCTAATGAGAATACAAATACATCCTTAAAAAAAGATTTCTAGCCTCAGTTTGCTTCTCTGTAAAGCTCATATGGTCAAATGGGAGCTGTTCATTTTGAACTTAAAGATCTGTGGTTCAGGCACCTCTGGAACATAGGCATGAAAGCAGTCAGGTGTCTACTAGGACACTGAACTCTGATTCAGACAAACTCTCCTTGGAAATATGTCTTTTTTTCAACTCATCTGCTCCAGGGTCTACACTAGGGTCCATAGAGGTAACATGATGATCTCTTCTGTTTTGAATTAAGAAGTTGCAAAGCTTAGGTCCCATTTGGTCCATTCTCAATTTGGACCAGTCCCGTCCTGGTCCCAGGCAAGCAGAACCTGAACAGAAGGGAGTGACTCACTCACTCAATGCCTGCTCCATCTTTCTGCTTTTCTACTTTGCCTACCATCCTCCTTGGGAATAAAAGTCTATCTTGAATGGCAACTCCAGCGACTTGAAGAAGTCCTGATACCCTTGTTTATAACCCCCCCAGTCCTCCAGTACCTAATGCCATTTGCCACTTGAGTCATTTTATAGATCTGAACGTTAATGCTCACACTTGGCTCCCTTTCCTTACTGCCAGATTTCCCTGATATTCACTCTGTTTGCTGCCAACTTAGCTCCTGATGCTGGCACTGGCTTCTCTGCCAGCACACCTGTTGCTTGCTGCCGATTCTCCCCTGATACAGATTCGCCATCTGCCCAGACCTTCTCTGAATTATTTCCTGCTGCTGGGAACGTGTCCTGTCCTTAGTGTCTGTAACTATCAGAGCATAGTTTGATATGGACAAATAAACAAAAGTTCCAAGAACCAGGATATAAGCTTAACTTCCTTCCGGTCACTAGTCAGCTTTGTCTATGCTATATAGTTTTTTAAGATAAATGCTATTACTACAAAGACAATAGATACAGATCTATGTTTGAGAATATGACGTCTTGTGCAGAGGTTGCTGTGTGTCATTCTTCTAGTTCTTTCCATCTTTTAAAAAGATTATTATTTTATGAGATAGGGTCTTAGTGCATAGCACTGGATAGCTTGAAACTTGCTATATAGATGAAGCTGGCCTCGAACTTTCAGACCCAATGGCCTTATATCTTGAGTGCTGGGATTAAAGGCATGAGCCACCATGACCACCCAGTTCTATTTTGTTTTGAAGTGTGTATGTGTGTGTGTGTGTGTGTGTGTGTGTGTGTGAGAGAGAGAGAGAGAGAGTGTGAGTGTGTGTGTGAGTGTGTGTGTGAGTGTGTGTGTGAGTGTGTGTGTGAGTGTGTGTATGTATGAGTGTGTGTATGTATGTATGTGTGTGTGTGAGTGTATGTGTGAGTGTGTGTGTATGTATGTATGTGTGTGTGAGTGTGTGTGAGTGTGTGTGAGTGTGTGTGTGTGAGTGTGGGTCCCTATTGATGCTAGAAGAAAGTGTTGGATTAACTGGAACTAGGGTTTTATGAGGTGTCTGATGTAGGTGCTGGACATTACACCCAGGTTCTGAGTTAGGGCAGCATGTGTCCTTAACCAATAAATGATCTCTTCAACTCCTCCATCTTCTTTCCTGAGATAGAATCTTTCACTGAATCAAAAGCTCAATTTAGATAGACTGGCCAGCCAGGGAGCCCCAGAGGCCTGCCTGCTTCTATCCTTCTGCACTGGGGTTACGGAAACACCCAGCTTTTATTTGGGTGCTGGCATTCCAAATTAATCTTTCCTCTTCAAAAGCCGCACTTTGCCCTGGGAGCCATCTCCCTAGGTCTAACACTGAGATTATCTGCGGAAAAGGTTCAGATGATGAGCTACTTACATCACGTGCTTGTTCAAGAACAAACAAGCAAACAGAGTAGCATCAATATCTAAAAGAACCAAAGGAAGTGTGGACCAGAAGGACTGGGAAGGTGGACGCTGCGTTATTAAATATACATGATTTGAATAGTTCTGAGGATGTTTGTTGATGGGCCTCAGCACAGCCAGATGGTAGCTGCCTTTCAATATGCCTAGGGACATTTATGAAGTGACAGGAATTCCTGAAAGGGAGATGTGTCGCTCCTGCTGAGGCAAGAGGAGAAACAATGGAAGCGCTCTCACTGGTCAGATGTCAGAGGGTTGCTGGAGCCCAGTTAGAAAGGGAGAGAGAGCTCTTGGTGTTGACAGAGAAATGAAAAAGAGGCTTAAGGAACAGGGAGGAGTTGAGCCTGGGTTAAGGGCCTGAGAAAACAGCAATTTGAAAAGGATTAGGAGGAAGCATAGGAAAGACAAAATAGAAAAGAAACAAGATTAGCTGGTGACAGTTGAGGGCAGAAGGCTGGGATGTGGGAAGCTGAGAGACAATAGACAGAAAGGATTACATCGGAGTTCAGTTTAGGGAGACTGAATAAAATACGGGGAACTACAGAATTCGGGAAAATACTTCATGGCTGAGCCAGAAGACCCCCAGTTTAAACCAAGATGCAGACTATGGAACATATGTATTTCCACAGTTCAAAGGGTGTGGCAGACAGGAAACATGGTTATCATCCACTGGCTTAGGTAAAGAGAGGTCTGGGTTCTGCCTAGCAAGCTTTCAGGGAAGTTAGAGGAAAACTGTGAGATCTTAGGGGTACAGGTAGACAAGACAAGAACTGTGGACAACACACTTAGGTACAGACAGATTAAAACCCGTGCGAGGAGAAATACATCCTGTTATCAATCTATACATTTGTGCTGCTTCCTCAAAATATAGGACACCTACAGATGGCTTTGGCTTGAGCCCCAAGACCACCTACTGATGATCTATATAACCTTGAAACCATTGTTTAACACCTTCACCAAAACAAAACAACCCCTGAATATAGTGATAGCAGAAGAACTGACTTTACTGGATGTCTGAGGATCCAATGAGAAAATGTTGCTAATATTTTTGAAGATGTCTTGTAACCAAGCAGTCTGCTCACCAAGAGTGAAAACCAAGCGTTTCCCCTCCTTTATTATATGGGTGCGTCAGTTGACAATTTTTAGCACATCGTCAAAAACTAAAAATGAGTGGGGGATATAATGGATGAGAAGACGAGTCTCTTGTCTGCTCTCTTTCCTCTCTGTGGGAGTAGGGTATTTGTGCAGCCAGTTTGGTGGTAGGATGTAAGGGAGTTACTTCCTTTTCAGTTTGGATTTTCTTGGCTTTGGTGGTGCTGGTGGGGTTACTCAAATAGCAGACTCAATCAAGGTCTCCAGTCTGGGGACAGTGAGCCCCAGAGATCTGCCTGCTTCTACATATTGAATAGAGTGCAGTATGAAAAGTTTGAAATCGACAGCCCATTTAATCCTGCAGCCACCTGGCAGGAAACTAGAGGGTTCATGTGTTGGACTCTGCAAAGGTAATTTCATGGCAATGAAAGGCAGGATAATAGATGGTCCCGAAAGGATTGCAAGGCTGTCATTCTTTTGAGGTGGGAAGGAGAGTGACTAATGAGAGTGAGGGCGTTTGAAATCTTCAGTCTTGGATGCATTGCAGACTTGTAGATCTGTTTATAAGATCTGCATGTATCATTTAACCTGTTCTTTTCCTGAGAATAAAAACTTTTATAGAGGATGAGGCAAAAGAATTGCTATGTATCAACACAGCATTTTGAAAACTTGTCTTGACGTGGCTAGATCCATTTCTGCCAGGAAAGGAAATTACTTCATGACTTTTTGGAGAGGGATGCTAGTTTTTATAAGTCTTGAGTATACTCTTTTCCCTTTCTTTTCTATGGTATTGTCAAAAACATTTATATTTGGTTCAAAACATCTGATTTTCTTTCTTTCTTTCTTTCTTTCTTTCTTTCTTTCTTTCTTTCTTTCTTTTTTTTTTACTATCCCAAGGATTTATTTATTCATTTGTTTACTTGTTCCCATTTATTCATTTTTGGCTGTGGATATATGTGTTTATGCCTGTGGGTTAATGTATGTAAAGTTCAGATGTCAGTATTTAAAGTCTTCTTGGATCACCCTTTACTGTAGTTCTAAATTAAATTTTATTACAACTATTTATTCATTTCTCTGTGAGGGATATGTCAGGGGTTAACATCTAGAAGATGGTTTTCTCCTCCCATGTGAGTCCTAGAGAATCTATCTCAGATTGTGAGTCTTGGCAGGAGGCTGATCCATATTGCTGGCTATCTATCTATCTATCTATCTATCTATCTATCTATCTATCATCTATCTATCTATGTATCTATCTATGATACAGGTTTGCTGAAACATATTGCTGACTCCTTCCTTTCTCTCTCTCTCTTTCTTTCTTTCTTTCTTTCTTTCTTTCTTTCTTTCTTTCTGACACAGGTTTCTTCTTGAACCTAGAGGTCATCAATTTAGTGACAATATCTAGACAATAAACTCCAGGGAACTCAGAGAGTCTCTGTCTTTGCACTGCTTGATTGCAGAAACATCCTGTGCCCTACATCCATGTGGGTACTGCTGGTCAGAATCATGCTTATCTGCCTTTCCCTTTTCTGACTCAGCCCTCTTAGCCCCAAGGACCTCATTTTGAGTCACATACTTGAAGTATTAAAAGTGTATACATCCATAGAGCAAGCAAAGCCTTTGAATCTTTGAGGTGAGTGGTTGTAAGATGGAACCCACTGAGAATGCCTCAAAGTCTGTGTTTCCCAGGCAAAGATCTCCATGTGACATGTCTTGCCATATGCATCTGTAAGATTTTTTTTCTCAAGTTTCCTAAGTACTCTTAAGGTAGTTGTTGTACTTTTTTGTATTTGGAAGAGGATGGCACAGATAACTAATGCAACCGTAGATTTCAGGGGAATGACTTCTGATCATTATTCAATTCCTAGACAGCTTTCAGGAACTTCGAGATGTAACAGAGGCAGTAGGTATTTGAGTATCTGTGCTGTTAGTCTTTTGGTTGTTACCAAAGCATGGAGGTCACTTCCACCTGAGAACCCTATTCAAATGATTCCTCTCAAAATACAATTAAAAAAAAAAAAAAAAAAAAAAAACAGGAAAACTTTCATCTGCACTGAAAATCTTGACCCATGTTATTCCCTATCAGGTGCTTGAACCATGTACGGCATAGATGGATTACAACAGAAAAGAGTCACTGCAGTTAATGTCATAATGTTCTCTTCTATGATATGATTATAAAGGAAAGAGAGAGAGAGAGAGACAGAGACAGAGACAGACACAGAGACAGACACAGACACAGACAGAGAAAAGTATCTGGTAGAGCCAAATGACACCTACTGAGCAGCATGAACCACGGGAGAGATGGAAACACTTTTTTAAAAATCATTTTCTTCTAAGCCTGGTGCTCTTGGCTATAGCTGGAGGTTAAAAAGCTTATATGCATGGACCACCCTAAACTGTGCAGTACAGCAAAGAATGGGTCCTTGCAGAACATCCGTGACCTTCCCCGGCTCCGCAACGAAGCCCCAGAAAAGGGACCTGAATAGTGCTTCAGAGTGCATAGTACAGCATAGAAAGCTGGGTCTGTGAAACACAGCGGCTCTGCGGTCCATCTGTTTAGAGATGGGCACGGGCTCTGTCTCACCGTTTGTCTGGAAATCGGATCCTAATGGGCACTGTTTCCATCTGCCTTGTAGCCCGAGGTCTGGAAAATGATTATTAACTATAGGGATAAATGGAGATTGGAAAAGCATCTGTGCTTCTCTTCCCAGGCAAATACAGCATAAGTGTCATCAAAGTTCCACCCAAAGATACATAGTAATAAGGTGCTGCAAGACTTTTCCCATAAAGAATATGAAAATCAAAGTACTTAAGAATAGATGGGAAAAATTTAAACATTTTTTAAATGAAGCAGAAGATGCGTGCCATCAACTTTATACACCTCTGAAGAGGACACACTATATGGAAATAAAATAAGAAAGATGGGACAAGAGGCAGGAGCTAGGGTAGGGACTATCTTATGCACACAAATAACAAGATGTAGACGTGTACCGGAAGCCTCAAGAAAAATAAGACTGATGAAGGCAGCAGTCTGGGGGGACCACAGAACGTTAAAGGCGGGGGAACCCAGTGGCCCGCAGAAGAGGAACCTGTTCTAAAAAGTGATTGTTTTATCATCTTGCGAAAGGAAACAAAAGAAAAACATCAATCAAGGCCAAAATCGTGGTAACATTTTTAAACGTCAGAAGGAAATGTGTAGAATTGAAACCCTTCACAATGTGGCTGACAAGATGAACTAGAAGACCTTCTGCACATATTATTGGGAAATTTAACAACTTCCACGGCTATCTTGTCAGACACTTAGAGAAGATTCAAAGTTGATCAGACCTGTGAATTTTCTCCAAACAGCATCTATGATGGTGATGATGATGGATAGTAAATTATGAAAGATGACAAGTACGTCCTGAGCATACTTAGTGTAGCAGATACTGTTCAGTATGCTTTCTTCAGAGTAGGTAATTAAAACCTCATAATGCATTTGTGATGGAGATATTATACTCTCATTTTACAGAATAATGTTTCCAATAAACCTAATGAAAAGAGAAAAGGAAAAAGAAATGCAAAACGAAACAGGAGAACAGCAAGGAATCACCAAAGGTTCAAAATGTAACACTATGTTATAATTAAGACTAGCCTCCATAATTATACAACAAATGGAATACATTTGAATGCCCTTATTTATAAAGACTCACTTCAAACGAAAACAGAACAATATCAGAATTCTATGTCAGCTACAAGAGTGATGCCTTTTGCACCACAAGCAACTCAGAAAATGCAAAAGTAACAGGAGAGGCAATAACCTTAAAGAAAATGAAAACAAGCAGAAGTATGAGCACTGAGAAGATCTTAATGGAAAATAGCCTTATGGGAAGTAAAGAGAGAAATCTCATATTGAAAAATAACAGCAGTGAGTGACTCCAAGCTGACCAACACTCTGGTGTTTTAGAAACAGCTCTCTGTTTCTGAAATATTAACAGCAAAAGGCAAACAATTGCATAAAGAGTTAGAACAGTTTCAAAACAGATAATGTCCCAGATTTGATTAATATTTTGTTTCCAGAAGCACAGATGATATACTTCTTCATATACAACTGGTGTTTTTTTTTTTTTTTTAAATTTCAAGGTTTATTAGATAAAAACTTAAATAAAAGGCAAAGTAGGAAAAAATAAAAGAAAAACATGTATATGGTGTATTGTATCATCACACTGCAAGAAATTAATTATAAACACATAGAGGAACTTGTTCCAGTCTTGTGAGAATTCAAAGCCACTGCTATTTTTCTAAATATCTGCTGGGTTGAGGTGGGAATCAAAGTTTCAGAGTTGATGCTTAAGGCTTAGGACATTGGGGTAGCGAGAGTATACACACAGCAAAAGATAAGGGATTCAGTCAGAGCTGCAATCACAGGCGCGCTACCAATATCAACTCATTCATTATTAAGTAAGAGTGAAGGAAAATATTTGATCTCACCCTTTAATTCACAAAATTAAAAAAAAAATACTATAAAATAAAGAAAAAGAAATTAGTAAAATAAAAGTTGTAGTTGGTAAACACAGAGTAGAATTTGGAAAGTAAGAAAATAAATACATGGATATTTTTTAAAAATTAAATAAATATTTACAAAGAGAAACCTCTGCAGATTTTCAATCAGAAATGCAGCACAGTAGATTCAGTACATAATTCTAGAACAAGCTGACAACTTATCAAGGGGACTTATAATAGTATCATTTTTTTTCACTGTGACAAAATACAAGGACCAAGGCATTTTATAAAAGAGAATGTTTAATTGGGTTACAATTCCAGAGGATTAAAGACCATGATGTAGAGGCAAAGATACAGAGGCAGCAATAGCTGACAGCTTACATCTTCCTCCTCAAGTAGAGATATGGAGAACACTGTAGGGATGGTTTAAGTCTTTTGAAACCTGAAACCCACCCCAAGAGACATATCTTCTCCAACAAGGCCACACCTCCTAATTCTTCCCAAACAGTTCTACCCTGGGGGGGGAGAGGAGACTAAGTATTCAAACACATGAGCCTATGGGAGCCCATTCTCACGCAAACCACCACCACACTGGAAAATTTTATCAAACAAATCTATGCTATGATTTAGAATCCTGATATGGGAATCTGGCAAATAGGTTACTGTAGAGTAAAATATAATTTAATAAATTGCTTTAATGAATGGAGAACTTAGCTCATTAAATTTTGAAAATGGTCAATAGTATTCCTGGAAATAAATCAAATCTGCATGTTTTTATGATTTAAGTCCTGGAACATTTAAAGATGTAATTAAACGTATCAATTCAATTTTGACATAAACATCCTAATAATCATATAAAAGTAAAACTTCCTTTCAAAATTGTAGAAGAAAGATAATACATATCAATAAATTGAGTTTATTAGTTACATTGAACTTTACTAAATCATATTAAATTAAGCTCCTGAGGTGGAAGTAGCTTCAATAATAGGACATTCATTAGAATAGCAAAGGAATTAGGAAGTGAAATGAGGAATGCAGTTGTGGCACATTGGTGATAAAAACACACTTGACATCACCCACCCAAATTCTATTTACTACCTAGCATCTCAGGAAAATAATCTATGTGAGAACTCTGATTCCTTAGGAAGGATTCATCATACTCAGTGAATAAATTGCTGAGCCATTCCTCTAGCACAATAAACACAGAAATTCCCTTTGTCACTGTCTATATTTCCATTTTGATCATAACCTCTAGCCCACATGACATGCCAAGAAAATAGGTTCAGATAGACAGGAAACACAAGTGAACAGTTCACATGTAACACAGGTTCTCGGCCTGGGAAATCCATTAAAACCAACAGAACATGCCTCCTTCTTTTCTTCCTCCTCTTCCTCTTTATCTTATTCTGTCCTTAAAGCTGACCTAGAGTTCAAGATATTGTCCAGGCTGGCTTTGAATTGGTGGTAAAACTCCCCTATGCTGGCTGTACAGATGCAGTCACCATGCCTAGAAAAAGACGTCCTCTACATTTGGGAAAATAAAATTCAATGAAAGGGCCAAGTACAAATAAGCACAGAAAAAGTAATATGTTTTAATATATTATTAATAATCTCAATTGTAATATAAATGAAGTATTAGGCATTGTTGAAACAAAATGTAGGTAATTTGTAGAACAAACTTAGCAAGAAAGAAATACATTAAAATCATTTCAAAGTTTGAGTGAGTGCTGATGGGTTGTAAAATTTAAAATTCTGAAAGAATATTTATTTTATTAGCTATTCTTATATGCCAAATCTAGAGTTATGTGATCTGATATAAAAAGTAAATCAGTGGAAGCACACACACACACACACACACACAGAGAGAGACATATGTGTGTGTGTGTGTGTGTGTGTGTGTGTATAATGCATGTTGAACAGTTGATAAAGAGTAAAAGAGCCCAATGTATTATGGAAAACAGACTAATTATTTTATAGGTGGTAGAGAAAATGCCTTACTGCATAAAAATAAATCAGATAATGCTATAAAGAAGAGTCCAGATGGCTTATGTATATAAATGTGAAAACCATAAAACTAATAGTACATCAGAATAATCTTCTAATGTGGAAAAGCACAACACCATAGAATCATGAGGTAGAAAATGACTGTAATTGATTACATTACACTAAAGATTTTTATTCAACATTGAGCACCATTGAGACTCATATCTAGAATATACATGAGCCTCTTACAAATAAACAAGAAGTGGATATGAATCCCAAGAGAAAAATGGTCCAAAGATATATGTAAAGGAAATTCATAGAAGAAACTCAAAGGACTAATAAACTTTCAAAGGAATGCTCAAAATCATTAGTAATTAGATAAATGCAAATTAAAGTAACAATGATGTATCCCCGAAGACCTGTCAGATGGATAAAACAGTAGCTAATAAATCCTGATAGGAGGAGAGATCTGGCTTGGCTAGTTGGAGTATAGAAGAACATAGCAATTCTGAAGCACTCTGCTAATACCTAACAGAAACCAGTGTCTGTTATTACAGAGATTCTAGTCTATATAAAACTGTAATTGAAAATGAATGGGGCTGTTTCTTAAATCATTGTCTGTAGTGACGGGGAGGTACTGTAGGCAATCCAGTTATCCTTTGCTAAAAGAACAGTTACATTAGTGTTATGGCTCCATGCTACTGACAAGCATATAGCCCAAGACTAATGTATAGACAGGTATCCTTGGTAACACTGATAAATATGAAAAAAAAAACTCATGTGGAGTGAAAAAAAGTAAGTTAGAGTAAGCACACAATAGCATGTATGTTACCACACATCACAGGGATATAATTATTTCAAAGAAACACATACAAATATTACTTCAAAATATTAAACCAAAGGAAGTCATTCCTTTTAGAGGAAAGAAAGGAAACAGAAAAGTAGAGATGAAAGAGAATACATAAAAGTTTTAAATAAGAAGAGTTTTTTTTAAGTGAAGAAAGAATAGAAGGAAGAAATGAACAAGGAAGAGGAGAGGCCAGTCTGCTCCATAACCAAAATAAAATACTGCAAGACATTTAGAACAAATGACATGTCTCACAGTTCAGGAGCTAGAAGTCCCAAATGAGAAGGCTGGCATCACTTTTCTTTCTAGTTTTCAGATACAGGCCTTTTTTCCTGTCTTCATGTGACCTTGTCATTATGTGTTCCTTGTATGATTTTTCCTGTTGGATAGTAACAAATGTTTATTTATTCCAGATACAGGACTAAGGACAGACCAAAGCAATGATTCTAGCCTAGTGAACCAGTGAGTTCATTAGGGTTACTTACAAGAGTATATTTAAAGGCTTACTTAGAAAATCATGAATGAAGGGCAGCAGCACCATGGAGAAGCCCACACAGCATGAGGGTTAACTTTTCAGGAAGCTTGGGTGAAGGAGTTTTCTTTCTACAGTAATTGTGGCTGCTTTTATAATCTTGGGAAAAAGCTTTGTGAGTCTCATAAATTTCTGGGCCTTTCTGAGATTTAGGAGTTGTGTTTACTTCCTGAGTCTTGTTAGTCTTTTTGTTGTTGTTTTCCTCCCTTTAGGAAGAAGTGTGTCAATTTGGAGGAAATAGCTATACCCACGTCCTGAGACAACTCTTCCTCTTATAGGATCTTAGCTTGGCAAACTTATTTAACCCTATTTCTTTCTGGGTCCTCATCTCTGAATAGTCACAGGGAGAAGAGAAGCGTTCTGTTATTCTATATGTGTAGGATATTCCCTGAGGTCCAGATATCAGATATTTCATCTTTAGCTTGAACACTGTCACACGGTGAGACTACAAAAATAGAGCCTAGTAGGAGGTTTTAGGGTATCTATTCTCAAAGGAAAATGGTGGGACCTGCTCTCTTTCTCAGTCTGTCTCTGTTTTCATGATATCAATATGTAAACAGCTTTCTCTGCTTTGCACTTCTGCCATAATATCCTGCCTCGGTCCTCTCAGTTCATAGCCTGAAAGTTATTGATGCCTCTGCAAGTCACTGCAACTAGATGGGCCTTCTGTTATTATTGACTTTTCTACACATGGCTCTTTTTGTACTTCTGGCCTGAGGTAACTTGTTTGTTTTTTATTGACCCAAAATAATGCTCTATTCATTGTTGCACAAGAACAGCTGTGACACTTTTTGAAGAAAAGCTTAATATGAAATAATCTGTGGATGAGACAAATTTCAATCTCATGTTCTGGTTTTTTTTTTTTTGTTTGTTTTTGTTTTTTTTTTTTGTCAGTGCTGTAGAATAAATAAAAATTTGATGAGGTCGATTAGCCAAAAAGTTCAAATATAAAAGTTTACTGTTCCGATGGCTTCCAATCTGACATAGAAAACATACTTCCAGAAATACATAGTCTCGGTCTTATCACTGACACACTAAAGACTGCAAAGAAAGGAACTTTCTCTTCAATGCCACTTCAATGGAGCTACGTGTGAAATGGAGGAAGGCTATACTAGATTGGGGGACATGAAGGAACTACAACAGCAAGCAAGCAATGGAAGATCAGGCAGTGGAGAACATGCTGTTGCCCTTGTCACCAGAAAAGAAATATTCTTCCTGGTCTTTTATATTAGTGTTCTGGCTCTAAATAAATAAATAAATAAATAAATAAATAATAAACCTCAAAATCCAAAAACCAAAAACCAAATCAAACCAAACAACAACTAAAAACAAAACAAAACAAACAAAACAA
Source organism: Arvicanthis niloticus (assembly GCF_011762505.2). Lineage (NCBI taxonomy): Eukaryota > Metazoa > Chordata > Mammalia > Rodentia > Muridae > Arvicanthis > Arvicanthis niloticus. The sequence continues at coordinate 97,767,264 of NC_047661.1, forward strand.
ACAAACAAACAAAAAAACCAAACCCAAGGAGCGATGCCCAGACTCAGATTTTCCAATGAACTTATTAGCAGAGATGAGGGTTCGCATGATGACTTTAGCTGCCTGATGTCCAAACACCTAGTATATAAAACATCAGAGCGCAGAGTGAAAGAGATAATTATCAGTGCTGTTAAGATAGATGCCACACTGGGATGAATGGTACTTTAATGAAGCAGTGCACTGAGGTTGGGTAGACTGGCTTATGTTGGATCTATGCTTTAACAGAGTAGAAAATCCATTTGACTTCACAGAGAATAAATGCATTTGGGGGAAGACTAACTTCTCTGGGAAGAGAGCAGGCGACTGTTGGGATGGGAATGAAGTTGAGTACAATGGAGCTTTCTTTATGTTGGATGCTGATTTCTAAATGAACTAAAAATGTGCTATTATTTTGAGGCTTAACAACAAAAAGATGTATGTATCTACAGGGTTGTACAAAGAAACACACACACACACACACACACACACACACACACACACACGGAAAGTAAGAAAACAAGGGTCAGAAAAGTACTGAACAGAGAAAAACAAAGAAAGAGAATGGATACATACTTTCAATAACTCTAAATGACAACTTTCCAATCAAAATGCACAAGGTAGTCGACAAGATTAAGAATGAGAACCACTCTATGTGTTTTCTGCATCTAGTTGGCAAAGACAAACATAGCCTTACTGTGAAAAAATGGAAAGAGATGGTCTGAAGAAGAGGCAGGTATGTATAGTCACAGTAACATCTGAAGAAATAGACTTCAAGCTGGAATTGACCAGAGGGGACGACAGAACAAAGTGGTTTAACAGTGACCTACAGAATCCTTCACTCAAACTTCCAGCAGGCTCTTCAGTTATTTCCTAAAAGAAATAAAATAAGAAATCAACTGAGAGTAAAAATCTATAAAAAATATATAGACAAATTTATAGAGAATGAACATCACATTTCTTAGTGATGAATGAATCATCAAAGAAACCAGGAAGGAAACTAAAATTTCTTAAAATCAAATAAAAATAAAAATATGACATACAAGAATCTGTGGGACACTATGGAAGTGGCATTAAGAGTGAATTTTATAGTTATAGATGCCTGCATTAAAAAAAATCAGAATATGGAGGCAGAGATAGGTAGATCTCTGTGTATTGATGGCCAGCCTGATCTACCTAGCAAGTTCCAGGCCAGAAGGTGATACATAGTGAGATAATTTGAAAAGTAAAATAAAATCAAACCAGAACAAACAAGAGTTGTAGGGTAGTGAAGTGTAAAGTTGGTCCATACATATCATATGTGTGTGAGAAATTGTCTAAGGATAAATTTAGTTAATAATATTGTTTAAAAAGTCAGAGAAATATCAAATAAATACATGATATACCTGAAGGTTTTAGACAAACAAAGAAAAGCCAAATCTAAAATAAGTTAATGAAAAGAAAAAAAAATAACGATCATGGTAGAAATTAGTCAGGTGGAAACAAGAAGAACACAAAGAATCAATCATATTAGAAGTTTTTTTTTAAAAATAATAAATAAAATTGACAAATCCTTAGTCCAATTAACTAAAACTAACAGAAGATTCAAATTAATAAAATTAGAAATGGAAAGGGAGATTTTGCAAGAGGCACAAAAGAAAATCAAGAGACAAAAATCAGAGCATGCACTGGAAACCTAAACTCCAATTAAAAATCAAGAAAAAGTGGATGAATTTCTAAGCATGTCTCACCTACCAAAATTAAAATGAAAGCACACAAACAACATAAAGAAAACAAGGGAAAAATTGAGCTCAAATAAACAGGAAGAGATATCCCAAAGTTCAGGCAAATGTGTTCACTGCTGAATTCTCCCTGACCTTTAAGAACAACAAAACACATGTATCTCAAGAAAAATCCATACAATAAAAAAGGAAAGCATGCTGCCATTACAATGTCAGAATTATCCAGAGAAGGACACAATAGAAAGACAATAACTGGCCTGATGAACATGGATGTAGCCTGCCCAATAAAATAACTACAAACCAAATAAACTGTATGTAAAAAAACATCACTCACCATGATCAAGTGTGCTTTATTCCAGGGCAGAAAGATGGCATAACCAATGTCAGCCAATAAATGTAATACAACAAACACACTAATATACTTAAAAATGGAAATCACATAATTTCCAGCATCTCAGTATAAAAGTCTCTATAAAACTAGGCATAGAAAGAATACCCTCCAACACAATAAATCTACATACTGCAGCCTCACCATGGAAAAACTCTACGTATGCTACTAAAATCAGGAACAAGACGAGATTGACTACTACACCAGGGAAATATCATGTCTGATAAACGTTTTCAACAAAACTGTTGACAAAAGAAGACAAAATTGGTGTTCAAGAATTAGTAGCCTTCCTATATACAAATACATAATACGCCGAGAAAGAAACCCAGAAAACAGCCCCATTCACAGTGCCTCAAAAAATTACCTTTGCATAATCCTAAACAAGTAGGTAGACATCCTCTACAATGAGATCTTTAAAACACTAAAGAGAAAAATTGGACAGAACACTAGACTACAGAAAGAGCTTCTATAATTACATCCTGGCTGAATTTCTATTTGTACTGTGAAAATGGCTACCATAGCTGAGAAGGTCCACAGATTCCATGCAATCTTCACAAAACGTTCCCAGTATCACTCTGTACAGAAATCTAAGAAATGCAACAAACAAATGAGCAACAATAACAAAAACGAGACCCCTTAAGATTCAAATGAAAGCACAGAAGAACTCTGCTGTAAGCAGCAGTGTGTAGAAGCATCACAGTACTGGATTTCAAATCACACTGTAGAGTCACAGTGGCACAAACCAGACACACGTCAGAATAAGAACATGGGAGATCCTGGAAGTAAATCCACACAGCTATAACTGATTTTTGACAGAGGGATAAAAAAGCAAACATTATGGAGGTTACTCAGAACATTAAGACTAGAACTCACAGATGACCAAATGACATGACACCCAGCTATACATTTCTGCAAAATGGAAGGCCTAATTCTATTGAGAGAAAAACTACATTTAAAAAAAATAGACACATCCATGAAGATTGAACATCGTATTTTTAGTGATGAATGGTTCATCAAAGAAACCAGTGGGAAATTAAAATTTTTTACGATCAAATAAAAAATAAAAATATGGTATACAAAAATCTGTGGGACACTGGAGATAGTATTAAAAGTATGTACCTACTTTTATTGTAAAATTATTCACAATAGCTGTTATAGAATCAACCTAGATGTCCATCAGCAGAGGAATGGACTAAGAAAATAAATGTAATGTACATACAGAAGGATATTTAATGCATCCACGAAGAAGAATGAAATCATGTCTTTTTCTTGAAGAGGAATATAACTGGAGAAAATCAGATTAAATAAAATAAATTGTACTGAGAAACACAAATAGCATATGTTTTCCCTCATATGGATCCTAGGCTTTATACAGATACATGAAGATAAAACTATGTAAATATATGCAAACATGCACACATAATATTAAAATATTAAAATTGTTATATTTCTATCTACTATAGAGTCTTAACTTTCTTCTTTATGTATTGTCTATATTTTCCTAAAATTAGAACTGAATTAAAATGAAAAGATCTTTCTCTACAATCAAGAAAAGTTTACTTATAAATAAGAATTGTCCTCTGATTCTGTTACCTGAAATATTGCAAGGCCATGCTGCTGAACAATGGGGCATTCTAGACAGCACCTGGCGACCAGGAAGAAACAAACCTGAGGACTTCGTGCCACAATATGTCACCGACTATTTTTCTTAAATTGCAGTGTTGTGCCAGAGTCTATATTTTGCTACCTGAATTAGTACTTTTCTCGTGGCTGGGAGAAAACTCCTGGCAAAAACAAGTCAATGCTTTGGCTTACAGTTCCAATGTGCAGTCCACTATGGTGAACAGTCACGACCACACTGAGGGAGCTGATCACATTGCGTAGAGGGAGACAGATGCTACTGTGAGTGCATTTTCTCTGTTTCAGTCAGCCCAGGAACTTGGCTTATGGAAATGGTCCCTCTGTCAACGTGGGTGGGCTTTACTACTCAATTAACTTACTCTAGATAATCCTTCATAGGTAGTCACAGAGGCTTGTTTCCTGGGTGATTCTGAACCCTGCAAAGTTGACAATCAGTACTAATCACTACATTGTCTTGGTTAATTGTTTTATTAGACTGATATTTTATTGATGTTTTAAAACATCCACATGATAATAACAAGAAAAATATGCACTTGAATTCTCCCTTCTAGATTCTACTGTTTTATATGTTTGTGTGTGTGTGTTTAACAACTCAGATTGCAAATACTACTATTACAATGAAGTAAATAAAAAACCAGACTCAATCTATGAATGAAGAATCAGAAGAATAACTGCTGATGATGTAAGAAGAGAGAATTCTGACATTCATTCCTGGACTTTGGCTTGGATATGCATACAGAAAAAAACAAAAGAATACTTTTGGTGAATAAAGAATTACCATGTCAGGAACTTTCTGCCAGATGAGAGAACAAAGACTCTTTCTCCCTTCTGATCTTGTATTTAGCCCAGCCACATCCAGGATGTTCTCTCTCATAACACTGACTTAACAAAGCAGTGGGGACAGAGACTGAGTGGACATCAAAGTATACATTGTTGATATCCATCTCTTTACCGTAAAAGGTTTTCTATCCCATTTTATAGAAAAAAGACAAAGAAAACAAAACCCAAACAGATAAGCAAATAAAAATGGAAATAAAATAACATTTAACTTTTTTTTCTTAAAAAAGAAAGGGAGAAGGAAGGAAGGAAAAAAAGAAAGAAAGAAAGAAAGAAAGAAAGAAAGAAGAGAAGAGAAAAGAAAAAAACCCACTCTGCTGCTTTAAATTGTCTGGATTTATCAGAATGAATGGAAATCTGCAACTGACAGGGATGGGGAGGTAGAGGGCCTTTCCAGAAAGAGACCAAGATCTGAGATAAGGGAGGCACCCAAGAATCAATGGGCGTGTCTTTAGCTGTGACTCACAGAATTGGGAATATGGAACTTGAAGAGGCCACTTCCTATAGCAAGAACCCCAATGGAGCTAAAACTTTTGACCCAAAATTTATCCTGTCTACAAGAAATGAAGGAATGGAGGTTGAGGGGGGCAGATGGAGCAGAGACTGAGGGATTGGCCAACCAATAACTGGCTCAATTTAAGACCCATCCCATGGGCAAGCACCAAATGCCGGACACTATTAATGATACTCTGTTATGCTTGCAAGCAAGGCTGTCCTCTAAGAGGCTCCACCTAGCATCTGACATAGACAGATGCAAACACCCACAGCCAAACAGTGGAAAGAGCTTGGGGACTCTTATGGAAGAACGGGGGGCGGGGGGGGGGAAGGTTAACAAGCCCCTAAGGAGATAGGAACTCGAACGAAAGACGAACAGAGTCAACTAACTTGGGCCATGGGGCTCTCAGAGACTGAAACATCAACCAAAAAGATACATGGGCTGGACCTAGGCCATGTGCACACATGTAGCAGATGTGTAGCTTAGTCTTCATGTGGGTCCCGAACAACTGGAGCGGGGGTAAGGGAATCCTAAAAGCTATTGCTCTATGTGGGCTATGTTCTTTTAGCTGGGCTGCCTTGTCTGAACTCAGTGGGAGAGAATGCACCTAGCCGTAGAGAAACTTGATGTGCCAGGGTGGGGGGATGCTCACGAGAGCCTCCACATGCTTAGAGGAGAAGGGGAGGAAGAATGGGGGGAAGAACTGTGGGAGGGGGTGACTGAGAGGGGGCAGTGAGCAGGATGCAAATTGAAGAAGTAAAATTAAAAAATAAAACATTATCTAGGCTTTGTTTTCATAGGAACAAAGATCACAGGCATTAGACCTCTCTGGCACCTGTTAGAGAGCTATTCCTTAAAAAAAGAAAGAAAAAAAAAAGGAAGAAAAAGCTATTTCCCTAAAATGTATCCATGCAGCCCCAGGTGGTTCTCTATGGACTTATGCTGACAAGGTAACAATGAACCACTCATTTCCCCATGGAACTTAGAAGCTATTTGAGCAAGAAGTTTACCCTTAAGCCCAATGAAAAGCGTTGAAAAATTGAGTGCAGACGGACCTGGGATTTGAGCAGGTGTGTGACAATGAAGTCAGTAAACTTGAAGTATGGGGAGTTCTGAGATGAAATGAAGACTTCGGAAACACTAGGGGAAAAAGAAATAAGAGTGTTTAAAAACCAAGGAGTGACTAAAGGAGGCATTTAGTTTGTGACTAGAGGACATTTAGTTTGGTAGTTTTCTCTTCCTTATAGGACTAGATCTCACCCTGCCACAGAATGAGACAGGCTGTGAGAAAGAGTTCTAATGGTTTTTGTGGTTAAGGTACTTCTGAAGAGAAAGCAGGATGTATGTCTCATCAAAACAAAGTATCATAGGGAAGGAAACAGTATCTCTAAGGGGCTATGACTCTGCCCAGATCTAAAAACTCTGAGTGTCTGAGTTATATTGTCATTTAGACACTAGATATATTAATAGAATCCAAAATAAAACATGAAAATGATGGATGAAAAGTTTGCAATAGGAGACTGGGAAAGAACTGGTTGGAGGGCACAGGATGTGTAGTTCAGGGGACCCAGGCCATGGAGAGAGAGGCTGCAGGGCAGAGCATCCTGAGTGGACTGACATAGTCTGGAAGGGAGGGAGGAGGAAAGGGTCCCTGAAAGACTCATAAGGTGAGTGAAAGATAGAACCATGGAAGAGAGAGGAAAGAGAGAATGGAAAGGCAGCAGAGAAACAGTTTGAATAATGTTAATTCATGTGCTAGCTCATTCTATCTACAAAAGGCATTTCTTGGAAGTTGTCCACCCACCTCCTTTGTAAAAGAGGCTTGCTCAGTCATTACTTTTCCTGGCTCTGGTGTTCTGCTGACTTGTTCTCCGTGCGAGTGATTGTTTTTCCCCCAGCTTGCATCATATCCCAGGTATAGGGAGCCCTTTGGGTGAACATACTAGGGTGAGAAGTCACAGTTTCCTCTGTGAAGCAGTACTGACTTGTTCTGAGCCTGAGGGACACACACGATCCAGCCTCAGTTAATAAGTGTCCCGAGTCTGCCTAACTGTTTAGCTACATGCTTCTCAGCCCATGGCTCATGTTCTTTCCTTATACAGTCTTGGAGCTAATGCTGTTACCTTGAAGCCCATGTGTAAGAATTTAGTCCCATATGCATCTCAGTTTAGGCCACATCGAAATACATTGCCTATTTCATTCCCATTAATATTTGTGTAGTTTCCGTGCGGCTCAGACTGAATGTCTAGTCTTGGTTTGTGAAGACTTGTCAGCCGTGCCACCTGAACTAGAATTTTCAAATATGTATGTTTATAAAGACTTGGTTGCCAAGGTTACGGTAGAAAAATATTGATTATAATATGCAATACCTACTGTATTACTTTTCAATCATTGTGTGAAAAAAAAATCATGAGTAAGGTAAGTTATAAAAGAAAGTATTTAGTTGGGATTACAATTCCAGAGAGTTATGGTCCATGACTACAGAGCAAGAGCGTTTCAGTGTAGAGTAGTGGTGAGTTCACATCTCAAATCACAAGCAGGAGATAGCCTATAGGAGGACAGTGGGAAGCTTGTGAACCTCAAACCCACCCCCAGTGACACAACTCCTCCAACAAAGTATAAACTCCAAATCCTTCCCAGTCACTAACTGGGTGTCAAAGTCCAAGGCTTTTACTGACTTAAGCCACCACATCTTCTTTTAAGGAACTTACAATCTGGAGTTGAGGGTTGTGGAAAAGAATTCATGTACACATAAAAAAAAAAAAGCCTAATCAATCAAGCAAAGCAGTAAAGGAGACAGGATATATAGAATCATAGCAGGCGGCTAAACCCACACAGATATGAACTGGAAAACAGATTTCTTTTTTATTCCCGAATTTCTTGGAAAAAAAAAATCTCAGATCAGTAATTCAGTTAAAATATGGGACCTAGGGCAGTAGTTTCTATTAAGGTTATCCTGAGGGTCATATCTAAGTGGCATAGCAAACAAAAAAGATCATGCATATATTTGCATGTAAAGTGATGTGATTTACATGTTTTTGCATATGCACATGTGCTGTGAATAAAATTATGGTAAGTGCATGATGATCTACCCTTATACACAATATTAAAGTTTAAGTAAGTAGGCTGGAGGGGGTCTGGTTTTTGGTTTTTCTTACATTGATTCCTTTTCAACACATCCTTTGCCTCTGACTTAGCTATCTTGTGGAAGATGTGAAGGAAGGTGTGGAACAACTGGGCTGCAGAGAGTTCAGCCCTGACAGAGATTCATAGCGGTTTCCCTTGTGGAGAGCTGTGTATTCACTTGAAGTGGTTTCTGTGTTCCCATAAAACCAACATCAACTGTGTGTTCTGTGTCAGCCAGAGGCTCTGCCAAGAATTATTTTTAAAATGAGCTCATATTATTAATAAAATGATCATTCCCATCTGTTTATTTCCCTGCTGTCACATACAAATTCCCTGCGGGGGATGCGTGTAAGTGGTCATTGTTAATTGAAAGCTTAGTATGTACTTGTTATTACCCAGCCTAAACAATTTCTATGTTTGCATGCCCAGCTGGAAGTCAAACCCGGGGCCTCATACATGCGAGGCAAGTACTCTTTTAGCTAAGCTTTATCTTTAACTCTGTGTTTAACATATATGCATAACTATATGTTTAAAAATAATTATTATTATTTAGTTGTGAGTTATTATCCTTATTCTCCCCTCCCCCAGATGAGACTTGGAAAGAATAAATGAGTTATCTGAAGCTGTACTAGTAAATAGTAGAGCAGATACTGTTTTATTAACCCATATTGGGTACCTATGGCAAAAGACCTTCATATTGGGTGCCAATAGCAAGGCTACCTGTTTAACCCAAGAGTTATGTTGAGTACCATGCATGATTAAAACAATTCTTTCCTGCCTTTAAACCGATCACCCTCTTCTCTGACCTCTCTCCTTCAGCCAACAGTCAAACTATTTTCCCATTCACAGAAGCTATAAGCCTAGAGGGCCATCTTCTATGATTCTCACTTACCTACTCTCACAGTGGAACCATCACATAGCCGTAATGATTCTGTCTTCCAGCCATTTCCCAACTCTGTTCCCCAAAGATACTCCCAAAGCAGCTTTACTCACGTCACCATGGGTGACAGTTTTCTCTTTGTTCTTCTTGCCTCTGGAGAGCGAGAAGAAGAACCCAGAGATTGTGGAGACATCAATGACGCATGGACACCGTTAGCTCTCAGAGTTTCATATAGGTGTCAGAGCAATGACAGTTTAAGGGTTTGTTAAATTCATAAGTAAGAAGCTTACATGTAAAATTTGGAAAATGAGTGAATTTATTAGGAAGCAAAATAGTTTGGGGGGTTATAAAACAGGTATATGGTTTTGATAAACTGAGGCATTTTCAAATTAAGAGCCTTTTGATCTGGTATAGGCCTGCATTGCAAGAAGCACTAGTCACAGATTACTCTTGTGACACAGTACTAATGCTATAGAAAGCTGCCTAAGAGGATCGTGGTCTCAAAAAGAAATCCAGATCTTTGATACCCAAATAACAAAACTCAAAGATCTCATGGAATTAATTTCCCTCCGTTCACAACACTTTGTGTTTTTGTTTTTGTTTTTAATTCCTCAGTATAAAAGACACTAGCCATTATGAATTCCAAACAAGTTGCTTATGGATTTACTGTGTATCATAGGACTCCAGAGCTGATAATATATGAGAAATAGCGTGACCAACTAGTAACACATAAGGAGATATTCCTTCTACCTTTAAGGTGTTAAACATATCAACCCTTTAATGTTCACGTGTGTGTCCATGAGCACATGTATTGTGTGGGCGCGTGTGTGTGTGTATGCAGGTATGTTTGTGTGTGTGTGTGTATGCAGGTATGTTTGTGTGTATGCAGATGCCTTGGGTGGTGGTATTTCTTAGGAGCCACATACCTTGCTTTTGAGACAAAATCTCTCATCAGAACCTGAGCCTTACAGCTTACCATAGGCTGGTTGGCCAGCTAGCCCCAAGGACTCCCTTGTTTTTACCTCCCCAGTGCTGGGATTACAAGCGTACACTACTCCACATTTTTTGTGTGTGTGTGTGTGGATTCTGGGATTCAATCACAGGTCTTCATTTTCGCACACACAGCAAGCACTTTATCAGGGAAGACATCCCCTAGCCCATTCCTTCAGTGTTAGCAGCATGCTTTCGTAAGAACTTGTACGTTGATTTTATAACTACTTTCCCTATTTTATTGATCAAGAAATATGTTGGTCTTACAATGTCAAGGGTATTACTGTGTCTTCCCCTTCCAATGAGGGCGAAGTCTCAGGACTTCTGATGTCAAATTCTTACTCTCACATCATGCTGTTAAAGTGCTGGGGCAATGTATTGATTAATGTAGTCGATGATTCACCAGTTAAGCAAATACTTATTCAACATTTAGCTTTTCCTAAGCACCAGGGTTATGTCAGTGAACAAAATAGATGAAGATCTTTGTTCTCTGGCCACTTATTTCTTGGCAAAGCCTTAACACACTACAAATTTTCCTTTGAAAGGAAAACTTCCAGCTGGTGTTCAAGGAGGCTTTGGGATTCTTTCCCCCTAAGAACAGCAGCTTATCCTATGGCCTAACTGTCCCTAGGTCCTCACTAGGAAGAAGGTTTCTTGGATCACAGTTTGAAGTTAGACTTTTTTGACTGCAGTCCATTGATTTGGCTGCATATAGCAGTTACGGCAAAATTATTTCAAGCACAAGGCTGTTTGCATCTAATTAATTTAAATACACACACACAATCATTGGAAAATTAAGTAGACAAAAACATTTTCATGCATCATAGGCATTTTGCAAACATATACAGTGTAACCTGTTAATTACATTTTTCCGTCAGCAGCCATTCGTCTTTGTAATGCCTTGCCTAATAACTCAGTGCCTCTTGCTTACATTCTTAACTGCTTATTATTTACTTTTCCAGGCTGTTTTTGAAGGGATTGTCTTGTCCAAAATAAGGAAGAATATTATAATAACACAGCACAATATGAAGATAGATAGTGTCTGATTTTAGATCAAAAAATATTGCTCTCTATGTTTCTAAAAATGATTGTCATGGAGATGCTTTCAGTCTTGAGTGAAATGGTTTTATTAAGTAGATAGCAAGGAAACGTGAAAGGATTGCATGCAGCATATAGAGAGAAGCAGCCGACAGCAAAACTTCATCGAACTGGGCTCTCATGGTATCTAGTTAGAGATAACTGGCATTGTCCAATTGAGAGAACAAATAAAAGTTAAGATCTAGAGCTCACAAACATCCAGAAGAAGTCAACGGGGGAAGCGGGGATTGTGGGATGCTATGTTGAGACAACCATCCTTCAGATATCTGGATGAAGCAGAGTCATTTTTTAGGTAAGGTTTCCAAGTTATAGGACAAATAGCAGAATATAGGTAACGTTGAATCTCACAACATTCTGCAGACACCCAAGCAGTGGGCAATTGAAGATGTCTGCTGGATTTCCTGACTAAGAGAGTCCTAGACAGGGCATCCCTTCTGTCCTCTCCAACTTCCCATGTCTAAACTATGGGCGTCCCATTGACACCATGGGAAACTTTACATTATAGAATAAGCAATAATAGCCTTGATTGGAACCAGTTTACTTTCCAGCTGTTCCCAGAGCACAGTACTTTTAATACCTTAGCTTCCTACTGTTTTCGTTCTCCTGTTACAGATGTAGAGGGCCCACCTGCTCCAGGATGGGGAGTTTTTAAAGAGACAAGGAGTTTCTCCTGTTCACAGAGTCTGCTTTTAAATAAGCTTAAACAGTACAAGACAACTTATCAAATATAATACTCACTACAAGTATGAAAGATCACTCCAATAGCTATAGAGTATACTTAGATGAAATGAAACAATGAACCATATTCTGACCAGTATCCTCTCTTGAATTTGAAGGAAATCACTTAGGATTTATGGCATAGAAATCCTTAATAGGATAGGCAGCCCATGTATTGAATGGTCTCACTATTATGTACCCTACGCTCATACAAGGAATCACTTATTTTGGCTTTGGAGAATATATTCAGACCTCTACTTGCCTTGTCTTCTCCTCTCTACTCCTTCTGACCTTCATTGTCTGTTTTGAGTATTGCCATAGAACCCAGTTTCTTCCTCTTATCTCCAAGCAACCATCCTAGGAAGTTAGTGTGTTCCAATTGTGCTGGGCCGAATTATTTGAAGGTAGTTAGCTATTACATTTTGTATTCCCTATTTTAAAGATGTTTTGATCTTTTTCTCATTTAAAATTATTTCAACCCATGAATAGAAATATACAATCTGAATGCATGCTGTATTTCTATACATTTATATATGGCACGATGCTTAAATTAGATCAAGTGTATTTATCTTCTTTAACACGCATAAGATAGTTCTTTATTATCAAAATCTAAACAATGGTTTCATCTAGATTTTTGAAATATATGGTAGATTATTGTGAAGTACAGTTACCCTAATGTACAGCATTTTGATTGGGTCCTATATTTTTAAATCTTGAGGCCTTTGCATAACATCCCTTTCCCCCCTTTTCTATAGAGTTATTCTTTTTACTCTTCAGTGTTATTTTTATCGTCAAGTAAGGGGTCAATTTTTCTCCAAAGGAAACATGTCCCCTGTCTGTGACATCCTTCCCTATTCCCGTGGTCTAGGTAAAATGGCTTCTCTCAGTCACCCCATTACCCAGTACTTCCTAGAGTCTAGGCAAAATGGTTTCACTCTTTTGCTCCAGTACACAGCATTTCTGTTTTTTTTTTTTTTTTCCTTTGTTATTGATGTGGCATATGACAGGAGAGGTGACACTATTTGCGATGGTGTGAGGAGTGGGAGTTCCCAGCCTCCATTTTTGCTTCTTGTTTTGGGGGGTCTTTTCTACCTAAAAATAAATAAATAATTTTTTTACTCATGTGACATTTGTTGTCTCAGCAAAATAATTAAGGTTTTTGTGCTAATATTATCTTTGATAACCCTGAACATTTTTGTTTTGTTTTGTTCTGTTCTGTTTGTTTTGTGTTTCCCCTCCTTTTGATTATTTCCCTTTTTTCTTTGTTTTTCTTCTTTTTCAGATAGGTCCAATGGTACCAGCTCATGGTAAACGGCAGCTTACAGTATCCCAAAGCAAGCTACACACTGCTTGCACTGCTCATGGGATTTCAATTCCTTCTTACACATATTTTAGAAAAAAAAACCTTATCAATTTTAATAATTTACTCTCATGTTGTTTAAACTCATATCAGTTCCATGATATCCGAGTGACTTGACTTTTCTTGTATTACTGATATATGATTAGCTCACACTCTCCTGGGTCATCCTTGCCGGCCTAAGACACAAGTCCAATTTCTTAATTCTTAGCAAAGAAGACTTGTTCATATAGACTATAGTCCCCAAAGACCTAGGTTTCTGCTAATAAATGGAAATTGATTTATTTTGTTTATACCAATTCACTGATGGAAAGAATAGAGGAATAATTTTGACTGTATGTCTGATACTTCTTAATGCATATCAAAACTGAGAAAAAAAATCAAATCCACAACAGAGTCTATCTTTTTTTATACAAGAGCCTTTCACCCTAGGAATATAACTTAAGCACCATTAAAATGAATCGTGTCTATAGAGCAAGCTTGTCCTGTTAGGTTTTCTGTGGTAAAACACCATGACTAAAGCAACATAGGGGAGGAAGGGTTTATTTGGCTTGTGCTCCCGAATCACTGTTCATCTTCCAAGGAAGTCAGGATAGGAACTAAAACAAGGCAGGAACCTTGAGGAATGAGCTGATGCAGAGGCCATGGGCATGCTGTTGCTTACAGTCTTGCTCCACGTGCTATGCTCACCCTGTTTTCTTATAGAACCCAAGACCACCTGCCTAGGGCTGGTACCACCCACAATGGGCTATGCCTTCCCAATGATCACTAATTAAGAAAATTCCCTACACATCTGTCTACGGTGTGATCTCATGGAAGTGTTTTCTCAATTGGAATCATCTCCAGTGACTAGCCTGTGTCAAGTTGACATAAAGCTAGCCAGCACAAAATCTCATCAATAACAAACCATGCTATGGTTGACAATGTACTAAGAGAAAGTATTACTAGGTATCCCTGTGATTGCTGTCCATGCTTCCTCTTTTAGCAAACTGGCTTCAGTTGCCAGATTCCCATCTTCATGCTCTCTTTCCATAAACATCTCACCTAATTCTATTACTTAAAATTGTTTATCAATGATCTCCCAGTTATTACTGGGAAACTGGACTTCGGGCTCCCAGAGGATAGGTGTCAAGTGTGCAGAATCACATCCATCAGGATCTGAGATACATTTCATGCCTTAGTTATTTACTGTCATTATAACTATAGAAATTCTGAAGTCTTCATTTATGTTGTAGATTGGGTTTCACTCAGGAAGATCTTTATCACAGAGTTTAATATGGGTTAAGTTATTTCAGCCATAGAGAAGTGCTTGCAGCACAGTCAGTGCTCTGAGACAAAGTGCCCCTTTCTACTTGTCTGCCTCTGAAATGCCTCTGTTTCCATCCCTTGCATGGCTTCCTTTAATTCCTGAAAGATGAGTGTGGGAAGATGGTGTGGTTTCCCAGTCAGACAGCCGGATGCTCATGTTAGAGTCTCGTTAATCCTCTTCCATTGGCTGCAAACCTGCAGAGACTTACAATGCTTTTCTTTTGGACTGCATTTTCTCATTTTAAAAACATGATCATGGTGAGAATTACCTCACAGAGATCTTGGAGCACAGAAGGGAGTGGGGTGTCCACTGGAAGTGCAGAATGATGTGGTACATCTGTCATTCAGTAAATACCATTCTTATTTTTATATGAATATATATTTGAGGGACAACTTTTTTTGAATTTTTTTCAAATTAGCATGCAAGGTAATGGGTCTCATTTTGACATATCCACAGATTTATACTTGGTTCTCATTGGCCTCAATAATTTATCACTCTCCTCAGTCAGTCAGCTTGATTTTGGAGACCAGGTTGGTTGGTAGGAGGAAAATCTCACAGACTAAAATCTCAGTTTAAAAGACTCTCAAGTTAAATCAGGACACATTTTATGGAACTTCTAAAAAGTTACTAAAAATACTTCTTGCTACTATATCGTAAGGCTTTATGTTTAATTATTGCATACCACTGTATGATAAGGCACAGGCATGCCCAACCTCACACACCCTTTAATTTCAGTCCCTGGAGTAGTAGTACCAATGTTACTGGGTGAAACAGAACTTTAAGTTCCACAGAACTGCAAACAGATGCCTGGTTCCCCTGAGGGTCAGAAGAGTGTGTTGGATCCATTAAAACCAAAGTTACAGATGGATGTGAGGCACCAAATGAATGCTGTAGACTGTACCTGGGTTCTCTGCAAGATTGTCAACTGCTGTTTATCATTGAGCCATCCTCCAGCCCCTGTGCTGTACATTGACTAGCGCCTGATACTCAGGAGTTAGTCAATACGTTACAGCATTATGTACATACATATAATGCTGAGAAAAATGTGAACATGAGACTATTGCTGTCTTTAGATCTCTATTTCTAAAATAAATAAACAAGTAAATAAATAGATACAGAGAGAGGAAGAGATAGTGAAGGAGGGAGAAGCATGGCTCAGTTTTAAACAGGATAATTTACAGAGACTGTAAAAGTCTATAATTAATTAAAAAAAACAAAACCAAAACATGGTCAAAACAATGGATAAAGGAACTATGGTTCCTTCTGCTCTGTGAGGTGTGATGATTAATCTCAGTTCTCTGAGAGATTATGGAGTCACCTGGGAGACTGGAGCCATGCAGTGGGAGGTTGTCTTGATTATGTTTACTGTGGTGACAAGACCTATCCTTTCTGTGGGTGGCACTGTTCGCTGGGCTGCAGTCCTGGACAACTGAAGCTGAGCAAACCTCACTCTCTGCTTCTTGAATGTAGGTCCAATGTAATCAGTAGCTTCAAGCTCCTGCTACCATAACGTCCACAACATCAGATCATAGCAACAGGAAAGGAGGCTAAGAGAGGAGGAGAGAGCTGTCAGTGCAGTGAGTGACACTCAGACTATTTATTCTCTTTTGATCTCAGATGGTAAAGCAAGAAAGCATAAGCAGCTCTTCTGTAGGTAATGGTTTGATTTAAGCAAGGCAAGCTCCAATCTCCACCACGCCCTCCTCTGAACATCTGAGTTTTCTACACTAAAAGTTCCATACCTTATTTAGTTTTTGCTTTCTGGGATTTGGTGACTTCAAGGTTTGCCGCTAGTCTCCCCTTGGTGGCATGCATTTATGCACACAGTATACCTGAAAGAGGACTTAGCTTTTGCTAGAGTCTAGAAACTTCTTCCTAATTATTTTGAAGATGGAGCTGCTGCGTAGACAGGTGAGAACAGAGACATAGCCACATAGCCAGTGGGAACGCATTCTTGATGGGACGCTGCTCCAATAGAGAGGATGACCATGTTTCCTTTTATTTTCGAGTTCATTTTGGCTTCTCTAATTACCGAACTGGAAATAAACATTGGATACTTGGATATTTACCTATGGACTTCAAAACTTTGGGTTATGTTTGCCTTTTGCTCTCTTGAGACATTGTCTCATTGTGTCCTTCTGGTTGTCCTGGCACTCACTGTGTAGATCAGGCTGGCCTTGAACTCATAAGTGTAGTGATGAAAGTCATGTGCCACTATACCTGACTGAGACATTTTTATCCCATCCTCACTTTCTCCTCTTTCCTTCTACTCTTATTCTCTGTCTCCATTCTTTTATTCCTTCTTTCTTCTTTGCCTGCATCTGGCCTCTTTTTTTCTTTCCTTTTCCCAACTCCCATTACTCCTTGTTTCTCTCACTGTTTCCCCACCTCCTCCTCCCCTCCTTTCTTCCTCTCCACTCATCTTCTAACATTCAGATTTTTAGAGGACACCCTGGATTCTCAGTTGGAGAAAAGGTATCCTAAAGGGGATAGAGTATAGGGCTTTAGGCTAATTCTGTACTGAATATAAAGCACCACTCCTAAGTCATTTACACTGTGACAGAATCTTTCAGTGGGAAAGTAATCAGAGGAGTCCTGAGCCTTTAACCTGCTCTCTAAAAGCAGGTTCTGAAGAGAAGCGAGTTTGTAACATAGGCCCATTCATTAGGATGAAGGACTCCTAGAAATCCTAACCCCAACTCTAACTCTAACCCTAACCTAACCCTGGCCCTAACCCTAACCCTAACCCTAACCCTAACCCTAACCCTAATCTAACCCTAACCTAACCCTAACCCTAACCCTAACCTAACCTAACAAATGCTCTTGTAAATTTGAACTCAGACTATCTTAACATTTGACCAGTAAGCAGGGAGGACCCCATTTACAACGTCTACCCATTCCACACATGCTCCTCATTCCTTCTATAATAAGCACTGGTAAATAGTATCCTATGAAGTATTCTTACAAGGTTTAGGTGACGGAGTGTGTAGCAGCAAATGGCTTTGATTTCTTACAGCTTCTCTTTCTCTCAATAGCTCCTTATTCCTTCTCTCCCATTAAAACCCAAACCAAAAACGACAGGAAAGATGGTAAATTTAAGCTTTGTACAGTGTGTATATGAAGCATCCTTCATGGGGTTGGTCCTCTCAAACCAGGAGACAAGGGACCTGCTTTTCTCTTTTAAGGAACTAAAGCTAAGTCTCCTCTCATCCCTTTTCTTGATATTTTCTTCTTGGAATTTTTTTATACTCAACATGACTTTCATTGCCAGAGGTAGAGAATGCTTATATATAGGGTCTGTATATTTCTTCAGTAAAAATTTTCTAGGAATCCCTACCAAAGATCCTGAACCTACTTGGAAGCAATACATTGTAAAGGCAATGTAAATCCACCCTAGAACTGAAAATTACTTAATCAACTAAGGAAGTTTAGAAAGCTATTGCAACTCATTATAGGACTGTGTCAATGTTTTCACGGAGAGGAGTAAATACTAAAAGAATCCCAAGCACCCAGGGAGGCCAGTCAGGAAACAGACATCAGGGCAGGCAGCAGGAGGTTAAGATCAAACTCCTTAAGCTGACCTACAATAGGGTGAAGAAATATGACAGACTGACTGTCTTGTCTTTCATGGGCAATAATTGGTCTGGCAAACCCAGGACAGCAAAGGGCAGAGTTGGATATGAAATGAAAATGGACTGACAGGCCACTGTGTCTCCCATCTGTCTGTGTTGTTTCCCATTTAACTCTCGCAGTAAAGCAGAGAAGACAGTCATGGCTTCTTCACTATCCAAATGAGGGCTTCTCATAGGCTAAATGAGAAAACTGAAATATAAAGAAATTGAGTTTTTTTTTTTTAAGAGTCACACAATTAGTCCTCACCAAAGTTGGTATTCAAATTTGGGTGCTTTGGATCTTAGTGGAGGCCACAGGAGGTCTTCAGAGAAGGATAGATGAACAGATTCTCACTGAAATAATTATTTCACTATTTCCACAGCCTGTGCCCTAGGTTGACAGTGGCAGAAAACAGATTCTTGTATGGAAAATGAACAAATTTTGGAAGGAAATGCAGCTCCGAGCCCCTTCTAGGTCCTTCGGGAAGGAAAACAACATAGGAGGGCAATTTGGACTTCCAGTGTGCTAAGGAAATGAATGAATCTGTAGAGAGGCCCTCCCTGGTATGTTCAAGCCACAACATGTGAGGGGCCAGGGTCAAGGCTATAGGGTAGTTTGTATCATAGTAGTTTGTATCAATTCGAGAGCAGAGGATACAGGACCTGGCTGTGACTGAAGTGCCAATAGTTAGAGCAGTCATCACAACTTCAGAAGAGATCAACACCTACTGTACAAGGGGATTTCTAAAAAAAAAAAATCCAACAAATAAAGCTAAATGGAGCTGCTATACTGAACGGTGGCATGCGGCCATGGCTTACTGGCAATGTATAACACCACTGTATAATGGCTGAGCACAACCAGCTTGCTGTGCCGGCAGCATGAGGCCCAGCCTGCAGAGAGCCAGAGAAAGATTTTGAAGTGATGGAGCAAGTGACATGATTTGCGGGTGCTTTTGTGTAGCATTTCATAGGTTGGCAACTTATCCAGGAGGTGGGAAAAGCTTGACCCCGGGGTGGCAATTCTGCTACAAATTTTGAGTTGGGGAAAAAAGCCAGGAGTGGTGGGGACAGGGTCTGGACTCTACAGGTGCCTCCTGATTTGTATCTCAAAAGAGGATGGAAGGGAAAACTCGGTAAGAATCTTGTATAGCTTTTGTATAATCATTCTTACCAGACAAGTGTCTCACGATAGCATTTATTTAGTTTAAACATTTCTCTTTGTCTGTCTGATTTGTGTGTGTGTGCGTCTGTGTGTGTGTGTGTGTGTGTGTTTCCTAATATGCTTATAGGGATGGATTCTATCAACTCTTGGGCTGTGACTGCTGTGCCAAGCCAGAAACAGGAAGAGGACAGCCTGGACCACATTCTTTACCTCAAAAGGAGAAAGAATGAGCTCATGCATTAAAACCCGTTCCCTCTCTGTACCATCGTTTCTCTGTCCTCCTTTGATTTTTTCTGTTGCCCATCATAAAAAGACACTGTTTTAACTTTAAGAAGCAAAACAAAATGGAGCTATTTTAAAATAAAATATTAAACATGAGAATGATTGAAGCTTTGCATATTTTTTTTCTTTTAAAATTAAAACAGAGAGCTGCTGTGTGGATGTTGGAAATAGGTGAGGCTTGAGCTCTCCCTGCAGGCTTTTGTTACAGTAGCTGTCTGAGAGAAATAGCAGAAACTAAAAATCATCATGAAGCATCCATGGAAGAGCGATTCCTTTTGTCCAAGGCAAAGTCTCAAGCTGCCACCTGGGTTGGCGCTGAGGTCCTGCAGATTCCTGCCACTGGTGACACATTGCCACATTATTGAACCACAGGATCTTCTTTGCCTGTAGTGGCTCTCAGTTCTTTATTGGAAAATAAAAGGAGAATAATGATACAAAATGACAAGCACAATCCCATAACTCAAGAGCTGCCAAGGCTTCTTTCTATTCTGTTGCTGTCTCCCCAGGCTTGGTTTCTAGAGGAAGGATTACACTGGACCTTCCCATCCTAGCCTGGACTCCATATCCACTCCAGATGACACTTCTGTGGAAGTATCCTCCCTTGGCAGACGTTCTCCTTAAGAAATAAATGGACAGCAAAATCGCTAATCAAAGGCTCATACCCTAAATCCAATGGCAACGCTATCCGCAGGAATTCTCCACCATAGCATCAGCCACACATGGAATCAGAATGATGACAGTTCATAGTTATTATCAGCAGTAACAGGAAGCAATGGCAACAGTTACCATCGATGAGTTATTGTTGCCTCTCACACTTTTTTTCTGCCTTACCTTCCTGGGTCTTCTCAACAAGGTACACGTGGATGTGTGGTAATCCTCTTTCACAGATGAGCAGCAATCCCATTCTGAAATTAAGCCCTTGCCCATGGTGTCACTCAGCAAGTAAGATCCAGAAGCAGGGCTCAAATCCAGGACCTTGACTATTAAACAACTGGCTAAAGCAAACTGCCTTTGTTAACTTCCTGTTATACTGTCTCTGCTTTGTGATTTAAGGGGATGCTCGAAGATATTCCTATCCTCATTTCAGTGAGTGCCACTGCTCTTCAGCAAGTGCATTAGCATTTAGGGAAAGCTTGAAATGAACAAGGCATTCAGTAGATACATAAAAATCTGCTAAGAACAATATGGCTGGTGAGAGGAAGCAGGCCCCAGAGGAAGGATGTGTTAGAGGAAGAAGGAAGACTATGGTTCTGTATTATCCTCTCCATGGTTCAGGGAACACTGTGGAAGAGGGAATGGAAAGGAAAAAATGAGAAGGGCTATGAATAACAACCCAGACAAGACAAGGCTATTCCAAATCTCACCAATTCATAGCAAATGCAGATGCTTGCATAGGGTTTGCACAAGAATGTACCTGCCATCAATCTGGCATGGATGGAGGAGGGACTCAGGGGGCTTTATTTATCAATTCCTGAACATAGATTCTAGGAGAGCAAAACCACTGCCTTCAGTGGTACACCCATCTCTGAAGCTCTTTTGCAACAACAGGCAGTTTCAGTGTCATTGTTGCACAGATAGCCCTGGTTAAGATAAATGGCTCACAAAAGAAAACTAAAAAAATTACTTTCTTGAAAAGTGTCAGAGGGAGTGGGGAGGGGTTTGAAAGTGATGGCAGGGGGGCATAAGAAAGATTGGGGAAGTACAGTAGTCAGAATATATTAGGTAAAAGTATGAAATTGTCAAACAACAATATTAAGTTTTTAAAACAAAGGGTAAAGACGATGGTGCGACATGAGCATTAAATACAATAGAATGAGTGGCTCCCACCACTGCTGGGTGAGCAAGGGGAACACATGCTATTAGGAGGAGAGGAATCAGTGTGGGGCAGTACTCACCTGATAGATAACAGAAAACAGACAAGGCTTGAGTTGGACTTGTAAGAGTTAGAAATTAGGGGAGCGATTCAACACTCACAAGTACTCGTTGAGTGCCCTGGATAAAAACTGCTTGTGTTTTAAGTCTCCTGGCATTAAGAATTGAGAAAGGCAGACAAATAAAGTGATGGGATGTCATAGATATCAAGATGGAAAGTGTATCAGGCACAGCGTGGGCAACAAAAGACAAGTAGCTAACATTAGTTCACTGTAGAAGAGGCAACAGTTTAATGAGATCTTGAAGGATGAGGCAGTGTTTGCCAAATGAGATGGAATGAGAGCTAGGAGAAGAATAGTATCTGGGGAAGGAAGAGGAAGTGCAGAGGCTTTAGGGCTGGAGTCACTAGGGATGTGTGAGTAGGTTTGAATGGGTGACTGAATAGTGGGGTCAAGGAGGCTCTGAAGAGATGTAATTGTTGAGAAGTTGGCAGGATCCGGAGGCTTTGAGTGGTGATGCTGAGACTAGGGATTGCATCCTGTTGGTACTGAGTAGGCAGTGAAGACACGCTGAAGATACTTATGTTTTAAGTCTCCCTGGAAACAGTACGGCATGAGCGAGAGGATAAACACTAGAGGCAAGAGAAGGTAAGCAGTGACATGATGAACTGCCAACATAAAGAGAGAATCAAACAAGTAGATAGGAGGTAGAGAAGGAAGAACCCAGGACTGACTGGGGGCTGAGAGTGGCCTTGTGCCATGGATTGAGATGAACAATGAAGTCTGGGATCATGATACATAGGAAGACTCAAATACTTCAGATAGAAAACTAATGGGGTAGTTTTACAAAATGGTTAAATTACACAGTGGTTAATTTTACACAATGGTAAAATTTCTACTTCTGTACTGTTTTGTACTGTGCTGTACTTAGATCTGGGTTTAAAGCAACCATATTCTTTAAATCTATGTTTATCTGTGGAATCAGGATTTTAATGCTTATCAGGACCTTTCCATTTCTCCATCATATAGACAAATCCTTTAAATGTGAGACTATTCATTAAGGAAGTAAGTTAGAGAGAGGGCCATGAGGTGACCAAGTGTTCCTTCCATAAGGGCCACATGCTACATTTTTTCTTGGGATGATTTCCAGGAAACCTGTCCTATTTCAGACCAGTTGGTGTTTCCCATTTAATTCAGTTACCAGAATATTTACATCCAGTGGAGATTTACATCCAATGTTCTGATTGACTCAACCCAGTGACTAAAAGTATCTCTGCTGTGTGATAGAGTTTTGCTTGGTCTTCCATCACTTGGTCCTGTATTGCAGGTAGTACATTCTTCATTCACGTCCTTGTTAATGTTGGGTGGGAGGAGAGATTGCACATAAATGTACCAACAACTGAGTTTCTTCTCGTCAAGAGCATAATTGTTTATGTCTTCCATTTATGACCAACACTGAAATTACTATGAGATTTTTGTGAGCTTAGGACAAAAAAAGAAATCTAGAGAACTTTTCTTTAAGCATTAGAAAATAGTATCTATCCAGGATGAAGAATTAGAAGCATCATGGGACTTTTGGGTCTGTAAAATCCCTCCCAAGGTCATGTTTATCTTTGTGCTAATGTCTTTGTACTAATATCACTTGCTACATATTTTGCTATTCCAGTTCCTCCAGTGCTCCACAGCCTTCTTTGCTGAGAGACTACCTTGACAATTCAGTTGTGCATTCTGCTCTCCGATCCCCAGTTCAAATGGTTTTGTTTGAATTAAGTTTTTGAAGAAAAAAAAAAAAAAAGGAAAAGAAAGTTATGAAAGGATACCAACTCAGTCCTGAATACATACAATTAAAAAAAAATAATCTAACAATAACTTAGC
This sequence comes from Arvicanthis niloticus, assembly GCF_011762505.2. Taxonomy (NCBI): domain Eukaryota; kingdom Metazoa; phylum Chordata; class Mammalia; order Rodentia; family Muridae; genus Arvicanthis; species Arvicanthis niloticus. The sequence continues at coordinate 97,790,640 of NC_047661.1, forward strand.
TCGGTGTACTGTGCTGGCCTGGCATACATGCGGTATTGAATTTGAACTCTAGCACTAATCCAATCAAATCAGATCAAATTGTGGAAATACTGACTGACTAAGAGCCAGGCAGGTTCTTGAAGAGTGAAAGAATTGAGGTTCATTATTCACAGGGGATTTGTGCCTAAGCTAATGCTCTGACCTACAGCTTTTATAGGTTGGATAACGATGCTGAAATCCCTGTCTACCTGACCATCTGAGGGTGGTCTTTGAGTCTCACAACCATCAAGGGAAATTTCCATCATGGTTAGACATGTTTACAGGCATAAACATTGGAAGTTAACAGTTAAAAAATATTCCTTCCTTGGCAAACAGGATGTGAGATTTGATGGGCTAGCCGTGGTAATCATTTCTTCAGGCAGTTTCTTGTGAACATTTGCCTTCCCAAGATAAGAAGGGGCTCTAAAAAGCTAGCAGGACTCAGCGTTCCTAATTAGATACACACCCGCACCCGCCACTCCTTTGTAAGAACAGTTACAAAGAAAGTATACGCAGTACAGCTTGAAGAAGAGTAAAAGAAATGGTCTTTGGCAAAGTAGGATAGGTTGCCTTGGCAAGCTGGTACTTAGTAACATCTTCTTAGCCCTATGCTGAGTTCTAGACTAGAAATTAAGAATTTCCTGGTTTGTGGGTGAGAATTGGGTTACAGACTAGTGAGAGAGAAAAGACAGGTAAACTCATTCATGAGCAGGTACATTAGGCAGTTTGGGCCATTCCAGGAGATCACTGCAAAGTTGTATAGAAAAAAAAAGGCCTATGTAACCATACCTTTAAAGTAACACCAGGAAGCACATGTGTTTTATAAACTAACAGCTATCATTTGATGTTTTATATCCAAGTTCGGATATATTTATGATGGCGAAGGAAAGACGTGGCAGAATTCAGAACTAATTCTTAGGTATAAGTTTCTTGTGAGCCTGGTACATGTTACTCGATTTCACATGTGGTAAAAGTGTAATTGGATTCTTTTGAAAATTACTTTTTTTTTTTTTTTTTGGTCTGCCATTGGCTGTGGTTTGCATGGAGACTGAACTTCAAATTAAGCACACAGTCTGTCTTATACCTTTGGTGTGTGTTTTTTTTTTTAACTTTTCTTTTTCATTGTGGCCAATGGTGAATACATTTAATTTTACAGCCCATTAAAGTCATACACACTGGGGGTGCTTAAGATGATGACTCAGTGAGTAAAATGAGTATCACAAAGCCATAAGGATCCACATTCAGATCCCCAGTCCCTATGTAAAAAGGCTGAGTACTTTAGCCCACTTCTGTAACCCTAGGGTAGTGGGGCAGGAACAGGAGTTCTCTGGCCAGCCAGTTTAGTCCATTATTGGTGAGTTCTTGTGAGTTTAGTGGAGAGTTTAATGAGAGTTGTTGGGGCGGGGGGTGTGGGAGAGAAAGAGAGGCAGAGAGAGAGAGAGAGACAGAGAGAGACAGAGAGAGAGGTAGAGATAGAGAGAGAGGTAGAGATGAGAAAGATATTTGATGTATATTAGCCTTCGACCTCTGCATGCATATACGCATACTTGAACACACATAGATGCTACCCAGGCACACACAGTGACACAAACACACATATAACAGGAAAATAGGTTTCAGAAAATATCACTCTTACAAAATATAATATCTATGTAAATTTTCTTGTGTTCTCTTCAATTATGTTCTTCTTGTGTTCTTCTTCATTTTCTTCTTCTTCTTCCTCCTCCTCCTCCTCCTCTTCTCCTTCTTCTTCTTCTTCTTCTTCTTCTTCTTCTTCTTCTTCTTCTTCTTCTTCTTCTTCTTCTTCCTCTTCCTCTTCCTCTTCCTCTTCCTCTTCTTCCTCCTCCTCCTCCTCCTCCTCCTCCTCCTCCTCCTCCTCCTCCTCCTCCTCCTCCTCCTCCATAAAATTCTGGTAAAAATCTTTAGCTGAACTAGACCCACTCTTTAAGACAAACATTGTGAAATCAAGCCAACTTGACCTAAATCAGGGAATTGTTCTCATCCAAGAGATAAAAACCTCAATAGTTCGAGATGACCCTACTTGGTCATATGAAAGCAGAGGCAAAGAAGTATCCTGATGTCAGAAAATCTCAGAGAAGACTTTTTTTTTCCCAAGGGGAGATTTACAAGCTTCAGAGAGCAGGCCCATCATTCTCAAAGTCAGGCCTCCACTTGGTGGTAGACAACCCAGAGAGAAGAGAGAAACAATGTTATTTTTCTAATAAAATATTGAGTTGCTATTAATATTATTTTCTATGGCAATTATAATCTGTTGTAAGCCGGCACTGCGGGGACTGATCTTAATTCTCTCTTGTGTGGAGCTCGGCATCCTGTTGGCAGCCGGTACATGTTTATTATCAGTAATAACAATAATAATCCTGATAATGATAACATGGTGATTAGACTCATTTGCAGTAACGTCAAATGCTAGGATTATAAGTGCCCCTTTCCTATGGTTTCCACTTTTATTACACACGGTTTATCCTTCTTCTAACTGCAAAACAAGTGTAGTTCCTATTCCCAGTCTGATTTAGTCCATTCGACAAATATTAATACTTTTGAGTGTGTTTCTTTTCCTCGTGGACCTCAAAATTAAATGCCTTTTCATTCGCCTCCTTGTTTGTCTTCCTGGAGTCACTGATGAGGTCAGCACAGCGAGAGCAGGGCGAATCATTTGTCAACTGCTCCTTCAGAAGCCGCAGAAAGAGCACAAAATTCCTCAGACCGTCATTTTCATGTTCTTTCTGTGATAACAGCATAATTGATCTTAATTTTACAAAATTTTCAGTGATTAGCTTATTTTTTTTAAAGTAAAACACAGGGAACTTGGAAATCAGCATGCACTTTCTTTCTAGTCTGCCAAAACTTATCATTTGAAAATTGAAGCTCTGACTCAACAGTGTCAGAAACAGGAAGAAGAAGAGAAAAAAAAAAAAAAAACCCTCTACCAGTGAAAATGCTCAAGGGATAAGCGTGGCATCAGCAAAGGGGCAGGAAGCCATGGGGTAAGGTAGGAGTAGGCAGTGCTGGGTACATGACAGAAGCAGTTGGTTTCAATATGACCTCACTGGTGCATAAGTGAGCTGAGCATCACTCCAGGCAGAAGGAAGGTAATAGATGTAGGAAGAGATGGACCGCAGTGAAGGGCTGGGGAGTTCTCCGTAGAGAGACAGGAGAGGTGAGGTGGAAAAGAGATCAGTGGCCTGTTTTTGTCACCACAGAGAGGAATTTTCAGCTGATGTTTTGAGCTTCATATTAGCAAGACTAGACCAAATATCTATCTGACTTCATTCCAACATTTTTTCTCTGAGGTTATACATACAAAATCATTTCAACATTCCTAACTATGTAAATATAGTGACCATTCTAACATCATCTCTAGAGTTGCCAATCGCATCTATCCTCACTTTGGGTTTTTTTTTTTTTTTTAAATGGATTCACCTGTTAATTGTTATCAATTAAAATACATTTTAAGGGTGAGTGATTTGGGTTGTCCCATGAGTTGAAGGCATGGGCTGGGCATCCCAGACCATGTGATGTTTAGGCCAAGGTAGCTCTAGTTGCCTTGATCACTAACAAGTTAGTTTTTTAACAGTTTACTCATTTTTAATATGGAAATAGTAATACCTCTGTCCAGAGATATTCTGAGGACTGAAGTATTAGAATAGATATAAAATACTCAGCACAGTTTGGTACAGTATAAAGTGTCAGAAAAATATTTATTGGTTATTATTTATTAGAAGACTTGTGGGCATTTAGTCAGACAGAAGAAACAGGTAAGAAATTATAGTTTTTTTTTTTAATTTGTATGTGTGATGCATAAATGAGGGGTGTGTGTCTGTGTGTGTCTCTGTGTGTGTGTGTCTGTGTGTGTGTATGCATGTGTGTGTGCAAGATTTACTCTAGAGGCCAGAGAAGGATGTCAAGTACACTGCTCTACCATCCTGTGACTTGTGCCACTGAGACAGGATCTTTAACTGATCCCAGGGCTAGGTTAGTGCCAGCAAGCCTTAGTGATAATCATGCTTCCATCCATGATAACACTGAGGATACAGGTGCACGTGAGAGTTTTTACATGGGTGCTGAGAACACTCAGCCCTCATCTATGTGACTACCTATGTCAGAGAGCATCTTAACCATATGTGCATTGTGACATATATGTTCCAAGTACCTGGTGAGGAAGGCCAGTGGATTGAGGTACAGAGGAGTAAGCAGTTGCAAATCACTGGCAACATCTAACACCCTCTGCTCTCTCATATCCACTGGATACGAAAAGCTGAGCAAAACACAGGCACCCTTTGCCCCTTATGTTAAATAAACCTAGGCTTTCCATAAATTAATATGATTTTCTTATGTAGCATGACACAAGGTCGTCCAATTTGCCAGAGAAGTGCCACTGGGTCTATTGTAAGGGGAAAGTGCAGGTAGGTTGTGTTTGAAGCTGCAACTACTGTGTCAAAAAAAATAAAAGCCCCACTCTACTTTGTAAATGTATTTGCTTGGGCCTTACTAAACCATGAATGGAGAAAGGTTAATTGACAAAATGAGACTTGTCTAATGCTGTCCTGAGTAGCGCACTCAAGCAGATGTAAGAGGCAGGGATCCTGCTGTGCTGACAAGGATGATGATTATAACTGACTCTTTTTGCCCTCAAGGGTATGTAGCTTCTAGAAGCTTTCACCCTGGAATCTCACTGTCATGCTAGAGCTGGTCCAAGGTGGTTAGTAAAACTGAGAAGCCAAAGGACAATGGAGTTCACATTTAATTTAAGTGTGGGGAAGCAAGGCCAGAGACTGACACTAACCTCAGACACCGGGTGGAAATTCTACTTTGCATTTAACGCATCCCATTTATTGAATATTTAACCATGTACCACTCGCTGTGTGGAGAGCCCTAGCTGTGGGTCTTTTATGCACACTCATTTGGGGAAGTAGGCATTAGTCTCCCCCTCACAAATGTAATGAAATCAAGACCACCACAACACTACCATGGCGTTCCATTTTCTGTTTCTAGAAGCATTTGATTATACTGGCACATGAAAGGACTGGCTGAGTCATTTATGGATACAATAATGGTCACAGGTTAAATGTCTGACTCAGCACATCGAGCAGCAAGAAGTTCCTTGAACTTGAGACAGACAGCTGCTTTGACATTATAGGCATTCCAAACTTTTTTTTTTTTTTCCCCTAGCTCATGAAATGAGAGCTGCAATTTAGACACTCAATAGACTTGACTGGAGTTTAGAGGAGACGACAGTGCTGTCAGGCAGGGAGGGAAGCGTTCTTTGCTCTATCCTTCCTGAGTCATAAGCTGGGGATCCCTGTGACAAAACACAAACTAACAAGAAAAATACAAATAGAGGTTTAATAATACATACGACTCCTACACACGCGAGAAGAAAGTCGGTGAAAGCAGTAATACTCAACTGTAGATTTATTTATTTATTTATTTATTTATTTAAGATACTAGGAATCAAACCTAGAGAACTTTGCCCCAGGCCACCTGCAAGCTAGACAAGTACTTTCCAAAGAGCTATACATTTTACTCTCCCTTGACCTTTTCTCTAGAGACAGAGTCTTAGGAGGTTGCCCATGCTAACCTTGAACTATTCTGTAGTTTAGACGAGCTTTGAACTTGCAGCCCTCCTGCCTCACCCAGTTGAGTTGCTGTGATTGCAGGACTGTACCATGAGGCTCAGCTCTGAAGGAGCTCTCTAGCAAATGTTCTTACTAGTTGGGAATGGGAAAGGGATCCATAGGAGTGGGAGGGGGATGAAAAGGGGAAGTGGGTGGTGAATGTGATCAAAAGATATTGCATGATACCAGAGTGAAACATGTTGTCTTGTATAGTAAATACATGCTAACAAAAAGCTTAGAGAGAACTGTCTTATGCTTCAGTATTAATTGACTACTGTTCTCTAAAACAAAGAACCCAGTGAGGATAGCCAGGTAGATGACACAGATGACAAAGGCTATGCCCAATGGCCCGAGTTTTATACCCTGGATCTATATGGTGGAAGGAGGGAGTTAACTCCCACAGTTGTCCTGTTCTTCTGTATGAGTCATGCCACCATGGCATGCACCAATTTCTCCACAAAATACATAAATAAATGAAAAAATACTAAAAATATCTTCTCTAAAACAATGAGAGATATCCTTGGTTATAGTTAAAAAAATAAAGTGTGTTATGCTGATGGAAACCAATATCTTCTTTATTTGTTTACATATTATTCTGTCCCCTTATTGTGTGTGTGTGTGTATGTATGTGTGTGTGTGTTTTATATATTTGTGCACTTGTGCCCAACTGAGATAAGTGAGTGTTGGGTGTCTTACCATTCCCCACTTATTTACTTGAGTCCTGGAGGAAGGTTAGTGGACAGCCAGTCCCAGAGATCCTCACAGCTCAGACCTTTACAGTGATAGATTTATAGGTGAACACACACTTGCCTATTCATATAGGCTCTGGGGACACATGGGCTCTGAGGATTTGAACTTAAGATCCTCATAGTTACACAGCAGGTGCTCTTACACAGAGTTATCTCCTCATTCTCCAAGATCCTATGGCATTGAAATCTTCCCTTTCTCCTTGGCACAGAGAGAAAAATGCATTTACAGGTTTGATTGTCTTTATAGATATGATTTTTTATTAAAAGAATCAGGCAACTTTTCATGGCTTTCTTTTATTTGTAGCTTCTGAAAAAAAAAAAGTACATCAAAATAATCCTTCTGGAGGAAAAATTTCATAGAATCCCATCCCTAGACAAGAAGCTACAGGCAACTATTGCCTGCTGGGAGACGGGGAGTTAGCTTTTCCTTTGGTTGTGTCCCTTATTGATTGTCTTATGCAGGATGGTAAGCCTTAAAATAATAACAACAAAAATGTGCTCAGTGGGTTGTATTTATATATATTTTGTGTGAGCTCCCATAAATAGAGAGAAACAAATCAAAAAACTTTTGGTGGCATGTTGCAGTTTTATTTGGTCATTTTCACAAACTCAGACATGTTGGTAAGAGTGATGTCAGTTGAAACAGTTGTACGTGTTTAGACAAGTGCTGCAGACCCCTGGAGGACACATGATGTTTGGGAGGAGTATAAATAGAACTCAATGGACAGTAACGGGGGGGGGGGGTGTGGGGGGGAGGGTGAGCTTGGTTTGTTCACAGAGCTAGCAAGTGTATAACATTTGTTGGTCTTGCATTTCTGTAGGTCTTTGTTCCATTGACAGAGGCATAGCCAAGAAATTCTTCTGGCGTTCCTGTTGCTCCCTCTGACTGACTCGTGTAGAGCCTGAGGCCTGGCTGTTTCCATTAGGTAGTGTCACCACCATTGATTGCTGTTTACTCTCTTGACTCTACCGAACTGGACTGTTGGCGTATCCATGAAGTGTTTGTGAACGGATCGAGCTGTCGCTGTTAACCTGTAAACTGAACCGTGGGTTCCTAGACAACACAGATGGGAGTTGTTGTAAGGAACCTTTCTAAACAGATCCATTTCCCCCATATCTTTTTTTTTTTTTCCACTGCCTCTCATGGGTGGTGGGCTAAACGGGAGGATAAAGCATTTAAAAACTATCATTGACAATAGGATTTTAAAACAATTACAAAGTTACACAACGTTGAACTCATAATACTCTTGCACCAACATTCTAAATGCTGGATGTCACAGTCTTGTGCCACCATAACCGGTGCAGTTCTAATATCTTCATAAACGAGGCATCAAATCATGTACACAGCATTTGCATGCGTTTACTAATGACTTGAAGAAGGTCTTTACAAGGGTATTCAGTTGTTCTGGATTCTACAGAACTGAAGAAAGATTAGTGGCTAATAACCATTCTAGGTCATTTGTCTCTTCAGAATTTGAAATTCTGGAAAAAAATGGAAAAGGGATTAAAAAAAAAGATTTGGGAATGGCCCCAAATAATGTCAAGGATATGGCTCCAGAAAAGCTGCCCTGTTGCATAGTCTGGTCTTCTGTGTCTGTGTCCTGGAGAGTCATGCCTTGAACCCTATCACTGTTTGTGCTAATTATCAACTGGTTGAAATGAGAAGAGCAAACTTACCTATGGATATTCAAGTCAAAGGGACACATAGAGTTCCTGTGGTAGTTTAGGAGAAAATGACCCCATAGCTTCACAGTGAATGGTATTATTAGGAGGCATGGCTTTACTGTTGTAAGTATGGCTTTGTTGGAGGAAGTGTGTCACTGGGAGTGGGCTTTGAGATCTCAGTAATTCAAACCAGGCCCAGAGGCTCAGCAACTCTTCATTCAGATGTAGAACCCTCAGCTCCTTCTACAGCAGCATGTTTGCCTGCATGCTGCCATGCTCTCTACCATGACGAGAATGGACTAAACCTCAAAATTGCCAACCAGCCCCAATTAAATATTTCCTTCGTAAGCATTGACATGGTCATGGTGTCTCTTAACAATAATAGAAAGCCTAACTAAGACAGGTTTTTGTTTTGTTTTGTTTTAAATACGATTGATTCACCCTACATGCAGATCAGAATATTATTTAGAAAAGGTTGATGCCTACTGAAAACCCGGAGGAATGTGGTTTTTTTTTTTTCAGAATTCCCTGAGCTGTTAGCTGTGGTTTAAACAAATCAGAATAAGAAAATATACTTTTAAGTAGAATCTAATTTTGTTTTCTTAGTCACTGAAACAAGGCTTCTAAAACCTAAGGGTCACACAAGTGCATTCTAATGTATTTATAAATTGTTTGCTGCTCAGAAAGTCAGGGCCAGTTTAGAGTTCCCATATTAAAATAGTTCTTGAAAGTGTGTTGACATTTTAGTAGCTGGTTCAGTACCTTCTCTCTCTCTCTCTCTCTCTCTCTCTCTCTCTCTCTCTCTCTCTCTGTGTGTGTGTGTGTGTGTGTGTGCATGTATATATATCTGATTGTATGTGTGTGTTCATACAAAAATATAGGAGTTTCATGTTGGGCATGTTTCTCAGTCAGTCTTCACTCTTCCTCAGGAGAGAACTTCCTACAGAGCCTGTATGTCACCAATTTAGTTATACCGTTTTACTAATAAGCACTGGAAATATATCTCTACCTTTCTTCTCTAAAGACAGATACATGCTATCATGCCTGACTTTTTACATGGTGTTAGGGATTTGAACTCTGGTCCTCACACTTGATCTCAACTGACTGTGTTAATGTGCGGTGGTCAAGTCTGTATGCTTCAGGCAGATCCAGTCTGGTGCACAGCATGGCCTGACACACAGGTGAAGACTACTTCCTCTATGAATATGACCTTTCATTCCACAATCCATATTTTTTCTCATTTTATTTCTCCCTGTTACTTTCATATTCACCAGGTATCTGTTCTCTACTGATCTTTTAAATCAGTAGACAGATATTTTCTTTATTCTTAAACATTACTCCTCTAAGTTATTTTATGATAACAAAGTTTGATTGTCAGCTTGATCAGATCAATAAGTTCCCAGGACACTAGTGAGAAATAATTTTGACAGTGTCTGTGAGAGTGGCTCCAAAAAGAATTAATGGAGGGAGAAAATCCAACCCAAATGTAGGCAACATTATGTCCTTGGCTGGAGTGTAGGACTTACTTAAAAGGGGGAAAATGAATAAACCAGCTGAATAAAGGCATTCCCTGCTGTTCACTTTCCAGGTGGTCCAGTGAGACAAAGTACTTCCTGCTGCCATGGGCAGGAGCTGGTCCCACCCCCAAACTTTCTCTACCATTCTCGATTTTATCACAGAGACTATGAGCCACAGTAAATCTTTGTTAAGTTGTTTCTTGCCAGGTATTTGGTCATAGTAATTAGGAAAAAAATAGTATTTTTATCTTGTTTTGTTGTCTTTCTATTCTCCAACACTGCAATGACAAACTCCTTCACTTTCCCCACATAACTGAAAACATCTAGAGAGTGCTCTTTCCTCAAACACTTCCAAATATCACTTTGTTGTTGTTCTTGTGACTTTTATACAACTCAAAGAGTTTCTTAGGTGACAAAGAATAAGCAAGAACATGGGAAAAATAAAAAATTTACAAAATGTCATGGGATAGTCATTGTGGAAGAAGATTCAAGGAATGGAGCTTGTCTTTCTGTTGTAATACGATTTAAACACACCCAGTGTCTCCATTTCAGCTCTAAAGATGAACCCCTTTCCAAGGACTCAGTACTTTTCTCTGACTAGTAGACCATGAGTTCTCATGTCATTTGAAGAAACAGAGGAGAACACTGCATATGCAGTGGAGGCTCTATACAAGAACTGGAGCAAGTGGGAAAGCCACGGATCAAAGTACATACATGGATGTCATCCAGAGTGAATGATTGATTAAGCCTGCTTATGTGTTGTTAAAGGTAAAAACACTGTTCAGGACAAAGGGAAAGACCGTAGCATTCTGAAGTTAGCTGTTCTAAAAGAAGACATGCATGGATAGTTGAGAGTCAGGGTTAGGGAGCATTTGTGTATATCTGCTGTGTTAACTGAAAGACATAAAACTCAGTTAGTCGTTGATACCCAAGATAGTTGGTCCCATATGAAGAAGTTAACTGATGAGAAAAATGCCATTCCTCTCAGGTTAAGAAGGTTTGAATAGGTTGGGGGAAACATCCTCCTGTGTATAGCTCACTAAAAAACATTTTTCCTTTTCAAATATCTATTCTGTCTGATTTTCTATCTTTATCATTAGACCCTAGGCTTCACCCTGCCATAGCTGCCCTTAGGGACATTCAGATGAGTCTGTGGCTCTTACTCGGCAAGCACCACTACCCCTCAGAGCCATGGGCAGACATCTGGAATTTGGTTCAGATTCTCCAACCACCCCCACCCCCCCATCAAAGCAGCCTAGACTTTATAATGAGTATAAACCCAGCACAAAATTAAGAACAACAGAGTGAATTTAGTGCAATACTTTGAATAACACTGGGCGAAATCCTGGGATGTGAGAAATGCTAATTCCAACCAGGGCTGCTTTGAGCTGAAGCCCTGCCTGAGCCCAGATATATTTGCAATGAAGAACACACCGCTGAGCCGCCAGCGCTAGCTCCCTCTGCTCCCAGCACCCTGTGGCTCAGCCCTCCTCTTTATTTCTATTTTCTCCCTCCACTGAAAACACCTTCCCTGGTGCCCAGCTCCCGCTCAAGGCCAACACCCTGACAGACAAGCAATCTCACAGTACCTGGGGGAAAATGTGCTGTTTTAACTAAAATAGATCAGCCAGGATATTTTCTTTGACAATGCTCTCTTCGTGCAGTTATTCCTCCCCTACACACTGCCCAAGGGGATGAAAATGGGAGCCAGCAGGGAATTCACATCTGAGTCATCTCTCACTGACTGACTCCCTGCGATCACCTGGACTGCTTCTAAATGCAGACAGGTCTCTCCCACTTTTCCTGAATTCTCTGTGCAGCAGGGAACATCACAGGGGGAGTCCAGACGTGGTTTCTGCTCCCACCTCAGGCAGGATCACCATCCCTGGGTTTTAATTCAGCTTTTCTCAGCCTCAGTTTCTCTATGAGAAGCTGAATGAGACCCACACTTCTTAAGTCACAACTATTTGTATCCATTTGGGGATTTAGAAAAATAAAACACTGTTGTTATCAGATTAGTCACTTTGGCATCTCTGTGTTAAACACACTTGGGAGAAAAACTAAAGGGACAAAGGTTTTATTTTGTTGATGTTGTCCAGGAACTTCGCCCAACAGTGCTTGGTCCCCTGAGTTTGGGCAGAACATGTTAGTAGTAGAAGTGTGTGGTCGAGGAGAGTTTTTACTCTAGGCCAGACAGGAAACAGGGAGAAGGAAAGGGGAAGGAACTGGGGACAAGATACAGTTAAAGACCAGTTCACCTGTGACCTACTTTCTCCAGCTAGGTCTCACCATTATCGGGCAGAGGGTGGGGTATGCTGGAGGGATGCTGAGTGAACCTGGAGGCCAGCTCCACTTTGGTATGTTAAATGTGCACCTCAGTTGTTTGTCCCAGTGTCTGGATACAACCCAGTATTCCGTCTTTTGTTGGCAATAAATGTATAATGGGGGAAGGGCTCACAATTCTTTATGAGTACTTCCTGCTGACATTGGGGTGCCACTATAGAAGGTGCAGAAACCTGGAATGTTGGCCAAGCCCCAGAAAGCAGGCTGTTTTACTTGCTGCTCAGGCTGTGGGTCCGTCAAAGGCTAGCAACACTAGAGTTCAGTTAAATCACCTGTGGGTAGCTACTTCGGAGATGTTCTGGATGTAGTTTCTAGGAAACACCTGGATTTGGCATGATGCTGTATCCAGACCAAAATGTCTAGATTATATAGAAAAGAACCTCTGGGAGAGGGGAAGCCTAGCCCTTGGGCTGGAAATTTCACAGTAGACCATGAGGTATGCCAAGCTGGGACTGAGAGATGCTGGGAGAACCTGGAGGCCAGGTCCACCGTGGTATGTAAAATATGCATCTCAGCTGTTTGTCCTGGGTCTGAATCTCAACAGATACCACTACCAAGACCTTGCTTCTAACATACAGCCTGCTTGAGTTAATTTTGAATGTAAGCAGATATGGCAGCTTGAATAGGTGGACTCCTCCGGCCCACACCAAGATCGCCACATAAACCTGAACCTGTTTCATTATGTGACAAAAGGAACTTTAGTGACATGATTAAATTTAGTGTTAGAGTTAGCTCCTAGACATTCAAGAGAGGATCTTCTAGATATAACCCTGTGTGTGTGTATGAGAATATTTGTAAATTATACCTTTATACCTACAAAACACATATACTCACACACATACAGACATGTAAACATACATACACACATGATAAAAATATGTATGTACATAAGTATGCATGTATACATATATAAAGATAGACACATATAACATATATGCATATATACCATCCACAAGGACACTAAAAATTCACTGTAAATGTCAAGAGGACATGGTAGAAAGTCAAACATTGTAGGTGGCAAAGGCACATTTATAATATATGAAGAATGGAAAGGGGTTTCCATAAGGAGGGCAAGACAGTTTCAGGGAGAAAGAGTTACATGAATTGAATAGGGTTCTTCTGGAAGAATAAACACACCCTCACAGAATGATGGGACAGCAAGATGGAAGTGGGCTAAAGTGCCATGTGGATGGGAGTCCCATCTGCCTGAGCCAGTGAGAGAGGAGGCACAAAAGGAGGTGACCTAGAACAAGGCTCTGTGCTGCTATGATTGGCACAGCACCTCATATAGAAGGACTTGGGTTGCCCAGCAGCAAACCCCTGACAACATGAGTCTATCTATCCACACCAGCTTAGTAGATTCCAAGCAAGCACATGGGAATAAAAACCCAATGATATGATTCTTTAAGCTTCTCCGTAGTATATTTGTAATTATAAGAATGTCTTGAATTATCAGCCTCTACTTTATATTGCTCTTCAACAATGTTTTGAGTAATTCCATAAAACAGTGGAAAAAGTTAATTAGAACATAAAACAGAAAAAGTTTAATTCCTCTTTTCAATAGGAAGCTTACTGCAGCTTCTACAAGCTTCACGATAATTCTATTTTGTGAGTAACAATAATTACTCATGAATAATTAAAGAATAGAAATGTGAAAAATGTGTAATTAGAAAACAAGCAAATCCCTAAAATTGGGTATTTATTATTGCAATTAGGTATTATTAGAACTAGTAATGACATGATGGCAGCATAAGATATTAATGAATACTTTATTAGTTATTGAAGAATATTTTGTTACATCAGAAATAATTTTGACATTTTCATAGAGACATCTAGCTGAAACTATTATGGCACACATAAACAATCTAGGGTAATAACTCTACATCATAGCTACTATATTGTACATACGTCCAATTAAAAGCAGGTTCTTGCTGGGATGACAACAGTTCTGTCTTGATTAATTGAGAGATGATACATTGTGAGAGATGGTGACGGTGTATAGGGTCGCTGTGAAAGCTAATCTTGTCAATTTAAGTAGGTTTAGGATCACATAGGAGACAAATCTCTAGGCTTGTCTGTGAGAAAGTTTCCAGGGAGGTTCCAGTGTGGAGGTGAGAGCCACCCTGCCAGCTGCTATCCCAGTGCAAAGAAGGTGAGCCAAATTCCAGCATTCAGCTTCTCTCTGATTCGAATGCAATATGAGCAGCCACCTTGGGCGCCAGCATAGATATGCCTCCATGCTGTGATGGACTGTATCCACAAACTGTATCCTCTTCCTTGCTTAGGATGCTTCCTGCAGATATCTTGTCCAGCCAGAAATTATTAATATAGTCATCTTGCTATGTCATGATTTCATAAAACAAGCATTATAAACATTTTATTAGCTCAAAGACACAAATACACTACTAGTATTTTCTATAGAAATGTTTAACTGGAAGAGATATTAAGTCCTTAAAGACTTTTGTTATGACCAAGAATGTCTTGAATTACATTATCTATGCCTTGCTTGTTATCCCAGAGGTAACATATGATGTTTAGACTAAGGTTGGGTTTTTTTGTTTTGTTTTTGTCTTTTTTTTTTTTTTTGTGAACTAGAACATAGGAGGGAGGTTGCTAGCTGACAAGCTTTATGATTGTTCTTTAATATTTAATTTTAGAGCTAGAGGTCTACCACCTTGAACATTCACACTGAGGTATATACTCAGAGTATGTCTCTCATACAGGCCTGGCTCTGAAGGCAGAGCACGCCCAGAGGGCAGAGCATTGCTTCTGGAGTGAGGCTAGGCTGAAATGATGGCACGATTTGAGGCCTAATATCAGCTCTCCAACAATAATAGCTGCACCTTTATATTAGGCACTTGGCAGGGCTCTAGGATGGGTCATTCATTACCTGGGTCAGAATGACCTGTTGCACATGCTCACCTCTTCTTAAACTGACTTTAGTCCAGCACTGGGGCATTTTGCTAGGTTTGTAATTGTTCATAAATCAAAACTGAAACTGGCTTTAGTGAAAATAGGAAAGAAAGGAGCACTAGGCTTTATGGGACAGCTACACTGAGAAAGACACTATTCTGGCTTATTCCTACTAGTGAGATATAAGACTATTGGACTGTTGAAGTTGTATGGGTTTAACTGATGCCCCTGAGCTGAGCAAATGATACCATTTGAAAGGGGAATCCTGTACATTGAACCTGCCTATCCTCAATGTTCTGCCCCAGGACCCTTCTGCCTTACTAGGAATCCTGTGACCACGGTGGAGATACAATTTTGGACCGCCACTGTGCAGAATTCTGTAGCTGTCTGGAGAGTTTGTGAACACGGGTATGCGTCAGCTCAGATGCAGGTCATCTGGCAGCTGGGTGAAGAAAGAGAAGAGAGTTGACAGTTGCTGGGTACTGCTACGTGCCAGACACTAATGAGCTCATCTATTTTTTACAGCTCTATGAATTAGTCATTACCTCAGTTTTAGTGATTCCAAATTTAAGGAAACTAAGACTCTTGTTCAAAGCTATATATTTAGTCATCACCAAACTCAAGGTACAAAGGCAGTCTTTGCCTGAGACAATGGGCCATACCTTTTTCTACAGTCAGCAACCCTCTAAGCACAGAGGTAGGCTTTCTTAGAATTTCCTGAGTGTAAGGTGAGTATCCATCTGATGAGGATTTAAAAGGAGAGCCATTTAACCCGAAAGACCATTTTAACTTCGCCAATATTTCTACTTACCTCTCCCAAATCTGAAGACCCAGGGAGACCCCAGGCCTGTTTCATCAACTTTGCCTTTGTATACAAAGAATGGTGCTCAATCTACACCCAGTTGATAATTTAATCTGCCCAGATATGTTTTCGATTTATGATCAGTTGATATTATTAATCACCCAATGAGAGTAGAGCTCAGAGTGAGGTTTTTGGAATATTCATTGAATCCACTCTTTTTCACTCCTCTCTGAGTCTCTGTTTTCCAAATCTATAAAATGGGAATGAAATTAAATAAGAGATGCGCAGTGTTCTTGGTAGGAATTTCACAAAAACACAGGACAAAATGCTACTATAACACTATTCACCCTAAGAAGCTGGGCAGAGGCAAGGAGGGGAATTGGAGAATGGCGTTTGCAAAGCCAAATAGAGCGTTTTCTGACTTTTCTGTATATGACATCCTGAACACGACTTCAGTAAGTGATCTGTGAACCAGGAAGTGTTGGCAAAAAACCCTCAAATCTATTCGTTGGTAAAAACAACACACTTTGTTGCTTAACAACACAGTATATTTTTGATGATTATTCCCCCAATTTTAACTCAAATCCAACTAAAACTTTGATTTTTTTTTTGGTTTAATTTTGAGTCTAAAAGTTATGAAATTGTTTTCATTGGTGAATTTATTTATTTAATATTTCATTTTAATTCTTATGCCACAGCAACATATCTGAATACAACTCACATACTAGTCCCCATGAGACTGCTTGCAAATCCTTAGAGCATGGAGAGAAAGAAAGAAAGAAAGAAATATCAGCTGTATTTGCTCCACAGGAATAGTGGGATAGCACCTTTCCACTCAAAGCTTGGCTTAGACAATGATTGTTACTGATGTAAGGAAAATCAGGGGTTCTTTGTGGGGTTCTTAGTCTCAATTAAAATAATGTAAGAATGGACTCCAGCGGAACTGAAGGGCAACTTCATTTTGAATTTAATAGAAAAACCCCAAGGCAGGTCAGCCGTTAACCTGAGCCACTGCAGAGGAGCATAGGAAAAAGGAAGGAAAGAGCAGTGTCATGTAAGGTGGTTCCAAAGTCAGACACATGACAGACAAGTGGCCGAAGGTCAGGGGACGAGGCTTTAGCAGAGATGGAGGCTTTAGCAAACTGTTGGAGGAAAATCCCAAAGTGTTAAGGAAAATATTCTTAGAGAAGAGGTAAAAGACAGAAAAGAGATAATTAGACTTTTCTGAATAATTCAGAAAAGCAAGCAAAAGCAAGCAGGCAGACTCGCAAGCTTCATGGTTGTGGTGCTACAATCCTACGGCTGTAATCTGCTGCAGTAGGATTGGGGGCTGGCAGCGAGCAGTACAGGATCTCTTAAAGAGCTCATTAGTCTGCCTTTCTTCTCAGCATTGCTTAAGATGACTCCACCTCCCTAAGTTGGTCCCTTGACCAAGTGAATGATCCAACCCAAATGGAATGTGAAGTTTCCACTAGACCAAAGATTCTCTCCTTATGATCAGGAGTTATTTATTCTAACATTTGAGCATCATCTTGCTCAAATAAGCTTTTGATGAAACAGGAAACAGAAACTGGTCCCCTAGGGTAGAGACCCCAAAGCAGGTGTACTGAGAAAATGTCTTTGCTGGACGCTGGGAATGTCACGGGAGTTCTGATTCCTGGTTCCTTACCATCCCCTGTTGTTCTCTGGAAACTAGACATGAGGGTGGGACAGAACATGACAGGAGACATCTGAACACCTTGTGATTGGGCCACCTGGACTCAGCCCATCTCATGCCTCACCTGGCTTTCTGCCACTAATCCATTAAGTCCCCTTAGTCTGGCAGCTTGGTGGCTCCCTGTTCTCTGGGGTCCCTCCTGCTATACAAGATTGCCACCATCTTCTTTCCCATAAGCTCCCATCTGGAGAGCTTTTTCTAAACTTTTTCTAAAACTCATCTTCTGTCTTCCATCAATTTCATTCTTTGAAATTGAGACACAAGAACCTTGAGGTTGCTGACTCAGGAGAAGGTTTTTGGCAGTTAGCCACAAACACAAGATCCTAACTCTGAGTTAAAATTCATCTGGGACAGAAGGAACTATTTCATTAGAGATCAAAGACACCCCAAACAGAACCATGCCCCTTTTACTTTTCAGGGAGAAGAGATCTGAGAGAATCCATTTTGAAGAGAATGCAGAAAATAGCACCAACGGACTCCTCTTGATATATACCCAAGCCTGGGGCAGCAAGCTTTCAAGAATAGGACCAATAAACACTCAGAGCTGTAGCTGAAATGAGTGTGTGTGTGTGTGTGTGTGTGTGTGTGTGTGTGTGCACAGAGTGTTTGTGTCAAAGGATGAACTACCTTCTCTTTGTACCTTCAGGAAAATATTTAGCTATTCTTTCTAATTTCCTTTGTTTTAAAACAGATAACATTGTAAAAACAAGGCAGGGTACCAGAGCTGGGTGCTATCTGTTCACTGAGCAGGGAGCAAGAAATAGGCCAAGAGGAATCTGGAAACTTAAGTGTAGCAAACTCCAGAGAGAGGACACAAAGAATCACACAGTGCCCACAAGCCAGCCACATAGAAAACTGAAAACAGGTCATTGGCTTCCGCCCTGCAATTCCCAGTAACTGCCAGGGATATTTCTACATAGGGGAACACGCTCTGCACCACAGCCCTCCTTGCAGGAAATGGCCATCCTGGGGAGTTAAAATTGCGTTAGGATTACTTCTCTGCAAGTAGCTGACACCAATATGCAATATGTCGTATGAGAAACCCCAAAGCCATTAATCTAAAGCAGGAACTTAAACAATTGTGGCTAACTCCGAAATTAGAATGCCTCTCTGAACCGCCTTTGACGGAATTCAACATTGCAAATAAAGATTTAATTTCGAAAAACAATCAGATTTAAATGTAAATGACCCACTCTCACCTTGATTCCAACTTTTTAATTAGAATCTTTGGAATTGGATCAACATAGTCATTCATTCATTCATTCATCCATTTGTTCAATATTTATTGAGAACGTACTGAGGGCCATGCATTGTGTTGGGGGTTAAGATAACAAATATGAATAAATTATGATTCTCAACTTTAAGGAACCCACAATCCAATGGTGGAGATAGATGGGAAATCCGATCATTACAGCAAAGACTTGGGGAGCACAAAGCATTTATTCCCTGATTTTTTAAAAAAAAATTTTATTTTTTATTGGATTTTTTTAAATTTACATTTCAAATGTTATCCCTTTGCCCAGTCCCTGCCCAAACCCCTATCCCATCCCCACTTCCTCTGCTTCTATAAAGGGAAAACCCTATCCCATCCCCACTTCCTCTGCTTCTTCCCACCCACCCACCCACTCCTACCTCCCCACCCTGGGATTTCCCTATACTGGGGTATTAAACCTCCACAAGACCAAGGGCCTTCTCTCCCATCGATGCATGACAAGGCCATCCTCTGCTACTTATAATACAACATTTGTTTCTTTTTTTTTTTTTTGATTTTTTATTTTATTAAATATGTTTTATTCTGCATAGATGGTTATCTGTAAACGAGGGCACCTACCTCAGTTGATCTACAAAAGAGGTCTGGCAAAGAACAGGAGAGTGCTAACCAGCATCATGCCACTTTCCTAGAAAGGATTTGTGCATTCAGAAATATTTCCACTGGACTTGACCTAGAATTCCTCATTATATTAATAACAGATTTTGGGATAGCTGTCACACTTCAGCCCCTGCCCACCTTCCACGAGGAAGCGCCTTGCTCGTGACTTTACATTCATAAATACGCTCACAATGCCAAGGGATGTTTTTTTTCCTTCCATCAATTCATTAGATCTGCTCACATGAATTATTTATATGCAGTGCTAAAAATGATTCTGAAACATTACAAGAATTCAATATCAGTTTTCACAGTGGGATTTCATCATTGTAGCATTGCGCATGGTAGCCTAATGCAATACTAATACGATACGGCGCTAATAGGGTACAACGAGAATTCTCTCTAATATGCAAACATTTCCATGTTGTCTTATTATTTCTTTTAAGTTAATATGCTATGGTGATAATATGATGAAATGAATTAGCTTCATATCATTGTCTGCATGAGCTGTGCATATTAAGGGCATCTTTCTTCCCCCACCCCTTTGAATTCACTTGGAATGAGCTAGAAAACTTACCCTGTAGTTATGCTTATGTTAATGAGGCTGTTTAGGAGGAAACAACCCTGCCATTGCTTAGCCAGCTGGAGAAACAATAGATGCGTATCCTCTCTCTTTGGAATGGAATGTTGTTTTCTGGCCTCCCTTCAAAAGACCTATCTCCATCAGACTGCTTACGTATTCTTCACTTGCTCACAATTTTAATCCACCCATGTGTTAGACATTTTACCAGCAACATTTAACCAGATTGTATATTTCTATTAGATATGAAGCAAATCTTTTCCAAGAGAGAGTAAATGTATGGCCAACTGGCCCAATGTTTTAGGATATTTAAACACACACACACACACACACACACACACACACACACACGAGCCTATACTTATTTATGTGAAATGTGAAAGACATGGAAATACTCTCATACTTGTGTGTGTGTGTGTGTGTATTGTTCCTAGGTCTATTTACAAATGTATACAGATATATACATCGTGCTCCTTTGTGTTCCTATGGAAATGATTAGAAATCGTATGGAATCTCTGTCATAACTAGCATTCCTTTTCTGGGCTGTTAAATTCTGGGTGAGTAAGGTCCAGTGAGTATGAATCCTGCAGTTTTCATGCTTATTCATTTTCAAATATATACCCAAAAGCCAGATGCTTATCCAAATCTTAGCTGACATTTGGAAATCATGAATTTTTCACCCAAATCTGTGTGACCTTTCCTCTTGAGTTACTATCAGGTTCAACTAATTCAGTCTCAAGAATCCCAGATGCCTGTGCTCTCCAGGGACTTCTAAAGCCCCCTCTTATGCTTTCAAATCAAGTTGCTCCAAAAGGGACCTTAATAATGATCTGGGCCATTGCCAGCTTATCTAGTACCTTCATGAAGGTTAGCTAAAGGTATCTTTGTAGACAAGCAGAGCAACCCTTTCCAGAAAGACATGGCAGTGTGTGTACCTGTGCTGCATCTTGTCTATTCATGTGGGCTCTCTTGGTCTCTAATTCCAATGATGCTGACTCTTCATTTGAGGAATTTCTCTGAATAGACTTTTCCCTTCTCTACCTTGAAGTTCTTTGTTATAAACTGATCATGGACAGACTCACAGTAGAAAAAATTATGTTCACTTAAGTGACAAGAGCGTGGCAGGAAAATGAATAATCTGATGTAGAAAAGTGTATGTTCTGTTTCATAGGGAAGAGGAAGATAAAGGAATATAGCATTTCTGAAGTGCAGAGGAAAGTGACTTTTAGCAGACATGAATGATTCCAAGGATCCAGGCAATTGTTTGGGAAAAAGTTCTTTTTAGCTCTTGAGAAAGTGGAGACACATTATGGGGTAGTTGGGGATAAAACTTCCCTGCAAACCAATGACATTAGATTATGCAGACAAAGTCTCCCAGATAGACTCCCACAGTAGATGTCTGTGCAAGTTGATAGCCTTCAGTCATTTCTTCTGTAACTTATTGTTCCCAGCCTCACGCCAAAACTTCTAAGGAGATGGTGTAAGGTGAACTGCTTCATTCAGAAGACGTGTCCTCAGACAAGTACAGAAATTCTAGAGGCAATTCATCCCTGTGTTTGGTATACAGGGGAGAGACAAAAGTAGGCTAGGAAGTTCTTGCTTCTGAGGTAGCTTCTACAATCATCTAATTTCTTTTGTTTCAAAACTGCTCAGCACCATATAGGTACCATAATTTGGAACAGTGTGTTCTGAGCTTTTTAGTTAATATATGGTAACTTGAGATTCTGTAACAAAACGTCTGACCCAGAAGAATGACTAATAACTAATAACTAAAGCATGCTAATCAAACCCTTATGGAGGTGGTTCCTTCATTTGCAAAATGAAAGAAGTGATCACCTCCAATGACATCCATCTCTGTACACTGTCATCTGTGACAGAACAATGACAAATCTCTTTACCTGTTCAAGAGAGAAATGCCTACTGAGCTTCTGCATTTGGTTGGGGAGAGAGAATAATACAAAAATATGAAAAATAGTTGTTGGCAAATTAAAAAATATCAGACCTTGAATTCTATGCCTCTTGGAGCAAATCTGTAGATCCGGTGCTCTATGGACACAGCGAAGCTGTTGGTAAGCATGCAGGCTTGCTCTATATCTGCAAGATGCCAACCCTGGAGTATGAGTAGATTGATCATGAACTTTAAGTCAACTTTTGTAAGATTGCATTAGTCAGATTCCCTTCTTCATGACACGATACTCAAGGTAAATTTGAAGGGTGAAAGTTTGTTTTAACTCACAGTTCCAGCGGTTTCAGTCTTTTTGGCTGATGACATGACAGAAAAATGTGTCTTTGGAAGACAGAGATTGTGTTGAAAGGCAGAAAACGACGATTCACCTCTTCCAGCTAGGGTAGCCCTCTGTAAATATCTTCCCCTGATGTAAGAGTTACCTTTTAGTACTAGGATAAAACACCAGGACCAATACAATTCATGGAAGAAATTTATCTTGGGCTTACAGTTGTAGATGGCTACAGTCCATCATGGCAGGCGTCATAGAAGATATGAAGATATGACATCAAAGACAGGCATGGTGGATAAAGCAGGGAACTGAGAGATCACATCTTAACCATAGACAAGAGGCAGAAGAATGAAGGAGGGAGGGAAGAAGGGAGGAAAGGATGGAGAGAGAGAGAGAGAGAGAGAGAGAGAGAGAGAGAGAGAGAGAGAGAACTAGATACAGGCTATGGACATGTAAAGTCTATGCTATTGACATACTTAAAAACTGCATCACCTCACCAAATAGCATTGTAACCTGGGGACCAGGTGTTCTAACCCCTAACCCAATGGGAGACATTTCTCACTGAAACCACCATACTTTACTAAAGCACCACTGGGGACATTTAAACTGGGGAATAAAACTGTTCAAGAACTGAAAATGGAAATAGAAGCAATAAAGAAAACACAAACTAAGGGACTCCTGCACATGGAAAACCTAGCTATAACAAGACTTTACCAAATTTTGGAAACTTACAACTCTAAGCTCATTATTAGAAATAATTTGTTATTAGTATATGGAGATAACTATCCATAATGTCACCTCAAAACATGCCATTTTAACAAAAGGGCTATAGAGAGCCAGAGGCAACTTAAATGAACAGACATGGAGAGCAGCTTTTTTTCTTTTTGTTTATTATATTTTACATTTCAAATGTTATCCCCCTTCTTAGTTTCCCCTCTGCAAACCCCCATCTTCTCCTCACTTCCCCTGCTTTTATGAGGGGATTCTCCTGCCCACCAGCCCACTCTTAAATCCCAGCACTATCATTCTCCTATGCTGGGGCATCAAGCCTTCAGGGAACCAAGGACCTCCCCTCCCATTGATGCCTGACAAGGCCATCCTCTGTTACATATGCGACTGGAGCCATGGGTCCCTCCATGTGTACTCTTTGGATGTCGATGTACAGCAACTTTTTAGGGATGTCTTTCACTTGACTAAAAGCAGATACTTGAAGGGTTGATTTGTAAACCTCTTTATTGCCCCGCCTGCTGGGTTCTTCTGGGGCATGCCCAGTCCTTGGTGAGCCACACCCTGTCCCCTGTCCTCCATTTTCTACCCTATGGCTCTGTCTGCATTTTCCTAGGCCTGCTGTCACCAAAGACAACCAGGTAAGACCCTTGCCACAAGCCCTTACTTACCAAGTCCCCCTTAAGCATACCCAACAGTGGTAAACTGCACCTGCTCCTCTGGCCTCAGTTTATAGGCTCACAATTCTGTGTACGTTCTCAGAGTCAACTTTTGTCTGCACAAGGCCAATGAGATAGCTAAAGACCAGCATAAGAGCATAATGTACAAGAACCAGAGCAGCAAGCCCTAGATATCTTAACACAGCTAAGCACATGAAAAAGACCTTAAATCCAATCTTATGAAAATGATACAGGCCTTTAAAGACAAAATGAATAAATCCTTTAAAAAATACAGGAAAATACAATCAAAGAAGTGAAGGAAATGAATAAAACTGTTCAAGAACTGAAAATGGAAATAGAAGAAAAAAAAAAAAAAAAAAAAAAAAAAAAACAACCCACAAACTGAGGGAATCCTGGACATGGAAAAGCAAGGTAAGAGAACAGAAACTACAAATGCAAACAACACCAACAGAATATAAGTGATGGAAGAGAGAATCTCAGGCATAGAAAATATGAAAGAAGAAGTCTATATATTGGTCAAAGAAAATGTTAAGTCTAAAATGTTTTTGACACAAAGCATCCAGGAAACTTGAGACCCTATGAAAAGACCAAACTCAAGAATAATAGGAATAGAAGATTCTCAGCTCAAAGGCCCCCAAAATATTTTCAACCAAATCATAGAAGAAAATTTACCTAACTAAAAGTTTGAGACACCTATAAATGTGCAAGAAGCTTATAAAACACCAAATAAATTGGAGCAAAAAAGAAAATCCCCCTGCCAAGTAATAATTAATAAACTAAATGCACATAACAATGAAAGAATATTAAAAGCTATAAAAAAAGCCAAGTAACATACAAAGGCAGACCTCTCAGAATTATACCTGATGTCTCAACAGAGACTCTAAAAGCCAGAAGGGCCGGATAGATGTTTTACAGACCCAGAGAGACCACAGATATCAGCTAAAACCACAATACACAGCAAAACCTTTCAATCACCATAGATGAAGAAACTAAGATATTCCACAACAAAACCAAATATAAACAATATCTCTCCACTAACCCAGCCCTACAGAGGATACTAGAATTAATCCAACACAAAGAAGGAAACTACACCTAAGAAAACACAAGAAATTAATAATTTCACAACAAAATCAACACATACACACACACAGAAATACTACCAAAATTAAATAACAGGTACTGTAATCATTAATATCTTTCACCATCAGTGGACTCAACCAGTAAGAAGATACAGGCTAAGGGTATAGAAGCATAAACAGGATCCATCATTGATTGCCTACAAGAACTACACCTCAGCCACAAAGATAGACACTACCTCAGAGTAAAAGTCTGGAAAAAAGGTTTTTCCAAACAAACAGACCTAAGAAACAAGCTGGAGTAGCCATTCTAATACCTAATAAAATAGGCTTTCAACCGAAAGTAATCAAAAGAAATGGGGAAGGACACTCCATAAACATTAAAGAAAAAAATCCACCAAGATGACATCTCAATTCTACCAGAAAGACCAATACCAATATTCCTCACACTATTCCACTAAACAGAAACAGAGGGAACATTGCAAAACCTCATTCTCTAAGGCTACAATCACCCTGATATCTAAACCACACAAGCATTCAACCAAGAAAGAGAATCGCAGATCAATTTTCCTTATGAACATCAATGCAAAAATTCTCAATAAAGTACTTGTAAACAGAATTCAAGAACACATCAGAACACTCATCATGATCAAGTAGGCTTTCTCCCAGAGATGCGGACATGGTTCAACATATAAAAATCTGCCAAAATAATCTGCCATATAAACAAACTGAAACCAAAAATACGTGATTATCTCATTAGATGCTGAAAAGGCCTTTGACAAAATCCAACACCCTTCATGATAAAAGTCATGGAGAGATCAGGGATACACAGTACATATTGAAACACAATATAGGCAATATACAGCAAGCATATAGCCAACATCAAATTAAATGGAGAGCGACTTAAAAAAATACCACTAAAATCAGGGCAAGGTAAGGCTGTCTATTCTCTCCATAGCTATTCAATGTAGTACTTAAATTTTAGCTAGAGCAACAAGACAGCTAAAGGAGATTAAGGGGATACAAATGAAAAAGGAAGAAGGCAAAGCATTGCTACTTGCAGATAATATGATAGTATATGTAAGTGACCCCAAAATTCTACCAGGGAACTCCTACAACTGATACATACCTTTAGCAAAGTGGCTGGATAAAAAATTAAGTAAAAATAAAACCACTAGCTCTCCTACATACATATAATAAATGGGCTGAGGAAAAGCATAGGGAAAGAATATCCTTCATAATAGCTACAAAAATACAAAATTTCTTGGTGTAACTCTAACCAAGCAAGTGAGAGACCTGTATGACAAGAACTTCAAATTTTTAAAGAAAGAAATTGAAGAAGATATCAGAAGATGGAAAGACTGCTCATGCTCACAGATTGGTAGGATTAACAGTAAAAATGGCCATTCTACCAAAAGCAATCAATGTGATTCCCATCAAAATTCCAACACAGTTTTTTGCAGATCTTGAAAGAACAATAGTCAACTTCATATCAATGAACAAAAAAATCCCTCAGGATAGCTAAAATAATTCTGTACAATAAAAGAACTTCTGAAGATATCACCATCCCTGTTTTCACACTGTACTACACAGCAATAGTAATAAAAGCTGCACAGTACTGGCATACAAACAGACAGGTCGATTGATGGAATCAAATTAAATTGAATAACCAGAAGTAAATCCACACACCTATAGACATTTGATTTTTGATAAAGAAGCCAAAACTATCGACTGGAAAAAAATGCATCTTCAATAAAATGGTGCTTGTCTAATAGGATGTCTGCATGTAGAAGAATTCACACAAATCCATATCTATCACCCTGCACAAAACTCAAGTCCAAAGGCCTTAAAGACCTCAATGTAGAATCAGATACACTAAACTTGACTGATCAGAAAATGGAGAATACCCTTGAACAAGTTGGAACAGGAGACAACATTCTGAACAGAACACCAATAGCTCAAGCATTGAGATCAACAATTAATAAGTGGGACCACCCAGAAACTCACATGGTTCTGTAAGAAAATGGTAACCTATAGAGAGATGATTTTCACCAACTCCACATCTGAAAAGAACTCAAGAACTTAGACATCAACAAACCAAATAACCCAATTAAAAATGATATGCAAATTTAAACAGAATTTCTACAGAGAAATTTCTAATGGTCAAAGTAGCTTTATGTTTTTCAAAGTCTACTTTTAATGATGGTTCTTAAATGCTTTAACCTCCTTTGTAGCCCACCATCTACCAGAGATATTGGGAAAAAAAAGATACGGGGGAAGTGGACCTGCTTAGAAACGGATCTTTGACACAACTTCCATCTGTGTTTTCTGGCAGGTCAGTTCAAAGGTTAGTGTCAGCAGCAGTAACAGCAGGAGCAATGGCAGCAACACTACCTAACAGAAACAACCAGGCCTCAGCATCAGCACAAGTCAGCAGGGTCAATAGAAACACTAGGAAATATTCTTAGCTATGCCACTCTCAAAGAAGTGAAGACCAGTGAAGAAGAGAGACCAACAGGCATTGCACAGCTAGCTCTATAAGCAAGTCAAGCTCAGCCCCCTCCACTGTTCTCAGAGTCCTATTTATATTCCTCCGTCATACATCATGTGTTCTCCATGGGTCTTGCCTAGACATGTGTCTTACCTCAGCAGGCGTCTTGCCTCAGCGTGCGTGCTTGTCTCAGCTGACATTACTCTGACAGCCCAAGTCTGCAGAGTGAGAAGAAACTGCTGCACACCACCAGAAGGTTTTCAGTGAGTTTCTCTCTATGGAATCCCAACAAATGCAGCTCAACTATGCAATGCAAGGCGGACTAATACATACATGGCTTTAGCAAAGAATCCTTTACCAAATGCTTGCTTTAGCAGAATATGCTTCTAACTGTGTTTGCTTCAGCCAAATGTTCCTTCACCTTAGCCTTTTACCTGTGCCCACTTCAGGAAAACACTCCTTCCTGTGTTTGCCCGAGCAAAATACCATCCAACACAACTGATTTTCCAAACAACCCTTAAATTTCCCCTTCAGGCCAAGAAACACTTAAAGAAATGTTCAACATCCTTAGTCATCAGGGAAATGCAGAACAAACACACAAACAACAACAAAAACTCTGAAATTCCATCTTACACCTTTCAGAATGGTTAAGGTAAAGAAACGGCACATGCTGGTGAGGATATAGAGCAAGGGGAACACGCTTATGTTGCTGGTGGAAGTACAAACTTGTACAACCATTTTTAAAAAATCAATTTGGTAGTTGCTCAGAAAATTGGAAATTGATCTATCTCAAGTCTCTGCTATCACTTCCTACTAATGACTGGCTCAGTTTGATACCCATGTCATAAGAGGGAGCCAACCCCTAACACTTTTAATTATATTCTGTTACACCTGCAGACAGGAGCCTAGCATAACTGTCCTCAGAGAGTTTTCATCCAACAACTGATGGAAAACGTTGCAGAGACACACAGCCAAACAAGTGGAGCTTGGGTAATCCTGTGGAAGAGGGGGAGCCCAGATTGAAGGAGCCAGAGGGGTCAAGGACACCACAAGAAAACCTACAGAATCAACTAACCTGGGCCTATAGGGTCTCATAAAGACTGAACTGCCAAACAGATAGAATGTATGGGATAAACCTAGGCCATCTGCACATATGTAACAGTTGTGAAGCTGAGATTTCATATGGCATTCTTAAAGCAGGAGCTGTCTCTGCTTTTGGATTCCTTTTCCCTAACTGAGCTGCCTTGTCAAGACTTAACAAAAGGTGTACCTAATCTCATTGCAACTTGATATGCCAGTGCTAATTCATATCCAGGGGAGGCTTCTTCTTTTCTGAGGAAAAAGGTAGAATAGGGGGAGGAGAGCTAAGTGGGGGAACTAGGAGGAAG
Organism: Arvicanthis niloticus; assembly: GCF_011762505.2. Lineage (NCBI taxonomy): Eukaryota > Metazoa > Chordata > Mammalia > Rodentia > Muridae > Arvicanthis > Arvicanthis niloticus. The sequence goes on from NC_047661.1 coordinate 97,819,045, forward strand.
CAAGGGAGAGGGAAGCTTGTGATTCGAATATAAAGTTAATAAATAGCTTGGTCAATAAGAATAAAATTAATCTTTCCCTCAAAAGCTTCATAGCCATGTGGGAAATGGAAGCTAGATATCCACTGGCTGACAGTCCTTTATTACTTTTCACCAGAGTGTTATAGGCTAGATCTGAATGTGCCCCAAAGGCTCAAGTGCTAAATCTTTGTCCTTAGTTTGGTGTTATTTGTAGCACATGGTTTTGTATGTGTTCATATTATAGGCCCAGAGCAACTGAGTTCATTAGTCGTGAACTGAAACCTCTGAAGTAATGAGCCAAAACTTCTTTTTCTAATAAGTTGATTATTCTTCATATTTTGCTATAGTAGCAGAAGGCTGACTGATACAGTTGGTTTCCACAGTTTTATATTTGCTTTCCATAGTTTGCAACCCTTAAGTGTTTGAGTGCCATTTTCTTTATTTTTGTCACTTCCTTGAATGTTTCTTGTTATATATTAAGATGCTCCATCAAATCCCATTCTCAGCACCCTTTGAGTTACCTACAACTCTGTTTCTCTGCACATATGCTCTATGCTCCCGCTAATAAAAGATATCTGTCTTGTTCTTACTAATCTTTCAACACATTATTCTTCAGGGCCCTAGAATAGACCCTGGTGGTGGTTTGAATATGCTTGACCCATGCTAAGTGCTATGGGTTGTTATAGTAACAGAAACCTGATTAGTTTCTTGTTTCCTGTTATAGTAACAGAAACGAACAATTAGTTTCTTAACCTCTGGCACTGTTAGGAGGTGTGGCCTTATTGGAGGAGATTTAGCCTTGTTAGAGGAAGTGTGTCACTGTGGGGGTGGGTTTTGAGATCTTTTCCTATGCTCAAGCTCCACCCAATGTGGAGGACAGCCTCCTCCTGGCTGTCTACAGAAGTGAGTTCCCTCCTGGTTGACTTCAGATCAAGATGTAGAATTCTCAGTACGTCTAGCACCATGTCTGCTTGTATGCTGCCATGCTTCCTGCCATGCTGATACTGGACTGAACCTTTGAAACTGTAAGCCAGTCCCAATTAAACGTTTGCCTTTGTGAAAGTTGCCTTGGTCATGGTGTCTGTTCATAGAAATAAAACCCTGTCTAGGATAAGACCTCAGAATGAAATTTAAACAAATTCACTTATTTATTTTTATTCATGTGCATGTGTGTGCATATGTATGAGTTCATGTGCACCATGTGCATGCAAATTATTTTGGAATCCAGAAGGTGTCTTATCCCATAGAGGAGTTAGATAGTTGTGAGCTACCTGATGTGGATGCTAGAAACTCACCTGGGCTCTCTGAAAAAGTAGAAAGTGCTCTTAACCACAGAGCAATCTCCCCAGCCTCCAAAATGTAAAGTTTATTTATTTATTTTTATAAAAAGCCCCTTTCCATTCTTTTTCACCTGAAAATAGAAAAAGATAGATTCTTTGGGTGAAAGACTTTCCCAGGGGCTTTGAGAATAGGGAAAAGATCCTATCAAATCTCCCTCACTCTGCACCAGACTGAACATATACCTAGACCTTTCTGTTTACTTTCACCCAAGAATCTGATTTCTTATGAAGTCTTATGAATGACATCCTATTTCTGTATTACTTTGAGAGTGCTGAGTGATAACTAATATCTGAAAAAAAGCCCATGGGTACTCACTGGAAGCAACAGATCACTGTTTGCTTGAAAGTTATTTCTTTTCAATATATTTTTTTATGCTTGCTCTCCTTTTCCTACAAACATAGTCAGAGCTGACAGCCCTTCTCAGCTCTGAGACCATTATGGTTGGTCCTCTGATGCTTTCTCCATCTCCGCACTTCACGGAGGTATCTAGTTAATTGTGTTAGAAATTTCCCCAGTGTGTATAACATTACTAACTATTAAATTTCACTGTAGCCTTGATGAAAGCTTTCTAGGCGTAAAAATGTCATCAACAAAGAGTCAGTGGTTCTTTAATTATTCGATTTCTGAAGCTATAGTACCTAATTCCTTGTGTAATCAGAGCTTAAGTTCTGAAGAACCTCATATGGATGACATTTCCTCTCAATTTTGAATGGGGATTATTTTAAGAGGATACAGAACTTAGAAATATTTCAATGGAGATGATATTTAAAGCATATTTAGTGGCATTTATGTTTTAATCTGCATATTGACTAGGCATTAAAGAGAGCTGTTAGCATTTTAGCAGTGATTAAAGGAACTGGAAATTATTTGAGATAATGAGCAAGGTAGTATTTCCAGAATTCGTGTTTTGTGTGGGTGTGGTGATGGTGATGTTGGTGCTGGTGTGTGTGTGTTGTTATTGGTGGTATTAGTAGTGGTGCGGGTGTGGTATATTGCTGGTGGTGTATGTGTTGTTAGTGAGGAGTATGTGTTTGGTGTGTGTGTGTGTATGTGTGTGTGTGTATGGTGTGTGTGTGTGTGTATGGTGTGTATGTGTGATATATGGTACGTGTATGTATGTGTGTGGTATGTTGTATGATGTGCATATGTGTTTGCGTGTGTATGTGTGTATTTGTGTATGATGTGTGTGATGTGTATGAGTGTGTTTATGTGTATGGTATTTGTGTGATATGGTGTGATGTGCATGTATCTGTGTGTTTGTATGTGGTATATATGAAGTGTGTATATTATGCATGTGATGTCTTGTGATGTGTGTGTTTGTGTGTCTGTATGTATGTGAAATGATATAGGTTTTCAATGGAGCATGACCATGAGAAAGGCTTTCATTATTTAGATAAGGAACCCCAATTGGACAGGCTCTGCATAATGAGATAGATACACTGTCACAGCAAAAAAGCTTCTTCTCTCAAGGAATTTCTATACAATATTTCACATTGAAACATAATGCCAGGTACATCTAGACAGCCAATGATGTTTGTTGAATAAATGAATGAGTGATTTGTCACCAATAACCAGAGAAAATTATTGAAAGACAATTATACAGCATATGAACATTTCTTATGGAATGCTTACTAACTTGACAATCAGCTATTATTATCACTCCCTTTAGGCTGTGTTTACATAACGATAAAACAGACATGGCATCAGTCACCATAAAGAAACAGTTTGTTAAAAGAAAATAATCACTTAATGGACATTTTTTTTTTTTTAGAAATTGTTTTTTTCTTCTTTTGGTCATTTTTTAAAGATCTAGGATATCAATAACAGAACAGTAATTTATTATGAAAAACACCTAGTTTTATTGAGCTGTGACATGCAGACTCTGGTCCATACCAGTACATGAAAACCAAATCTTTGTTTGAAAGTTGTTTGTTAATATTGCTGGTCCCTGGATAGTAAAATGGATATTAGAGTTATATATACTTATATTGAGCCTTTTCCCCTATAAGCCATTTGATTCAGCTTTACTTTAAAGGCACAGTGATAGTAGAATATATTTTACTTAATTGCTCTCATATTTGTGAAGAAAATTTATTCTTTTGTATATGAATCAATTTTTCTTAAATACAGAAGCTATCTCCTGACTGTTTCTTTTCCAGAGAACATCAGAAAAATCTAAAATAAACACTGATAAGTAATTTAGATGTGAATCTAAAATAACAAATGTAATAGTCTTCTTGCAAATACTTCAAAGTGAAATTAAATAAATGGATGCAAAGGAGTCGATGAGACAAGACAAGTGAGTGCAGTTGTTCCTCAGCATCTTTACTTAGAGACAGCCTGTGTAGTTTCCTTAATTTCTGTCCTAAGCACAGTGAATAGATGAACAGGTAATTAATTACATGCAATTGTCATTGCTTGTGCAGTGGGTAGCATCCTAAGCACCACAAAACTGGACACTAAGGAGTATTCCCAGGTCATCTGAGATATTGCTGTTAGACAAAGAAGGCAGATTGAGTTAGGCCTGTTGCTGCTTCTTTTCACATCATCCCCTCAGTATATATTTTCTTTCCTCTATGAAAATATGGAGTTTAGTCATGTAGCACACTACATTGTACCACATTGCACTACTAAATGGAGAGAGCTTCAAGGAAGCCCAGAGTATCAGGTAAAGCATGTTAAGATCTCAGTATCTTAAGGAATAAAAAGGAAAAAGAGGGGGGAAAGAAAGAATGTGATGCTTTTCTGAGTCAGGACTCAGAAGATGAACAGATGCAACGCAATTCATGACATCTTGTATCAGCTTCATGAAGGATTTTATTGTATGGAAAAGCTCATTATTTCATTAAAGGGTTATTTATTCCTCCTACATCTTTAGTATGGTTTCAGGTGGATCCATCACCCCAAGGGGAAGTTTTTTTTTTTGTTTTTTTTTTTGTTTTGTTTTGTTTTTGTTTGTTTTTTTTTTTTTTTTTTTTTGCTAGGTGATTGAACTGCTAAATTAGAATGTCCCAACCAGAGATTACAGTCTTCTGACCAGAGGGAAGATTTTCTGTTACTGAGCCTTTATTACTGAAGTAATGCATTTACCCTTGCCATTTTCTGTAAATTATTATGCTTTAAATAATTTACTTATGTATGGACAAAGGTCTCTGAACTTGATCTTGACTTGTCAGGCAAGATTAATTTACTCTTGAATAAACATGGAGAATTATCTGCTAATGTTTTAGTGAAAGATACATTAAAAACTTTCTTGTATAAGTTTATTTTACACTTATACATCATATGTGACTATCAAGCAAAAAGAATATAAGGTATGACAATTGCCAAAAAAAGCAAAGCAAAACAAAAATATAATTTAAAGAAATGGAAGAGAAAGCATGAGAACTGAATCCAAATATAGCAAGAATGTTGAAATAAATGAATTAAATAAGAAATTTAAATAAACTCTAAATAATATGTTAAAAACTACATTGTACAATGTAAACTGTATAAAAGCAGATAGGCAATTTCATCAGACAGAAACTAGAGTTAAAATGAAGCATTAGAGGCAAGCCTGTGTGGAACAGACATGAAAAGTATAAATAATGAGTTTATTGATATTTTAGATAGAGCTGAAGTAGGCCTAACTATGTTTGAGAGTATTTCACTAAAAATTTATAAAGCTGGAAAGCAAAGAAAGTAAAAATTAAAAAAAAAAGATTTAAGCATGATACAGATAGATACACAGCTTCTAAACATCTAGAAATGTAATAAAAGTCATGCTTAGAGAGAAATGTATAATATTAAAATGTATAATTTTAGAAAAAGGAAAATAAAAAATAATAAAATAACAATAATGAAATAGAAAAAGAAGAACAATCAAAAAGACATAATAAAATATGAGAAAAATCAATCAAGAGATTAAAAATTAAAATGTAATAGAAAAAATCAATAAATGCCAAATATTGTTATTTATAAATATTAGTAAAATTAATAAGCCTCAAAAACTAACAAACATTAGAAGAAAAGTGGGGCATCACTACAGATTGCACAGATAAGGAATACTCTGCCTCTGAACACAGAACTGATGAAAAGAAATGATCTGGCTGCTCTCAAGACACAATCTTCTACAACTAAAGTAAAGAGAAAACCAACATCTAGAGGGCTATGCCTATTTAGGAAGTCAAATCAATAAGTTAACTGCTTAAATCAGAAAATTCAAAGTCCTGATAATTTCCTGGTAGATTCACTTTAACATTTTAGAGGAAAGTAAACAAATTCTTTATAATCTTTTTCTAAGATGGGAACAGAGGATATGTCTCATAATTAATAATCAAAGGCCAGAATTACCTCAATACCAAAATCTGACAATGCCACCATAAGGAAAGAAGGTCATAGGGCCGTTCTTCATGAACATAGAGGCAGCAGCAGCAGTAGTAATTATAATTTTTGAAAAGCAAAGCAAATCCAGTAGCACATAGAATTGTACACAATGAGTAACTGAAACTTTTCTTGGGAATATAATTCTGATTCAATGCTTAAAAGTTCCATCTGTAAACAGATCAACAGAAAAATCACAAGATCATATCAACATGTGCAGAAAAACACTTGAAAAAATCCAGGATGTGTTCATAATGAAATCTTCAGGAAACTACAAGTAGGAGAATTTTTTTCATAAGAATGCATGTGAAATATTTATATCTACTACCATATTCTTGTGGTGCTGAATTCTGCATAGCTGCTGGAGAAGGGACAGTGTAACTCATTTCCTGCCCCTGGAGCAGAGCTAGCAGGGTGTGGCTCTCTAAGAGTGTTGATGGTTGCTAGGTGTAAGGCTTGTTTGTATAATGTACATATCTTCATGTTCCTCCTTTGGAAAATATTTCCTCTGACAAGGTTATTGGGGATTGTTTTCCCTGACAAGGTTAATGAGTCCATGATAATCAGAAACACCATAAGTCTAGGAAGTGAGGTGTGTCTAATGCCCTTAGCAAAATGGTAAGTACTGTGACGTTCAGGACAACCCTTAAGGCTGTGGGAAAGAACTCTAAAAACATGAGTTCAAGAATGTATAATTTTTCACTTACACAAAATATAAGGATGCAATGTGAATTATATAAGGGACTTCATGACCATAAAAAAACAGAAGCAGCTGCACTGAGTCAGCTTTCCAGAAAGATGTTAATGAAAAGGATAAAGATTTCTTGATTGTCTCTACTTCCATTTTTATGTCCTGGATGGTTTTGTTCAATTCCTTCACCTGTTTAGTTGTGTTCTCTTGTAATTCTTTAAGGGATTTTTGTGTTTCCTCTTTAAGCGCTTTCACCTGTTTATCTGTGTTCTCAATTTTTTTGAGGGTGTTATTTATGTCCTTCTTAAAGTTCTCTATCATCGTCATTAGAAATGATTCTAGATCTGACTCTTGCTTTCCTGGTGATATGGGTAATTCAGGACTTTCTAATATGGGAGAACTAGGTTCTGATGAAGCCGAGTACTCTGGGTTGCTGGTGCTTGTGTTCTTGCACTTGCCTTTCAGCATCTGGATCTCCTTGGTGCTACCTGAGCTGTCTCTGACTGGAGCCTTGTCTTTTCTATTATCTTGGTTGTGTCAGAACTGTTTGGGATGAGTGTTGCTGCTGGGGTTAGAGTTGAGGTCCAAGATCTGCTCAGTGTTCAGGAGGAAACAGGAAGGAACCAGTGCTCTGGGCCAGGAGTGAATTCCTGGGTCCCTGTGGGTCCCGGTTACTCCCTGTTTGGGTAGAGTATTGCTGTCTCCTCACCTGAGATACTGCTCAGGTTAGAACTCCTGGGAGCCCTGCCACCTCTGGGTTTGGGTACAGAGGTTGGGTACAGAGTTGCCTCCTGGGATCTGCTCTGTGCTCTGGGCCCAGACAGGAAAGAACCAGTACCCCAGCCCAGGAGTGAATTCCTGGGTCCCACTGGGTTCCAGTTACTTTCTATTTGGTGTGAGTGTTGCTGCCTCCTTACCTAAGATACTGCCCGGCTTAGAGGTCCTGAGAGCCCCACTTCCTCTGGGTTCTGTAAGATTGGGTATAGAGCTATCTCCCGGGATCTGCTGAGTGCTCAGGCCCAGACCAGAAGGTACCAGTGTTCCTGGCCAGGAGTGAATTCCTGGATCCCTGTGTGCCCCGGTTACTCCCTGTTTGGGGTGAATGTTGCTGATTCTTTACCTGAGATACTGCCCTGGTTAGAACTCCTGGTAGCCCCGCTTCATCTGGGTTTTGTGAGGTTGGGTGCAGAGCTGCTGCTGGTGATCCACTCAGTGCTTGGGCCCTCAACCAGAGCTCCCAGGGTCTAAACCTCCAGCCTGAGAACAGAAAGGGAGGGAATCATGGCTCCACTTGTATAGGTAACTGAGGGTGGCCTCATTAGGCAACAGTGGAAGTGGAGCCATAGTCCCTGAAAGATTGGATCCATAGTGTTGGGGAATGTGAGAGCAGGGAGGGAGGATTGGGAGAATGGTGGGAGCACACCCTCATAAAAATTGGAAGAGGGGGTATGGGATAAAGGGTTTTGGGGGAGAAAGGAAGAGGAGATAACAGTGAAAGGTAAATATATAAAATATCCAATAAAAAAAAAAACAGATAATGGGTCTGGCAAAAAAAAAATTAATATTCTCAAAAGAGATGCAAATCCTAATTCCCTCAACAATTAATTGACAGAAGAGGAGTAATTTTACAAAAAGTAGAAGAAGCTCTCATTAATTGATATATTATATAGATTGATTAATTGTTGGCTGTTTTATAATAGTCCTTTGATAAAAGAAATTATTAATAAAGAATTATATTTCTTTAAATAGTGTCTTCATGAATCTCTGAGGGTGGAAGGAGCATACCTTGTTTACTCTTAACTTTCTAAAACTGAAAGCTCACCACAAATCTGCCGCTGATTACCTCTGGCATCACTGAGACCAATAAAAACTATGCTGTAACTATGTGGAAGGACCCTTTTTACCCTTAAATAGAATGACCAGGACCCAGTTCCTATATTGGGCCACGGACTGATATGCCTGTTTAATATCACAGAAGGCACAGCTAAATGGCCACCAAAAAGATTAATGAATTAAATAGATACCTCCACAAAACCAGGCCCAATTATAAATAGGATGAATAACAATTGACATCCAGGGAAGAGAAATTTCCCTGAGAATTCCCTTCTTTTTTCCTTTCCAGGTAAAAATTAATCACCCGTAATGTCTGCTGTTAGGAGTTCTAATCCTGATGCTGGCCTCTGAACTTATACTACTCAGACCTCCAATGGGCCTTTGACAAGGACATCAAACAGCTATAGACTGACATCACTAATCTGAAGAAATCCCTGGCTTCGCTGTCTGATGCAATCCCCCAAAATTGGAAAGTACTTTATTGAACTTGATTTTCTCTTTTACAATAGAAAAGACTGTGTACAGCTCTAAACTGTGTACAGCCCTTAAAGAAGAATGCTGCTTTTATATAGACAAAACAGGGATGATTAAAGAGAGTATGAAAAAAGCCAGAGAAGGTCTTGAGAAAAGACAGAGAGAGAAAGAGAAAAATGAGAACTTGTACAAGCTCTCCATGATTGTTAACCCTACTTCCTTCCATCTTGGGACCATTAATTAGGTTATTTTTGCTTATTTCCCTTGGTTCCTGGGACTTAAATAGGCTGACTAACTTTATGAAACAACAGATAGATAATCTGATAGCAAAATCTATTCAGATACATTATCATAAGTTAGCTATGGAGGACCACGAGACTCTAGATGAGGATGTTACTCTATCCAGGGTGCTCCTAAGTCCCATCTCCACCCAACCTAAAAGAGGGGACTTTTGTCCCTAGACCAAGCAGAGAGGGGCCACCCAGAACCCCCTCTGTCTGGAGATCTGAATTCTTGCTTAGGCTGCAAGGCTAAGCACTGCAAGAGAATATAAATAAAAGTTAAAAATATGTTTCTGGGTTCCCTGAGGGACAAGCCTGACTGCATAGGGGTTGATGTCAAAAGTATCCCCTTTCCAGGAAAAAGACATCGGGATGGGTATGGCCCTCATGCCTCACTGGACAACGACAAGAGGACTGGAGCCATTACAAGGTCCCCTTTAATTACTGGAGGTCAGGCCTCTATCCCTGACTTGGCAAGATTAGAATTGCCACAGCCCTTTTATACTTGGAGAAGGGAGGAGATGTCAGGGGCAGCCCTGCTTATACACTGAAGGCCTAAAATCAGCCATAAGCCTAAAATCAGCAATAAGCCTGACATACATGCCTGCTAACACAAAGTCTTGGGTCTCTATGGAAAACAACACTGAAACAGATGTCTATAAACTACTGTAAACAGGCAGCTTTTGTGGAAATCTATCAGCCTGAGTAGTTATAGACCTTGTAAATAGGCAGCCTTGGTGAATAGTACTAAATTAGATAAGAACAAGTGAATCATAGGCAGAGTCATAGTGACCTGACCCCTGAACCTTCACCCAGCTGATACCCTGTTCTGAAAGATATCTGTACTCCCCCTGAACACCTATGCTCCTGTGTCATCCCCTTCCCCACACCCTGCATTTTTGTGTTTATAACCCCTGTGTTAAAAAGTAAAAATTATGATTTGACAATAAAAAAAAAAAAAAAAAAAAGAAATGACACACAGTGTCCCCCTGGCTCTGCTGACTTAGCTTCTGACAATCCATTTTCTTGTTCTCAGAAATACTTTGAATTATAAAACGTTATTGTGGTTTTTGTTAGTATGCTGGGTAAAAATAATTTTTATTGATTTCATTTTAAACTTCAAAGTTTATAGTGAGTTAAAATGTCCTTCAACATAATTATAGGTCATATTTATTTTCATATTGTAGAATGCTAGTTAATCTGTTGGACATTTAAAAAACTGTATTCCTTTTAGAGAATTTCATATATGAGCACTGTATTTACATAATTTTTCCCTTTTTCTCCTTCCTCCCACTCTTCCCAACCCCCCATACTTTTCAAATACATCTTATTATTTATTGTTCATATATGTATGTATATATGTATACATGTATAAGTATATATGTATATATAATACTGATAAAGTGTTTTGAGTTAAAAAAAGAAAAGAAAGGGATAAAGAGATCTAGGGAATGGTAATTGTAAGGCAAGACTTTCAGCTAAGTTTATTGTTTGGTGTTTACAAAGGCAGGCAGAGTTCTCAGTTCAGGCTGTGCCTAATCCTGGAAAGACTTGATGACCTAGGGTAGGAGGATGCCTGGGGGGGCACCCTCTCAGAAACAAAGGGGATGGGAAAATAGGGGGAAGAACTCTGTGGGGGGGGGACACAGAGTGTGTGTGGAACAACATTTAAAATAAAATAATCACTTAATTAAAAAAAAAATGTCAACCTGAAACAGCCAGTTTAAGCCTAGGTGTGGTGGAAATGGTGATCTCATAGCTAGATCCTACCCAGCTAGCTTATTGTCTGTGCTTACAAATGCAGGCAGATCTCTGAATGCATTTGCTATGCTAGAAATAATATGTACTGGCCGTCTTTTTATGAATCAAGAGGCTAAGGTCATAAAATGCTGATTCATGGGATAATCAAAAGGGAACCCGAATAAATGATTGAATTGATATGCAATTAAAACTCTGGGCTTTTGGTCTGCAAGAGAAGAGCTAGCAGAGAGCTACTGTAGTTTTCCTTTTCTTTCTTTCTTTCTTTCTTCCTTTCTTCCTTCCTTCCTTCCTTCCTTCCTTCCTTCCTTCCTTCCTTCCTTTCTTTCTTTTTAGAATTTGTCTGGAGGGTTTGTTTGTCTGATTTTGGTTAGAAAACCTAAGAATTTTTTTCTAGCAGTTTTTCTGACTTAGGTCAGAAAACCCAATGAGCAATTCAGAGAGCTTTCGAATTTTTTCTAGCAAGAGAAAACTGTCTTAACCGAAGAGCTGTCTAGGAGCCATCTTGAGCAGACTAGAGAACTTTCAGCTTGTACCTATGGTTGACTTTGAATCATTTCTTTCACCACTCTCAAATAGTCCTCCAGAACCTCTCTAAGCTGAGACTGTTTGCTGGCGGTGTGGAGCTTTCCTACTAAGAACAAGACAGGTAGAACCCTTCCCACGTTGCTTTCTAACATTGTCCTGGAATCCCTTGCCAGTTCAGTGAGAGCAGAAAAAACAGAAAAAGATGCAGTGATATGAAAGAAGTAATAAAGCTGTCTTGGTTTGTAGGGAAGTGAGTGTTTATGTAGAATATCCAAAATAACAGAAGCTATATGGTGATGACTTCCATCAATATTGACATTTTCTGAAGTGATTGTTCACCACCATGCTCATCAACAAGCCACAAGAGTAGCCAGTTGTTAGAAATCTGAATTTATACACCCCTTAATATTATATGTTTATTTACTTATTTAAATATTGCAGTTTTGAGACAAGGTCTCATATATCTGTTGGGCCTTGAACTCACCATAGACAAGTATAAAGTAAACTTCTGATCCTTCTGCCTACATCATACTGTGATTACAGGTCCATGGTACCTCTATGTCTTGGAGATCCAACCTATGGCCTTGTGCACCCTAGATGAACTTTTTACTACAGCTATGTTCTCCACAACAATCTCCTGTATTAAAAGAGTGCCTTAAGGAGATTTAGCTTGGGTTTCCTTGGTAACTGATAAAATGAAGCATCTTTTATGTCTCTTACTATTTGCATGCTTTCATTTGGGGATGAATGTTTGGTCCACCTTACCACTTAATTATCACTTTTTAAAATAGTAATAAAAATATTATACTCTTTATAGTTACATATTTTAGTATTAGTTCTTTGTCGAACATATGTTTTGGAAGTAACTTCTCTAATTCTTATTACTTGAATTTTCAGTCTATTTTTGATATATTTGATAAATGAACATTCTTAATTTGAATATAATTTAATCCAATCCCCAAGATTAATGTCTTCTTTTTTCTACTTAACAAATCTTTGCCTTCCCTTAAGTCATGAAAATAGTCTCCAAAATTATCTTCTAGAAATATTTATCTTTTAATCTTCCATTTATATCCATTACCATCATCTACTGGCTTTTTGTTTAGTACAAGGAAGCTTTAGTTAGATATTTTCTTCATATGAATACGTAATTAATCAATAAAATTTTATTACAAAACCCATTCTTGCTCAGAGTGGGTGCCTACTCCTGTAATCCCAGCATTTAGCAAGGTATGAAGATTAAGTGTTGGAGGCCAGCTTGTCTTAGCAAAAGAAAAAGGGAGAGAAAAAGAAAAAGAAATGAAAACAAATAATGAAAATTACTACTGGGTTGCACTATCTTTGTCAGTTTCCAAAGACTCATATAAGTTATTTCTTTCTAGATATTCTGTTTCATGGGACTAATTGATTTGCTTTATTTTTAGACCACCTTAATTATTATAACTTTGTAACACATGTTGGGATTCAGATTTTCTATAACTTTTGAAATTGATATGTGATCAAAATTATCTAGAATGTGGTTAGGATCATACAGGAGTGGTAGTGAGAAGATTGATTATTTATTCAATAGAGAAATACCCATTGGTAGCATGCTATATGTTGGGGGCCGACTTTTAGCAGAAAGTGGCTATCAGCTTTGCAGCCATCTTGAGCCATATACCCTGACATGTGAGTGACTTGGATTACAATAGCCTACAACAGCTGAGCACACTCCGATAATCTTGGTTTAGATACCTTGAGATTAAAGGTACATGAGATTAAAGGTGTGTGAGATTAAAGGTGTGTGACTTAAGAGTGTAATTTAGAGATAAGATTTAGAGACAAGACCTAAGGGCATGATTAAAGGTGTAATTTAGAGGTGTGGCTTAGAAGTGAGACATATAAAAGGCAGAGACAGAACAGAACAGAACCAACCACAGCAGAGAGAAGACAGAGAAGCAGGCACTTGGAAGAGAACTTGGAAGAAGTAACTTGGAACTTGGAGGCATTAGGGACTAGGCACTAGGGACTAGGAACTAGGGACTATGAATTTAGGACTTGGGACTTGGAGAGAGGAAGAGAGACTGAAGAATAAACGGGATTGAAACACATTCTGTCTGGTCTCCATTCCTTGAGACTGTCCTCACTCTCGCTCTTGCTGAACCCTGACCTGCGGACCGGAGCGGCAGCTTGGGCCGGAATACAGTGGCCGCCCAAACGTGGGTCGGCCCGGGCCTCAACATTTTGCTCGGGCCGTGACATTTTTGGCACCCAACGTGGGGCTAGTGGGGGGGGGGGAGGGGGAGGGGAGGGGCAACATATTTTGGCGCCCAATGTGGGGCAGCCTAGGCCCCAACATTTTTGGTCCCTGAACAGGGGCTAGTGCGGTTCCCAACACTATATATGTTTCTGTGCAGTCTTTTATTTCTTGCAATAATGTTTCATCATTTTTTGTATAGGTATGTTATATAATTTAGGCAGATTTGTTTAAGTAAAACTTTTTCTATGACATATAGTATCAGAAGCCAGTGTTTAGTTAGCTTGACCATGATACAGAAATACACATAATGCTTATTTACTGATTTTTCTTTCTTTTTTATTTTTTCAGCTAGGACTTGATTTTATTTAATATGATAATCGTTTAATTTTGAAGATTATTATTATTGCTATTAGTTTTTACTTCCCTGAGATTGTATTTTATGTAGCCCAGCATACTTTTTTTTTCTGATAGGCTGTCTAGACAATGAGCTTCTGAAACATGCCTGAGTCTACCCTACAACAATGTGTTCATGGGTATTTGTGGAGATCATTGGCTTTTTACATGACATCTAGGGATTCAAATTTAAGTTTTCACATTTTTATAGCAAGTGCTGTTATCCTTTGAGTCATCTCCTTAGCCCCTAAAATTATATTTCTTAAAACAATTTCAGTTCCCTCAATCTCTGTTAAAATTTTGTCATAGAAACTTTATTTTTCTATAGAGTCCAAATATAGTTGATAACATGAGACTATGATAGGTTTCTGGTACTCTTATTCTTTAGTTATCTCTGAGCTTTTGGGTTTCATCTTCAGAGTTTCTCCTTCATGACACTCATGCCTGATTTATTTCTATTATTATAAATCTAATCTTTTTTTAATGCATCAAACTGCTCATAATTTTTGTACATTTCAATGACCTTTAAAAATTTTCTTCTTATTTGACATTACCATTCCTTTTTTTGGAATCTTATTTTTCAGCTAATGAACAAGATGAGCTTCCTCTAGACTTGCCTACGTGATTACTCTAGCTACAAGGTCATTTGAGATTACTTTTCTTACTCAGAGAAAAATGAATTTTCTTTTTATAGCAATCTCTTTATCTAGTGGGCTGTGAGATACCCAAGGGAAGGAACTAGGTACATATAAGTACATAACAATTGCCCCACATTACGTTAAGATCAGAAAAGGATGCCTTAATAGATTTCTATCACTTTCATTCCAGACTCCTTTTTTTCCTTGACCTTTCTTTCAAAGAAACATCACACAAAAGGGATGTGATACGAATTTACAGAGCCTATACATTTAAAAATATTATATTTTATTCTTTATGAGTAGTGTGTGTGTGTGTGTGCGTGTGTGTGTGTGTGTGTTTGTATCTGTGTGTCTGTGTATGCTTGTGGAGGTCACAGAAAACTTAATGGAGACTATTATTAAAGTTTTGATAAAGTATAAAACAAACATAGGAGATCTCATTACAACTTATGGAAGCCTGTTCTTTCCCTTTACTATGTGGCCCCAAGTAATGAGCTCAAGGTCATCAATCTTGACCATGCACCTTTACCCACTGAGCCAACTTGCCTGTCCAAATTTCTGAATTTGTATGTTATGCCCACCGCAATTATCAACATCTACAGAAAAAAATCCTACCCATCAAATCTTAAGGTTGTTCAGCAGTATGACATGCCACTGCTATTTGCCAACATGTATTTCAGAGCTAGAACATCCATTTTTATCCAGCTTCACCCATGGCACTGAGGGCTACTGGGAGTTACTCAGCAGAGTTCTTGGATCCTTACAATTGAAGATTCCATATTTCCTAGTGGTTTCTGATTCACAGGGGAAAACATGAGTGCATGCACACTGTGTGCACTGTCATCTGGACTCTGACACCTTGGAAACTCGGACTCTGGTGAGGAATGAGTATAATACACTCATTGTGATTTACAGAAAACTTAATGGAGACTATTATTAAAAGTTTTGATAAAGTATAAGGCAAGCACAGGAGATTTTATTATACCACTGGGAGTCAGTATAGAAGTGTTCTGTTCCCAATGAAGAAGACAAGAAAAGGAAAGAGAGAGTGGTTTCCACAATGATAGATGCAGATGGCTATTTGAGGAGCTTTATTAATAGGAGTGAAGACATTTGGCATGAAGATATGATTTAGCCTGCTAGTGATAGCTCCATAGGGTAGTACCCTGGGGGCACTGAGAAATCATTCTCCTTCCCTATTCACACTTCCTTCCACCATCCTTCCCTCTTTCCATGCAGTGCTCTTGTTAGAATTTCTTTTTGGCCAAATTCAGTAACACATTGGTAACTGAATTTGTAACAGTAACTGAAGAGTAGAAAGAGAGTCAGTGTTTCCTGTCCTTTGGTTTTGTGTTCCTAGAACTGCCAAGCTTCTGTTTACCCTTAGTTGCTTTCCTGTGGAAATCAAAGGTTAGTGTTACCACCATCATTGTCCAATTTATAAGAGGAAAACAGCTCTAACCACAAGGAAACAATTATAAACAAATCCAAATTAATTATACAAGACATTCTTGTATGAGCTAATTAAGGCACAGTTCAATACTACTAGCTGGGTCATTTTTTTTTTTTTTTTTAATTGTGAATAGATTTAGTAGAAGTTTGTCTGGTGAGCTAATGAGATCAGTGTCTCAGAAAGATTCTGATTTAAAAACGTATTTACCAACCACTCATTTTCTCTTACTTTGTAGACGCCCTCCCCCATGGCATGGATAGAAGAATGAGATTTTACTTTGTAAAAGGTCTGAAGGCTAGATTGTAGGTGACTAAGGAATACTTTTTCATCAAGTGGAAAGGGTATGATGGATTAAGAATGAGTCCATGGGACACGACACTTCAATTACCAATCTTTCTGATGCTGCTTGTGACTTGCTGTTTTTGTTTGTTTGTTTGTTTGTTTGTTTTTTGTTTTTTGTTTTTTGTTTTTTGTTTCCAGAGTAGATTCCACACTGCAAGGTTAGAAATGGCAATCTAAACCTTAAGCTTTACCTTGTCTTTCTTTGTAAAAATATTCACATACAATATTGGGAAGACGCAGATTAACGAGGCACCTAGTGTTCAAAATCCTTTTAAGAGTTTGAAGAGCCACAGAACAGTCATATAAAACTGGTGGAATTTGGTGTCAGATAAATGTAGTTGGAATTCTAGAAAACTAATACCTTTTCTGTATGACTTCAGTTAAATAGATTAACCTTATTGTCTCTAGGTCTTTTTCTGTAAAATAGGAATTATTCATGTCACATGGTGTGTGGTATGTACTCAAAGCATGCATGGTATCACACTTTACTCATTATTATTACTATTTTGAGGATCACATAAGAAGTTTATGACATCCACTTCCATAATCTCTGACCTGTGATGGACACATGTCATTTCTGTTTGGTTTTTGTTTTTTTTTTTTTTTTTTTTTTTTTGTCTTTCTTCAGTAATTTTCCTGGAAACCATACAATCCTTCCATTCTAAATACACTCATTGTCTATTCAGCATATCATGTCGATGAAATTGAAAACTCTGGGGAAAGCATTATTGGGATGAGGTTTGAAGAATGGCTGATAATGAGAACTAAAATATTCTACACTTAGGACTTTCCTCACAGTGTGTACTCTCACAAAGACGATTCAGCTAATTTCCTATTTCCTATTTAAATCTGTTAAGCATGTCCTGTAAGTAAACAAATGAGTTTCCCATTATGCAGTGAGTATGATTTGTGTTAAATTTGAATAATCACTAATTTAATACTTGAATTTTTAATATGCTGATCTAATAAAAAGAAAATAAAAAGAAGGTGTTTTTCTTTTGGAGAAAAGTATCCGAAAGAAGAAACTATAATGTGATTTCAAATACACTTTAAAAATAAATGCTATTTAACAGTGCAAATTAAGGCTGGAAAGATGGCTTAGCCTTTAAGAGCACTGGAGTTCCTATCCTATCAAGCATATCAGGTGACTCAAAGTCATCTGTAACTCCAGCTACTGGATTTACTGATGTCCTCCTCTGGTCTCCTCGGAACCTGCATATACATGGGCATGAGAGAGAGAGAGAGAGAGAGAGAGAGAGAGAGAGAGAGAGAGAGAGAGAGAAAAAAGAACATTTACAACTTTTGAAAAAAAGAAACTCAATCAGCTTATCTTTTGATGCCTGCATTTATAGTCAGATATTTGTTCCTTATCACCCTAGTTTCTATAAATTTTACCCATGTCTATTTTTCATATGCAGTTTCTTTTTTTTCATTTACATTAAATGGTTAAAGAATGACAAAATTTGCCATTCTTTTATGGACAAATGGAAACACATTTGAAACCAGCGTCCGGTTACATTAGTTAACAACATGGCATCTGCCAAGCTGTCTGGTGATCTATTTCTTCTGTCCGACTTCCTTCATTGCTGTATCAGCCTTATTTACAAAGGATTATTATTTCACATGAGTTTAGAGTGACAAGTTATTTTCAACCAGATCTCACAGCTAAGAATTAGCTAAATAAATTTAGCTTTGAAAAATGCTCTGATTTCAAATCCATGTTACTAGGCAGTCTTCAGAACTGCCGAGATGAGAAATGATCACCTTGAACTAGAATAATGTTCTGCAGGATGAGGCTGAGATGGGATCCATAAGGTATTTAGGAAGCAAAGTTTTCAGAACTGGTAATGCCCTAAATAAATATAGAAAACGAGGGGGAAGGAGGCTGTGTAGTGCTCTGTTTATTTCTGAAGGTATTATGGTGTTCTTTACTGAGACAGAGGATGCAAGAGAAGGGGAAATGAGATGGAGAAAGGAAAGAAGAAAACTACTGATTTCAGTTTTGGTAAATTAGGTCTGAGATGTCAGAGACTACATGGCAAAAATTAGGCAAGAGTTAAAATATGGAAGTCAGCAATGAATTTTAGTACTGTAGGGATATTGATGAGAGAGAAACAATGGGGTGTACATTAGATCACCAGAAAATGCCAACTTTAAAAGAACAGGATGGGAAAATGAGTTCAGGATAGTCAGGAGAATAAAAGTGAAGATAGAATTATTAAGGGCAGTTATAATTGTGGGGAAAAGTGTCTTACAGTGTGTAAAACACATCAGAGGGAGTCATGTGTATTGGTGTAACTCTGAAATTTCATTTCACTCTGTTGCTGTGATAAAACACTCTGACTAAAAGCAACTTGGGGAAAGGAGGGTTTTATACTTCCAGTTAGAACACATCATTGAGAGAAGTAAGGATGGGAACTCAAGGCGAGAACCTGAAGTAGAGATCGTACAGAAACACTGTTTACTGTCTGACTTTCTTGCTCACTCAGAGGCTTAGCTCATGCTTAGGTAGGATTCTTTTATATCTGAGAACCATCTGCTTAGGTATGGTGCTGCCTACAGTGGACTAGACCCTCCAGCATCAACTGATACACAAGATATCTTGTCACACACAGATGTGCTTACAGACCAATATAGTAAAAACTGTTACTTAGCCGAGACTTTCTCAGCCACTTCTGAGCTGTGTCAAGTTGACAGTTAATGGAACATGTCACATTTTATGTCTCGGACTTTAAGAACAAAGTGCAGTAAATTATTAATCCTAATCATCCTAACAGTCCCATCCTGGTTTTCAGTCTTTCTCTTGATTATTGAGATATACAGAGCTCATCCACCGTCTCTTTTGGCCACTCTTAGCATTTTGGAGGTCTTATCATCCATCTAGTTGATGGACAAAGACAAGATGACAGACAAATGCTTGTTTCTTAACCATGTCAACTCAGTGTCATAACAAATCACAACTGCTCCAGTTCTCTAGACTAGAACTCATCAGGTGACCCCTTAAATTCCAAAGAGATTGAACTATAAGAGACCATGGCCGAACAGTCATCCCCCCTTCAAATCCCTCTGAACTCTGTAAGAAGAGATAGTCTATCTGTACTAAAAAAGAGATTACAATTGAAGACACCTTAGAGCTGGTCATTTGGCATTGAACAACTAATTGCTATGCTCTCACTTGGGGAAGAGTATTTCTCCCATTCTCAGTATTTCTCAGTTGCCCATGGTTCTTTGTGTAGTGCTAAGTCTTCATGGATTTTCTGCCATCCACTTTGGCAGATCTTTTGTTGTGTCTTTGCTCAGCTAATGTTTAGGCAGTGATGTTGGTGAGACTTTATGTGTATAACTTTTGACATTAGTAAGAGACAGGGTTTCACAGAAAATTACCTGATCCTCTGGCTCTTATAATCTTTCTGTCTTATTTTTCACAATTTTCTCCAAGCCTAAGACGTGGGACTTGATTTGTAGGTATATCTATTGAGAATGGGCTCCCCAACTATGCATTTTTATTATTTTTTCTTCTGTAATGACTTTCATATTTTGCAGTGACACATCTTATTAATTAAGGGTGAGGACTACACTTACCTGTGGCTATAAGAACAGATATTTAGAGTGTAGTTTGGGATTATGTTATTTAGTAAATTAGTGGATATAAGCTCTCCTTCAACATCCATGACTTCAGTAGCCTTATAGTTGGCTAGATTTTCAGGAATAGACATAAATTTTTTCTTACTGATCAGGTCTTGGGGCTAACCAGGAAGCATTTGGTTACTGCCAAGGTATGAATGCTACCAGTGTCATGCTGATTATTGTTGTAGCTCATTGCTGTCATAGCTGGGTAGAATGTTGGTCGTTTCCCTTCTTTGGAAGCATGCACACTGCCTTCCAGAAAAGCTAGCCCTTGTGGAGGGAGAGGTCATTCAGGTGAATTCCAGCTCAGGGGCCTCTGGCCCTGTCTGTGATGTATATGACATACAACAGTAGCGACTAACCTTCTGCCAAATGGCCAGTTCTGAAAACATGCAAGTAATATTCTACAAATCAAGGCAGTTTTATTTATGAAAAAATCAGTATATTCATGTAATAATACTTAAAATGAAAAAAAGAGGCAATGAATGTGAAAGTAGGTAGATCTTGAGGGAGGAAAGGAAAGGCAGAAGTGATGCAACTGTATTATTATCTCATAAATAAATAAATAAACAACCCTGAAGAGTCTATTCGGATAGAAATTGTGAGGAGGCCAGATTATTTCTGCCAACTCAGCAGTATGGACCTCTTCTAGACTCCCATAAGGTAGCTTCTGTACTGTGTAGTGTCAAGATACCTGAACATGTTGGCATTATACGATATGTGGTAGAGAGATTTCTTTTTTTTTTATTGGTTTGTTTATTTCAATAAAATAGTGAAGTTATCACTACCCTGTGCACACAAGATCTTTTTAGAGACTTCTATAAACTTAGCCAGAAAAATGAAAAGATGGAAAGATCTTTTCAGTGAAAAGAAAACTGTAGTCATGACTTGGAGAAAATCTACTGAGCAGTATGGAGGTATGCCAGTATTGTTCTGTGCCACTAAAAGGGCATTTTAGTGCTTAGTTACATTGATACTTTTTTTTTTTTTTTTGCAAATATGGCATTGCCATTTTGACTCAGTGATGATCAATTGTCTATAGTTTATAATTGTATACAACCATATCATGTTGATCTGGAGACATAGCTTACTGGTTAAGTGTGAGTAGTGCTCTTGTAGCGAACCTGAGTTTGGTTCCCAACAAGCCTACACCCCGTGGCTCACAACCACCTGTAACTACAGACACAGGGGCAGTGGATAGATAGGATTTCTGAGGAAACCTGCCTGAGCATGCACAGATCAGCACATGTACACACAGTTACCTAAATAATTAAAAATATAAATAAATCTTTAGAAAATAGCATGCCATGTATGTTTAAAGTTAACCTGCACCGTAACTGTATCAATTATTTCATCATAAAAATAGCCAAAAGGCTGCAGGTATAACTAAGCGGTGAAAAACTTGCCTAGCTTTCACTCAGAGCCTTGGGCTTAATACCCAGCACAACTATAGATAAAATAAAAATAAAAAGTCAAGACATAAAAATAAAACAGCGAAAAATAATGTGAAGAGAAAAGGACTGGGAAAGTAAGTCTTCAATGGGTTGAATCAGATATTGTTCCGATCAATACATCATAAAACTATAGGATGCCTTTCCTGTGTCCAAATCCTGTAGAATATGTGTCCAGATGGGATGGAAACTTGAGAAATTCTGCTTTGCATACAGAAGAGAAAGAGAAGGTGGGGGAACTGAAAAGGCTTGTGGAGAAAATGGAGTTAAGATCATGAATGTGTTTTGGCCCATAAATTATTAGGCTTTTGCCCATTGACTCATTAACAGTTTTGGGGGATAGATATTATTTGGTTGGCTTTTGAAACTAGAGCTAAATGACACAGTACTTTATCATTAGTAAAAGTCAGAGGCAGAATTCACACACTCACATTTTGTGTTGGCCTTTGGTCACCGGTTACTTTGTTCCCTGGAAGACCCAGAGCTTGTGGTACTGTTAAGGGATTTAACTCGCCTGTTCCAACAACCTCTTCAATCTGAATGGACTTTTGATCTCCCAATTTGAAGTCTCATCACTCTTATAGACCGAAGTCTTTGTAGTAGCTTTATTGGAACACAGTGGCAATTGAAATTGGGAGAATCATTGTTTTATTGGTACTTGTGGAAGAGAAACACATATTGTAGCTAAATGCAAGTTGAATATAGGGGAATTCTCCTTTTTGGTTCCATTTCCCCAAGGTTTCCATGTTATCTTTTAAGGTGGGAACTCAGAGTGGGCAGGATTTTCTTGTCATTAGCCATTCATTTTGTCCAGACTGGAAGACACGTAGACGCACAGCCATAATTATCACTGAGTTCTTCATACTTGCCCATAGGATTAAAAGGTCACATATCTGATGAGTACAGTAGATGCTGAGCAAAAGCCCAAAGAGACCATTGAAGTAGGTTCATGAGTAGAAAATGAACCAGTCGATAGCAGTACAAGCATCAGATTTGCAGGGGAAGGGATCTGATTACCATGGAGAGCTGGTGTCTTTATCATGTTCTCTATCACTGTCTCTGGGAAAGTTTCCCAGGGAATTAATTAGTCCCATTAGCATAATATATTCTGAAGATATCTCACAGTCATAAAACAGTTGAGTTTGAAATGTTAAAGTGATAGATTTAAAGCAATTAAGATGAGAAAGACCCCCCACACACACAGAAAGAGAGAGAGAGAGAGAGAGAGAGAGAGAGAGAGAGAGAGAGAGAGAGAGAGAGAGAAACAGGAGAGACAAAGACACTAATAAAACTGAGGTGAAATCTAGGACCTATCATAGTTGAAATTTCATTTGAAACTTACAAAATTGGCCAAGACAGAAGACAAAGATGGTTGTTGTTTAAATCTATGTAGTGTGTGTTTGTGGGTATTTCTGAAGGAATCTTTTGTGAGTTGTTGGTTTGTAAGACCCATATATCAAATATATCATAAACACACTGAAGACTATGTAACTATGGGCTAGAAACCCTGAAATATAATTTGGCAAATACAGTTACAGTATTTAACATCAGAATTGTTGCTTTATAGTAGAAGATACTAAATAATTCACTTTCTCATCATTATTTGGACAGTAGTAGACAGAAAGAAGATATAGTTGGGAGGGATGGAGCCAGTCACATCTAAGTTATTATTTTGAAAAGCCCTCAAACCAACCAAAAGAATGCATTCCCCCAATGACCAAGACTATTAAACCCAGCTAGGAGCGGGATGCCTGTAACAGCGAGTGGTTAATATAGCCACTAATTCGAAGACTCCAATGCTGCCACTGAACAGCATTACAATTTTGATTATTCTATGGCTAGTCCAAATGCACAGTCCCCAAAGCAATTGTTATATAATTTACACAGAAAGGGAAAAATGCCCAGGGAAAAAAATATCCATCTTTTAACATTATCCACAAGGGTCTGGCCAAGAGTGCACACATAAAACAAAATAGAGGTATCTAGCAGAGGCAATTAAAATGTTCTTGTTTTCTATTAAAAAAATATGTTCACTGGTAAGTGAGTCCAACAGGAAGGTGTAGGAGCAGTTGTCATGGTTGGCTTTGATAAGACCTAGAGATTTCATTGTGATATTCCAATAAAATCCCTGAATGAATCTGGTACAATTGTTATTCTTGTTGTCCAAACATGAGCAAGCATTCAGGAAGTGGACATGGTACAAATGGGCCAACAGATAAAATTTGTTCTCACCAACCAGACATGTAAAACGGGTAACTCAGAACAGTAAGAGCTCTTGGTACCTTAAGCACAGAGAAGGGCTTGGATATCCTAACTGCACAGATAAGAAAATCAAGACTCAAAGAAGCTAACTGACTGTGGTTTGTTGCAATGCTGTGATGTGTGGTGATGCAAATGCACCAAGGTGATTGACTTTCCATCTCTTGTCATTTTCGTCATTTTCCCTACACTGGGCTGCTTGAATCTACACAAGCTCATGCCGAGATTTCAGCTTTAACTGTAGGAAGCAAATAGAAGGAAACAAGGAAAAGTCTAGAGCTATGAACTCACTGCCCATCCCCCACACCCAACTAAAATGTCTACCTTGACAAAGAGTCCACTGTGTGATGCTCCTATGCTTAGTTTCTTGATAGATTCGAACTCTTGGCCCTCTTCTCTAAATAAATTAGAGAGAAGGATTACAGGATCTCTGAATTCTTCTGCAACCTTCTCCATGCTACTGACCAGATGCTGCATTGCTTTCTTGCCTCACTGACTATGTGCCTTCTGAAGTCCCTGACCCTTGTCCAGTCTCGTGACTTCCTTGTTTTATCTGTTCTCTAGATTCAGAATCTCGTGGGCATCCCAGCATGAGCACTTTCACAACCCATTCTGCCTCCATCAAATCCTGTCCAGCAAGTCATTTATTTCTGATGTGACAACAAATCATGCCACTGACCTATATTGAGTACCGTGCTCTCATAATGATCAATACCAGCATTCACAGCTTGAAGGAACATCTGCGACAGAACAGCGTTAGAAAGGTCAACGCCTGTTCTTGGAGATGGATCTGTTTCCCTTTTTTTTTTTTTTTTTTTTTCTTTTTCTTTTTTAACTTGGATAGTATCTACACAAATTGGGGTTTCCTGAAGACAGCAATTACATGTTCTGCAGTTTTGCATGTGGTATCAGCATCTCCTAATAATTCTTTCTGAAAAAAAAATTTACAATTTAAGTACTTAACAGAAGAATACATAAAGGAATCTGGAGAAAAAGGGATCCGTGGGCTGTTTGAGGGCGAATTTTAATTTCTTTTTCTAGCCAGGTTTTTTGTTTGTTTGTTTGTTTGTTTTTTGTTTTTTTTTTTTCCCCCATCGGTATTAAGAGTTTTTAGGGAAAATAAGAAGAGTGAACATGTTCAGCAAAATGTTCTAGCCATCAGTAGAAATTTTCAGGAATTCCCATTGGGTTAAATTCACATTTTTTTTTTAAAATTCAATTGTATAGAGTTTCAAAAAGTTTTAAAAAATAAGAGTTTTTAAATATTTTCTTTAAAGTGTTCCAGGATGTATCACTTATTTAAATAGTAGCACTTATTTATATAACTGCCAATCATTTCATGCCATTAAAATGTATTAATTTAGAACATGTGTTTTTAAAGCTAATTCCCCAACATATTGCAACATGTAATTTGAAATTAGTCCGATGTGAAAAATTAAAATATTTTAATAATTATTTGAGAATTTTATACAGTGTTCTTTGATCATATTGATCCCTCCCTCAACAGTTCCCAGAGACACCTCCTATAAACTCCCTATTAACCCAACTTGATACTCTCTCTCTCTGTCTCACTGTCTCTGTTTCTCTGTCTGTCTCTCTGTCTCTCTCTGTCTCCCTGTTTCTCTGTGTCTGTCTCTCTCCTAATGAGTCTAATTTGTGCCACTCAAATACTCTTGCATGTGGAGCCATTTCCTGAAGCTTGGTGGCACTACCTGGGGCTTACATTCTTAAAGGAAACTGACTTTTCCTCTCCTAGCAGCTATGGGATGGGGCATAGGAGAACAAAACAGAGGAGGAGATATGGGGAGGAATAACCCCAAAGGCTTCTTAATAACGCCATATGGGTATCTACTACTCTATGCGCTCTTTAGAATTTGTGTATATGTGTGTGTATGTGTATTTGTGTGTGTCTGTATTAACATATACATGTTATATATATGTTAAATGAAATTTTTCTATAACAGGGAACAATACTATTACTAGGGCATTACTTACCCTTATACTACATTTTAGTAAATAAAAAACTCAGGAACAGAAACAGGTTAGCTTTTCTTGGGTTGTTGACAAGTACATGCTGTTGCATTGCTCTTGTTGAATCTCTAGAACATAACAGTAAGACACTACTGTTGAAGCCACTCCATACTTGAGACACAAAACACTGAGAAATCAAGTTGATGCTGACCTGGAAGCTTTATTTCTGTTGGATAGCTTTCATAGTAATAGAAGATGGTATGCATACTACTGGGACCCACACAGGACGTGAGATTACTAAAAGGCCATGGGGAAGATCTTTAAGAGAAGGGAGATAGGCTTTTTTGCTGGGGCAAACTCCTAGATGGTCTGCTCCCATGAAGACACCATATTCTGACCTATCCCAGAGGAACCTCTGCACTCAGAGTGGTTGGTTAGAACCCTCCCCCATAACTCAAAGATCCAGAGCTGTAGCTGGGAGCCGAGCATACTGGGGACCCATCACCTATCAAAAATCCTCCCTCCCAAATACCACTCCCCTTCTGCCCTCTGCCTGGTTCTTTCTGCTGGGTCACACTCCTAGCTGATCTGCTCCCAGGAAGACACCATAGCCTGACCCATTGGCACGGGTTCCTTCTAGTCTGAGCCAGCCCTGAGCAGACCTTGGGTGCTAGCTCTGCAACCAATTGCACAACACCCAGAGGAAGCTGGACTCCCAGGAGCTCTAACAAGCCCAGGATCATTGGATTTCAGGATCCCAAAGGCAGCCTGACTCCCAGGAGCTCTTACACCCAGGATCTCAGGATCACAGGATCACAGAGACAGCTGGAGTTTGAGGAGTTCTGACAAAACCAAGATAACAGGAGAGACAGGCTCCAGTCAGAGATTGAGTGCAGGTAGCACTAGAAACAACCAGATGGTGAATGGCAAGTCAAGAATGTAAGCAACAGAAATCAAGGATACTTGGCATCATCAGAACCCAGTTCTCCTACCATAGCATGTCTTGGATACCCCATCACACCAGAAAAGTAGGATTCCGACTTAAAATCATTTCTCATGATGATGATAGTAAATTTTAAGAAGGACATAAATAACTTCCTTAAAGAAATACAGGAGAACACAGGTAAGCAGGTAGAAGCCCTTAAAGAGGAAACACAAAAATCCCTTAAAGAATTACAAGAAAAGACAACCAAACAGGTGAAAGAATTGAACAAAACCAGCCAGGATCTAAAAATGAAGTAGAAACAATAAAGAAATTACAAAGGGAGACTACTGTTGAGATAGAAAACCCAGGAAAGAGATCAGGAGTCATAGATGCAAGCATCAACAACAGAATATAAGAGATTTAAGAGAGAATCTCAGGTGCAGAAGATATAATAAAAAACATTCACACAACAGTCAAAGAAAATGCAAACTGCGAAAGTTCCTAACCCAAAACATCCAGGAAATCCAGGACACAATGAGAAGACCAAAGCTAAGGATAATAGGTATAGAAGAGAGCAAAGATTCCCAACTTAAAGGGCCAGTAAATATCTTCAACAAAATTATAGAAGAAAAAGTCCCTAACCCAAAGAAAGAGATGCCCATCAACATACAAGAAGCCTATGGAACTCCAATAGACTAGACCAGAAAAGAAATTCCTTCTGTCACATAATAATTTAAACACCAAATACACAAAACAAAGAAAGACTATTAAAAGCAGTAAGAGAAAAAGGTCAAGTAGCTTATAAAGGCAGAACTATCAGAATTACACCAGACTTCTCACCAGAGACTATAAAAACCAAAAGATCATATGATCTTTTGATCAGAGACTATAAAAGCCAAAAGATCACAGATGTCATACAGACCCTAACAGAACACAAATGCCAGCCCAGGCTACTATACCCAGCAAAAACTCTCAATTACCATAGATGGAGAAACCAAGATATTCCATGACAAAACCACATTTACACAATATCTTTCCACAAATCCAGCCCTACAATGTATAATATATGGAAAACTCCAACACAAGGAAGGAAACTACACCCAAGGAAATGCAAGAAAGTAATCATCTTCCAATAGACCAAAAAAAGATAGCCACACAAACATAATTTCACCTCTAATAACAAAAATAACAGGAAGCAACAATAACTTTTTCTTAGTATCTTTTAACATCAGTGGACTCAATTCCTCAATAAAAAGACACAGACTAATGGATGGGATATGTAACCAGGACACGTCATTTTGCTGCATACAGGAAACGCACCTCAGTGACAAAGAGACACCACCACAGAGTGAAAGGCTGGAAAACAATTTTTCAAGCAAATGGTCCTGAGAAACAAGCTGGAATAGCCATTCTAATATCAAATAAAATCAACTTTCAACCAAAAGTTAACAAAAAAAAAAAAAAAAAAAAAAAAAAAAGATAAGGAAGGACACTTCATACTCTTCAGAGGAAAAATTTACCAAGATGAACTCTCAATTCTCAATATCTATGCTCCAAATGCAAGGGCACCCACATTCATAAAAGAAACCTTTACTCAAGCTCAAAGCACACATTGCACCTCACACAATAATAGTGGGAAACTTCGACACCCAACTCTCAGCAATGGATAGATCATGGAAACAGAAACTAAACAGAGACACAGAAACTAAGAGAAGTTATGAATCAAATGAATTAACAGGCATCTATAGAACATTTCATCCTAAAACAAAAGAATATACTTTCTCCTCAGCATCTCATGGTACCTTCTCCAATAGACCATCTAATTGGTCACAAAACAGGCCTTGACCTATACAAAAAAATAACCTCATGCATCCTACCAGTTCACCACGGACTAAGGCTGGTCTTCAATAACAACAAAAACAATGGAAACTTCACATACATGTGGAAACTGAACAATACTCTACTCAACAATAGCTTGGTCAAGGAAGAAATAAAGAAAAAAACTAAAGAGTTTTTAGAATTTAATGAAAATGAAGGCACTTCTTATCAGAACTTATGGGACACAATGAAAGCAGTGCTAAGAGGCAAACTCAGAGATAAGTGCCTACAAAAGAAACTGGAGAGAGCATACACTAGCAGCTTGACAACACACCTAAAAGCTCTAGAACAAAAAGAAGCAAATACTTCCAAGAGGAGTAGATGACAAGAAATAATCAAGCTCAAGGCTGAAATCAACCAAGTAGAAACAAAAAGCACTATACAAAGAAACAACAAAACAAGGATGTGGTTCTTTGAGAAAATCAACAAGATAACTAAACCCTTAGCTAGACTAACCAGAGGGCACAGAGACAGTATCCTAATTAATAATATTGGAACTGAAAAGGGAGACATAACAACAGAAACCAAAGAAATTTAAAAAAGGTCATCAGATCAAGTATTATAGGTTATTTTCCCAGTGCTACTAATTACCCTCTAGTACGAGATAGTTTTAAGGTTTTATTTCTGAAGACACCAGGTAGTTCAGCCATAGACTATGGAGACACTAAGTTGGTATTGACCAGATCTTTCATCTCTTCTCACTAGCGTTCAAAGTATTGGGAGATGCTAAGCACACAACTGGAGGAGGAAGGTACTCATCAGTCCTACTCAGTACTATGGGAGCCACAATAATGACTGGCCTGGACAGACTGTCTAGTGATCAGTAGTGGCAGGAACACCATGGAGGGAAGACTCACCTTTTCGTTTATATCTATCTATATTCAGAGATTTACAGAGCAATGAGGACTTTTTAAAGAGAAGAAAAGAAAACATTACTCCCTCCTGCACTTCCACCACACATTATAGGTCTTCATTAGTATGTTCTCTGTGACTATAATAAGATAGCTGAGACTGGGTCCTTGATGAATAAATCACATGGGAAGTCAGGGCCAAGAGACTAAAGGGACAAGGCTTGCTCTTTAAAAAACAAAAAACACGAGGTCATAGAAATTAACTAAGATCTCCCAAACTCTATCTATTCTTTCTGGGGACAACAACTTCCCTTGAAGCCCTATGTCTAAAAATTCCATATGTTCAATAGCCTCACATAAGAACCAAGCTCAGATATGTGAATTTGTAGTCCACATTCAAACTATCTTCAAACCTTAGGTAGAATTCCAGAAAGAAGTATGGCTTGTAATTCTATATTAGCCATGCCATTTGAGTGCAGAACTGAACAAACACTTTCTTTCTAAAGAATGATGATAGACAGGTTGTATAACAAAAGAGTTTTAGTGTAATTTTAAGGAGAGAATATTCTCATATAGACAGAAAAGGCCAGAAACCTTAGTCAGATAACTAATGTTAAGAGAAAAACGAAGGTAAAGAATGGAATCAGCCAACTTTGATGTCCCAGTAAGTTTTATTTTTGCAACTGCCAAGTCTCAGCATTGTGGTCAGGGATGGTGATCCATGCATGCTGGCCTGAAGACTGAGACAACAATCCTGGAGAATGAACATCCAGAGTTGTAATATTGATGTTAAAGAAAATAGAGCCTCATGCTGACACTGTAGTATAGAAACACAGTCAACACAAATCCCTAGCTCCCTTCCCCTGCCACAGTGACTGAAACAGCCATGTGCTTTAGAAGGTGCAATGCAAAGATGAGTTTCCATAAGTCTGAGTTCCCACGAGTCTGTGTAGAACTGAGGCTGTCACTGACCTGAAATGAGTGTGCAGTATTAGTAAGATCTATATCATTGTGTTAAAACAATGGAACCACAAATTTATTCATCGTTGAAACACAAACCATCATATTCTAACAGATGGGAAAGTTCAAGACTAAATCAGCCCTTTGATTTGTTTCTCTGTATTTTGGGGAGTATTGTGAGCATTGTCCAATTTCTTGCGATATCTATGCGAATTTTTTTTGCATCCAGACAGTTGCCTAACAGCTTAGCTTAGCTCAGCAGAAAGTGTCTGCAATTGAGGGATCACATGTTTTCTCACTTTCAATATTTTGTTCTGTATTTGAATTTCCATCCATTATGAGTTAGAGAAATCTATCTCCAGATTGTCAGCGTATGCAAAATGGAGCTTTATGATGTGTTTAAGTAAATAAAATCATGCTCAGTTCTACTTCATCTTAGACAGATCTGTCACTGATACTTCAGAATGCATAGCTTTCTATTCAGAAAATCTGAAGTGAACTCAAATGGTCAAGGAGAAGAAGTTGAATACTATCCCATGATGCTCTTTTCGGAGAGATAGAGACCACCTAAATGGTATTCAAAAGAAGATTGTTTTATAAAGTTTATAAATCCATTTATCACCCAATAGAAACATTATTCAAGGGTGGGTCAATGGTTTACTAGTGGCTGAAGGCAGGTGTGGCCAAGACCAACGAGTTTCACCAAGGGCTCATATAGTGGAAGAAGAGAATTGGGATTGACTCTTGTAAGTTATTCTCTGACAACCATACTTGTACAGTGACACACAAGCACATGCACACACATATGTACACACACATGCACACACACTTGTACACACACAGGCATATACAATAAAATGAATATATAAAAGAACATTTACATGAATATGCTGAAGTGAAAGATTGCCTATTAACATGCATTGCATAAATAAAGCAAATTTTAGAACAACATATGCAGTATACTCTGTTTACTGCTGAGTGCCACTGAACATTGCAAATAAAAGTTGGACATATATCGATGTGGTTTAGAAGGCACACATTAACGTCAAAGGTACTAATAACAAGTGATGGATAAGAATGATGAATGCATAAGTCCTCTCCCTATTTCTTCCGTACATTAATTTTTCGCTGTGAGTTTTTATCTGCTAGACCACAGCTACAACAAAGTAAGGGTGGATAATCTTAATGGACGAGTCTTTGGAAAATCTTTTACTCCAATCCAGATATAAAATAGAATCCTAAGGTGAAAACTTGACTGTTTAAAACAGAATCAATATCACGCATGGACTTTAAGATTTCCAAACAAATCACAGAGTGTGGAATTATGTGGCTCCAGTCAGCAAAGGATGATGGAAGCAGGAAAGATTGTGTGCTCTGATAGGAGCCAATGTTCTTTGGCTTCTGAACCCATCTCAGCATTTGCCTCAGACCTGAGATTTAAGACTCAAACTTTAATGACAGAATAAGACTGAGTTGAGGACTCCTAATATATGTTTCTTAATTAATTAACAGTTTTTAAAACTTACCCAAATGTGCCAATTTACGCTAAGCTGTTGGTGTGTAGAGTAAGATGGGTCACAAGAAAAATGAAGTATTGTTACAGAAGAATCCTCCTAAGCATGGCTTGTCCCATACATTGTTACATAAAATTGGGTTATTAACATATCTTTTTGCTATCATCAAGTAACTAAAAATATTTTTTTAATCAATTTTGTTGTTCTAAATCATCTTAGAAGCCATAACAATCTAGTTTTTGGATTCAGATAGCTTAAGACTCTTTATGCATTCATATATATATATATATATACATATATATATATAATATTTATATAAGTATATAAATATATATTCACATTTATTCATATTCATATATATTCATATAAATATATATATATGTATTTATAGAAAGCACATATTCTTTGTGTGACAGTGTCTTCTTCTCTGATACTGACTCGTGTGCTTCTATTCAATGGAAATTCCACTGCTCTTTGCAAAAGTAAAGTTTGCAAGGACATCTTGGGTCTTTATGATTTAAAGCATCAGATAAATACTCTACGTGAGCTGGTTTAAGATGTGCTGCGTGAGAAAAATGATTTTCCAGCACAAAGAACAAGTCTGTTCTAAAATTTCATTTTGTATCTTCAGAGCACAGTGTCAGAAGGAGGTGTGGCTAAGCCCCTAAATTGAAGCACTTACTTAAACCAAAGGGTACTTCCTCATCAAAGATGGAAGCCTCCTGACACCATACTGAGGGCTGGTGGTACTGCAGACCACTCTAAGGGTCTCACAGTCAGAGTCCTTTCTGCATGCCTGTCAAGTAAACTGAAGCCCCTCATTGTCTGTCTGGGACAGTGATCCATCTCCAATGTATGAGGCTACAGTTTTTGAACTCATAAACTGTAAACTGTATTAAATAAACGGCCTTCTGATGGATGAGTGCTGCTCACATAGGCTAATTTCTCATCTAAACAGTGATATGAAAATCCTTGCTAAAGGGCTGGTGACAGGACTAAACGGGGGTAATAGCAGACTTAATCAAGAAAGACAAATGGGATTCATTAACAACTGACACTGAGCAGACAGTCTTCAGAGACTTCCCCGCACACTCTCATTGGTCCAATCGAAAATAATTGTGTGCTGCCTTCATCACCGAATTCAGAACAAGTCCAGTGAAAATTTTTGTGTGTGTGTGTGTGTGTTGGTGATATTAATTCACATTTGGATTGAATTTTGTGCTAAGAATCCCTTCTTTAGATGAGAGAGAGATAGGAAAGAAGAAAAGATCCTAGGTTTCATGCTACAATTTCCTCTCTCATTGATCAGTTTCCCTGTGTTCATTCATATCCCGGTACTTTAATTAACTGGGTCATGCCTCCAGCTGGGATGGATGGCTATTGCAGAGTGTGATTTTGCATTCAGGCTGTTTGAGGAGCTAGCACTTGAGCTCTTATGACCACCAATGTCTTGTCTTACTGAGTCGTTTAGATTTGGTTTGTGTGGGGGAGTTAGAGATTACTACCAGAGAGCCATATTCTCCTTCACAGCATAGAATTTGATGGGAAATTCTTCCTCAATCAGAAACTGCATTTTTCAGTCCCTTTGCATATAGGTGAGACACATATAGCCAAGTGTTTGGTAATGGGTGGGTCAAGAAAATGCATGCCATTTGGGGGCTTGCTGTGTAATAATTCTTTCCTTTCTATCACTTTCTAGTTCCCTACTTGTTAGAGAACCACAGACTCCAGAAGACATGGGTGTTTGTAAAGACTGGAACTCCAGACCAGAGGAGGAGCATGGCTTGTACCTGAGAAGGGGAATGGGTTTTCTGTTATTGAGAAATAGATCTCACACACAGCCACTGGGAAATGAAGGCTCACCACAGCACTTAGCTTGACTTTGATTAAGGGAGTTAATTTTATGTACTCCTATCTGTTACCTTCAGTGTACCTTCCTAACTGACCCTCTCAGCTTTCAACTTTAAAGAGGATTGATGTTTAAGGCACGTGTGCTCCTGGCCTTGACTTGGGTAAGGATTTCACCCTATCTTCCTGCAGTTCTTATGTTTAAGCTCTAAGATGTAATACATTATCCTCCGTACACAATGTCAGTAAGGAAATGAGATTGGATACTCATGAGTAAATCCAATAGATATTTTACTTTCTGTTTTCCCCATTTATATCAGCAAGACATTTGTTCAATCCATTGCTGTGGCGAAAAACATCAGAGAAGAAGCCTATTTTGGCTTATGGTTTTGAAGGTCTCAGTCTTTTAGAAATTGACTCTGTTATCTTTGTCCTAAAGTGGGGTAGAACATCACATTGTGTTGGTCAGTACATGGTGGGTCAAGATGCTCTCTTCTTCGTGGATAAAAATCAGAGGTAAGCTAATTGAGGGAAAAAACATGGGTATAACCTTAAAAAACACCACCACCACCAACACCAACCACCACCACCACCACCACCACCAACCGCAACAAAACATTTCTCCAGGTTTGTGTTTTTTATCTAGGCTCTACATTCTAGTTCTAACACACCTCAACAGCAACAGCAGCACCAGGTCATGAATTCATAAATGGATGGACACACTGATGATGTCAAGACCCTCATGATCCAACCACACTTCAAAGATTAGATTCTCTTGCTATAGGAAGATGTTGTAACCTTTCCCTGGTCCCTTGGTTCTTTTGAATCATCACATATCAGTAAGGTCTATTGTAAGCATCTCCTTTTTGTTTTGTTTTGTTTTGTTTTGATCTTTGGGCTGTTTTGTTTTGTTTTTCGAGACAGGGTTTCTCTGTGTAGCCCTGGCTGTCCTGGAACTCACTCTGTAGATCAGGCTGGCCTCGAACTCAGAAATCCACCTGCCTCTGCCTCCCAAGCGCTGGAATTAAAGGCGTGCGCCACCACTGCCCGGCGATCTTTGTTTTTTTTTTTTTTTTTTTTTTTTTTTTTTTTTTTTGCTGTAAGTCTGTGATAGATGTAAGTTAGCAATCCTCCACTCCTCTCAGCATAATTTGCTCTACATCATGTTCTGTGTTGTGTCTCACTTGCCTGGTAGGATTGAGGCACAGTTGCTACTAAGGCATGATCACACTCTATAGTATTTCTCATTCAGTTTTACTTCCCATACCTCCTTCTGGGGCTTCCAGTCAAATATGACAATTGCATTAACAATTTTACTGTGGACACTACACGAGCCATAACCACTGACACATTTTATTCAATCATAGCATCTTCAAACAATGTGGCAGGCTTACATGTTTTATTTCCCATTTTTATTTTGAGGGTCAACTCTTCTGCTTGGATACATAACCAAGTGATATTGTGGCCATTAAACTTGGGAAGGAAAATTCTACTTCAAGAATGAGTTACCTGTTTGTGGTCTGTGCATTAACCTGGCAGCCATTTCCGAAGCACCAATCTTGCTGCAGGTTGTGTTCTGTTCTGCTCCTAGTTGTATGCTTGTATAAATCACCCTAACAAGGATACCACGATGGTGGGCGAAAGTTTTATACTTAAAAGTCCCTATCAGATGCCTTACCCCAAATAAATATGTGATCTTAGTAGTGTTAGAAACAGTTTGGTCCTTGTTGGGACAGTGCATCTCTGAAACTATTCAATAAAACCACAAAACTACTAACATAGGCAGATAAATACAACCATCAGGCTTGCCATGTTCCGTCATTTCTGCACTGGCCTATCTCTCCTCCTGTGTTCTCTAGAAGACTGCCTCGAAGCTTTCCTAGTTAGGAATCCTGGGCTGTCTCATCTTAGGAAGGGGAAAAAGCTATAGCATGGGAAGTTAGTGGCATGAATACTTCTTATCAACTTTGTGCCTTCCCCAAGAACTCAGTTCCTTCAACAGCTTTTTCCTGCTGGTTTGCCTGTCTGCCTCTGTAACTTGTAGAAGCCACATTTCTCGTGCCTCTGCCTACCAGTAGAGAACTGTCAAAGTAAAATGTGATTTTAGCTGAGAGAAGAAAACACAATCCTTTACATTTTCAGCCGAAGCAGATGATAGCAGGTCACTGTCCTTCAGATCCCTAAGGCAACACAAGCGTCCCCACCCCTCAACTTGCTGTCTCTAGGACTCATAATAACGAGCAAACTGGGTGAGATCAGGACTCTAAGGGCAAACGGCCAAACATCTTTCAGCACCTTATGGTGCCCGCGTTATTGCCTCGAAGTATTTCTGCATGTTTTGAAGAGTGTTGGGAGAGAGCTTGCCTGTGTGACTCTGGCCCTTGAGATGTTGGAAGGGACACTTCTCAGCTGCCAAAGTATTTCATTTCCTGGAGCTAAGACTTAGCAGATGTGTCCTGATGAAAAGCAGCGAACAAAGATTGGAAAACACACCTAAAGCTATAGAAAGAAAAGATGGGTGTGAAGTGGAGCGACAAACCCTAGAGAAGTTTACAAAAACAAAGAAGCAACTGACAAAGTGATTACCGAAGTTTCATTAGCTTCCCTGAAAAAAAAGATCTATTATATGTGTATATCACACATATACACACATCTATCACACACGCACACACTCACACACTTTTAAAAGTAAATCATAGTAAATCACTACAAACAGCTATCTAAAATGATGTTCGGATAATTATTTCATGTCTTTCTATATGAAAAAGTTATATTTTTGAAATCAATTTATAAATATAATTGCATAAAGAGTCACATAGAATACAGGATTTATTTCTCTAATATAACCATTTTTATGAAGTTAATCAAAATGCAACTTCAGGCCAAATGATTAATTTCAAGTACACATGTTTTCTAAGTATTAAAAAGAAAGCAAATTAAATGTTAAAAAATTTAATGGCAAGACTCTAAAGTGTGCTGAAAATATAGTGCATCTTGTAAAACAGGTGTTTGAAACTCAAATTGCTATAGCCATTCATAATACGACATAGAAAATTAGAATTGGTCATTTGCACCAAAGAAGGAACAATTAAAGTGTGATAAAGTGATTTAGTGGACTTCTCTATCAATTGCTAGTAGGCTTCTCTGTTTGCTTAACCTGACTAAGGAGCATGAGTAAAGTTTGGCGTTGCTTGTTTGAGAAGGCGGAGCCTAATTACAAGTCTCGGCTCTGATCACTTCACTCTCCAGACTTTTCTTATTCACAGTGTATCCTGCTATAAACCGAGGATTCATCAACAGTACTGAAAGTATGTCATGCACATTCTTGGTTTACTGTGTTTTACATTTTCTTGCTTTAATAGCAGGATAGGCCTGGGTCTCTGAGCTGTATTATGCCCAGAAGAGAAGTCAATGTGAAGGCTTCATGGGAATAAAAGTCCCAAGGTTGCCAAGCATGGGATGTTTTCTTACCGATGATGACACTGGGGTGTTGTCAATGGGGGAATTAGAGCAATTGGAGTAAAAGTGTGAACAGAAGCAGGCCGGGCACAGAGACACGGCCAACCAAGACAGGTGAGAATGGAGATTCCTAAATACCAATATTGTCTCACCTGCCTGGGATAAAACAGGTCCTGGAAGAAGTGTGCCAAACCAGACAAAGATTGACTGACTGTTAGTCGTCAGCAAGGAGGTCAGAAGAGAGATGGACATTACTTCTTCGCAGAAGCTCTGATTGAATTTGCCCCACACCGTGCACGGACTCCTTCGGCCCCATCCCACTTGGTGAATGAATGGCAGCCGTCACCCTTTCAGCGTCACGGGGCTGGTATCTGGCGTGTATCATATCCCTCTTCCCTCAATTTTCCATTGTCAAATCATCCATTAAATTGGATTGAGCTCGCCTAAGCCGGCCTGTCTTGGAGTGCTCAGGGGAGATTGCTTTGAAAGGAACAAGACCTTGGCTGTCAGGCAGGTTTGTACATGCAAGCTCTCAGGCTCAGCGTCTCACTTTGCAGGGGTCCTGCGACATCCTGGAGGGCTCCAGCAACCCAGTAGGCCCCTCCTCTCAGCCTCTTTCACTACAGGGCCTACAAACTGTCGTTACCCCCTGTTCTGGCCGCAAGACACTTTTCTATTATCTTTTTTTTTTAAAGGCTGGATGCAGAGGACAGAGGAGGAGAGGATCAGAGCAGGGTGTCTGAGCAGTCCTTTGACATTCTAAGCTCCAGTCTCACTATGTAAACTTCTGAGATAATTTTCCAAACAAGTGTCAGAAGCTTCGGGGAGAATTTCCACTTTGCATCCTCAACCAGTGTTTGCCGTCAGAAACCATTTGCTGAAAGCTTTGGAAAAAGAAAGTTGCCAGAGAAGGTGCTGAATCTGCTCCCTGCCATTTGGAGACTGATGAAATACATTTTTGAAGGGACAAGAGAAGGTGTCTCCTTACCCAGAGGCACCAGACAGGCTGTGCTGCTGTAGTTAGTGTGAATAACATACCACCTGAAGAGGGATGGTCAGCCCATGTCCAGTCTCCCATCACCTCATGCTGACAAAGCCACCATGCTTCACAAGAGCTCAGAGTCTTCAGGAAGTGAGATCTGGAAGGAATTGGAACAAAGGCTTAGGGGACACCTTCTCAAAACAGAATCACAGAGCCAACTATCTGAGTTCCGGTCAGAGATAGGGAACACTTGCCCATACTCACACTCCTTTCATTAGGCTGACGTGATAGTTTGTTTTCCTTGTTCCCTGATCCAAACAAATCCATAGACTACAGGAATCACGCTTTCCTGATGTTTGTAAGGGTTTTTACAACTCAGTTCTTAGTGGCCCCTGCAAGCAAACTTCAGGCATAATTTGAGCATGCTGGTGTGTGTGTGTGTGTGTGTGTATTTTCAACACAGCTGCCTGAATCTGTTCATTCCCCCTCTCTTTTCCTGTTTGTTTGTTTGTTTCTTTGTTGAGTGACATCACCCACTTTGGATATGGTCTCTTAATTTTGTCGTTCCTGTTAGTTTTTTTTTTCCCAATTGTCTTTCATACCACTTCCCAACACAATCTTTCTCAAAAGCAATGTTGATCATGTCGTTTATGGTTTAAAATCCTCAGTCCCCTCTCTATCACTCAGCGTCTGTTCTCCATAGCCCAGTGAGCCCCACGTGCCTGAGTGAATCAGCTCCAAGATGCTATGGAAGTGAACCGAGAACCACTGTCCACCTCACTTACCCTTCCTTGAGTGTCCCATTGTATCTGGTCCACGGACTTCCTAGAACATTCATCTCTTGCTTTTATTCTACGCTTGCCATCCACTCTTTCTTGTTATATGGATTAACAATTTAGCTGTGCTTGTATTAATTTGATTGCTGTCCCCCCTCCACATAGCATCCTGTATTTCAAATAACTTCGTGTGGTTTGAAGTCGTAATTATTCAGCTGTTTATCTACCCACTCATTCATCCAGTTGAAGATCAGCCCTGAGCACAATAGGAAGTCTTGGAGACAGAGGGGTGAGCAATAAACACTTCTCAAAGTTGAATCACTTACACTATAGCCAAGGATGACAGCAAATCTTGTAACACCAAGGGATGTTCTCAGGAGAAATGGTGTCAAAGGTGATAGCTGAAGGGTAAGCAGAAGGTAGGCAAGACAAGAAAGGGGAAGCGTGTTCCATTATTTTAGCAAGGTTCAATAAGAGAATGTACTAAGGGCAGAAGGAAATCACAGAATAGATGACAGAGATGAGTCTGGACACCATAGGGACAGGACTTAGGCTGGGGCCAATAAGTCACTGAGGCATTTGAATAGGAGTGGGGCATCAGTTGAGTTTAACTATATAGCAGGTCTAGTCTGGTTTGTATAGAGGTTAAATTTGAAAGAGTTATAGAGAAGCCAGTCTCCCAGGGGACAGCACCCAATAGTCAAATGGACTAGTACTGTTGCAGTTTAAGAGACGGCATTGCTTGGATGTGACAAATATTCAGGTGACAGAATTAAAGAACATGGTGATTATATATAACAATATATATGTATATAACACTATCTATATCAACAAATACTGAGCTAAAAAGTAGTAATCAGAAGTTATGCCTTATATTTTTAGCTGATTACTTTATATGTCTTTGCTTCATGGCCACGTAATCTGTGAGTAGCTAGAACTACTGACCTTTATTTTGGGCTAATGAAAATTCCCAATGGCAGAAGTGAAATACAATTTCAGAAGGTTCAACATTGAACCTGCAGAAGGATGCCTGACTTCTTCAATGACCAGCCCCAGAGCATCCACGCACACTGCCACCAGCTTACTTTTCTTTCAGTTCTTAGCAGGCACTGTACTACTCAATCAACATAATGTGGCTGGAACACAATTACTCATGGGGATGAATTCTTGACAAAGTACAGTTTTAGCCAATTCCTTTCTTTCCCAGAAGAAGCCACTTACCTGAGTTGCATCTACCAGGCTGTGTAGAGCTCTGATTTAAAGAAATAGACCTTTATTCCCGACAGTTCAAGTAATGACAGACCCAAATTCAGAGAATTCAGTTTTGAGAAATACAGCTGAGCCTAGGGTCAGAACCTCTTTTACTTGACCTCTGAGAACCTTTGTCTGGGCCTAAACTGTGTGGCAAACACATTCTGCTTTAAAGTAGTTCTCTTTTTAAATCCTCCATTTTTTTTCCCCATAGTAGCAGCTGCTGGGTTCATGGTACTAGTTTAAGCAACTGACCTTCCTTGGGGGAACTTCTACCTTGTGTTTTCTTGTCATCAAATTTCACTCTTGCATGGCTTATACTCTTTCTAATCTTGGGATTCTGGGAGATGCTTGTCTATGTCTGTCCAACACAGATTGGAAAAGCCACAGGTCTAAGTAATGGTTTCTGGTCTGCCATCTGCCACTACCGTATTATCCTCCTCAGCTGGTTTTAGGGGGATGGATTTCATAGTGTGCAGGCTACAGTAAAACCAAACACCCCAGGTACAGACCAAGGTTCACAGAGGCTGAGTAAGAGTCTCCTTCTGATGTTCTAGTCCTTAGTCTCTTCTTAATTCTGCTCTTGGCAACTGGGTTCTTTGAACTTGTGTCTACGATTACTTGAGTGGTTGGTAATAATTCCCTATTTCTTTTTCTATCAAATATAATTTTTCATACCACATATTCTGGTCACTTTTTTTTCCTTATCTTCTCCCATCTCCTGCTTGCTTCTCTATCCATCCAATTCTATCTTTCTCTGTCTCCTTAGAAAATAAACAGACAAATAAAAAGCAAACAAACCAAAATTTTTTAAAAAGGGACACACACACGCGTGCGCGCCAGACAGACCATGGAGTTCATTTTGTAATGGCTATCTACAACTAGTCATGAGGCCTCTCATTAAGTGTGGTTTGTATGTCCAGTGAGATTCCATTGAAGAAAATTAATTTTTCTTTTGTGAGCAGTTGTCAATCGGAGATGGCTCCTGGGTTAGGGGTGAGGCTTGTATCCACTTCCCTTCTCACTGCTGGGGGCCTGTCTGGCTTAGAGCTGTGCAGGCCCTGCCCACTCTGGCGCAGTCTCTGTGAGTTCATATCACATCAGAGCTGCCGTGTCTGGAGCACACTGTTTCCTCATTCGCTCTGCCTCTTACTAAATCTCTGTTTCCAAACAGTGTGCAAGGTCTGTGCTTCTTCCAAGAAGGAAAAAGGAATTTGAATTGTTTTGTCTTCTACAAAAGTAAGCTGACTCTTTCATTTCCCCCATGACTTTATATATATATATATATATTTACATATTGATATATTTTTTACATATATATTCTAAACAGAATAAGTATTATATATTGTTAACTTTATATTCCATACTAACTCCAACATTTTTTTCATAAATTATTATCTTTAAGCCCCATAACAATTTTTTTTTAATTTACAAGATTACTGAGACATAATTTTGAATTTTAGAAGTGCACAGAATTTGCTATACATTTATTTAGTACATTCTCAACTTTATGATCAAGTAAAAGCTGTCAGGGTTCAGGAGGAACAGCTTGAATGTAGAGTGTTTATATTTTCATGACCTGTGATCCATAGCATGATACGTGGTGGTGGCCATGAGCTGCATCTCCTGTCAATCAGGAAAGCAGGAAGGTAAACAGCAGGCACTCTATAATGGACTCAGCTGCCGAGTTACATTCAGCACGTCTGGGTCATTCAATGCATTTGACTTAGGATGCTTGCCACTGTTAATGAGTTCCTTGCAATGCAACCTCCTTATAAATTGGGGAACACATACTCAGAAATACACACACACACATTTAAGTATATTGTGTATATTAAACGATACAGTTAAGACTCTCAATGAGCCAAGTATAAGGACCCAACAATTTGTTTCTTCAGTTGAAAACTTCTAGAAAGAAATTGTCACCAAGGATTTGATTACTTTAAAGATTATATATATTTGAGAATGATTTACATCTTAGCTGATAATTAATGATCCATGGAATTCTTTTCATGATCTTTTATATCCTAAGTCTATAAATCATTGTTAAAAGTCTCTTACATTATTTTTGTGTTTTTTCACTAATTATACATTAAGTTGAGTTAGCTAATGATGACCATACCGTAAAGTTGCATTCTCTGAGTTTTGATGAACACGGTCATTTCTAGAAAGATTTTTTTTTCCTGTTTATACCTTTCATCATGATAATAATCCATGGACTCTGGGGGCGGGCCTCCATTTTTGTATGATGCTCTCCTCTGGTGCTGTAGCCTGGGTGCCATTTGTGATGGGGTTTGTTTTCACATCCCCATGAGTGGCAATTGCTATTATGTTTCCA
Source organism: Arvicanthis niloticus (assembly GCF_011762505.2). NCBI lineage: Eukaryota > Metazoa > Chordata > Mammalia > Rodentia > Muridae > Arvicanthis > Arvicanthis niloticus. The sequence goes on from NC_047661.1 coordinate 97,861,486, forward strand.
CTACTGACAGACAGAAGGAAGCACCATTAACTTTCCACACACTCAATTTAGTGTGTGACAAATACCCGTTTTTTATTCACAAAAAGTTTTTCCCCTCTTCAGAAAATTTCTTCACCACAATAATATCAGTTTAAATTTAATGAATAAATGAATATTTAGACCAATTCAGTTTTTTCCTGTCTCTCTCTCTCTCTCTCTCTCTCTCTCTCTCTCTCTCTCTCTCTTTCTTCTTCTCTTTCTGTGACTGCCAGCTTTTCTTACTCTTATGAGTTACTTTGAAATATTCAGACATGAGCAAGGATTTATGATCCCATTTCATTATAGAAAATGAAATCACTGAAAGAGCTCAAAACCTCATCATATTCTTTAAAGTTGTGCTTTTTCCTCAATCACATCCCCTCACTGAGATCACCAGAAAGACAATATATGAACTCTCTTGAGCTTAATCTATCTTTAAGAGGCCTGATTCTTATTTTTCCAAAAAGAAAATAAAATCTTTTCCTTTTCCTTTTTTCAATAGAATGTCTCTTTTAATTGAATCAAGGGATAATGTGACATTCCAGAAACAAATGCAAGGGAGACACAAACATTGATTCCTTTTCCTGAGACATTTTCTGAAGAGCCTCATGTTGTGCAGAGGAACTCACTATTTTCTGCATTGGCTACTATCGTCACACATGCAAACATTGCTGGTGTCTCTACCAAGTACAACTTCTGTTGTGCCCTGCCTCCACATCATGTGCTAACTCTGACCTCTTCCATGGAGCCCCATTTTAGCACCTGACTCTTTTGTCACCAAACTATCTGAAAATATACTTTGATTCTTGACCTCACTGTGGAAGTGGATGAACCACTAACTTGCACTTTGCAGATGACCCAGGCTGCCTTCCTTCCTCTAAAAAATTTTCCCCTTAAGGTCAGATGTATGTTTCTTTCTTTGGGTTTGCTGTGAAAACCTTTCACTAAAGCCTCGAGAAGAATTCTTTATTTCTGGAGGAATGCCCAGAGCAAGAGGCTCTCTAGGATTGAGATCTAGCAGAATTAGCAGACAGAGACATTAATTGGGCATGTTTGATCCCACTAAGACCCAGTCATAGCTGTTGACTTTTCCCATAGTGGAATGAGACAATGCCCCTGAAATGTAGTGAACGAGAAGCCAGGGATGCTAAGCCATCTGCAATGTGTGATAAAATCTCGACAAAAAGGAAGCAGCCTACTCTATTATCACCGTGACCTCTCTGGAAAACACTTAGCTACAGGAAGAAGTTAATTCCTCAAAAAGAAAGGGTGAGATCAGAGAAATCAGGCCGGAAACAGTTGAAGGGGGAAGGAAGACATTGAGGCCAGAAAAAAAATCAAAGTGAGAGAAGAAATTTTCAAGTCTAACTAGCTAGAAAATAGGGAGCTATTTGGTTGTTGTTGGATGAGAGATTATGCAAGAAGTCCAGAGACAACTTGGATATGAAAGGAGAGAAAACAGCAGAGCAGACTGTGCTGTCTGTGGAGCTTGCCAAGAGCTGCGATCCAAAAGCAACTGGAAGGCTGCAGGTGGAAATTTTATAACACCAGCCATTAGGAACTCACTGTCTTGACCGGAATGACTATTCCAAGTACTTCCAAAAGTTTGAACAGACAGGAGAGGAGAGAACCGGGAAGGTAAGAGGAAAATACTGCATGAGTTATAGGAGGTTAGGTATGATGGCTTTGGGGAATTTGGAGGAATCTTGGATCTGTGCTTGCACATGCTCAATTAAATTATGGAATAGGCCTATATGGGGGTTACAGAGCGACAATAAGTCACAGTGAGAGGACTCAGAAAGGAACATAAAAGAGCGAGGCCAGCTTTGGTGGGAACCATCACTGTAGTAGGATTGTTCTACCCAGGAGGGAGAACGCAGCCAAGCTATTTGAATCTTGCATTTGGATTGGATCTCTTAAGTCTAAATCTAAAGCTGAAGCCAGAGTTTATGTAACTAACAAATCCCAAACCAGCCTATAACCATGTGCTGTAAATAACTCTTGTGAGATTACTGTTAAGCCTCATGAATCCAAGAGACGATTCCCTCCACACCACCACCCTTGGCCCTACATGATGAATAAAACAAATGGAATTTCAGGGAGCTTATCGCCACTGTCTCCCTAGGCCTGGCACAAAAATTCAAAGCTGGGAGACTGCAGCTGCTTCAGCTCATAAGGGATTTAGCGTCGGTTATAGGCCTGGCCTGCAAACCTACAAAGTGATGTCCAAGTCTCTAATTTCTGTACGGTCTGTATGTGGAACGACTTTCATTCCCTATATCTGAGCCCTTATCCTAGTTTGTTAAAGCTGTGGTGTATCGTGTCCACTCCATGTGCAGCTGGTGCTCACAAGCATGGTCTCTGTAGCCGTCAGTTGTACATAAAGTCTCAGAACAGCTTATAAAAATAAGCAAGAGTGAAGTGGGGAAATTGCCTGAAATTGGAGGTTGTTCATTCAGAAGGTGGCATGCAGGAATCAATCTTATGTAGCATAGAAAGGTCAGTGATGGAGGCTTTGGAAGTGGCTCTGTGGCTAACATGCTTGCTCTCCCAGCAGGGAAACCTGAGTTCAGATCTCCAGAACCTACTCAGGAGGTGAGCATAAGGGGATGCTGGCAAGTAGGTCCCAGGGTCTAGCTGGCCAGCACAGATGGCAGGCTTTGGACTCAGTAAGGACCTCATCCCAAATAATAAGGTAGAAAGCAACTGAGGAAGACATCCAATATCACCTCCTGGGCTTGACATTTGCGAACACGTGTGCGCACACACACAAGAGCACTGCACACACAGAAGCAAAATTTATTTCCAAAACAGATCAGAGCTAACCTTGAACTTTCAAAATGAAAACAGAAGCAGTAATGTACACAAACCCTTAAATCTTTTGCCTGATTGGAAGTCCTCATTTATTTCACTTGCTGTGTATTCCCTAACATCCCTGGGATCTTTCTTTTTTCTTTTTTCCAATTCACTACCCCTTCCTTTTTTCCTTCCTTCCTTCCTTCCTTCCTTCCTTCCTTCCTTCCTTCCTTTCTTTCTTTTTTTCTTATTTAAATTTTAACAGTCCAATCATTATCCCCTTCCTGGTCTGTCCTCCATCAGTTCCTCATCCCATTTCTCCTCCCTGTCCCCTCCAAGAGGTTGTCCCCACCCCTATCCCACGCCTCCAGACCTCCAGACTCCCTAGGGCCTCAAGTCTCTTAGGGGTTAGGCACATCTTCTCTCACTGAGGACAGACCAGTCTGTCCTCTGCTGTATATGTGTCAGGGGCTGTGGACCAGCTGGTGTATGCTGCCTGGTTGGTGGCTCAGTGAGAGATCTTGGGGATCTGCTTAGTTGAGACTGCTGATCTCCCTAAGGGGTACCCTCCTCCTCAATTTCTTCCAGCCTTTCCCTAATTCAGGCACAAGGTCTCTGGCTTCTGTCCATTGGTTGGGTGTAAGTATCTGCATCTGAATCTTTCAGCTGCTTGTTGGGTCTGTCAGAGAGCAGCCATGTTAGGCTCCTGTCTGTAAGCACACCATAGCATCAGTAATAGTATCAGACCTTGGAGCCTCCCCTTGAGATGGATCCCAAGTTGGGCCAGTCACTGGACCTCCTTTCCCTCAGAAGCTTCTCAATTTTTGTCTCTGAAGTTGTTTTAGACAGGAACAATTTTGGGTCAGAGATTTTGACTGTGGGATGGCAACCCCATCCCTCCATTTGGTGTCCTCTTTCTACTGGAGTTGGACTTTACAAGTTCCCTCTCCCCACTGTTTGGCATTTCATCTAAGGTTTTTCCCTTTGGGTCCTGAGAACCTCTCACCTCCCAGGTCTCTGGAACATTCTAGAGGGTCCTCCCCCACCTCTCATCTCCTGAGGTTTCCTGTTTCCACTCATTCCTTCAGGGCTTCACTTCTGATCCCCAACCCCATACCTGATCCTGTTCCCCTTTTCCCTCCCTCCCCCCAGCCCCCCACCCACTTTCCTTCCTCCCTCTCCCACCCTGGCCCCCTGCCTTGATTGCTTTGTTCTCCTTCCAAGTGGGATTGAAACATCCCAGGGACCTTTCTTACAAAGCATTAGGTGAGTCCAGTGAGCCCTGAGACCCTATAGGATCTAGCTTCATATCACAATGTGGCTCCTTTGTTCTGGTCTCAGTGTCAGAGATCCTTTTTGGCTCCTAGAAAGAGTTGGAAAATCTATCAGTGCATAAAACGCTCAGATCCTGGAATTGTAATTATTATGGTACCTTTTTTTTTTTTTAAAGAAAAAAAAAGTCATTTATGAACCACCAAAGGCACAAATTAACTTTATCATTTAGAAAATATGAAAATCATTAATTTTCTAATTTTCTAATAGAAAATTAGAAAATATGAAAAGTGCCCTAGAATTTGATGTAATGGTTATTTATTTTACTTAAAGATATATGTACACATTATATATGTGAATATGTATGTATGATACATGTATTTTATAAAACATAACAGTTTTTAAAATAGCATATATTGATATTTTCCAGTTTAACAAGTATTTTCACTGTGTAAAATTTATTAGCAACTGTCTTAGTCAGGTTTTGTATTTCTGCACAAAACATCATGACCAAGAAGCAAGTTGGGGAGGAAAGGGTTTATTCAGCTTACACTTCCATGTTGCTGTTCATCACCAAAGGAAGTCAGGGCAGGAACTCAAACAGGGCAGGGAACTTAGAGGCAGGAGCTGATGCAGAGGACTTGGAGGGGTGTTACTTACTGGCTTGCTTTCCCTGGCTTGCTCAGCTTGCTTTCTTATAGAACCCAGGACTACCAGCCCAGGGATGGCATCGCCCACAATGGGCCCTCCCACCTTGATCACTAATTGAGAAAATGCCTTACAGCTAGATCTCATAGAGGCATTTCCTCAAGGGAGGCTCCTTTCTCTCTGATAACTCCAGCTTGTGTCAAGTTGATAAACAAAATCAGCTAGTACAGCAACCAAATACTATTTATATGCTATTTTGCTATTTCTAGTTAATGGACATTGTGCCCCCCCCCCATATGTCTAATGTGTCTCCCTCTTTCTTTCCTATTCCTGCTTCCTTTCCTTCTCCCTCCTTTCTTTCCTTCCTTCCTTCCTTCCTTCCTTCCTTCCTTCCTTCCTTCCTTCCAGCTCTTTTCCTTTCTTCCTCATTTCTGTTTTACTATTATTACGAACATTGTTTTAGGTCAATTTTAAATCAAAGAAACAAGTCTTTTAATAAATATTTAATCTCAAGTTTACCTTCAAATTTTTCTTTCTTGATCCCTTTCTTTTTTAAAAACTTGTTTTGTTTGTTTTGATACAGGGTTTCTCTGTGTAGCCTTGGCTATCCTGGAACTCACTCTAGAGGCCAGGCTGGACTGGAACTCGGAGATCTGCTGTTGTTGGGGTTAAAGGCCATCATGTTCATGCCCAGCTTCCTTCAAATTTTCAATTCTGTTATATTGAGTGATTTAGTTGAGTGTCCAGCTTCCCCTTTAGCCTGCCAGTGCACAGGCTACTGCTGATGCTTTAGAAGAGTGACTATGGACTCTGGTTGTTTGAAATTATCTTTAAATTGTAGTAACAGAGACTCTTTCGAACATTAGATTGTGAATAATTGTTTGCAACGTTTTAACCTTAAGCTAACTGAGATCCAAGAATAGTATTAAATTGTCTTCATACCCTCAGAGGCTAGTGGAAAGCTTGGAATCTATTAGGTCACTGTTAAATACTTTTTGATGAATAGACTCATGGGTGAACCAGTAGCAAGATGAAACTAATTTGTTCCTGTAATAATCAGGTTTATAATTTGATCTCATTAATTGTGTACACAAGAAAAAAAAGGACTGGTGATTGCAAAAGCTTTTATTAAAATAAACATAAAATAAAATTAAATTTCCAAACAGGTATTATGTGACACATTAATCATACATCATATTGACTATTTTATTTTGTTTTAAAAATGCTAATTTACAAATAAGTTCAAGAAGGACTGATTTCATTCATTCATTCATTCATTCATTCATTTTTGTACTCATTACTCTTGTCTGTGGTGCAACAAAATAATTGGAAAAAGCAACTTCAGAGAAAAAGAAGGTTATTCCGGCGTGGAATTCCAGAACAGATACAGCTCACAATGGCAAAGGCGTATGGTAGCAGGAGCAGGTGGTTGGTCATAATGTATTCAGAGTCCAAAGGAGAGAATGATGAATATTTGTTCATCCCTTTGTTTATTTTATGCAATTTGGGACTCTAGAACATGGGATGATACATTTCATTCAGATTTTAGGATAAATCTTTCTGCTTTAATTAACCCTATCTAGGCAATCTCTCACAGACACACACAGAGATTTTCTTTTCATGGTGACTCTAAATCCATCCAATTGACAGTTCAGATCAGCTATCACAGTTCACTTTTGTCTCTCACATCTCTATTGTTGTATTATTACTAGTTTTCAAATTGACATGCGAGATTATATTTATTATGCGTAGGAAATATTTTGAAGTATCTGTACACAAAGGGTTGTCTAAACATAAACATAAGCTCTTTTATTTTTAAAAAATCCATGTGTTTTGGTTCAACATTCCTTTGATCTTATGAACAACAGGACTATTGTATAGTTAGATACAAATAGATAGCTTACAAGATGGTGCAACCACTCGGGAAATCAGTCTGGCTTTTCTTCAGAAAACTGGACATAGCATTACCTGAGGACTCAGCTATACCACTCCTGCACACATACCCAGAAGATGCTTCAACATATAACAAGAACACATGCTCCACTATGTTCATAGCAGCCTTATTTATAATAGCCAGAAGCTGGAAAGAACCCAGATGTCCTTCAACAGAGGAATGGATTTTAAAAATGTGGTAGATTTATACAACAGAGTATTACTCAACTATTAAAAACAATGAATTTAAGAAATTCTTAGGTAAATGGATGGAACTAGAAAATATCATCCTGAGTGAGGTATCCCAATCACAAAAGAACACACATGGTATTCACTCACTGATAATTGGATGTTAGCTCAGAAGCTCGAAATACCCAGGATTCAACTCACAGACCACATGAAGCTCATGAAAAAGGAAGACCAAGTGTGTGTGCTTCGGTCCTTCTTAGAAGGATTAACAAAATACTCAAGGGAGGAAATATAGAGACAAAGTGTGGGACAGAAATTGAAGGAGGGGTCATCTGGAGGCCATTCCACCTGGGTATCCATCCCATGTGCAGTCACCAGGACACTGATGTGGATGTCAGGAAGTGCATGCTGACAGGAGCCTGATATAGCTGTCTCTTTAGAGGTCTGCCAGAGTCTGACATATTCAGAGGCAGATGCTCACAGCTAACCATTGAACTTATCAAGGGGTTCCCAATGGAGGAGTTAGAGAGATGGAGCTGAAGGAGCAGAAAGAGTTGGTGGCCCCATGAGGAGAGCAAAAATACCAACCAACAAGAGCTCTCAGGGTCTAAACCATTAGCCTGGGAGCACATAGGGAGGAACTCATGGCTCCAGCTATATATGTAGGGAAGGATGGCCTTGTCGGGCATAGGTGGGAGAGAAGATCCTTAGTCCCATAAAGGCTGGACACCGAGTGTGGGGGGAATTTGAGGGTGGGAAGGTGGGAGTGGGGGGTAGGTAAGGGCACATCCTCGTAGAAGCAGGAGGAGGGGGGATGGGATAGGCAGTTCCTGGATGAGGGGGGGAAATGGGGTAAGGGAATAACATCTGAAATGTAAATAAAATGTCCAAAAAAAAACTTAGTTAAAAAACAAAACAAAACAAAAACCAAATAGCTTGTTTCTTCTCAGGTAGAAATAATAAATGCAGAGATAGCTACTCCAGATGATGTGGAAGTTGTGAGGTGCCATCCATTGCCAAGTTCTTCCCTGAATCTCCTACCTCCATTAGTGTGGTGTGAGCCTGCCATGTTCATGCGCTTTGGTCATTTCTGTTCCCATAGGATTCCTGTTTGCATCATTGGACAGGAAATTTGAGAAAGCTCAAGGTCATAAGTGGATGACATCACAACACATTCTTTTGTTATAGGAAAGATGTGTGCTTCTCATCGGCAGGTTGTGGGGTTAGCTACCATCAGTCTGTGATAGCGAAGATTCATTAGCTGCTGAATTACTGTTTTATAGCAAAGATTGATTACTAAGTAGAGAGAATGAGTACTAAGCTGGCAAGCGACACCATCCTATAAGAATGTAATGAGCACCTCACAAAAGAATACATCCTCTTTCTGGTGGTCTTTGCACTGTATTTTACCAAGAAGTTATTTTTGGAAAATCTTTTAGATACTCTGGGCAAGAATGTAGTTGTCATCACAACCCAAAGATGGCTCTTCACAGACTTCAGTCTCCACATCTTGTAATTCTGTCATTTCCTAAAGAAACGCGCAGAAAAGTTTGCTTTCTGCAGGCTGCAATTTCTGAAGAACCTGTACCTTTTTTTGTTAGCTGATAAAAACTCTGAGAAATCCTAAGTTAGCTAATAAATATACCACTCAATGAAAGAGTTCTCTCAAGCAATAATACATAACATCTCACTTAAAAGATGGAACCTTTTCTAGTATGCACCAGGCTCTGAGTCCACTCCTTAGCCCTGTAATAACTAAATCATAATGAGTAACCTTCCCCTCCCCTATCCTACTTCTCCTGGATTGTCACAGGGATGACATTGAGCAAAGAACATATCAATATAGGTCTTTTGCTACATCTGAAAGATTGACTGCAGTAATGATTTGAATTGTTAACTACTGTTGTGTGCCCTTCCTTGATGCAGACATGAGTAAACATCCATGCTGTTCCCAGAGGGAACCAGTGATAGTTCCATCCCTGCCTACTTGGTGAACCAATAGACTTGTTAGGGTTCCAGGGATATGAATGAAAACCTACTTGCAGTAGCATGGTTTCCCAAAGGGAGATGCATTATAAAAAAAAAAAAAAAAAAAAAAAAAAAAAAAAAAGCCGCCCAAGACTGGGTGATGACTCCCACAAGCTGAGACTCTAGAGTAGAGTTACAGCAGGACCCAACAAGCAGCTCACCAGCCAAAGTTTCCCTTCAGAAGAAAGAAAATGTTTCAATTTTAAGGAAATTACTATGTTAACAACTGCTGTCACTCAAGACATAATGTATATACTTGCCTTGGCTTATACACTTTGAGGACAGTATGCCGATCCTATGACTAAGTTCTGGGAAGCCTTAAGCCTGTGTGTGTGTTTTGTACTATCTTTTGTCTTTTTTTTTTTTTTTTTTTTTTAGAAAAGGACAAGTTCCTTTTCTGAAATCAGTTTATCAGAGCATGTTTCTAAGACCAATTTACTAATTAAATCTGAATCACCCGAAAACTCTCCTTTTTCCATGAACTCAAAATCTGTAGACAATAGATTGTGATTACATCTGAAATACGATTTCATTTTCTACTGTATTTCATAATTGTAGGTGTAAAATCCTTCCCAATCACCATGTCATCCTTTTTCTAGGGGATGGAACTACACAAGCTGCACACATAGGAGCAGTAATCCAGGAGCCATTTTGGAATTATATCAACCACATTCTTTGACTTAGCATAGCTAAGACAGGTCCCTCAGGAGTCATGGCTCTCTTCCTCATGACTGGGATTAATAACCTTGCAGAAGGCTTGTGGAGAATCAGCTAGGCCTTTTTGTTGCTCATGTCAGGTGAGATGTCTTTCAAGGAGCCACTTGAATGCAAGGACTGATGGGCACCACTTTACTTCACTGATCCTACTAGAAGCTTGGTCTTGGGTTTCCCAATTCTCCAGAAAGTTTAAAAATAAATATCTATTATCTATAAATTATCCTACCTCAGAGATTGTGTAATACTATACCCAAAGACTAAAATCAGAGGATGTACATATTTTTAATTTTATACAACCACTTTATAAGATAATAAAAGAAATGAAAAAGGTGCCTATTGTAATTTGAATACAATGGGAGAAAGCAGGGTTCTTGTTCTCTTACATCATTATTGACAATATAGTATTGTATGATTATTTTTCAAAATTTGTCCATATGACAGATGCAAGTTATATAGCATTTCATTTTATTTTAAATTTTCTAGTTAAATCTTGTATTTTTAGATTACAAGACATTCACAAATTAAAAATGATAAAGGGTCTTACATTGTCTTAGGGTTTTACTGCTGTGAACAGACACCATGACCAAGGCAAGTCTTATAAAGGACAATATTTAATTAGGGCTGGCTTACAGGTTCAGAGGTTCAGTTTATTATCATCAAGGGGAAAGCATGACAGCATCTAGGCAGGAATGGTGTAGGCAGAGCTGAGAGTCCTACCTCTTCATCTAAAAGCTGCTAGTAGAAGACTACCAGGCAGCTAGGATGAAGGTCTTATAGCCCACACCCACATCGACACACCTACTCTAACAGGGCCACACCTTGTAACCATGCTATTCCCAAGTCAACCATATGCAAACCATCACATTTTATTTTACTGGTAAGCTAAAAAGAATTAGCTTATTGCAGGGAGCATGGCAGGAGAGGCTGAATGAAGGTAAGAGATGGGGGGTGTGTAAGAACACTACAAAATGCTGTCTTCTGGACATGACATGGCTGTCTCCTCACATCAGTTGTAGTGACTTGAAGAAGACCTGCATGAGATCATCCCAGAAAAACATTCCAGGTACTTTCTAAATTATACCTTCTATAAAGGAGCTGTTGGTTATTGATGGCTACCAAAAACGGAAGATACTTCTATTTTTTTTAATCCCAGTGTATGGCCACTGGTAGATTTCTCATGATATAGTAGATAGCTCCACACCCATAAAAGTATGGGCAACACAAATTTGAATTAGTGTATTATAAAAAAATAAAACCAAGAACACAAGACATGAAGTTGGGAGAGGTCTGGGTTAGAGAAATTGAAGAAGGGCAAATGGATGGTGGATATGATCATGTTTTATTGTATGTGAGTATGAGATTCTCATTAATAATATATAATTACTATAAAGAATAAAATATTCAATAATACAATAAGATAAAAACTTCAATTAGTTTACTGAAGTTTAATTTCTGTCTGTCTCTATAATACAGAAATGCTATTTACAATTTTCTTACATGTGTCAGTCATTTTTTCCTCCATTCTGCTGAGAATTTGAGACAACCACTTGACAAGAAGAGAGCTTTCTATGTAGAGTTTCAGTTCATTGTTCAGACCAGTGATGTGATGATGTGGTATAGCATTGTGGAAGTACTTGGCAGGCCAAGCCTCCTCAGCTTCTTGTCAGAAAGTAAAATATAGGGAAAGAAGGGATTAAGAGTTCCTCTGTTCCCTTCATGGGCATGTGGTCAATGACAGGAGAACTTCGTATTTTATCCCACCTTTTAGGGTTTCAGTACCTCACTATAGCACCAATCTGGAGACCAAAGTCTTTAAACAATGAGCTATTAAGAGACAATGAAGATCTACACAGCAGTGTTCTTTGTTCTCCACGCAGATATTTTCTTTTGCACCATAGCAGAGGAGGCTAGAATTGTATGGCTAGGTACTTTAAGGGGCATCTGTTCACCCACCTCTTCCCTCTGGAGACAGAAGACAGAATTTCATTTTTAGTGTAAACAAGTCTTCTAAGAGGAAACAAGCCTGCACTGAGTTGTATGCAAACATCTCTGGAAGATGGGAAAGCTGTATCAGTTTTATTGCCCATAACCCATCAATCAATGGCTCGGGGTAAGATAAAGTTTTAAATCTTATTCAGAGCAATTGACTTTCCCTGTCTTACAGGGCATATTAGTCATCTTGTCATAAGGTCTGAGATTCACATAAATGTGAAGTGTCTGTGGGACATTTACCTTCCAGCAACTGTTTGTGAAGCCATTAATAAAAGGGCACCATAAGTAATGTGTGTGCATGCAAGGCTTCTCGTGTAGTTTCTCTTGTACATACATCCTATAACATAGCTCTTCTTCTCTAGTCCCACTGCCAGAAAGTACACACTTTCAACTGCTTTGGCATTTCTTTGATTTGCCTCCACATTCTGAATTAACCTACATGTTCCTTCTTTCTTTGGTTTGAAATCTCTATCTATTATCTTGTGTCCCATGGGTATGGCATGCAAAGAAAACTGATTCCCTTCCATGCCAGTCCTTTAACCCCAATGCAGTTCTCCTTTATCCTCCATTGGGCTGAAGTTGTGTCTCTTGAGTTGAACCAGAGTTTAATATTGGTATTTCTATAAGCATGGGAATTGTCACCAGGGAACCAGATACTGTACTGTGTCAATATTTTTATTCTTGCATTAACCTTGGATTTTTTTGAATTTATTTTTCCTTAATTTTATCTTACTCATCTTTAAAACTAACTCCCTTTATAATTATCAATGTAAACTGCTACTGAACTATAGTTGATATTGAATAATTTTCATATAAGGTATATATTTTGATAAGTTTGGTCACATATATCATAAATGCATGGAGGTATTGTGACAATAAAAATAATGAATATCTTATAACTCCTAAATAACTGTTGAAGTCCCCTTATTAAATGAAGCCTTCCTGCTTCTGTGTCATCTCCCAGTCTCAGAAGACAACTAAACAATTCTTTATCAGGACACATTGGACTTCTTTTTCTAAAATTTATGTAAATGCACTCTTAAATTCTGCTTTATTACCTATCTGTTTCAATCAACAAAATTATTTATGTCTCATCACTTATAGTTTATGTCTTTTATTGATGAAATAGCATTTTGGTTTCTAGATGATTGTGAACATTTGATATGATTAGTCTGTTAAATTATAACCATTCTGAAAGGTGTGCAGTGGTATGTCTATGTGAATAATTTCTATTTCAATAATGACAATTAATAATGTTGCATCGTTACACATATTATATACTTTATACCTGTCTGCCTGTCTATCATTTGTCTCTATCTCTCTATCATATGCCATGCACACACACACACACACACACATACACCACACTACACACATACACACACCACCCTCTATTACCTTATTACCTTTCTACTATCAATCTGTCTGTCTGCATATCATCATCTATAACCTATATAGCATTGCAATTTATCTATCATCTACTTGTTACTTATAATTTACCCCTTTAGCATATGTCATGTACAATTTATTTATTTTTATTGTTGGCTTTCTGCAGTCTATCATTTGTCTGTTCATCTATCACTTGTCTGTTCATCTATTTATCTGTTTTGGTATTGTACCTACAAATTCTTCTTTCTCTTTTAATATTTTTAGAAGTGATTTCACTATGTAGCAATGGCTGGACTGGAACTCACAGAGATCTGTATCTTTCTCATAAGTACAGGGATTAAAGGTAAGTACCACCATACATGATCCAAAAACTTATTTTACTAAAATAATGTCACAAAGACCTTTCTGTCTTTGTATCTAGAAGTCTATAGCTTTCTTGAATATGTATGTTAACCATTTTGAATTACTTTTTTATTATAGTGGATGAGAACATGTACTGTCATATAGGTGTGATCATTAGTTGCAGAATCCTTTGTCAACAACATTATTTTTGTTCACCAATGAACTCATTTTCATCTTTGTTGAAAATTACTCATGGATGTTTGAATTTATCTCTTAAATTCGTAATCTGTTCAAATGATTGATCTACTTGGCTATCAATCATTTCGCTAAAACTATACCTATGTCATTACATCATTACAGTAAATATTTAAGTTAGATTATGTCATGCTCCTTTGTTATCTGGCAAATCTATAAAATTTTCCCATTTGGGTTATATTTATTTGTATTTATCTAATCTGAAAGTGGATTGATGTTGTGGTGGTTTGAATAAAAACGGTCCCCATAGGCCCACAGGAAGTGTCACTATTAGGAGGTTTGGCCTTGTTGGAGAAAGCTTGTCACTGGGGCAAGCTTTGAGGTCTCAGACGCTCAAGCCAGGCCCAGTGTATCATTCTCTTCTTGCTACCTGTGGATCCAATATCAAACTCTCAGCTACCTCTCGAGTACCATATCTGCCTGTGTGCTGCCAAGCTTCGTCGTATCATGATAATGTAATAAACCTCTGAAACTGTAAGCCAGACAGCCCCAATTAAATATTTCCTTTACTAGTAAGTGCATGAAAGATAGTGGTTCTGAGGATGATTTGAATTGTGGGGATCTGGCTCAAGAGGTTTTAGAGGAGAAGAATTTTAGTATGTGGCCTCGACACTATTCTTGTGCTATTTCAGTAAAGAATGTAGCTGCTTTCTGCCCCTGTCGAAGAGAAAGAAAGAAAGAGTGAGAAACAGAGAGAAAGAAGAAGAAAAAGAAGAAAAAAGAAAAGAAAAATCTGCCTAAGGCCAAATTGAAGAGTCTTGGATTAATTGCATTTGCAGAGGAGATTTCAAGACAGCCTGGTATGGCCTCTGTCATGTGGTTATCAGTGGCTACACTTATGCAGATCTACAATGAAAAGTAGCAAGCCAAGCAAGGAAAGTTACAAAATGCACAACTTGAAGAGAAAAAGGGCACCAAGAAGTGCAAAGGAACTATGATTTTTTAAGCCATCCCATGTGAGAGTCAACCCTCAACATTATCAGTGATATTCTGCTATGCTTGCAGATGAGAGTTCAGAATAACTGTTTCCTGAGAGGCTTCACTCAGCAGCAGATAGAGGCAGATGCAAATTCCCAAGACAAATGTCAGGTGGAGCCCCAGGAGTCTTGTGAAAAATTGGAAGATAGAAGTGAGCAAGTCAGAGGGGTTCAAGGCCATCACAAGAAAACCTACAGAGTCATCTAACCTGGGATCATGGGGTTTCATAGAGCCTGGGCCACCAAGCAAAGAATATGAATGAGCTAAACCTAGACTCCCTACACATTTGTAGCAAATGTACAACTTTGTCTTCATGTGGGTCCTCTAATAAGCAGTGCAGGGGCTGTCTCAGTCTCTGTTCCCTACCACTGGATAACCTTTCCATCTACTTGGACTGCCTGATTGGGCCTCAGTTGGAGAGGATGAGTCTAGATCTGCTGGAACTAGATGCCCCAGGGTAGAGTGGTACCCAAAGGGGTCTCTCCTCTGAGGAGAAGGGGAAGGGCAGTTGGGGGAGGGACATGTAAAGGTAGAACTGGGAAGAGAAAAGGGAGGGGGCTATATCAAGATATAAAGTGAATTTAAAAAAATAATTAAAAAAAAAAAAAAGCCCTCTCCTAGTCTTTGTGGCTGGAGCAGACACCCAGCTGTTCTGCTCCCGTGTGGACACCTTATCCCAAGACATCCTAGAGGGGCCACTAAACTCAGAGAAGCAGGTAAGAACAGTCACCCACTGCCCTATGCCCCAGAACTACAACTGGGAGCAGGAGCACTCAGGACCCACCAGGCACCCAAACCCCGCTCCTGCGGAATACCACTCCCCTTCCGCCCCTGGCCTGGTCGTTGTGTCTGGAGCAGACACCCAGCTGGTGTGCTCCCGTGAAGACACCTTATCTCGAGACATCCTAGAGAGGCCACTGACCTCACAGCAGCAGACCCCATATCCTGAGACATCCTAGAGGAGCCACTGTACTCAGAGCAGTGGGCACCCATATCTGGAGTCATCCTAGAGGAGTCACTACACTCAGAACAGCAGAAAGTTAGCTGGTCTGCTTCTGTGACATCCTTATCCTGAGACATCCTAGAGGAGACATTGCACCCAGGGCAGCAAACACCCTGCTGGTCTGCTACAGTGGCAGACACCATATCCTGAGACATCCTAAAGGAGCCACTGAACTCAGAGCAGCTGGAGCTCAGGATCACAGGATCACAGAGACATCTGGACTCTGAGGAGTTCTGACACAAACAAGATAACTGGAAATGCAGGCTCCAGTCAGAGACAGTGAGTGCAGGTTGCACTAGAGTTAACTACATGGCAAAAGGCAAGTGCAAGAACTTAAGCAAGCAACAGAAACCAGTTACTTGGCATCATCAAAACCCAGTTCTCCCACCATAGCAAGCCCAGAACACCCCATCACACTGGAAAAGCAGGATTGAGAATTAAAATCACTTCTTATGATGATGATAGAGGACTTTAAGAAGGACATAAATAACACTCTCAAAGAATTTGAGGAGAACACAGGTAAACAGGTAGAAGCCCTTAAAGAGGAAACACAAAAATCCCTTAAAGAATTACAAGAAAACACAACCAAACAGGTGAAGGAATTAAACAAAACCATCCAGGATCTAAAAATGGAAGTAGAAACAATAAAGAAATCTCAAAGGGAAACTACCCTGGAGATAGAAAACCTAGGAAAAAGATCAGGAGTCATAGATGCAAGTATCACCAACAGAATACAAAATAGAAGAGAGAATCTCATGTACAGAAGATACCATGGAAAACATTGACACAACTGTCAAAGAAAATGCAAAATGCAAAAAGCTCCTAACCCAAAACATCCAGTGTTGAGAACTGCTCTACCCCACGTTGGGGGCCAAAATGTCTGGGACCGCTCTGTTAATGTTGGAACCTGCACTGCCAAAAGCCTTGGAGGCTAAATTGTTAGAGCCCGCATTGCCCCTGGCTGCTCCCATCTGCAGGTCAGGGTTAAGAAAGAGAGAGAGTGAGAACAGACTCTAGGAATGGAGACCAGACAGAGTGTGATTCAATCCTATTTATTCTTCAGTCTCTCTTTTTCTCCCCAAGTCCTTAGTTCCTAGTACCAAGTCTCAAGTCCTAATTCCTAGTTCCTCTGTAATAAATCTCAAGTCCTAACCCCAGTTCCAGCTGTAATAAGTCTCAAGTCCTTAACCCAGTTCTGTGTTGCTAGTCTCTTTCCCAGTTCCAAGTCTTCAGCTTCAAGTCTCAAGTCCAAGTGTCTAATAATAGTTGCCTGTCTTGAGTCTCAAGTGCCTACTACTTTCTTCTGTCTGCATGTCTCCTTTTATATGTGTCACTTCTAAGCCACGACTTTAAGTCACACCTTTAAGTCTCACACACGCAAGGGAAAATCCTGGGTATCCAAAACAAGATGTTATCAGAGTATGTTCAGCTGTTGTAGGCTATTGTAAACAAGTCTCTTGTCAGGGTATATGGTTCAAGATGGCTGCAAGGATGATAGCCACCTTCTGTTGGCTCCCCACAATCCAAGAAATTCAGGACACAAAGGCCAAACCTAATAGGTATAGACAAGGACGAAAACTCCCAACTTAAAGAGTCAGTAAATATCTTCAACAAAATTATAGAGGAAAACTTTCCTAACCTACAGAAAGAGATGTACATAAATATACAAGAAGCCTACAGAACTCCAAATAGACCAGACCAGAAAAGAAATACCTCCCATCACATAATAATCAAAACATCAAATGTACAAAACAAAGAAAAAATACTGAAAGCAGTAAGGGAAAAAAGTAAAGTATCATATAAAGGCATACCTATAAGAATTACACCAGACTTCTCACCAGAGACTACAAAAGTCAAAAGATCCTGGACTGATATCATACAGGCCCTAAGAGAACACAAATGCCAGCCCAGACTACTATACCCAGCAAAAAAGGAGAAACTAAGATATTCCATGACAAATCCAAATTTACACAATATCTTACCACAAATCCAGACCTCAAAGAATGATTGATGGAAAACTCCAACACAGGGAGGGAAACTACAACCTAGAAAAGAAAGTAATCTTCCAACAACCCCAAAAGAAGATAGCTACACAAACATAATTCCACTTCTAATAACAAAAATAACAGGAAGCAACAATCATTTTTCCTTAATATCTCTTAATATCAATGGACTCAATTTTCAAATAAAAAAACATAGACTAACAGACTGGATACATAAACAAGACCCAGAATTTTGCTGTGTACAGGAAATGTACCTCTGTGAAAAGACAGACACTACCTCAGAGTAAAAGGATGGAAAAAAATCTTCCAAGCAAATGGTCCCAAGAAACAAGCTGGAGTATCGATTCTAATATCAAATAAAATGAATTTTCAACCAAAAGTAATCAAAAGAGATAAGAAAGAACATTTCATACTCATCAAAGATGAACTCTCAATTCTGAACATCTATGCTCCAAATGCAAGGGCACCCACATACATAAAAGAAACTTTACTAAAGCTCAAAGCATACATCACACCTCATATAATAATAGTGGGGGATTTCAAAACCCCACTCTCAGCATTGGACAGATCATGGGAATACAAACTAAACACAGACACAATGAAACTAACAGAAGTTATGAACCAAATGGATTTAACTGATATCTATAGAATATTTCATCCTAAAACAAAATAATATACATTTTTCTCAGCACCTCATGGCACCTCCTCCAAAATAGACCATATAATCGGTCACAAAACAGGCCTCAACAGATACAAAAGGTTGAAATAATCCCTTGTACCCTATCAGACCACCATGGGCTAATGCTGGTCTTTAATAATGACAAAAACAATGGAAAGCCCACATACACATGAACAACACTCTACTCAATGATGACCTGGTCAAGGAAGAAATAAAGAAAGATATTAAAGACTGTTTAGAATTTAATGAAAATGAGGACACATCATGCCAAAACTTGTGGGACTCCATGAAAGCAATACTAAGAGGAAAACTCATAGCTCTAAGTGCCTACAAAAAGAAACTGGAGTGAGCGTACACTAACAACTTGACAGCAGACCTGAGAGCGTTAGAACAAAAAGAAGCAAATACACCAAAGAGGAGTAGATGGCAGGAAATAATCAACCACAAAACCAGTGTCCCGGCCCGTACTGCCCGGCTTTGTGGGCCAAAATGTTGCGGCCTGCTCTGCTCCACGCTTGGCGGCCACTGTGTCTTGGCCCAAGCTGCCGTTCTGGTCCGAGGGTCAGGGTCTAGCGAGAGAGAGAGTGGGGATAAAGGGGAAGAGATGCGAAGAATGGAGACAAGACAGAGATTCTGATCAAGTCTCGTTTATTGAAGGGAATTCTGAGCTATTTATAGGCTTTTGCCACGTGCCTTGTAGGTGCGTGGATACCACATGCCTTGCAGGTGTTGATATGATGTAAGCCTTACAGGCGTCTATAGCGTGGACAGCACGTGCACCGCAATGCCTTGCAGGCGTGGATAGCACGTGCTCCTTATAAGCATGTATGGCGTAGATAGCACGTGGACAGCACATGAACTGCATGCCTTGCAGGCATGGCCACCACGTGCACCTTGCAGCTGGGGGCAGTAAACAGCAACACAAAATATGTGGGATATCAGAGTGTGCTTCAGCTGTTGTAGGCTATTGAAAACCAAATCTTTCGTCAGGGTATATGGTTCCAGATGGCTGCAAAGTTGATCTAGCCGCTTTCTACTAAAGTCGGCTCCCAACAAACCAGGAGCTGGTTCTTGAAGAAAATCAACAAGATAGATAAACCCTTAGCCAGACTAATCAGAGGGCAGAGGGACAGTATCCAAATTAATAAAATCAGAACTGAAAAGAAAGACATAACAACAGAAACCAAAGAAATTTTTAAAAAAATCATCAGATCCTATTACAGAGGCCTATACTCAACAAAGTTGGAAAATCTGGATAAAATGGACAATTTTCTAGACAGATACCAGATACCAAAATTAAATCAGAAGCAGATAAACCATCTAAACAGTCCCATAACCCCTAAAGAAATAGAAGCAGTCATTAAAAGTCTCCCCACCAAAAAATGTCCGGGACCAGATGGCTTTAGTGCAGAATTCTATCAGACCTTCAAGGAAGACTTAATATCAATTCTCTTCAAACTATTCCTCAGAATAGAAACAGAAGGAACACTACCCAATTCCCAGGTATACAGGGATGTTTTAATATTCGGAAATCCATCAATGTAATTCATTACATAAACAAACTCAAAGAAAAAAAAACACATGATCATCTCACTAGATGCTGAGAAAGCATTTGATAAAATTCAACATCCCTTCATGGTAAAAGTACTGGAAAAAAATCAGGAATTCAAGGCCCATACCTAAACATAGTAAGAGCAATGTACAGCAAGCCAGTAGCCAACATCAAACTAAAGGGAGAGAAACTTGAAGCAATCCCACTAAGATCAGGGACTAGACAAGGCTGCCCACTCTCACACTACCTATTCAATATAGTACTGGAAGTCCTGGCCAGAGCAATTAGACAACAAAAGGAAGTCAACGAGATACAAATAGGAAGGGAAGAAGTCAAAATTTCACTATTTGCAGATGATAAGATAGTATACTTAAGTGACCCTAAAACTTCCACCAGAGAACTCCTAAACCTGATAAACAACTTCAGCAAAGTAGCTGGATATAAAATCAACTCAAACAAATCAGTAGCTTTCCTCTACTCAAAGGATAAACAGGCTGATAAAAAAGTAGGGAAATCACACCCTTCACAATAGTCACAAATAATGTAAAGTATCTTGGAGTGAATCTACCCAAGTAAGTGAAAGATCTGTATGACAAGAACTTCAAGTCTCTGAAGAAAGAAATCTAAGAAGATCTCAGAAGATGTCAAGATCTCCCATGCTCCTGGATTGGCAGGATTAACTTAGTAAAAATGGCCATATTGCCAAAAGCAATCTACAGATTCAATGCAATCCCCATCAAAATTCCAAATCAATTCTTCATAGAAATAGAAAGAGCAATTCTCAACAATAAAAGAACTTCTGGAGGAATCACTGTCCCTGACCTCAAACTGTACTACAGACCAATAGTGATAAAAACTGCATGGTATTAGTACAGACAGGCAGGAAGTTCAATGGAATAGAATTGAAGATCCAGAAATGAACCCACACACCTATGGTCACTTGATCTTTGGCAAAGGACCTAAAACTGTCCAGTGGAAAAAGGACAGCTTTTTCAACAAATGGTGCAGGCTCAACTGGAGGTCAGCATGTAGAAGAATGCAAATCAATCCATTCTTATCCCCTTGTACAAACCTCAAGTCCAAGTGGATAAAGGACCTCCACATAAAACCAGATACACTGAAACTAATAGAAGAGAAGGTGGGGAAGACCCTCGAATACCTAGGCACAGGGAAAAAGTTCCTTAACAGAACACCAATGGCTTATTCTCTAAGATCAGGAATTGACAAATGGGACCTCATAAAATTGCAAAGCTTCTGTAAGGCAAAGGACACTGTCAATAAGGCAAAACAGCAACCAACTGATTGAGCAAAGATCATTACCAATCCTATATTCAATAGAGGGCTAATATCCAATATATACAAAGAACTCAAGAAATTATACTCCAGACAACCAAATAACTCTATAAAAAATGGGGTAAAAGGTGAAAGATTTATACTATCTAAAGAGAAGTGTACAAGGCTAAACAAAGAATTCTCAACTGAGAAAACTCGAAGCACCTTGAGTGTGGGACAGAAACTGAAGGAGGGGCCATCTGGAGACCATTCCACCTGGGTATCCATCCCATGTGCAGTCACCAAAAGTAGACACTGATTTGGATGTCAGAAAGTGCATGCTGACAAGAGCCTTATATAGTTTTCTCCTTAGAGGTCTGCCAGAGTCTGACACATTCAGAGGCAGATGCTCACAGCTAACCACTGATCTGATCGAGGGTTTCCCAATGGAGAAGTTAGAGAGAAGACTGAAGGAGCTGAAAGGGTTTGTGGCCCCATGAGAAGAGCAACAATACCAACCAACCAGAGCTCCCCAGGATCTAAATCACCAGCCTGGGAGCACATAAGGAGGGATCCATGACTCCATCTGTACATGTAGGCAAGGATGGCCTTGTTGGACATAGGTGGGAGAGGAGATTCTTGGTCCCATGAAGGCTGAACACCGAGTGGGGGAAAATTCGAGGGTGGGAAGGGGGAGTGGGGCGGAGGTGGGGGCACAGCCTCATAGAAGCATGAGGAGGGGGGATTGGATAGGAGGTTCCTGGGTGGAGGGGGGAATGTGGTAAGGGGATAAAATCTGAAATGTAAATATAATATCCAATTTTAAAAATTCAGAAAAAAAAAAAAAGCCCGAGACTAAATGGAATAAAGGTAGTTGTGATGTCAAGGAAAGACCACACACAGCAAAACTTCCAACTTGAGAAAAGGAATTAAAGAAAATCTTAGGTGCAGCACTTGGAAGGTAGAGACTGGTGGTTCTCTGATTTCAAGACCTGGTCCAGGAGCGACTTCCAGGAGAGCCAAGCTTAGACAGTGAATGAAACCATTAAAAACAGAAAGCAGAAAATGTATTTGAACAGGGAGGCCATGTTTTAGCCCCAGCTAACAGCCAAACTTGTCAACTTAGGCCACATGGTTCTGGTTTTAGGGTCAAGTATACAAAAAAGTATTATGGAATCTCCCTCTACAAATAAGGAAAGTCACTGAGGCAAGGCATATGTTACAAGTGTCCCCGCATGGAGGCTTAGAGAGGCCTTTCTGTGAAGCTGTGAACGTCAAGTCTGGGTTGACTAGGAGACCCAAGAGTATTGGAGATGTCAGAGCCTGGGATGCCTGCTGAGAATTGCTGATGGAATGGAAGCAGCCTAAGAGAAAGAAATTTGTTGTAGTCAACACAGCAGAGAGAAGTTGGAGATATGAAGTGAGTTTTGACATCAGACATAGAGATGCCAAGTTTGAAGTTTTCCTAGTTTGTTTTGGGTTTTGCTTTGGTCCAGTATTTCCTCACTGTGCTCCCTTTCCTCCTTTTTGTCATGGGAATGTATATTCTGTGCTATTATATGTTTAATGTATGTTATCAGCTTTTTCATTTTCATTTTACAGGGGTGATAGTTAAGAGATTGCCAAAAGTCTTGGAAGAGACTTTGGACTTTAAAACAAGTTTGAAATTATTATAGACTATGGTGATTTCTGAAGTTGGAGTAAATGTATTTTGCATTATGATATGGCTAAAATCTTATGGAAGCCAGGGAGTAGAACGCTGTGGTTTGAATAAAAAATGGCCTCCAAAGGTCCAAAGGGAATAACACTAATAAGTGGTGTGGTCCTTATCAGTAGGTGTGGCAATGTTGGAGGAAGTGTGCTACCAGGGTTGGGCTTCGAGATCTCAGATGCTCAAGCCAGTCCCAGTCCTACTGCCCATGGATCCAGATATAGAACTGTGCGCTGCCATGCTTCCTGTCATGATGAAAATGAACTAAACCTCTGAAACTGTAAGCCAGCCCCGTTTTAAAAGTGTTTTCCTTTGTAACAGTTCTCATAGTCATGATGTCTTTTTATAGCAATAGAAATCCTAACTGAGACAGATGACAAAAAAAATAAAAATAAAAAAAAAAATTGAAGATGGCGATATAGGAACAACAAACCAGAGAAGCCAAAATCTTTACATAGCTTTTTATCCAAAGGAGTAGCCTGGGGATCAGCTTTGAACTTCTTCACCACCTCCTCTTGTGTGTGTGTGTGTGTGATATTACCATTTACATTCCCGTATTTATAGATAGTTTGTCAAACTAGAATCTTTATTTAGGAATAAGAACATAAATCTGTATAGTCATTAAGTTTTCTGAATAACTCTTTCAGACCCTGAAGTTTGACTATTGCTTTGGGAACGCTGTTTGAAGAAACAAAGCGCTTATACAGAGGAGCGGGGGTGCCGGGTAGGGGGGGGGAGTGTCCTGATTTAGGTGGAAAGGGAAGAATGCACTTTAGTGCACCTGCCCATTCATTCACGGACCTTTTCTTTCATCCATCAACTGGGAATGGAGCATAAGTAACAAAAGACAAATGAGCAACTACACAGGCAGCTTTGGCAGTAGCAGACGTGCTAAAGGAGAGCATAAAGGTTGGTAAGTTCTGCTTCAAACGCTGCTTGTGTTCCTCTGGTAATATTTACATTGCTTAGAACTGTCAGACGAATCCATCTGCAAAGGATGCTGCCAGCAATGAAGAGCAGAGCAACTCTGTGCTATAAGGGTGCTGGTGGCCATCTCCCCCCAGGCTCTTCACAGCTGGCCTTGAAGCAATCTCAGGCTGAAAGAAAAATAACTTTCTCTAAACCTGTTCAGGACAGGAGAGTTTATAACTTCCTCCACACATTAGTTCTGGTGCCACATTGTGCTGTTCCCATTGTAAGTTCCAAGATTTCTACAGAAACAAATTCTTTAACTCTGGAAAAATCACAAGTGTCCCGGGCAGTTTCTATCAGAGCTCACTTGAGAAAATTTAGGAAGCAGAAGATAGGGGTTCCTTTGGTCCTTCGCTTTGGTGTTCTCAGGGCTATGTGCTTATGTACCTGCTTCACAATGTTTCTGTTTGAGATCTAACTCCAAATCTGTACTCAGGAAGTAGACTTGAAAATAAAGGCATATGAGTGACAAATGGCAGACAGCAGATGGCACAGACCCTCATTCTGCAGACCTGGAGTGTGAGACTCAGATGTCATTGTTCAGTAAGGACCATGCTCCTGGCACAACTCACCGGAGGCAGTTTGTTTTGCTTCCTCCTCATTAAGAAGCCTTGAAGACTACCTCATACAAACTCTCAAAAGGACCAAATAATTGTGAACAGTCAGAACAATTACTCCCTAAATTATAGAGCAGATGCCACATAGATGATTTAGGCGTCCAGAGAACAATTTTTTTTTTCCCGAAAAGAACAAAGCATGCTAAGATTGGAAGATGGTAAGAGAGATGAATTCATCTTTTAAACAAGGAAGCTGGAGTCCACAGATTAAGCCAGCTCCTGCTAAGTCACTGGATGTAATGTGCAAATCAGAGATGGAAGCCTCTGCCTTTCTGGGCAGGGTAATTATCATGGGCTTACTAATGACCCAGAGCCAGTTAGGAGCAAGCTAAATACCTTCTTCTTTCATAATCATGGCAAGAGCTGTGTAATACAAATGCAAGATAATGTCCTCTGAGCCCAATCCTTTGTGAGAGGAAGCAGAGGATAAATAAATAAGCAAATAACCTTCGACTTGCACTCCCAACAATGAAGAGTTTTCATTTTTTAAAAATGAATGTGTCCATAGGGGCGTGTATATATATTAACTTATATTGTGTACTAACTAGAAAATGATCCAGGATCTCTCAGAAGACCCATTCCCTTGATTAGTGGTAAGTTAGGTTAGTTAATTAAGGTTACTTTAATACTAATTAGTCAGGGCTTTAATTATGTTTTTGGAACATAAGATGATAGAGATCTCTTTGACCCAGTTAACCAAAGCAATGGCATTGCTTGCCTTTTATCTAATCATGATTTGTAATTAAAAGAAAAAAAAGCAACAACAGATGGTTAGAAGTTGATCCTAATGGGATTATAATAACAATCTGTAGCAGGGTGTGGTGGCATACACTTTTAATCCCAGAATTTAGGAGTCAGAGGCAGGTGAATTCAGCCTAGTCTACATAGTGTGTTCCAGACCAGCCAAAGCTACATAATGAGACCCAGTCTCAAAACAACAGCAGCAACAACAAAAAGAGCATTATTAACCAGAGTCTAAGATCAGTAAGAGCAGTAAGTACTATATGCTAAGATAGAAACTGGTCTTCAGTCTCTGTTGTAACCCTGCAGGGAGAAAGGCAAAGGAGCTGAGTGCAACTGACATTCCCTGGCAAGCACCAAAGAAGTCTGCTCACTAGACCAGAGAGTAAGTGGAGCACAGAGAATAAGCAGTGAGTGAAGACCTTACCTTGTAGCAAGGATGATAGATAAATAAATAGAAAACTAAATGGGAAAGCCATTTCACATCCGGGACAGTAGGTTTTACTCAGAGTGTCCTTTTGATGCCAGGCCCTAACTAGGCCTGGGCTTACAAAGATAAATGTGTCAGGATTCCTCTTGCAAAAGAGTTATAGACTGCTGGGACAGGTAGAATTATAGACAGATAAATTGGCATTATATGCTGAATGTTGGATGGGCACATCTGTCTCTTCCCCTAGACCTCACTGAATTAGCATGCATATAGGTCCTAACAAATGCATCTTGGGAACATGGTTAAAGTAGCTAGGACCCAAACTCCATTTTTATGATGTTAACCTCTTATGTTCCCAGGACAATACAAGAACAGAGTTGTGATAGCTTCTCTAAGAAGACTCTTTGGCCTAGTGAAAGGTGAAACATTAGAAGTAAGACATTCCATTAGAGTGTTTGTGGTATGAGTAAACACACCATTTTTCCAGCCTTCCCCTCCATCCCAAACCTGGTATGAGGATGATATACAAAGACATTAGTTTGTGCATGCAATGTATTTTTTTTCCTACAGATGTACACACTGAAATTCTCTAAGAAGACAAATGAGCTTTGTTTACAGATGCTCACAGTTAAGATTGTGCTATATCTTCCCTGGAATGGGTTAAATGAAGGTGAAGTTTAGAGCAGGTCTTGGAAGCCGAGATATCATGCTAAATGATGATGGGGAAGTGGGAGGCTAAGATAGAGCCTTGCCATTTCTAAAGAATGGTTTACTGTATCTGACTGAGGTGGCTGTAGTAACTGAGAGTCACAGGCAGATAGGAATCTTAGATGTTCTTGGCTTACTCAATGAACATGTCAAAGTGAACTTCATCATCAGGAAACCTTAGAGCACTTCAGAGCTCATGACCTGGCCATGTGGATCTTGGAATCTCTGTGTAGCAGCCTTGGTGATAACAAAGCTTGACTTTAGCATCCATTTTCTTCCAAGCAGAGTTTGGTTCAGAGAGTCCTAAGTAAATGTGACATTATCACTCTGTGGCGGTTTACTGATTCATACACATGACCTGATCCACGTGTAGAAATCCATGATGTCAGCTTCTGAATCAGAGGCATCAGCAATCTCTTATCTGTTCCTAGGGTGTTTCACAAGTTAATGCAAAAGTCTTCCCTCTATTACCAATGGAAACATCATCTTTGTCATCTGTGTATACAGCTTCAGAATCTTAAATTAACATCAGCTGTAATATAGAGCCACTTCATGTATCCTTTGACCATTCACAGATTCAATTCTACCTGCTAGAACTCTTTGGTTACAACCTACACCTTCACCTGACTTAACTACAGATATTATTAAGCAGCAGATTTCATTAATGCTGAGGCAAAACCAGGTTGCTTTGCATGGAGAGAAAGTTGTGTTTGTGTAGTGTTGGCACACCTGTCGCAGAAGGCTATGCACTGTACCTTATATGCATAACTCGGAGACTTTTACAGATCGTTTTTATAATTGAAAAGTTACTTTATTTGAGTATTTACTTAGACTTTGGAGATAAGCGTCATACTAAAATGCTTGGCCATTTTATCTTTTCATAGTTCACAGATATTGTAAATCAAGTAAAGAAATGATGAAGATTTTCAAGCCTACCTAATGTTACTTCATTGTCACTTTGATAGAGATAATTTAAGAAGGGAAATGTTTGTTTAGACTTAAGATTTTGGAGCATCACAGCCCAACATGACTGGAACGGCTAAGCTAGCAGCTTTAATCATGGCTGCAGCACTATGCTTATTTACATGGTATAGACCTTAAGGCAAAAGTAGACAGAGTGAAATCAAGGCCAGCCTTCTGACCTTCAAAGGCTTGCCCTAGTGAACTAATGCATTTAGCTGTGCTCTCCCTCCTAATGGTTCTATAGCCTTTAAAATAGCATCCTAACTAAAGACCAAGGATCAAAACAGAAGCCTGTAGGGGACACTTCAGACTCAAACCATAAAACATCCCATGAGTATTCCTGGAATTACAAAAGGAATGTGCCATAGAAGTTTAAAATGAAAGAAAACCCAGGCAATAATGCCTCTTTTAAGGAAAGGCTTGTTAATGACATTGGAGCTATAAAATCACAGGTTAGGGAAATGTCAGGAGGAGAGAAAAAGGTCTGTGCAGATTTGACCATTCTTTCTGGGTCCAGAATTTCATGGTTTCAGCATAGTCTTCATGTGATTCCCCTCATTCTTTTTTTTTTTAAGTCAGTCTTAGATTTGTTTATTTTCTTTTATGTATATCAGTGTTCTGCCTGCATGTACGTATATACATCACATGCATGCACTGCCCCAAAAGGCAAGAAGAATGTATTAGAACCCTTGGAAATGATTTGTTTGTGAGCTATGTAGATACTGGGAACCCAGCTCTGGTCCCCTGCAAGAGCAACAAGTGCTCTTAAGTGTTGAGTCTTTTTTTTTTTTTTCTCCTCCTTCATTCTTGGTACCTGTTACTCTTTTAATTTCCCCAAGAAACATTAATTGTGTCTAACAACTACAGCTTGGAGCCTCCCATTTAGTTATGGGATATTTTCCCCCTCAATCTCTTTCCCCTTTCTTCTAGAACTTTTTTTTTTTTTACTTAACTATAGTCTAAACTTCAACCATGCTCTCCTTCCTGATTCTTTGATGTATTTAAATTTCCTTTTAAATTATCTAAGGATATCTGTCTTCAATTCCTACTTGTCTTTCAGTTTGTTTCTTGTTCCCTGCCTTCCATTAGTTAGTCATGTCTTTAGCTGGAGTCCTTGGAACAATTTCTTATTCTGCACTCTCTCCATTTCAACATTTCACATGTTAGCAAATCCTTCTTAATACATCTACAACATATTTCCCACCTTGACAAAATATGTTAGTCCTTTCACTGACACTGATGTCTGAGCATCCTTCATCATCTTTTAGGAAGGTTTTCGGGAATATAAAAACTGCCACACGCTGCAGACCAGTCTGGCCTCGAACTCAGAAATCCACCTGCCCCTGCCTCCCAAGTGCTGGGGTTAAGGCATGCACCACCACTGCCCATGATAGTAGATGCTGGCGAGGATGTGGAGAAAGAGGAACACTCCTCCATTGTTGGTGGGATTGCAAGCTGGTACAACCACTCTGGAAATCAGTCTGGTGGTTCTTCAGAAAATTGGACATAGCATTACCTGAGGACACAGCTATACTACTCCTGGGCATATACCCAGAAGATGCTCCAACATATAACAAGGACATATGCCCCACTATGTTCATAGCAGCCTTATTTATAATAGCCAGAAGCTGGAAAGAACCTAGAAGTCCTGTAACAGAGGAATGGATACAAAAAATGTGGTACTTTTATACAATGGAGTATTACTCAGCTATTAAAAACAATGAATTCGAAAAATTCTTAGGTAAATGAATGGAACTAGAAAATATCATCCTGAGTGAGGTAACCCAACCACAAAAGAACACACATGGTATTTACTCACTGATAAGTGGATATTAGCCCAAAAGCTTGAAATAGTCAAGATTCAACTCACAGATCACATGAAGCTCATGAAGAAGGAAGAACAAGTGTGGGTGCTTAGGTCCTACTTAGAAAGAGGAATACTCAAGGGAGCAAATATGAAGACAAAGTGTGGGACAGAAACTGAAGGAGGGGCCGTCTGGAGACTATTCCACCTGGGTATTCATCCCATGTGCAGTCACCAAAGATAGACTGATGTGGATGTCAGGAAGTGCATGCTGACAAGAGCCTGACATAGCTGTCTTCTTAGAGATTGGCCAGAGTCTGACATATTCAGAGGCAGATGCTCACAGCTAACCATTGATCTGATAACGGGGTTCCCAATGGAGGAGTTAGAGAGATGGAGCTGAAGGAACTGAAAGGGTTTGTGGCCCCATGAGGAGAGCAACAATATCAACCAATCAGAGCTCCCCAGGGTCTAAACCACCAGCCTGGGAGCACATAGGGAGGGACCCATGACTCCATCAGTATATGTAGGGGAGGATGGCCTTGTTGGGTATAGGTGGGAGAGGAGATCCTTGGTCCCATGAAGGCTGGATGCCGAGTGAGGGAGAATTTGAGGGTAGGGAAGTGGGAGTGGGGGGGTAGGTGGGGGCACATCCTCATAGAAGCAGGAGGAGGGGAGATGGAATATGGGGTTCCTGGGTGGGTGGGGAATGGAGTAAGGGGATAAAATCTGAAATGTAAATATAATATCCAATAAAAATATTGAAAGAAAATAAATAAATAAAAGCCGCCACAGTTTTTATATGCATCCTGTCTGGCTCCTCTGACTTCCTGTTCCCTACACATACTATTTTCTGAAGCCCAGCCACAGTTAAACATGCAGCCATGTTTCAGATCACATAGACTATTTGCTAAGGCTTCCCACAGCCTCCTATTTTTTCACAGAAGAAGGTTCACCTTTCTGAATCTGGTCTCTAAGCTCAAATGTGATTCAGAGGCTTTTTGTGAAACGCCCATTATCAAGCTCTCTCTTGCTCACCCACCATTGTTCCTACTCTGACCTTCTTTGGACCCTTGACATGCCCTAGTTCACTACTACTTAAGGTCTGGAGACTTGTTTTTCTCTCCACCAGATGGTTCTCCTAACACTCTCACGAGGCTGCTTCCTCTATGATTTCCATAACTCAGCTCAAGTGGCCTCAGTGGGCCCTCTCCTGACCCCCAGCTCTTCATCACATTGGCCTGGTTTATTTTCCACTGCAATGATTGATATCTGGAATGGTCTTTCCCTCCCGTTTGTGTACTGGCTTATAATCTACCTTCTTTTCCTTATTCTCTCCTCATTCTCTGCTATTATTTTGACACCTAGCATGGCATGTAATACAGCAGGCCTCATGAATAAGTATTATGTGGCTTAAAGAAGGCCCTTCTTTAGGATCTTCAGTATCTTTGGAAGCATCAGGTAGCAATGTCTGCATTTCTTTTTCTTTGCCTTAGTGCTTTTTAGGGATGAATGCTACTAAAACCTTGTATTGATTCTTAGCTACAGTGAATGGCATTCTGCATCCATGTCCTTCTTTCCTTCTCTCTTTCCCACAGGACACATAATGGACATCTCTAAAACCAGTCTTTTTAAAGTGAACCTAGCTCAATACATCCATACAGTTTATGAAGTGCTCTATGTTAAATTTTTTTGATACATAGTTTCACTGTGTAGCCATGGCTATTCTGGAACTCTTTATGCAGTTCAGACTGGCCTTGAACTCACAGATTCAGCTACCTTTGCCTCCCAAGTGCTGGGAGAAGTACTGTTTTCTTCACATGGCTTTGTCCAGAAAATCCATGAGCTTGTTTTTAGTGATTCTGTCAATGAAAAAAAAAACTTCAAAAACTTTCACTAATTTGTTTTTAACTGTCTTCATCCCCAAGCATTTCAATCAGAGCTCAATGTTGCTCTGGACTAGAAAAACGTATCTCAGAACCCAGTGTAGTGTGTTCAACATCGCCTTTCCTAAAATGAGATCTCCTTAGTGTCTGGACTTGCCTTTTGCAAGGATATGGCTCCTAAGACACAGAACTACAGATCCTCCCCTTCTAGGCAGCCATTCATGCCTAGATATAGTCAGATCCTCCAATGAACACAGCCTAAGCCCTTGCTTTGGATTTTTATGCCAAAAGTTTGGTGAAATTCTGATGTGTCACTGGTTGACCATGCTTAAGGAGTTAGGTAAGGACACCTTGTACCATGATACTCCTGATTATTTCCCAGGGATAAGCTGGAGAACTTAGACAAGAAGGAGATAAAGGCAAAGGAAAGGGAGTATAAAGGGGTATAAAAAGGTACCAGATTATAAAGTCAGGATGAAAGAGATGCACTGATCAATGGTGGAGAATCACAAGAGTGTGAGAATGGGCCTGCTGTAGGAAACTGGAACCATGTTGTGAAGCCCTTGAAGGTTCTGTTAAGGAATTGAGTTATAACAGCACTGAATATATTTTAAAGCAAAAGATAGATGGTGTGATTAACATTTTCTACTGGTAAGAACTTTGGTAGGAACAGTCTTACATAACTGAAGTAGGAGACATTGCCAGTAAACAGATAAAAATGAGTGTGTTTATGTCGAGGATGAGTAAGAGAAAACTGCAAATGAAAACTAAGGGAAGAGCAAGGACGGTGGTGGATAAAAATGAGAGAGTTACACTTGAGAGACCAGTTTATAAAGAAAACGCTTCAGTATTTTTTTGAAGCATCAGGTAGATTTGACCTGATTGACCCTGAAGGTCACACAAAATTGCATTCCTAGGGTGAGTTACTAAGTTTTACCTTTGGGCACCCCAGGCATCTGTTGAGATTACCAATATGAGAAGAGGAAGAAAGAGAAGAGAGAAAAGTCTCCCTTGTGCTGGAGTAGCAGCCTGGATATAGCATATTAAAGTCTCAGGTTATCATCCTCATTGGGCATGAAGACCCGCCACTGCCTCATTGATGCTGTTAACTTGGGACCGATCGGTGCATGTGGTATATTAACGGGTTGGATGGAGGATTTTGATATGGATTGAAAAGGTAAGTGATCCTCACAGAGCTACTGATCCTTGGCTGACATTTACCCATTCGCCCCCGCTTCCATTATTGTCTGTTGGCATTCTGCGGAGACATACAGCGAGTGCTCTTTGCCTTTTCAGTCTCACTGTGCAAACACTGAATCACTGTCTGAGCTCCAGGAAGGTGCAATTAAGGTTTTTATTTTATATATATATTTTTTACAGTTTAGTTATGTTAAAAACAGAATACTGAACCAAAAGTTGAAAGGCTTAGTTTCTCATCAAATTAGGTACCCCTCTGTTTTCCTTCCCTGCCTTCATCCCTTTCTTTTATGCTATCTCAAACTTTTAAAATTACATATATATATATATATATATATATATATATATATATATATATATATATATATCACATGTGAGCATGTGTGTTCAGGTACACATGCACTAAGTGGGACCTTGGGATTGAGCTGAAGTCCCCAGGCTTGGTAGCAAGCACCTTATCTACTAGTTCATCTCCTTAACACTCTCCCTTTTAATACTTTGGTTTTCTTTTCTGTAAGATGGGGAGAGAGGTGGCATCCATTCTCGTATAGTGGCATCTTGCAGGAGTTACATTTCAACATCAAGTGGAATCCTGTCTATAAAGATCTCTTGCAACTCACTGTGTTGCTGTTGACTTAGGACATAGCAGAAGCAATACCGTCCAATGGGATGATCTGCTATACTATACAAAGTGCTCCACCATGCCTGCAGAAGAACAGCAATTTTCTTCTCAGCCAATGCTGCCTAGCCCAGGGAAGGAATTGGGAGTGGAGGTCAGCGAGTACATAGTCCCTGGTGCAAACACAGGCCAGTCACTCATGGGGAATGATAATAGACAAGGCACTTGAACTCTTTATACCTAATCCTCATGATCAATAAAACAGCAAGAGCAGTTCTTGCCTTGGAATTTTAAAAATATGCAGCTGATGACACAAATAACAAGGCATTTTATCATACTGGGTTATAAGGTATGGAACTTTCTGGTTAAAATTGCATCTCTGGTAGATTGGGAGAATGGTCAAAGTGTTTACCTTACAAACATGAAGAGCTGAATTGGATCCCTAGTACCCAATATAAAAATTTAACTGGATAGAGGGGTGTACATTTGTAACCTCTGTGCCTGGGAGGGAGAGATGGAAGGATGCCTCTGCCTCACAGACCATATAGCCTAGCCTACTCAGTGGACCCCAGGCTGCTGAGAACCCATCTCATAAATGTAAAGGTGGATGGTGCTCTTAAGGAACAATACCTGAGGTTGTCCCCTGTCCTATACATCCACATGTACACATGTATGTGCCCACATGCACACACACACACACACACACACACACACACACACACACACACACATACACACCTTATTCTCTTAAAATTCATTATATTCAACACAACACAGTAAACATTCTAAAATGTAAATATCAATAGAAGCAGTCATTCACCAGGCTAGAGAGACAGTTTCTCATCCCACATACTTGACCTTCTTTCTGCCTTTCAGCCACTTATAAATGCTGCCCATGAATCACATACTAGGAGATGAACCTCGTGGTTCAGCTGCTCAGCCCACTTTAGTTCCTATGTAGGTGTTCATTGTTGGACTCTACACCATCTATTTCATGATATTTTGTATCAAGTCTGGTGTGTGTGTGTGTGTGTGTGTGTGTGTTTTGCTAAGGCTGGGCTTGGGCCACCATGTCTCTTTGTACATATTTCATACTGCCTTTCCACTTTAATGCCATGAATCTTCTGGGAGAGTAAGAAACTACAATGATTATCTATCTCTGCTAATTGTAAAATCTGTCAAAATTTACATCCCTTTGCCAAATCTGAGGGTGTTTGCACTCCAGACCATTTAGCCTCCTCCTACAGTCTCCTCTGTTCATTCTGGCGAACTTTCCTCATCATTTGCCCCTAAGGGTCTTTGCAAACAGCATTATTGTCTCTTTGTTAAGTGTAGAGTGACCAATGTCTCCACTTCACAGTATTAGGATGAAAAGCACAAGCTACTGTGTCCAGCTTTTTACATGAAAACTGGAGATTGTTCTAGGCTCCCCATGCTTATACAGAAAGCATTTTACAGACTGAGTTTTCATCCCATATCTTTAGAGTTTTACGTCATTTATGACCCAAAGTATCTAGACTGGTTAATGCTAACTGCTCTTTATTTCTGATGACTTTTATTCCAAATAGGATTGCTCATAAAAACTCCACATGTTCAGTAGCTGCCATGTTTCCTGCTTTGTCACTGTGTTTTAGAGTGAAAAACCATAGTAACATAAAGTAATGTTCATGAGTCTCAGTGAATGCCACCCTTCTGAAATGAGTGTGACCAGAAGTGAAAAATCCCCAGTTTCAACACTGGCCGTGAGGGGGTTAATTTTTCTGGAGAAAATAAATATGACAACATTTATGAGACTATAGACAAGAAATGGAACCAAACTTTTCTTAGAATTTTATTTTTACTGTAGAAATTATAGAATTTACAAAGGAGAGTTCACGCCAGCTAAAGACTACTCAATCCTAGAGACTGTGGCAACCTTCAGCAACAATATTCTACCAGTGAGTAATTTATAATTTGCCAAAATACTTGGGAAACTGCCTGCGCTATTGTCATCACAAGGTATTTGTTCAGTACATTGGCTGGAAAAAAATACATAGAAGGCAAGGACCACCATTGTTATCCTCAGGTACAGGCCAGAAGAAATGGAGTCATAGTGCTGGCCTTATGGGTAAAATACACTATTTCTGGGAAGACATATTCACTTAGTTCTTTACTGACTCATATATCACAGAATGAAAAGATCGTGTATATAATTCATTCCCATTTTCACCACACCCCAAACTTTCATTTGCCCAGAAATAATTAGAATTGCGTGATTATTCTCTCTTCCATTCTTGTTCTGTATCAAGACTGCCATCTCTTAGTCCTGTTCCAAGAGGGAACAGGAAGCATATACCAGGGACAGGAACTGCTACCCTCATCATTTTCCTCTCTTCTGCTTCTTGTTCTACTCTTCCTTTGCTTTGGCAGACCAACTCTGGTAAATGTCTTCTCTCAAACCTAGATTGTGGGAAAAAAAAAAAAAAGAGACCAGGGACAAACGTTGGTGATTAAGAAATAGCTATTCCATTCTTCTATGCCTTAGATACAAAAACTTTATTGATGCCAAAATGAAAACAAAGTACTGCACATATTATTCAATTTTTCTGTGTAAATCCAAGAAGACATCATTATTGACTGCATCCTATATCAATTCGGAGTAAATGATCCACAAATGGGTGAGAGATAATAAACTCTTTGGGGCATCTGTATACAATACAGCAAACTCATTGTTCCCTAGAGCTGTGGAGGAATTCATTTACCTTACAAAGGTGAATTCGTCTCTTCCCCAGAGACCATCTTGTACATCTCAGCTCAATACAAGATCAGATCCGCAGTCGGCAGGAACAATTTGTACTAGTCACCCCCGTTTCCTCTCCCCCCCCCCCCCCCCGCCCCTCACTGGGCTTGAACTTAAAGCATCACCAAATGGAAAATAAATGCCAATAGCTCTATCTCAATTTTACCAAAGAGAGAGGACAGGGAGAGTCAGACTAAAACCTTCCCCTCAATTTACCCACCTCACCAATCTGTGACAAAACAGAAAACCCCAGTCAGGCCTTTAAAACAAACAAACAAACAAACAAATAAACAAACAAAAACCCAATCCAGTTATTTCCTAAAAAATAATCTTTTATTTCTTTTCATTAAATGATAATACTTGTCTTGCCATCTCTCTGAAAAGACAGTGAAGAGTCCCTTGGCATTTGGAAGAAATTTTATTTTGCTGAATTTTGGAGCTGGCTGTAGCTCGCTCTCTATTAATGTGAGAGGAAGGAGTCAAAGAACATTATTTTTTTTTCTATTAAAGCAAAGGTTTCTACATTAACTCTGAACTTCAGGACACTGCATAGTGTCTGAGATAGAAGTTGGAGTGACAGCAACACAGAAATGAAATGAATTAAAATTGCCGCTGACAATAAAGCCAGAAGCGACAGTAGGCAGTAAAGGCTTGTCCCTGAAACCCTTACAGCATTGCTGATGCTGGAGGGAGCAGTAATTGAAGATAGTTATGGACCCGGAAAAAAAAAAGAAGAAAAGCAATAATGTTGAAGCCATACCCTGTGTGTATGGGAGGGCTATTATTTGGTTTAAAACCACAGAATGCATTTATGACTTCAGTGGATGACAGATAGTGACCTTGATGTAGTACAGATTTGAAATGGGATTGGAGAGCCTGGTTCTTGTTTTGTCACTATAGCATGAAGGGCACCAGCAAAAGATTCTCCTTGCACCAAACAGGTAGAGTGTGAGGCTGAACACCTGCTAACACTTGCATTGTAGGGCTGTGGTCTCAAAGTTAGAAGAGGGAATTTCTCCTTTGAGAGTACACGGATGTGCAGATATGATGCTGCGCATTATAGGGGAAGGTGGCTATAGAATGAAGAATAAAAGGTTTGTTTGTTTGTTTATTTATTCATTGATTTTGTGTGTGTGTGTGCCTGTGTGCGTGTGTTCATCCATCAATGTCCAAGTCACAATCAGAGGACAAAATAATTGTTAGTTTTCTCTTTTCAACACGTGGGTCCTGACAATTAAATCAGGTCAGCAGGTTTGGGGACAGGTGACTTCACCCACTGAACCATCTTGCTGGTGCCTAGGAATCAGGATTTTAAGATATCACATTTGCACACAATTTGTGGAGCTCTCCTTACTGCCTTCCCAGCCTTGCATGCTACCTGAGGGCATTTTCTCTGCCTGGCTCAGTTTTCAGATTTCCTTCAAGCATCTGAGGCTATGGTTCTACTTCATTTATAAATAGAAAGAATTAAGTAAAAGCAAGTAAATATTACTCTGTCAGGATCAAGCATCATACTAAATATTTGCCACTACACTGGACTATGGAAAGGAATTATAGGCTCTCCTGATGTTGTGGAATTCTTTCTCATGGAATTATTTAGTATTAATTATTAGCAGAATACTTGGAAAAACTGCAAAGATGGAACAATGTAAGTCTTCCTAATTTTTCTATGAACTTCTGGTTTCTTCTTTGTCCTACTTTGCAGAGATCCTGGTCAGAAAAAAACCAGGATGCTGGTGAGGTTGAGTTTCAGAGAGAAAATGTAATAAGGATGTTTTAATTAGGGTCTCCATTTCTGTGATAAAACACCATGACCAAAAGTAATGTGAAGAGGGAGTGATTCAGTTCACCTTGCAACTTTCAGGTCACAGTTTATCACTGAGAGGAATCAGAGGTGGAAACAGAAGCTGGTGCAGAGGCCATGAAGGAATGCTTCTAATTGACTTACTCCTCATTGCTTGTTCATTTGTTTTCTTTCAGCACCCAGTACCATATAACCAGTGTTGGTGCCGCCCCCTGTGTGATGGACCCAACCCCATCAATCCATCAATTAAAAACAACAGGACAAACCAACCAGCCAACCCCTCTCCTCCCACACAAAGAGATATAGAGATAGATAGATAGATAGATGATAGATAGATAGATAGATAGATAGATAGATAGATAGATAGATACTTGCCCACTAGGCTTGTCTGATGCAGAGACTTTGGCCATTAAAAATCCCTCTTCCCAAATAGCTTAAGCCTTTTCCAAGATTACATAAAAACTAGCCACCCTAGAAGGCATCAAGGGAGTAGGTGATTTTTAAGAGTTATTTTGAGGTTGGACACCTCAGCACAGGACTTAAATTCCAGCCACAATTCAGTCCAACTTATGTAGAGTTACTGTGTTGCGTGCTCTTTATATAATATGGTATATATAAGTATGGCGGATATTTTGCATATCATATGTCTAGAATCTTAGATCTTAAAATGGTTATTGCTGTGATAAGACACCATGACCAAGTTACCACTTATAGAAGAGTGTATTTGGACTATGGCTTAAGAGGGTTGGAGTATCTAACCATTACTGTGGGGAACATGGCATCAGATAAGACTCTGGAGAGGTAGCTGAAAGCTTATATCTTGACCTACAATCATAAGGTAGTTGTTAACTGAGAATAACCTGGACATTGGAAATATCAAAGTCAGCCCCAAGAAGCGTATCTATCAGGCCACATGCCCCAACCCTTCATAAACAGTTCTACCAATTTAGGACCAAGTATCAAACATATGAGTCTATAGAGATCATTCTTATGCAAACCACCACAGAAGAGGATGGAAAATTCAATGTCACCCAAATGTCTGGCTAGAATAACTGAGTAAGAAGCTATAGAATTAAATGAGGTAAAGAATATAACAAGTGGAATAAGTTTGGGGAGAAGCAAGATGTGCTCCATTTTAGAATTTGAAGTGCTATAAAGTTTCATGGTAGAATTATGTAGCAAGGGGCTGGAGTAATAGCTCATTGGTTAAGAATATTACAGTGTGTACTGCTCTTTCAGAAAATTTGAATTTAGTTTCTAGTACTCATGTCGGGTAGCTCACCAGCACATTTAACTCCAATTCCATGAAATCAAATTTCCTCCCATGGATTTCACAGGCACATGCATGGATCCAATTCTTCTTCCCAACCCAGTGCTTCCAGAAATAAGACGCACACTCAAAATATATTTACCAATACCTTGGCCATATTGTTAGGCTTTTCTCTTAGATCATAACTTAAATTATTACATTTTTTCTATTCTACATTCTGCCATGTGGCTGCTCAGGTACCATGCATCCATCTCTGTACATCTTCCTGGGCTAAACTCGCCTGTCTGCCTCTATGCCAGAATACTTTCTGTTTTCCAGATGTCCCACCTTCTATTCTACTTTTTCCCTATAGGGCACATGTTTTTTTAATTGACAAGTACTGCATCCATATAATACATAAGATATTCTCTCTAGACGTAGGTGTGTACAAACATACACAGATACACATATATGAGCATAATTTATAATTATCTAGTAGTTAACTAAATATATAAAAGTGAATTTAGAAGAAAAATAAGAAAGATAAATGTTCAGAAATATATTTCAGATCTTTGCCAGATATGTATATATTTGATTTTGAATCATATATAACATGATTTTTAATAAAATATATCTTTGAATAAAAATAAAAGAAGGTCTCATGGTGATAATGACAGACCTTTTTACCAATATAAGACTAACATATAAGAGCTGAGTAACCAAGAAAATGGGAATTTTCTCTATGTGTGTGTGTGTGTGTGTGTGTGTGTGTGTGTGTGTGTAGGCATGATTAAACAATATTTAGATGGATTGTGATGGAGAGATTTATGTCAACTTGACACAAACTAGAATTATCTGAAAGGAGAAAACTTCAATGGAGAAACTGCCTCCACAATATCCTGCTGCAAGGCATTTTCTTAATTAGTTATTGATGTTGGGGGGTTCCAGGTCATGGTGAGTGGTGCCTTCCCTGGACTGGTAGCCTGAAAGAAGGCTGAGCAAGACACAAGGAGTAAATCAGTAAGCAGCACTCCTCTGTAGCTGCTGGATCAGCTCCTGACTCCAAGTTCCTGCTTGAGTTCTCCCGACTTTTTCCAAAAATGGACTACGATCTAGAAGTATAAGCCAAATGAACCCTTTCATCCTCAGACCTTTCATGACTTTCATGGTCATGGAGTTTCAACAAAGAAATACAAATACTAAGACGGGGATATTTTCACAATTTACATCTTTGCCTTTCTGTGGAATAAATAAATTAAGGTATTGGAGGTGTCATTCCAGGCCGTGACAGTACTAGTTTCTTAATTTCACCCAGTTCTGCCACAGGACTGAGACTAATCAGACACTCAATAAACCTTGCGTGGGTAAACACATAGCTGTAGGTAAGCACGTAGGTTGGGAGGGTACCATTGGGCTAGAGCTAGTGAAGGGAGCAGACATTTTCTGTGCTGGCCTGAAAGTTACTCTAATGATGTAAGGAAGCAAGGGAAACTGAGTCGGGGAGAGGAAAACCAACTATTAATAGTATTAATATAGTCAACAAATGTCATTTCAAATTTACTTTTTGCCAAGTGTTGTAATACAAAGCTGGCATACATCATCAGAGCTCACTAGCATACTAGTTTCATGATGCAGAAAACTTAACTGAACAAAAAATACCATAAGCCTAGTTCCTTGAAGTAGGAACTTTAGGTGGATACTTAGTATAGGAGCATGATTTGTTAAACCTGTAACACAGGATGTTGGTCAAGTTAGAATTGGATTGGTCTATTTCAAGGCTTAGCCTTGAGGTCCAAGTTAAGGAACCAGAACCACTAGCTGTAGATGTAGAAGATTTCATGTTTGGGGCATAATATGGACTCTTGAGCTGTAGAACTTTTTGCCTGGTACTGAGTACTGACCTTTATAACTCTAATAATGCCTCTCTCTA
This sequence comes from Arvicanthis niloticus, assembly GCF_011762505.2. NCBI lineage: Eukaryota > Metazoa > Chordata > Mammalia > Rodentia > Muridae > Arvicanthis > Arvicanthis niloticus. The sequence continues at coordinate 97,901,961 of NC_047661.1, forward strand.
CAGCCTTCTATCTACAGAGATCAAAATTCAGTACTATAAATGTAGTGCCTATGGAGATCATGAAGCTGAAAATATGGCTTGATCTATATCCAATACTGTAATAATCCATTAATGTGACTGCCTGACATCACCATTTCTCACAGATTCCCACAGTCAGACACTATGTGCAGCCAAAGTTGAAAAACACTGGTGTAAACTAACATTTCTAATCAAAGGGTCCATCATTCATCTAGATTTGACTGATAGTCCTTAGAGAGCATTACATTTATTTGTTATGTTTTATTTTATCATTTAACAAAGATTTAAAATTCTTAAGTGTGTGTGTGTGTGTGTGTGTGTGTGTGTGTGTGTATGATGCCGAGGTGACTGTGGTGGAGCTGGAGTGTTTGTGAATCAACTGACATAGGGATATGGAAGCTGGGAATTAAAATGAAACTCAGGTCCTCTGCGAGAGCATCCCTCACTTCTTATTTTTATTCCTAAATATTTTTTTCTGACTGTAAGCTTAAGATAAATTTAGGATAGGCAATTTGTAAGATGTTAAATTACAAAGAGAAAATTAAGGTAATCAATGATCACTAATGTCCGTTTACCAACATACATTGTATTTTGTTTTACTTTAACTGAACAGATTTTTAAAATTGCAAAGACACACTTATTGGATGGAAGAGTTAGTTATCATTTTCTGACAATGTGTTAAAAACCTGACTCACAACACAGCATCTGCCTGTGGTAGTTAATGGCCCCTTGTGAATGCATAGAGAAATGGGTAGGAAAAGTTCAAGAAACTAGTTTGAATCACCCAAATCAAAACTCGAACAAGAGCTAAAACTCTTTCAGAGGTTTGGACATTTATTTCTGTGCTGGGAACAAGAGCGAGCTTTCACACACAGCCTCTAATGCAGGTAACGGTCTGGTCCTCTGAAAGAGGCAGGCTTTCAACCGAGTTCTCTAATGCACCATATTGCCTCAGTAAAAGAAGGTGGCATCCATAAGATGGATTGCCTTTAGTAGGCCCTGTTGGGTGACCTTCCTTCACAGTGTATTAAAGTGTTTCTCTGTATTTTCAATTATTAACTCTGAACTGTCAGAGAGCTAAGTGCTGGTAGAATTTTGGTATTGTCATTTTTATGGCCCTTCACTGGATTTTCTATTTGTAAGTGCTTGTCCTTCCACACCTCCCCAAAAGATGAAGGTCAAGCAGCCTTCATTGCCTAAAGGCAACCCTGAGAGATGGACCAGACGTTGTCTTAGTGCTGATTGGTTATAATAAAGAGCTGACAGCCAATATCTGGGATAGGAAGTAAGGGGGCAGAACTATCAGGTAGACAGGGAAGATGCAGAGGGGTAGATTAGAGGCAGGTAAGACAAGAGTTAAGTTACATGGCAGCGATGAGAGCCACAAAGTTGAGTTAAGTCAGAAGGTAGTGGAGAGTATTCCTCAGCAAAAGGCCTAAAACTGTAAATTATTTAGAAATCTCTGTTCCTTATTTATACCACAAGTGGGACTGAGAAAGGCCCAGAATAAGGCTGAGTTCAATGCCAAAGAAAGTTGATCTCTTAACAGTGCATAGGCAATATGCAATATACTAGACACAATTTATGTGCAGTCTCAGATTTGCTTTGCCTCTCCCATCTCTGAAGCCCTGGTGCTTTCCTTATGGAGCCCTCTGCTGCTGCCTCTGTCAGATCATCCACTGCTGCCACTGCTTCATCTGCTAGAATCTGGCAGGATTTCAACCCAGGCCATGGGAATGGTAGTGGTCCTGAAATGACACTCAATTGTATCCCGAGGAGACCTAAGTCCTTCAACTATTTTTAAATACAGAAAAAGTACCAATTTATTGCTAAGTAAAATTCCAGTTGAAAAATGTTCATGATTCAACTCCATTGCTTCATAACACTCTGGTGAGTCAGGTATATGCAAAAAAAACATACATTTATTTTTTTAAGAGCATCCAGGATAAATATACAAAGTCTTGTAAAGATAGATAAACTAGGCAAAATACAAATTCACATTGTAGAAATAATGAGCAACACACAGTAATAAGACAACAAAGGGGAGAGAGAGAGAGAGAGAGAGAGAGAGAGAGAGAGAGAGAGAGAGAGAGAGAGAGAGAACTGGAGGTATTCTTCAAGAGGAGGTCAACACCATGGGATGATCAAACTGTCATTATTGTAACATGTATGTATTATGAATTCTTTTGAATTAAATCGTCAACTTTTTGTTTATAACCCTTCACATTCACCACTAGAAAGCCTGTCTCAAAAAACTCAAGATATTTTTAAATCAATGGGTTGGAAATTTGAAGCTGGGAGATGTTCAGAAATCAGTGTCCAGTTAAATATTAAAAATAGCTTGGAAAAGAATTAGTGACATCAAATAAAGAGAAGAAAATATTGAGGAGATAATGCAGAAGGACTAAGTAGAAGAAAGTATCAAGTACACTTAAGACCAAATTTCTTGATTCAGAAGAACTACAAAATCAGACTGTAGGCTTGGGTCAGCTTGTCAGCTATAATACCTTGATGCATTCATGTTGGGTCAAATTCTACTGTCTAAAATTAATTAGTTATGCATTTAGTGACCTATAGAAAGCTGTTGGCGATAAGCTATAATATTTATATTTCATTGAAAATTATTTTAATTGTATCCTTTTGAAAGAGAATTCAAGATGTCTTCTAGGAACTTGTTTTCTAGATTGAGAGCTTATTCCCTAAGCTGAGAAGATGTTACACTTCCATCCACACCCTCGATCAATTTTATAATATTTTCTTCTGTTTATTCCAAGTTTTGTGATTTCTGAGATATAGTTTTTAGTTGTAAGTCTATATGATGATTTTTGGTTATATCTGTTTGAGTAGATCAGAGAATCTTGACTCAGACATTGTATGTGTTCTAACAGGCTGATTATATTATCCTAAGAGTTATTTCCTTATTCCATTGTCTTTACTCTTTTTTTTTAACTCCACTTGTATACAGAGGTTTTCTATATCCCAGAGATTTATTTCATGAAGAAAATCCACTGGCCAGTCAGTTATACTTGGACCATCTTGGCAGCTGTCTAACAAAATGATTATGTTGTATCAAGCCGCTACAACTTGTTATAAAAGCAAGTTTTACCCTGAGTGAATACATATGTGATTCTGTAGACATTGTGGAAGTAAAATAAAACATAGAGTGCCTGATGAATTCAAAGAGACAGTAGGAAATTACAAAGAAGCAGAGACCAGACAGGATTATAATAAAGATTATGGTAAATGGTGTAACTAACCCGAAATGTGGTAGTGATCACAGCAAATGTCAATGGACTAGAGAAGCAAATCAAAATAAGAGTCTTCTCAATTCAGATAGGAAACCAAACTGAGGGGTGCAATAGTTTCAAAATGCTGCCATTCATTAGGTACGTAAAATGAGACTTAAAGGCTGAGTAATTCTTCCAATACTATATCAAATCACCAGATATAGTGTGAAGATAAAGACATAGCTCTATAGACAGCTATTAGACAGAATTACTTAAAAACTGTTTTAAAGAGTAAAGAAGGTCACTATTTAATGATAAAATTATAGGTCTCATAAGATATATATAAAAATCTGAATGCATATGTCTTTATATGTGTTATTTTATTAAATTTTTATATGTGTAAAAAAGTATAAAAATCACAATTAAAACTTTTTATTTAAACATAAGTAAAAATATAGAAGATTTAGGGAACAATGTGAGATGTTTATCAAAGTGTTTTATATATGTTTTACTTAACTAGAAATTGTGCATGCTTTACAAATATGCGTGGTATAATTATAACCACCAAGTACATCCTAGGCCAATAGCGTATGCCCAGGAATTGAAATGGTTAAACACATTATCTTTTCCTTTTAAAAATGCATGTAATTTAGGCGTTATTTTAAATACCATTTTAAAAATCTACTTGGAAAGTACAATAAAAACATACTTGAAAATAGTTCTTGGTTCTAAGAAGAAATCATAATACACAATTAACAGTGTTCAGAACTAAAAATTGATTTAAAATACCCACTACATTCTGAAACATAGGGGCATATGTAGTAGCATAGTTAATATATCACTTAATGTCAGTGTAATGTTTGTATTATAAAATATAAATAGTAATAATACAGCTATTAATCATAAGTACTAGCAAAAGTTCAACAAAAAACCTGAAGGATGTAAGAGGAGAAAATAATAAAACAAGGAAAAAGGGGATATAAGATTCATACAGCAAAAGCTTATGAGTTTTGAAGAATCCATTAGAACGGCTGTCCCTGGCAATAATGAGTAAGAGAAAATGAAAGATTCCATTAAAGAATAGTAGGAATGAGAAGGGTAGTGTCCTCACTCCACAAACAGAATAATCAGATTTTAAATAAAGAAGACATTATAGACAACTTCAGGCTAGCAGAATAAAAACGTAAGAAAAAACATTCAATTTTCTGGACATGTATAGCTAGGTAATACTGACTCAGGCATGAAAACCCTAAGCTGTTATGATAAAAGAAAAATATTTCTCAAATTCATTATTTTTAATAGCTGAGTAATATTCCATTGTGTAAATGTACCACATTTTTTGTATCCATTCCTCTGTTGAAGGGCATCTGGGTTCTTTCCAGCTTCTGGCTATTATAAATAAGGCTGCTATGAACATAGTGGAGCATATGTCTTTGTTATTTGTTGGGGCATTTTCTGGGTATATGCCCAGGAGTGGTATAGCTGGGTCCTCAGGTAGTACTATGTTCAATTTTCTGAGGAACCGCCAGACTGACTTCCAGAGTGGTTGTACCAGCTTGCAACCCCACCAACAATGAAGGAGTGTTCCTCTTTCTTCACACCCTCGCCAGCATCTACTATCACCTGAATTTTTGATCTTAGCCATTCTGACTGGTGTCAGGTGGTATCTCAGTGTTGTTTTGATTTGCATTTCCCTGATGACTAAGGATGTCGAGCATTTCTTAAGATGCTTCTCCGCCATTCGTGTCAGCTGACATTCATCCTAAAGCCAGGTTCAGAACTAAATGTTTTAGTTAGGATAGATGACAGAGGTTCTGGTTAGTCAACAAAATGATGGACTGGGTATTAGGACTATCTTGTACCTCACTGGTACAAATTGGCATAATTATGCTCTAATTGTATTTTGAGAGAAAAGTTTCATTTTAACAGGAAGGGTGATATGTAGGAGGAGCTAAGGTGGGAGGAGTACTGAGAGGAAGAGAAGGAGTAAGAAGAGGAGGAGAAGAAGGAGAGGAGAAGCTAGGTGATGAAAGAGAGAAAGAGGGGAGAGACAGGGAGGCATATGTTCATGCATCTCCACCAGTCAAAGATAGTTGATATATCTAGGTTGGGTAGTGGGTTACATCTCTGATTGAGCAATACCAAACTTATAAAGCCTTTGATTAACATGTAAAAAAATGTATAAGTGCAAAAAGGAAAAGGGGGCATGGGATAGGGGCTTTCTAAGGGGGGGGGGAATGGGGAAAGGGGATGGCATCTGAAGTGTAAATAAAATATTCAATAAAATATGGAAAAAAAAAGAAAAATATTTTAGGGCTGGCCACTTGGTATAATCATTTAAGAAGCTAACCCTAAGATACATGTTCTTGAGAGAGGTACTAAATAGGTTCTGCAGGTTGCATGTATATGTGTATTCTAGTGATGATGATGATGATGAGGAGGAGGAGGAGGAGGAGAATGGGGAAGAGGAAGAGGAAGAGGAAGAGGAAGAGGAAGAGGAGAATAATAATAACAACAATTGGCCATAAATTTGAAAGAGACCCAAGGATGAAGCATAGATGAGACAGGCTGGAAGAGGAGGAGATTGGGGTGAAGTAATTCTATTTTAATTAAATTTTTAAAGAGAAAAAAAATCTGTAGGTTAAAAATGTAGCCACTACTCGTCTCATTCTGAGCTGGTGAAATAAAATTAAATATTAGTAAAAATGTCAGCACACCTTTCTTCTTGTCTCCTTGGAATTTGGCAAGATTATTGTAAAACCTCTGAGAGTACAGAAGGCTAAAGTAGTTAACATAGGAAAGGGTCTCAGTGAGGGGGACCTGGAGGGGGCAGCACTTGGGATGTTAGTTAATGAAAAGTAAAATAGCTAACATAGTTTTGTAGAAGAAAATACAGAATAAGGAGACCTCCTTCTCTTACACAGAGACTTGTAATCCATGAATAATAGGAAATACAAACAATAAATCTGTGGCATTGTAGGAAATTTGAAAGGAGAGAAGCTATTGAAACAGAGGAACATGTAGATGCCTTACTCACTGGTGGAGAAGGCTGGTCCACTGCTCAGAGAGTGGTTGACTATTGTTTATGAACATAAATTAAAAATTGTGAACTCCTGTTTCCATGAAATCCCCTGATCTCAAAGCTGGAGTCTTCGAAAATACTTTGGAAGACTGAGAAGAGACCCTTGTTATGACCTCAGCTATCTGTTTACTTAGTGATAAGAACTCAGATATTAAGATTGCCTAGAAATTTATACTAGTCCAATAATTTTATAATATTGTTATTTCTTAATTGTTTTTGTGTCATATGTTATATAGTACTGATGTGTCATATTTGGTCTGAAGTAGATTACTTTGGTGTATATGTGTGTGTGCACACGCGCATGCATGTGTGTGTGTGTGTGTGTATGTGTGTGTGTGTGTGTATGGTATGTTCATGTGCACAGGCAAGCATGAGCAAATGCCAGCCAGCCCATTGGCTTCCATGAATTCTGTCTCTGCCTCACACATCACTGGGGAGATCCCTGAGATAAAAGACACGCCTTCCACTACCATAGCCAGTTTTACATGGATTCCAGGGACCCGACCTTGGCTTCTCACACCGGTATGGCAACTGTTTTGCCCACTGTGCCTAAGTAGATAATTTCAGTTCAAAAGAATCAATAATTTTTCATACCTTAACTCAAATAATTTTAAAGTAGAATTTAAATTAACATCATTTTCAAGATTCCAGAATTGTATTTTTTTTTCTATAGAGAATAGAAAAAATAAGTCAGAAATACACATTTACTGAATAGGGAGAAAGAAGTTGAAATATTTAATTTTAACTAAAATGTGATCTTTATAAATCTATGTTTAAATTTTTTTTGAGCTAATTATATAAATGCTTATTCAACATATACTTATAGGTCATATATATTAATAATAGAATTATTAGGAGCAAAACATTACTGCATATTTATAGTAGTATATTTTAATGTTCATTCTCTTTGGTCGAGTGCAGCACACTAAAAACCTTTTAAAATTCACCTATGATGCCTTCTGTGTCATACATCTGACAAAGAAAATGGTGATTTTTTAAAAATTACAACCACTAACAAAGTGTCCTGTAATAGCACATAAAAGTAAGACCTATTTATACAGTCAGTGGTTCTATAGAGTCAAGTGTTTGGTTGAATTTGACTAAATGTTTATGTCTTTGATGAGTCAAAACTAAGATAGAGCTGTAATTCTTGTGTCCCCTTGCCTCTTTTACTTTAGGTGACAAAGCAGTTCCATTAATGTGCCTGTTTGTAAGTGGCCTTAAATATTCTACTGGGGAGGAAATGCAAATCCCATTTGCTTTGATTCACTTGCTTGAGTAACCAACTTAGTTTTTACATCTGCGAGGACCACAATTCTCTCTACACCTTTAGGATGTTGAAGACAATAAGGAAGGCCGGTGACTCCAAATGTTATTTAATCATCCAGGAGAAGAGGCTGTATGTAGCATTCAGTATCATAGTTTTTCTTATTAGCATGGGTATTTCTGAGTGACCCTTGCTAATGTTTGCAAGGAATTTGAATGAGAAATGGGAGTACAGAATATATTCAGTGCACTGGGTTTGCATGGTAATGTTCCTCAGTACAATTTCCATCCTTTGTGCTAGTGTGCAGGGTAGGCATAAAAAAGCTTTCTGCTGCGAGCTTTGTGATCCAAAGTGGTCACTCATATAAGCAATGTACAAGACATCTGGCTTATATAAAGTGATTTGGATGTCATGTCATCAATAGTGTTTGAAAACCATTTTAAAGGATATGTGTTGTCGGCTCCCTACCATCTAGTCTTCTATTGTTTCTGATGGGTTTTGTTTGTTTAGTTTAGCTTAAATCAAGAGTACGTTTATATTTTGGGGAAGATTTTACTCTCTCTCCTTTATGTAGCAAGATCAGCATTAATGATGGGAAATTCATACTGTTAAGTATACACTGTAAGTAGCCTTTAGGCATTGCGTTACAAAACTGCACATAGCTCACTTGAGCATGTAGTAGGGAGGCTGAAGGAAAACTCTAACCGATAGTCATGATACAGAACATCTTATCTGTAGTGAATTTGCTCTATTAGCAATATATATGAGACACATTCTCTTTGTTGTACTTTTTCAAAGAAGTTCTATATGGAATAGTGACTTCAGAGTCACTATTCAGTTCTGCTGGGACACAGAGTGCTCTGCCCACCAGGTACAGACCTGCCAAATAAACTTTGATGGAACAGAGAATATAGGATCCCATCTCTACCCATTAATCAGGAATAGCAACCATACTGAAAGCATATTCCTGGGGTTATTAGGGCAGACAATGCTGAGGAATGAGGCCTTGGACATCTCAACTGTAGTAGATCTGGTCACAGCATTCTTTGCTTCACTGTTTATGAAACATGTCAGCTAGCAGATTCATTGTTACCAGAGAGGTGAGATTGCAAACAAGCCTTTGCTATACCTTATCCTGGAGGCCAGATCAAGACTCTTGTTTATAGACCATATAAACACTGTGGAGTAAGTTTAATACTGGTCAGAAAGTTCACCCCTGCAGGGGAAAACTATGGTGGTCAGTTTGCAGAATGCACACGAGAATGTCCAGAACATGTCTGGAACAATGACTGTGTTCACCACAGGCCACAAGTACGTAGGAATCAGTGGACGATTGTCTGAGGTAAAGGAGTGAAGTAGCCATGGAAGGTATTAGCAATGCTTTGCATCCATTTCAACATATATAAATGTTCTGTCTGTAGGTTCAGAAGAGTAAATGATTGAACAGTCTACACTGTTGGGAGAAGGAGATTTGGATATTGTTCATCCATAGTATTACGAAGGTTCTGGAAATCTTAAAATTTGTCTGTATGCTGAAGTGGAAGTGAATTATCCCTGGGACCTATATTCTCTAGCAAGCTTTGATCCTTCTCTGGGCTCACTGAGAAATCTTTATGAACATTTTTTTTCTTCCTCAAATCTGTGTGTCTGACCATATTTCCCCAAGGGAAAATGAACAGTGTTTTGCCACAGTCATCTTATGGTTCTTCATCATTGACTTTCTCCAGCAGCTCCACATGATCGGTGCCTACATCCTACAAGGTTACTTAGACCAGGTGCTCTTGAACCTGAAGATCACCTTGGAGGCCCTCTGATGAAGTCACTGCCAGCTTTCAGAATCAGTCTTAAACTGTATGTCCCAGCATCTATGCATCAATCAGACAAAGTGCTTAACTAATCATACAGATCCATTTATAGCTCCAGTCTGCCTGAGTTTTGCTAAACAAAGCTATAGGAACACCCTGTACTCATAGGATTGTACCTTCAGTGACTCCATTAGTCAGCATTGAGCCTCTACTGCCAGTTCACCATGCTCAGTTCCTATGAAAACCTTTCCATATCTGTCTTGCTGTACCATTTGGCCTGAGTGAGCCAGTTAATTAGTTAAGTCCTACCCTTCTGGAAATCAGTGACAGACTGGTGATGTTCTCAGATGGAAAACTTGCCCAAACCATGTGATGAACTCAGAATCACTGAGAATGTTAAGGTTACAGAAGCTGCAATTATTTCATACAGATTTTGGCCTTCAATATGGCAAATGTTGCATCTCCAACCTGATGACCAGTCTACATCTCTCTTGAATGTCTGTCTGGTTGGATGCAGATATCTAGTTTGCTTCTGGGTGTTGGGGGATGCAAACTAAGGCATAGTTATCTCATCATGGAACTCTGAGCCATGGCTGTATCCTTCTGCTCACTGTAACTGAAAAACAAGTTGATTCGGCAGGGAAAAGCTAACAGTAGGAAATATTGCTGTGAGGAGTAGGGGTACATTGGTGACTTGTCTCCTGGGATCAGAATTTCTAGAAGTGGATCTTGGCTGCAGAAGTCTGCGAGGATGTTATTCCTGCATGGATGGTTACAAAGAAATGTTCATAAATGAATGAAACTTGTTTCAAAGCCTCTGGTGTTCTCTACGGTCAATTAACCTGGTTTCAGTTTAAAGGTCAGAAAAGTTCTCTGACTATAAGGAAAGAAAAGGGACTGGGTTTGAACAATAAGGTTGAAACTCAAGAGCTCGCAGCACCAAAATAAATTGGAGCTACTTTGGTCACGCTCTTTCCTTCTCTGCTTCTCTCTAGGCATCTGTTCCACCTAATATGTTTGTGGCTGGTCAGTGGGCTAATGCATACAAACTGTCGTCCCAAAATGAGCCATATAGACCTAGTCTCTGAAGTTTATTTCTTTTTCAGTAGAAACACATTTAATGTCGTGGTGCTAAAGCACAAAATTAAAAAAAATAAATAAATAAAAAGGAAAAGGAAAAGAAAGGCCATGCAAATATACTCCTGTACAAATTGTATCAATACACACATCATTTGGAGGTTCAAGTAGATCTATTACTGGCACAATGAAGGAGATTTTAATACTGAGAATATGACCAGGGATAAGGAAGGTATTCAAAGTGAATTTGAAATCAAAGTAATACTAGGCAATGCCTGAGGCAAAACTGACCTGAGGAGAGAAATAGACAAAATACACCTTCATACCCAAAAACACCAAAGGCTGATTTTTCATAAATATTTGACCAACAATATCAACAAACAATAAACTTACATTTTAAAACAAACCAATAAATCTTATACATACTTCTTAGAATTGATTCTTCCCTGTTCTGGCCACCGAGCCAACTGGTTGGCTGTTGTTTGTGAATCAATTTAGATACAGATCTACAGCTATATTTTCTTTCTTCACAAGATAGAAAACTAGAAAATTTCTGCTTAAAGTAAAATTCTCTTCAATCTACAAGGCTCTTTCAATGGTATCTCTTAGTTGAACTGAACAGAAATCACTATTAACTTGGACCAAAATCAGCATATTATAAACACTACTTAAAAAGTATAGTCTTGGTTTTCTTCTTCCATTGACAAGCTATCAAGAAGTTTCATGGGGTTCATATGCAGGTTTTGGAAGGGTCGGTGAAGCTGTAGGACCAGAGATCTTCACAACCTAAGCCATGAGCCAAAGAAGTTATACTTTTCAGTTATGTTCCATTCAGATAATTCATTTTTACAATATAATGCTACATGGTACAACTACATTTGAGATAGATAAAAAGCCTCAGTTGTCCCCAAGGATATTTAAGTATTTGTTAAAGCATTACTAAATACTGTAAAAAGACTGTTAATGTGTAGGAAAGGCCTTTAATATTAGCACCAAGTTTAACGTTTATATTATCTTCCTCAAATAAAATAAAACACTGTGACCCAGGATGACTCACTTAATTAAATTCACACCTAGATCCTGAAACCCTGACTCACTTGTGAAAGGGATTATCATGCAAGCAGCTGGGGAGACTACTCTCACACCAGTCCAGCTACTAAAACATTCTAGTAAAATTTGAGGCAGCTGTAATACAGTTGCAGCTGCTGTTGCCAAAGTACAATTCTGTCTTCAGAAAACACCTTAAATCACTTCTATTTCAAACACCTTAGAGTAGATCTCTTTGTCCTCAGATGCATTCGATGAACTTTAGATAACCCTGCATTCATTTTCTCTTCTGGCCAGAGTTAGAGTTCTTTCTATATGTCCCTACAGAAGAACGGTGCTGTGCTTGGTACAGATATAATTTTACACTTAAATGAATGACTACCCTGTCTAGTACAGATGCCCTGGCTACAGGTCTTGTCTAGTTATATAATCAGAGTGTGGGTTCACTTTCCAAGTCAGTCAGGGTGTGTCTTGTGCTGCTCTCTCATGTGATATTAGGCTTAATAGAAGCATCCAAGGTGGTCTTTCCTTCTCTATTTTTGCTCTTTCTAATTAATGGGGCAGATTGAGCTGGTAACATGAAGAGGTGATATCTGTAGCAATAGCAGGGCAATGGCAGAGATAAAGGTGGAGGTAGGAATGAAAGTATCTCCAAAGAGTTCCTAAGAATGACTAGGAAGATGCAGTAGCAGAGACAACATAGCCTGTGAAGAGCCAAAGATGGGGAAAAGGCTCTGGTTTTTAGTAGACTGTCAGGGAACTGTCAGGCCTTAAGTACAAAAGATTCCAGAAAGCATAGCCCCAAAGCTGCTATAAAGAACGTAAGCTACACGATTAGTCACTACTGGGGTTGAGGGTTCTAATATCTGAAGTCCATTCAGGAGCTGTAGCACTAACACACACTGCTTGCTGCTCTCTGCTGCTGGCTACTGCTTCCACTCTCTTCTCTTAGAGGCTTCCAGTTACAAAACTTGCCAAGGAGTATGGAGGTACCGTTGGCTAAAGCATAGGGCAATAAGCCTTCCACCTGAGTATTTAGATCCATAACTGTTTGTGCTTTAGAGCCTTGAGATATAAGATCCTTGCTATCAAGACTTAGGGCTGTGATACTTTCTGTCTATAAGTTCAGAACCTATGCCTTGGGTACTCAGTGCTCTAAGACTGTTACTCTTCAAGAACTTCTCTTTGCTTACTCATGATTTTAATCGTTAGAGAAAAAGGACTCCAGGGAACTCAGTAGTAACGGGTGGAAAATTTGATGAACTAGTGACCAAATATCTTATAGAGTGCATACCTCTAGAGATTTTATAATCAAAGATTTAGGAAACATCAGGGTCCAAAAGCCAACCAAGAGCTCATTTTCAGATGCTAAATACTCAAGGATGTAGCAAGGTATAACTTTCTCTAAAATGTTGTTAGTCTGAGCTATGATTAACTTTGGCATTGTCTAAAACTCCATGTACCATCATTGTCTTTAATGGATTCTGCTAATACCCTTAGAATACAATAGGATACCACCAATCAAAAAGGACGTTTGTGCATAGAAGTAACTGGAATGCATCATAAGTTGCCAAATATCCTTAACGCTGTTTCTCAAAATCAAAGAAGCTCAACAAGTCCGGAATCTCCTCTGTGTGCACAGTAGCAGACAACACATATAACAACACATATTTCACTGTAGAAACGTATTCCTATGATCCCTCATCTATTGAATTCTTAAGAATATTTTTAGAATGTGCTGTCCTCACTCTATTGAATTCTTATGAGTCTTGTATCCTACTCTATGGTACACTTACTAAAGTGCATTCCCTTTTATTACATTCATTTAGAAAAATGTCACACGTATAGTAAACTGGGGACATATTCAATATGATAAAGGGACTTGAAGAGTATAGTTTGGAACCAAGAGAGTATTGACAGTCCCAAAACAAGACCATAAGGATATACATAGATTTCCTTATCTATGGTTTTACAGTTAGTGATTTCCATTTCCTATGGCCAGTAACCTTCAATACCACAGGGTCATATCATCACAACTCTGAACAAAGCACATATGATAACAGAGAAACTATATTCACATGAATTTTATACATTATATTTTACAATTATTCTATTTTTACCATAAATTATTTTAATCTCCTATTGGACCTAGTATATAAATTAAACTTTATTATGTGCATGTGTGCATATATGTATAGGATTAAAACAAAATATATACATTTAGTACTTGTGATGAATAATTCTAATTACGAACTTGACACAACTTGGAATCATATAGGAAGACTCTCAGTGAGGGACTGTCTAGAACAGCTTGGCCTATGGGAATGTCTGTGTGGAATTTTTCTTGATTCCTTTAACCAACATAAGAAAACTCAGCTTGAAACTGGATACAGTCACTCCATAGTTTTGGACTCTGGACTATGTAAGAGCAAAGAAATATAGCCAAGCACAAAGCATGGGTGTATCTATTTCTCTCTGCCCTTGACTGTAAATGTTATATAATGGTCTGCTTCAACGATCTGCTGCTATACCTTTCCCAGAATGGACTATAACCTGGAATTGTGAACTAAAATAAGCCTTTTCTCCCTAGTTGCTAAGTCAGGATGTCTTACCAAAGCAACAGAAATGAAGCTAGGATAGGACTTTCAGAACTCACTGGAAGTTTTAGAATGTATCTCCCACAAATATATGAAGGATTACGAGACTATTATATATTGTAAGAAAAAAATTCTGGCATAATTTACTAAAAATATATACAAAACATTTCAGGTCAGTTAGGCCAATGGCTGAATTCTAATTGCTAGGGGTAGGATTGACTTGTTTCATTACAGGTATGACATCAGAAATTCCCTTACAATAAGTTTCTCCATCTACCCATATAATTTGATCTGTAATAATCTACTCTCATTGTCTGTGACTCATTTGACTAGTGAATCAGACATAAACTTACAAGAAATGGGGCTATTACAGATATTATAGGAATACTGAAATTCTGATGGTTTTACAAGCCTGCATAATGACCCTGGGAATCGTAATGCCCGCTTCTGGCTTACATTTCATGACAGAAGTGTCGGGAGGGAGGAGTTCACAGTTGTTACTTGAGGTTTCCTACCTGTTGTGGTTTGAATGCATGTGACCTCTCAAAATTCATGTGTTCAAATATTACCTAGCTGATGTCAATAGTTAGGGCGCTTAGGACATGATTAGAACTTGATGATAGAGTGCACATGAAATTAGTTAATGCCCTTGTTTTTTTTAAAAAAAGTAGATGAACCCCCTTTGCCTTTCCACCACGAAGACAAAGGTAGAAGACATCATCCTAGAAGCAGCAAGTGAGACTGTATGTGACCCTGAACTCATTGGTGACTTAATCTGTGATTCCTCTTCTTACTGAAGTATGAGCAATATGTTTCTGTTGTTCAAAAATGACCTCATGAGGTAATTTGTCATAGCACCTTCAATAGACTAATGCATTGTCACAATAGAGTTCACTCTGTGCCCAATGCCTCCACTCTTTTTCTTCTACTAGTATCCTGAGTTTAGCACAGCCGATGGAGGCATTTATATTGTTCTGTCGATCTGTTTCCTTAATGGTCATGGTGTGAGCTTGACCTGCGGCTGCGCTGCCTATGACTGCAGTAGAAAAGAAGTTTGTCAGTGATGCCACTGAGGCTGCTTGATTTTCAGCTAAGATTCTGAAGCAGAAATTTACACCTATCTATTTCTCCATGAACAATCTCTACAGGGTCATCGGAAGTGTCCAGCAGATCACATCAATATACCAATTATCATTGTTACAGTGGTCAGTTCACACAATCATTTTTTTCTCCCGATGTCTCCTTCCCCTCTGATCCTTCCCCCATGTTGTCAGTGAACTACTTTCCAGCTACTTAGAGCACCAGGTTTTCAACACTCTCAGGCTTAATAGGGTGGAATTAGAAAAGATAATTGTATAGAGGATTGCTGGCATAAGCCATGCCATTATTGGAGGGAACCCAATGACCCACATTGATTAAAAATAAACAAGACAGAATTAGGATAATAAACACCTACATTCATTCTTCTTCTAGCCTATAATATCCTAGTTTCATTAGTGAAATCAAATCAGAAGATAAGGAATGGTTAGGGACCCTGCAAATACATCCTACATGGGCCAGTCTTATGCTGCACCCAGAAGAGAAACA
This sequence comes from Arvicanthis niloticus, assembly GCF_011762505.2. NCBI lineage: Eukaryota > Metazoa > Chordata > Mammalia > Rodentia > Muridae > Arvicanthis > Arvicanthis niloticus. The sequence continues at coordinate 97,917,668 of NC_047661.1, forward strand.
CCAATCAAAGAGTGTACAGAGAGGGATTCATGGCTCCAGATACATATTAGCAGAGGATGGCCTTGTCTGACATCAATGGGAGGGGAGGATCTTGGTCCTGTGGAGATTTGATGCCCTGATGTAGGAGGATGCTGGAGCAGTGGGGTGGGAATAGGTGGGTGGGGAAGCACCCTCATAGCAGCAAAGGGGAGGGGGAAGAGTGGATGGAATGGGGACATTGTGGAGGGGTAACCTGGAAGAGGGATATTATCTGAGATGTAAATTACAGGAATGATTTATATATACATATAAATTAATCATTATATTTATAAATATTCTAACATATTAATATATATTAGAAAAAAGAACATGCAGAGTAAACTTGTCTGCCAAATCTCTAAGTTCTTTTAATTGGATAAGATATACTATCTTCTGCTTCTCAGTTTACATGTAAATTATGGTAGTTTTTTTTTTTTAAACTTCAAGTACTATATTATTCATTGTGTTCTCTTAGAACACTGCTATTCTCTTCCCATCTTTTATTTCCCTATGCAACTATATATGGATTATTTGGTTTGATTCGGAAATCAGTTTTTTTCTTATTGTTTGTTTCATAATTGTTTTATGTATGTCTATAACCTATATGTATTATATTGTAATGTGTGCAAGCTGTATATCTGTACCTCTAGAGGTCAAAGGTTGATAGCAGCTGTCATTTGTTTGTTTGTTTTTGTGACAGGATCTCTTACTGAAACTGGAGCTCACTGATTTTTGCTAGAATAGCTGAGCTGTGACATTCAGGGTTTGCCTGTCTCTGCTACTGTGCTGAGGTTATGGGTGTGTGTCAACATGCCTGCCTTTTAAATGGGATTCAGACTTAAGTTCTTATGCGTGTGTGGCAAGCAATCAGCTACTTAGTAAACTCCCAGCTCCGTAACTGTTTCTATATAACCCATTTACAGTGACATTGTGCTACTGCCTAATGTGTCACATGCAGTAATTAACAGGTGTTTGATTAAAAACAGGCATATATGACATGTTGGAACTATACGAACTCTTATGTACTTAAACTCTATAAATAATAGTATTATTAAAATTATTAAAAATAAGTCCTCAAATGTAAATAATTGTTATAGCCATGACATTTATAAATCTTGGCACTTATAAATCATGACCAAGCTGTATGCATAACACATTTTATCTCAAATAATAGAAAAGGCTATTTTCTAGCAATTTCTATATTCATATTTGTTTCTCAGTTCTTGGGGGAGTTATAATATGATATTATTTTTATTGAATCTAAACATGTCTTTTGTTTAACAATTTCAGTTCAGGAGCACTAAGGAATGAATTAATACATGTTTCTGGAATTTTTAAAGACATCCATCTGATCATGAGTAAGCTAGAAAGACATGTGGACTATGAAGGAAACTAACATGTCCTAGTATGTGCAGGCCAGATACAGGATGCTTTAATTGATTTAAGACCATGACACACAATATTAATGTGCTTCTGTGTGTGGATTTCGAAACAAAGGCCCAGAATTTCATGGGTGGAATACTTTTAGAACTAAACATGAATACTATTTTTTTTAAAAAAGCAAATCATTTGTTTTTCTCCTTATTTGGGGGGAATGACTCCCTCTTGTATATAGCAAGAGAAGTTAATGTTCTTTTTTGTAATTTTAAAAGATTGGCAGCATATCAAGAACATTCTATGTCATCCAACTGATTCATTTTGTCTGCTTTATCAACCAATAAAATATGTCTTTTAAAAGGTAAAGATAATTTACACAGCGTGGCACAAAAGCAGCTTGGTAGTGTCAAACTGGTGGTGCATTAATGTAGCAGGTATGAATTTGCCTGATCAAAATCTCCCAGAGCTAGAAGACTGTGTTGTTATTGCAGCATGCCAGCACCAGCTGACATTGGTGTTGAGTGTAGCTTCCTCAATGGCAGTCAGTTATCTACTGGGAGACTGTGAATTATGGAATGATGCCTGTATCATCTGTCATGCCAAGTTTACAAAGAACACACCGAAAGCAGTCTCTTTCATGTTTTTGACAATATTTCAGAAAGATTAACAGTATGTTATTATGCAGACAATAAGCTCTATGTAGATGGTCAGTCTTCAGCAATGCTTGAACATTTTCTATAGATCACTGGATTGTTTCATAACTCCAAAGATGTAATGAACACCACATGACAATGTCCAGTCCAGTATGATTAAGGAGAGAATAAGGCAGGCCAACCAAGTTGCTTGTGAAAGGTGCTATAATCAGGGCTGGATGACAATGGCACACACCTTTAATCCCAGCATTTGGGAGACAAAGTTAGAGTCTAGTCTGGTCTAAAGAGTGAGTTCCAAGGCCACAGAGAGAAGCCCTTTCTCAAAATAAAGAAAAAAGAAAGAGAGAGAAAGAGAAAGAAAGAAAGAATGGATGAAAGAAAGAAGAAAAGGTACAATAATTAAATATTGTTTTAATATTTCAAAATATTGATGATATTTGCTAAGAGTGAAGCAATTCTTTAGCCCTAAGGCATTTCTTTACAGCACAAGTCATCATTTTTTTCTATGACAGACTATTCAAGTTCTATGTCCACTATCACAACTATTCAATGTATCATTGTAGTGAGACAGTAGTCATAAGCAATTTAGGAATAAATTTAGGACTTTATCTGTTAGAAGCCGACTTGTAGCAGAAAGAAGCTATCAGCTTTGCAACCATCTCGAGACGAATACCCTGACATGAGACTTGGTTTTCAACAGCCTACAACAGCTGAGCACACTCTGATAAATATCTTGTTTATCCCACGTATCTTGTTTTGTTCTTTAGTGCCCCCAGCAGCAAGGCGCATGTGCTATCCATGCCTGTAAGGCGCATGGTGCACGTGCTATCCACGCTATGCACGCCTGTAAGTCATACATCATATCCACAGCTGCAAGGCACGTGGTATCCACATGCCTACATGGAACGTGACAAAGTGTATAAATACCCCAGACTTCCCTTCAAAGGGAGAGACATGAAGAGAGACAATAAACGAGAGACTTGAGACTTGATCACACACCCTGTCTTGTCTCCATTCTTTGTGTCTCTTGCTAGGCCCTGACCCAGGGACCGGAGCAACAGAGCAGGCTGGGACATTTTGTCCTCAAAGCGTGAGGCAGAATGGTCTGCAACACAGTGGCCGCCAAGCCGGGCAGCGTGGGCCTCAACATTTATCTGTATAAAACTTTGTGAAAATGATATTGGAATTTTATACTCTTTCAATATGCCACCAAATATTTTTGTCTTTTATTAATCAACTTTAAATCTGTAAAACCGTATTCTTAGCTCATGTGCTATATAAAACCAAATAGGGTTTTTATATTTCATATTCATATTTGACTCATAAGTAGCTTGGGAATCTCTTCATCTAAACATTTGGATTTACTCTCTTCTATAGCCAGGTAGTTAATAGTTCTGACAAATATATGTAGCTAGACTTGTGATACTATGTAGAAATCTCACATTTCTGCCCTTCATCTATTTTTTTTTAATCTTGCATTGTGATAAAATATTGTGACAAAAGCAACTTTTACTTATTTCTTTTCTTTTTAGGTTTTACCTTTCACTTTTAAGTGCATATGAGTGGGTCTGAGTATGGGTCTGTGCAAATGAATGCAGTGCCATGGAAGACAGAGGATACAGCTGGATCTCCTGAAATTGAGGTTAAAGGCAGCTGTGGGCTGTCCTACACAAGGCACTAACAATGGAACTCTAGTTTTTTTGTAAGTACAGTGTTCACACTGAACCCCAGTCCCAGGGAAAGCAACTTAATGGAGGATCACAATCCTAGGATCCAGTCCTTCACTGTGCAGAAGACATGTCAGCAAGATCTTAAGGCAGCTTCCTACATTGCAGACCCAGAGAGAAAACGGAGATGAATGGCCCAGTTCAGCTAACCATCTCCTTTTTATGCAGCTTTAGTCACAAACTGTGGAATGGTATTTCCCACAGTTGAGGTAGATTTTTCTCACCTTGGTTAACCTAATCTAGATAGTCACTCACAAGTATTTCAGCATGTTAACTTTTTTCTAGATAATTCCTGACATACATGTCCAGGGGCTGGTCTCTTAGGTAATTTGTAAATTCTATCAAATTGACAGTAAATATAAACCATTTTACCTCTCAACAGGTTTTCATCAAAAGGAAGACCATGGAAGTAAAGACACTTTTAGGCAAAAAACTAGAATGGCAGTTGCGAATTTGCTGTGCTGGACACGATTTCTGCAAAGCTGAGAGGGAATCATGTTCTTTCATACATAATATTTTGATCATATTTTTTCCACTGCCACCTCCTCATTCACACACATTCATGTTATTTCTCCCTATTAATTAAAAAAGCAAAACAAAAAGCAAAACAAAGAAAAGCCAACAAGATTTTAAAAATATGCCAAAAATAAAACAAAATATACAGAGCTTGTGTTGTCCAACTGTTCCTGGACCTGGGTCTTTCCCTGAAGTATGAGTCACATTCCACTGGAAAAACTGATTTCCCTTTACAGCAAGTAGAAAATAGCTTCTTGGTTAGAGGTTGGGTTTTGTGTCCACCTCCCCTTCTCAGTGCTGGGATTTGTCTGGTTTGAATCTGTGCAGGTCTTTTGCATGCTGTCACCACTTCTGTTAGTTCGTATGTGTATCAGTCCTGTTGTGTCTGAAAGATGCTATTTCCTTAGAATCGTCCATCATGTCTGCCCTTAGAATTTTTCTGCATCCTCTTCTGAGTGGATTTGTGAGTCTTGAGGGAAAGAAATTGATAAACACACTCAATTTATTGCTAGAGTGCTCCTAAGTGAGAGGATTTCTTAAAGTATTGACATTAATGAAAGATAGACACAGGAGGACAAATGGAAGGAGAGAAACGTTGAATATCTTGCCTTGAATGTATGAATGAAAGAAAGATGTTTACAGACCAAGTCACCTAAACTAAAATGCTTTGTGAGAAATAAGTTGATTTTAAAACAAGGAAACAGTGGAATTCATTACCATCATGCAAGCTAACAGCCCAGTAATTACTTCACCCAACATGTATATTATGCAATTATTTTATTAAAAGTGAAGACTATATTTTCTGTCCTCTATTATAGTCAGGCTGCTGCCATTCAAAAACAGTGCTAAGAAATGGTATGGACATTTGACCATGCCATGGCCTTCTATCCATTTTAGTCATTTAACTTTCAATAAATCTCCTCATTGAACTCAGCTAGTTTTTATTTTCCTCTCTATAATCATGTCTACATTGAGGCTCTTCTTCTCTTTGCCCTTTAGACGCGCTGTCCTTTTCTTTCCTGTCTCTCAAAATATTGTTCTTTTGCTGACTCTGAAAAGACTTTCTCTCATCAACTTTGCAATTTCTTCAGCTCTTGTTTTATCATTACTTCTTTGGATGACCATTTGCCTCTAGCCATGTTGATTCCATGACTGTTTACATATCACCTTACATTGTTTTCTTTTAAACATCTAAACGAGTTTAAAGGTTGTATAGAAACTATAATTTATAAGATATATGGGCTGCAGAGATCCCTGTGCTGGAAGTAACCTGAGGACTAGCATTCATGGCATCAGAAGGCACCATACAATTTACAAAGGAGTGAGGCAACTAACAGTCTTATCCAGCTACAACAGTAATGAACTACAATAACCAGCATGGCACAAAAACCATAAGGGTGCAGTAGTGGCACTCATACTAAAAAGCAATAACCATAACCAATGGCACTCAAAGAAGTTTTGGAAACAAAGGAAAGCTGAGCATTAGGGAGATGACCTTCCCCAGGGAAGAGCACAATTGCTTGTTCAGTACCAATGATCATCTCTGAAAACATACATACAATTTGGATGGGACATTATTCAGATTGAACAGGTTATATTTGTGAATATACATATATGTATGTATATGTGAATATACATATATGTATGAAATAATAATAAGTGAAAAAAGAGGTCATTGATTTGAAGGAGAATGGGGAGAGATACATATAGGGAGGTTTAGAGGAAGAAACGGAAAAGAATAAATACTGTAATTAAGTTATAGCTAAAAAATGGGTTATACATTTCATGAGATATGACAATAATCATTTTGTTATTAAGTCTATTATATAAGCATGGTATCTAGTGTAGACTAAGTTATCAAAACCTTTTTTTTTTATCATTAATCACAAAAGAAAAGCAAGTTAAAACAATAAGGATACATTGCCCCATACTTCTCAGAATTACTATCATAGAAAGAAAGAAAGAAAGAAAGATAACATGTTAGGAAAAGAAATCATATACCTGCTGATGAAATTGTAGATTTGTATAATCACTATGCCAAATGGTAGCATTAAATACAGAACTACAGTAGTATAAATCCAATAAAATGAACATCAATTATGTCAGAGAGATATCTGCCTTCCCACATTTGTGCCGGCATTAGTCACCATAGCCATGGTGTGTCATCAACAGATGAACAGATAAAAACAAGTGTGCTATTTATACATGATGGAATACTTGTGATATCTTTGTTTGTCTTCAAAAACATTTCCATCTTTTTGCCATATGTATGTGGAAGACAGAGTTAAGGAAAGAGGCTAGATGAAGGAAGAAAAACTATGATGTGATTTCACATACATTCAGAATAGAAAAACTCAAATTAATAAAATGAAAAAAAAACTGATTGTAACCATGAGATGAGACTGGGAGCCTGGGAAATGCTGATCAAAGGGAACAAACCTTTTTAAGATTAATTAATTAATTAACTCACTTTACATTCCACTTACTGTTTCCCTTCTGGCCATCTCCTCCCATAATTCTTCCCCATTCCCCTCTCCTCCTCTGAGTGAGTCCCCCCCCCACCCCACCCCCCGAGGATCACTCCACTCTGGCATGTCAAGTCTTTGTGGGGCTAGACATATCCTCTCGCACTGAGGTGGCCAGACTTTTCAGCCCTGTTTGAACAATGTATCTATGGACAAGCAATAGCTTTTGGGATAGCCTGTGCTCCAGTCAGGGAACAAACTTTTAGTTGGATAGGACCAGCATATCCTAGAGAGTTACTGTATATCATGGTAACTATGATAACAAGAATATATTATGTTTTTGAAAATTGAGGTTAAAATAGATTTGAGGAGTTCTTCCCATAAAGTGAGAAGAATGTGAGACAATGCATAGGTTTAAACATGAATTAGCCACGCACAGTGTTTATGTATACCAATTCATAATACTGGATACAAAACATGTACAAGTTTTACTTACTAATTAAAAACATAAAGTTGTTGGATAATTGAACCTGTGAACAAATAAATTCTAAAATCTAGTATTTTTTTTTATCATACTTTGTTTTTCTACTTGAAGAGCAATTTCTTTAGTACAGAACTCTGATATCATTTTTGTTACTGTTCTCATATGAACACTGTGAATTTCATGAGTGGATGTTATTTTCTTTTTTCCCTCCTATGGATACTGATACTTATTTAGCCTAGTGTTGGAAATATTCAGTGATGGATTTCAGAGCTGGGATCTTGTCTGCTCATTGTTGCACCTTTAATAATTTTATGTGGTATGTACCCCGATGGATGAGCCCATAAAGATACAATATATGTTCAATGTAAAAAATGAGCCAAATGCCTCATGACGTTAGTCTGACATGTTTAACATATGCATAAACTTTAGTGTATGGCAACTGATGAGTATAGATACTAACATTTACATAAATTATAATGACGAATATTACTTTTCTCTAGGGATATGGTAAGCTGGACACTCAGTTGCATCAACAAATGTAAACTATTGTCAAGGGATCAGCACTGCTAAGACTCCTTAGTGGATACAGACCAGAGACAGCTTCTCTTTGGTAACACAAGTAATAACAGAAAAAAGCATGTAGCATGAGTATTTAAACCAGAGTCCCTGAGAAGAGCTAAGGGAAATGGGAGAAAGGGAATGAGCATGAGGAACTAGGGGAAGCTCAACAGGGAATACATGGTGATCAGAGCCAGGAAGAAGGTTTGAACCTCTTAGAGACAATAAGAAAAGACTGACATGGACCGCTATGCATTCAAATTCCCTGGCTCACAGGTCTTCATGCATTCCCTGAGGCCTGCTGCCATCCAGGACAAAAAGGTAAGATTCCTACACCCCAGTTCTCTGCCTGTTGGGTCTGCCTGTTGTCCCCCAAGTCCAGCAGTGGTGAGATCTGCCTTGTACCCTGACTGCTTCATTTCCCAGTCCTTAGCTCTGCCTACATTCCCAGAAGTCTGCTGCCATCAGTGAAAACAAGGGTTTCCTTGCTGGTCCCCCTAAAACACTCCCAACAGTGGTAAACTGTACCTGCTTTTCTGGCGTTCATTTTCTTGCCCACAACTGTGCCTGCATTACCCAGTTCTCTTACTGAAGTGAGTCCCAGATTTCCTAACACAGCTGAAGCAAAAGAAAACGACTTTAAATCCAACTTTATGAAGATGATACAAACATTTAAAAAGGAAATGAATAAATCCCTTAAAGAAATACAGGAAAAGACAACCAAACAGGTGAAAAAAAATGAATAAAACTGTTCAAGACCTGAAAATAGAAATAGAAGCAATAAGGAAAATGCACAACATATAAAAAGAAAGCAGTTGGAGATGGAAAACCTAGGTAAGAGAACAGAAAGTACAGACACAATTATCACCAACAGATTATAAGACATAGAAGAGATACTCTCAGGTGTAAAAGATGAAATAGAAGAAATTGACACATTGGTCAAAAAAAAAATGTTAAATCTAAAAAGCTTGTAACACAAAGCAACCAGGAAATACGGGACACTATGAAATGATCAAACCTAAAATTAATAGGAATAGAAGACTCCCAGCTCAAACGACCAGAAAACATTTTTCAACAAAATCCTAGAAGAAAATTTCTCTAACCTAAAGAAAGCAATACCTATAAATGTACAAGAAACTTACAACATATAAAATAAGTTGGAGCAAAAAAGGACAATCCTGCTGCCATGTAATAATCAAGACATTAAATGTAAAGAACAAGGAAAGAGAACTAAAAGTTGCAAGGGAAAAGACCCAAGTTTCGCATAAAGACAGATTTATTAGAATTGCACCAGACTTCACAACAGGGACTTTAAAAGCCAGAAGGGCCTAGGCAAATGTTTTGAAGGCTCTAAGAGATCAAAGATGTCAACCCAGACTATTATACCCAGCCAAACTTTCAATTACCAGAGATGGAGAAAACAACATATTCCATGACAAATCCAAATTTAAACATCATCTATCTATAAATCCATCTCTACAGAGAATACTTGACGGAAAATTTCAAGACATGGAGGTTACGTACACCCAACATAACTTAGGAAATAAATTATTTTACAACAGCAACACCAACAGAAGGGTAGCACATGCACACACACACGTGCATGTGCACACACACGTGCATGAGCCTGTGCGCGTGCGCACACACACACACACACACACCCCATCACTACCACCACCATCAAAATAACAGGAATTAATAATCATTGGTCATTAATATATCTCAGCATTCATGGACTCAATTTCTCAATAAAAAGACACAGGCTAACAAAGTAGATGTAAAATCAGAATTCATCATTCTGCTGCATACAAGAAATTCACCTCATACCTCAGCACCAAAAATACACATTGCCTCAAATTAAAGGGCTGAAAAAAGATTTTTAAAGCAAACAGATCTAGGAAGCAAGCTAGAGTAGCCATTCTAACATCTAATAAAATTCACTTTAAACCACAATTAATCAAAAGAGATGGGGAAGGACACTTCATACTCATCAAAGAAAAAAAATCTACTAAGATGATATATCATGTTGAATATCTATGCACCAAATACAAAGACACTTGTATTCATAAATGAAACATTACTAAAGCTTAAATCACACATCATTGGGGGAGAGATTTCAACACCAGATTCTCAACAATGGACAGGTTATTGAAACAGAAACTAAACAGAGAGACAACGAAAGTAAGAGATGTTATGAACCAAATGGACCTAGCAGATATTTACAGAACATTTCACTCAAACACAGACAAAAAAATACCTTATTCTCAGCAGCCCATGGAGTTTTCTTCAAAATTGACCATATACTTCGCCACAAAACAAGCCACCATAAATACAAGAAAATTAAAACAAGCTCCTATATCTTATCAGACCACCATTGATTGAACCTGGACTTCAACAACAATAGAAACAACACAAAGCCTACAAATTCGTAGAAACTGAACAACTCTCCACTCTATGACCTCTAGATCAGGAAGAAATTAAAGATCTTCTAGAATTCAATGAAGATAAATGCACAACATACCTGAACACTATGCAAGCAGTGCTAAGTGGAAAGATCATAGCACTAAGTGCCTTTATACAAAACTTGGAGAGAGCCTATACTAGCAACTTAACCATACACCTGAAAGCTCTAGAATAAAAAGAAGCAAACACACTCAAGAAGAGTAGAAGGCAGTAAATAATTAAACTAAGGCTGAAATTAATAAATGAAAGACAAAGAAAATAATACAAAAAAATTTAATGAAACCAAGAGGTTCTTTGAGAAACTCAACAACACACAAAAATTTTTAGCCAAACTAAAAGGCAGAGAGACAGTATCCAAATAAACAAAATCAGAAATGAAAAGGGAGACATAACAACAGACACTGAAGAAATCCAAAGAATCATTACATCTAAAACCTCTTTGCTACAAAATTGGAAAAATCTGAATAAAATAGACAATTCTCTTGATAAATATCACTTACAAAAGTTAAATCAAAACCAGGAAAACAATTTAAATAGACCTATAAACTCCAAGCAAATAGAAGCAGTCCTTAAAAGCATGCAACGGAAAATAGCCAGGGACAGATGGTTAGGTGAAGAATTCTACCTGACCTTCAATGAAGAGGTAATACCAATACTCATTAAACTATTCCATAAAATAGAAACAGAAGGAACATTGCTGAACTTATTCAATGAGACCACAATCAGCCTGATACCTAAACAACACAAAGACTTAACAAAGAAAGATAATTTCAGGCCAATTTCACTTATAAATATTTGTACAAAAAATACTTGATAAAATACTCACAAACCTAACTCAAGAACACACCAAAAATACCATGATGAAATAAGTAACATCCCAGGGTTGCAGGGATAGTTCAACATATAAAAAATATATTAATGCAACCACCATATAAACAAAGTGAAAGAAAAAAATCACATGATAATCTCATTAGATGCTGAAAAAGCCTTTGACAATGTTCAATTCTCCTTCATGACAAATGTCCTGGAAAGATCAGAGATATAAGGTACATACCTAATCACGAGAAAGGCAATATACAGCAAACCAATCGTCTTCGTTGAAATTAAATTGATAGAAACTTAAAGCAATTCCACTAAAATCAGGGACAAGACAAGGGTGCCCCATGTTCTTCACTTCTATTCAATATAGTATTGAGGTTTTAGCTAGAGCAGTAAAACAACTAAAGGAGATCCAAGGGATATAAATTGGAAAGGAAGAAGTTCAAAGTATTTCTACTTTCAGATAATATGATACTATACACAAGTGACACACAAAATGCTACTAGAGAATACTTATAGCTGATAAACACCTTCAGCAAAGTGGCTGAACCCAAAATTAGCTTTAAAAAATTAGTAGCCCTATTTTATACAAATAACAAACAGGCTGAAAAAAAGATTAGGGAAATAACACCCTTCATGTTAGCCACAAATAATATAAAATATCTTGGTGTAACTCTAACCAAGCAAGTGAAAGACCTGTACGACAAGAACTTAAAGTCTGTGAAGAAAGAAATTGAAGAAGATATTAGAAGATGGAAAGATCTCCCATGCTCAAAGATAGATAGGATTAACATAGCAAAAATGGCCATCTTACCAAAATCAGTTTACAGATTTAATGCAATCCTCATCAAAATTCCAACAAAATTCTTTACAGACCTTGACAGAGAAATTCTCAACTTCATATAGAGAAACACAAAACCCAGGATGGCTAAAACAGTCACAAACCATAAAAATTTTTGGAGGTATCACCATCCCAGGCCTCAAGGTTTGCTACAGAGCAGTGATAAAAACTGTGTGGGATTGGTATGGGAACAGACAGGATGATCAATCAATTGAATCAAATTGAAAGCCCTGAATTAGAGATTGGGGCAGTACAAGAAATCCTACAGAATCGATTAACCTGAACACATAGGGGCTTACAGACACTGAACCACCAAGCAGAAAGCATGCATAAGAAAGATCTAGGCTCCCTACATATAGACAACAGATATACTGTTTTGTCCTCATGCAAGAACTCTAACAGCAGGAGCAGGGTCTGTCTCTAATAGTTACTGGATCCCTTTCCCCTAACTGGACAGCCTCGTCTAGCATTAATAGTAGAAGATGAACCTAGTTCTACTGTAACTTGATCTGTCAAGGTGGGTCAATATTCATGGGAGATCTCTCTTTCTCTGAAAAGAAGAGGAGGGAGAGCATAGGGATATAAGATGTGAGAGGGAGGGAATGGGAAGAGAGGTTGCAAGAGAAGCTCTGTTTGTGATGTAAAGTAAACCAATCAGTTAATGAAATAAAAAAGAAAAACATAAAAAAAGAAAACAATTCAAACTCAGATTCTCCTACTATGCAGCAACTGCACCAATCCTTATATGATCACTAAAGGTATGAAGATTTCTTCTTACTAGTTAAAAATTCAGCTAAGAAGACCCCTGCTGGGTGTTCTCTAAGTCAGTTCCCCATGACTTTTCTTAGAAATAGCATCAGAACTCATAAGTGGAGAATTCAGTCCCAAGGTATGACAATTAGTTTTTATTACCAATGTAACACAACCTAAAGCCCTGAGGAAAGACTCTCAATGGAGATTGTCTGGATCAGCTTAGCCTGGGAGCATGTCTGTGGGGGATTGTCCTGATTACATTAATGAATTAGGGAAGACTAATTCTGAAAGTGACTATGTCCTGCATTTGGATCCTGGAGGGAATAACAGAGTATAGAAAGAATGCAGAGTCGAGGTCTCCATTCCACCTTCACCCTTCAGTCACATACACAGGTGGAGGGTGTGAACAGGCCCTAGAGAGATTTACATACTAATGAGGTACCTGAAGGCCAGAGGTGGAGCCGATTAAACATTCCTCCCCAGCCCCTTCCCCTTCTCCCCTCCCCTTTTTAAACTCAGGTAGATCCTGGGTTTTAGGGGGTATGCATCAGATCCATCCACTGTCTGCCATGTGAATAAACCGGTTTTGGAAACCCAAGGACTTCCTCGTGTGTTGGGGCTGCGCCACCATGAGGAACCGTGAGGAGCCGGAAAGAGGCTTTTAGTTAATGAACAGCCAGTCCCAACTTCCAGCTGGAGGAACCCAGAGCGTTCCCAGCCGACTACCCACAGCATGGCGGGAGGAACCCTGGGATCCCCAGCCTTATTTTTTCCCTACAAAGATGTTTGTAGTATATTCTCTTATTCTCTTGATTCTGGACATGACTAGCCACTTCAAGTTCATGCCACTTGGACATCACCACAATAATGAGCAGCAGCTTGAAGTTTAAGCTAAAGTAAGTCCTTTCTCCTCTAAGTTGCTTTGTTTGGGGGTATTTTATCACATCAACAAGAAATAAAACCACAAAGTTTACCTCTATTTCAAATCCAGTCATAAGTCTTGGCCGAGGAAGTTTTGATACACTGATTATATGTTGGAGGATTCCCATGACTCCTCCTTGGATTAGGGTAATTTGTAAAAGCGACATAAGCACCAATAAATTTGCCTATCAAAAAGAATATTTTTAAAGGGTATAAGTAAGCCAGTTAGATGTAGAAATAGGAAGAGAGACACAAAAAGATCAGAGATTTCAGGCACAGGCTCTCCTGCTGGCAGCACCTAAACCATGTGGCAGTGTAAGCACAAACTTAATTCATAGATGTAGACTGAATAATCTATTTACCTACTATATAAATGTTGAGACTTCTATATGCATATTATATATTTAATCAGGAAAGGGAAGGAATTGAATTTGTAAGAGATACATAACAATCCTTACCTTTGAGAAATTATGACAACTTCAACATTAATTAATAACCAAAGGCGAATGCAAGGTAATAAGAGAAGTCATAAGACACACATACATACACACATACACACACACACACACACACACACACACACACACGTACATGTGCAACAGTGCAAACCAACAGTGCAGCCAGAACGGAGGTAAGAAGAAAAACAGAGTGGGCAAGATGGAAGGTTTTGAGTTTTCCTTCTGTCATTTGGGCTTCTACCAGGAAATACCACCCAAACTTGGGACGGGCTTTCCCACATCCAGGAAGATAATCAGGGCAACAGCTCAGCTGAAGATCACTATTCAGGTAATTCTAATTTGTGGGATGCTATCAAGACTGAAATACCTCTAGGTGTTTTGACTACAAAGCACTCTCTCTATTACTGGCAATTTACCAAATCTCGGCTTAGTTGAAATTAGGTAGCACTGGAACATCTGCTTGTCTCTCCAGATCTTATTTTCTTCATATACTCATTGCAAATAATGGTCATTCCAATAGGTTTTCCTAAATACTTCAAGTCAGCCATTATGTAGTGTGCAGGGATGAATGCGAACCACGTAGAAGGCACACCTGCACACAACGGACGTGCACACTCCCCTTGTTTTGTAGCTGAAAAACTGGAGGCATAATGGCATTATGTAATTTGCTCAGACTTACCAGGCTCATTTGTACTCAAATGGGATTTGAATGAGGTCTGTTCCAGAGCCTGAGATCTTAATTGCTTCCCTAGGTATCTGTCAGGGCCTTGATGTATCTGTCACACATGAGGCCCAGGCCTCAACCCTCAGCACTTAAAAGATGTATCAGAATCACAAGGATGAGGAAGAGGACTTCAAATGCTCTAGAAATCTGCATCAAAAACTTTCTGGCATATCTAATGACTAACTTAGATTAAGAACAAACATTGTAGACTTTCAGAAGTATTTGTTCCTTTGATTCAAATAAAAATAATCCAATCATTTTGACCTTGTGCACAATTTCAAAATTGTTGTAATATTAAGCCTAAAGGAACTTTCAGAAAGACTCACTAGAAATCCTTCTCTTAAATGACACAAAACAATAATAAAAATACTCACATACATAATATATATACAATATACAGATATATACAAATATACATATCTCACATACACACATACACACCACATATACCACATGCATGCATGCACACACATACATATATGTACATGCACACAAATATAATGTTCATAATGTGAGATGTGAAGATATATTATTATTATTGAGTTTATTCCTCATTTGAGATCTTCTAATCAAGGCACTTCAAGCCTTGATACATCTCATCTCCTGATAAAGTTGTATTCTTTATAGTAGATGACATATTTGCATTATAGATGATTACCACAATCAAGCTAATTAACATATTTATCAACCCACAAAGTTATCTTTTGTGTACATGCTGAAAACATTTAAGATCAAATTTTTATAGTATTTTAAATAATATAATACAGTTTGTTAATTAATTAACTGTTTTTTCCATTCTGTGCCCTGGAATTGAACATATCCCTTCTGTCAAAATGAAGCTTGGTATTTAATCAGCATTTCTCAATAGCGTCAGCCTCTGGTATCTGCCATTTTCCTCTGTTCTGTGGGTCCAGATTTCCCAGATATCACAGGTAAGTGAGATTGTGAAGCATTTGTGTTTCTGCACCTGGCTTATTTCACTTAACAGCATGTCCTTCACATTAATTCATGTTTTGACAAATGATACATATAAATTCTTTCATTGTCAGGTTTTATATGTCGTAAACATGGAAGACAAGAACCTTGCAAGTTTACATCTATGTATGTGTTTTTGGATAGTTGGATAGATTCTTTGTATAAAATACATAGTGTTACAGCAACCAGGAGAAATGAAGATATATTTTTTCCATAATAAATTTTATTTGCTTTGCATATTTTCTTAGGAGTAGGATTTCTGTGTCATCCCATAATTCTGCTTTCTAACTTTCTGAGGAACTGCCTGTTCCACTCTGCCACACGACCATAGAATATGCCTTCTCACCAACAGGAAACAGGGTTTACTTTTCTTCTACATTTTCATTACACGTGTCCTTTTTTGTCTTTTTACTACTATTTATTCATAGTGAGAAGTCAACTCATTCTGGATTGTACTCGTATTACCTGGATTGTTACACTTAGCATTCTTTTGTACGTACATCAGCTTCTTTGGCACTTCACCTACTACTGTTCTTGAGTTGAGTTCTTTGTATATTTGGATGTTAACCTTTTGACATGTATACAGCTTGTAAATAATCATGAGGTCTGCAGGCTTTCCTTTCTTTTAGTTGTTTCTCTTGCTGTACAGATTCTCATTTGCTGTAATCACATCTGTCAACTTTTGCTTTTGTTATCAGTGGGTAGGGAATTATGCCCAAAATCCATTGCCAGCCCCGATGCCTTCAAGAGTCCCTCTCATGTTCACCTAGGAGTTTTACAGTTTCTAGATTTATTTCTAAATCTTTAACATGTTTTGAGTTGAATTTTGTATTGTATATAATGTGAGATAAAGGTCTAGTATTATTCAGTATGAATATACAATCTACTCAATAGCAATGAATGATTGAAACCTTTTTCGGAGGTCAGTTGACCATAAATATATTTTTAGGTTTTCAATCCTGTTTAAGCCAGGTTTGTTTAAGCCAGTGTTGTTTTGAACACTATAGCTTTCAGGCTGTCTGTTTCTTACCTATCTATAATTTGAAAAAAAAAATACTATGAGTACTTTATCTTTGTTCCATCTGTGGATTGCTATGGATGACAAATATATTTTTATGATCTGATGTGCATTTGAAATTACATTTTTCATTATGTAAATATGTCACAGGAATTTTAGAAATTTTATTGACTCTGTAGGTTAATTTGAGCACTATGTATATTTTAAAAACATTGTCTCTCTCTATATATATATATTCATAAAAATATTTTAAATTTTATTTCTGTCTTATTAAATATCTTTCATTATTGTTACAGAGTTTTTGCAGAGATTTAGTTAAATTTATTCCTAAGAAATTTTGGTTGTAGATGATATTATTTTAAGTGGATTATCTTCTTGATTTCTTTTAGATAGTTTATTGTTATTGTTGAGAAATGCCAATGGTTTTTCCATGGTGATTTTGTTTTCCGAAACTTTATCTGAAAATTTCAGCAACTTAGGGGGAAATTTATATCATCTATTATCTATTTATTTGTATCTCTATTATCTATTTATCATCTATCTATCAATCTATCATCTATGTATCCATTTATCTATTATCTAGTTACCTATCATCTATCAATCATCTCTCATCATCTATCAATCTATCATCCTCTACTCTTATTCACCAGGAGATCATCTATCATTTATGTGTCTGTCTATATACCTGTCTATGATCTTATTTAAGCAAACAGACAGCCTGAGAACTTGCAAGCCACTCCAGCCAGGGAAGCAGGTAGCCTAACTGCAGATCTTCATCTATTCCTGGTGTTGTGTTTGTTGAGTTGGTGTTTATTCTTTGGTGTCTGTTGCTCTTTATGGTTCTCAAGAGAACAGTGACCATGTGTTACCTGGCAGGGAATGCCTCTGAGATCTTGCCAGGTGTGACCTCTACAGGTCCCAACTAGAACTTGTTTCTTAGTGTTAGAAGCTGAGACTTAGGAGTGGATATGGGCTGAAAGCTAGGGCTGAGGCAGTCCACAAGAGAGAGGAAAACATGGCGTGCCACCAGGAGAGTGAGGGGAGAGAGGGAGTAGAAGCTACAGGTTGTACAGAGCTGAGGATGAGATCAGGGGTTTGGATTTGGAGAAAAGGAAAGAAACTATGAAGATCGCCTACCTGTTTCTGGCCTGATTTTTTTTTTTTTTTTTTTTTTTGGTAACATTATGCTTTGATTTGTCCCTCACATTGTTTATAAATCTAGTATAGGCATTCTTTTCTGTGGTTGATGTAAAGAGTAGCACAACCTAAAATAATTATTGGTCGATAATCTGGCTTAGTGCGAGAGCTATTTCCAGCTTAACTCCATACTTTGAAAGTCTCCTGTCTCTGTATGTCATGTTGTTGATATTAGTTCCTATCAAATGTGCCTTATGTGTCCATTAACAAATAACTGTAGCTGCAGCGACTTAATTATTCTGTCTTTTGATGTTTTTATGTTAGAAACAAAAGTAATTGTTTGCCATTACAATATAAGCTTACTCCAGTCTGACTGCTAACTTCTTACCTTTACTCTCACGTGTGTTTTCATATTGTTAGTTTTTCTTTTATTTCAGCTCCAAAATGAAATATAATTTTCCTGTCAAGGTGTTAAAAATATCTTCACAAAGAACAGAAAAATCTCAAATCCAGTTCTTTTTTGAAACGTTTTTCTGACATATGCCAATGTGTGTGTGTTTGTGGGGGTGCATTTCACAAGGCCTGAGGAACAAATGAAGAGCTACTGGTATTCATTGTCTGTTGTGTGAGATTGAGACAGAGGTATCAGGGAGAGAAAGAGAAATAGAGAGGGAAAGAGAGAGACAGAGAGACACAGCAAGACAGAGAGACAGAGACAGAGAAAGACAGAGACAGGCAGAGACAGACACACAGAGAGAATCTGTTTTCTCTGAAAAGGAGCATCCTGTTAGATTATCCAATCCTAAATTGTTATCCCTAAACACAGATACCCAGGAACAACACTAGCTAACAATACTGATTAAAGATGTCATGGATTTGAAAGAAAGAAGGAAAGATATGGTGGAGGGGGAAGTGAGGGGAAGACATGGCAGTGATGTAAATACAGTACTCCTATATAAAATTCTAAATAAAATAAATGTTTTAATTAGAACAGTATTCTCTGCCATGAAAATTGAAACCAATTACCATTTCACTTTACTGAATTGAACAACCAGGGAGTGTGTCACTAATATTGTACTCATTCATTCACTTGGTAATGTAATGAACAGAAACTCTGAGTGGGAGATAAAGAAGGATGGAGAAGACAGTATTATTATGAATGCATGATTTAGTTGTGTGCATATGTGCTCCAAATAACAGTTATTTAATGAAAGTTGCCATCATGTCACTGATGGTGACTAATGCGTCTATCATGACTATTGCACTTTCACAGACTGTTTAATATTTGTAACAATAACCAAAGCCACAAAACATCTATACTTCATAAATAAGAAAACTGAGGCAAAAGTAAATTAGGTAAATGGCCCAAAGTGGTGATGGGAGGTTTATTCTAAGAGCTCCACAATCTTTGTTACTGATTACCACTTGGAAGAATTTAATTGAGACAATCTGACTCTTAGTGTTGATCTCACAGCATAAAAAGCTTCTTGGAGGAGTTATCATTAACATAAGTTTATAAAAATACAGAATCTCATACTTCTAGCCTAGAAGAAAGAGATTACAGATGACCACCCTCCCACTGCAAGCAAAAATAAAAGCTGGACAGAATTTTAATTTTTTTAAATTGTTAGAAAACACCAGAAAACGCCAAGGCAAGTGAATTTGGATATTGAGAGTTCCAGAGAGTGAGGACACTTGACACGTGTGGTATTCTGCATGTAGGGTACGTAAGAAAGATTCTGGGTCTCTCTTCTTTTGAATTATTAGTTAAGGCACATTGTGATAGGTGAGAAACCATAGCAGACATGAGAAGACCCCTGCTGAGAGATGCAGAATTGCATTGAGATGGAGAGCCACAGAAAACACCACAGTATACTTTCTAAGCATTTGATTTGGACTCCAGAAAGAGGGGGCACCATGAATGAGAACAAATTGGTAAGTCAGACCTCAATGGAGGTATAAATCACAAAATCTCTGAGTGTGTTCACTTCTACATTAAGTGGACAACAAAGAGGTTCAGAAGATTAGGGATAAGGGATTAGGATTATGAAAAAATTTAACTTCTAATAATATTTACAAAGAGTTAAAATATTGCAGCATAAGATGCATACAGTATGCAATGACATATGTGACACAGAAACATAGAAAGGCAAAACTGTCAAAGCCAATGAAACAAAGGCCTAGTTAGAAAGACATACAGCTTCACACGTATGAATGGAAGACATACAGCTTCACATGTGTGAAGCATTGTGAGGTCGCAAACGGAATGAGGACACAAAAAAGCACAGACACATGATGATGATAAATTGATAAAAGAATGACATTGAAGAGAAAGTATAAGAAATGGGGAGAGACAATACAAATGCTTTTCAAAGGAGCTGTGTTACAATTCTTTTCTCACATTTTAACTAAAAGAGTGCAGACAAGAGTTGATGGCCTGGCAACATTAGAATGCTGGGAAATGTTGTTAGTTTAAAATCATTTTTTTAGGGAGTGTACTGGCTGCTTTTATGTCACTTTACCACCAGCTAGAGTCATCAGAGAGGAAGAAGCCTCAATTGAGAAAATGCCCCCATGAGATCCAGCTGTAAGACATGTTCTTAATTAGAGATCAGTGGGGGAGGGCCCAGACCATGGTGGGCATTGCCACCCCTGGGCTGATGGTCCTGGTTTCTAGAGGAAAGCAGGTTGAGCAAGCCAAGAGGAGCAAGCTAGTAAGCAACATCCCTGCATAGCCTCTGTATCAGCTCCTGCCTCTATGTTCCCACCCTGCTTGAGTTCCTGTCCTGACTTCCTTTGGTGGACAGTAATGTGGAAGTGAGAGCTGAATAAGCCCTTTCCTCCCCAGGGTTTGGTTTGGTTTTTTTTTTGTTGTTGTTTTGTTTGTTTGTTTGTTTGTTTGGTTGGTTGTTTTTTTTTTTGTTTGTTTGTTTTTTGTTTTTGTCATGGTGTTTCTTTGCAGCAATAGAAACCCTAAGAAAGTGGGAATATAGTTTAAAAACTAGATCAAAAAAGATTTCCTTATAGAGAAAGATTGACTTTCAGCAGAAGCTTCTAAGCTAAATGCTTCTTTCAGAGGGAGGGAAGGGAGCATAGACAAAGAACAAACAAAAAGCAAAAAGCAAAATGCAAAAAAAAACCAAAAAACAAAATGGAACAGTGCAATGTTAGAAACAGATAAGGAATGGATGAGGTTAAGTAAATAGTGACATGGAACAACTGTTTATGTAGCAATATTGATATATTCTGACATTTAGCCAAGATACACATCAAACATAACTCACAGAGAAAGGGGCATAATGAAACTAAATCAGCATACTTGTAGCATCAAGGAATTCCAGACCATACTAAAGTTAGACAGAGTTCACCACAGCAGCAAGAAAGAATTGAGCAGGACTGAAAATACTTAAAAATGAAACAAAGCTAACAGAGAAGAACAGTGTAAGAGTAAACAAAATACTTGGTGAAACCAAAAGAAGATAGGAAATGATGGAAGAGAAATGTCTAATAAATTTTGGAGAAAAAGAATAAAATATTAAGTTCGTAGATTTATACCCAAACACATCAGTATCTAATTCAATTTACAATAAGTGAGTAAAGCCCTTAGGTAGCCCAAAATTATTATTAGAATGGGCAACTTGTTCAGTCATGCACCACTTAAAGTGGACAGAAATGCAAGCACTATACAAATTGAGCAGGCTGTGCTTACGCACTTAGTGATATGTCTGTGTAAGCACAGAGAGACACATACACATATACACATAAACATATATACACACTTATGCAACAATAATAAGTTTGAAAGAGAGCTGGGAGTACATGAGAGGTTTGAAGAGAAGAAGAAAAAGAGGAAATAATGTGATCAGATTATACTACTAAAAAGTTATTGTTTTACAATTAATAAATTTATTACTAATGTTAATATACCAACATTGAAATACTGTATTTATCACATATAATATATAATGAGAGTATGTTGATACTGTGAATCATATATTGATAATATTACCATATTAATATTACTATATTGCTACATTATTACTATATATTATATATTACTATACATTATCTATATTACTATATAGTTATGTAGAAAACTAAAGTCAAACTAGCAAAGAGCATAACAATGACGGAGTTGATGTGAAGTTGAACTCTGCTGATGTCAGAGGTCATGTACTTTAAGGCATTGGCCAA